>NC_138995.1:6710200-7310200 GCF_964341445.2 Mesoplodon mirus
TATGGCGTCAGTGGGTGTGTCATTTAGCTAATGTATTACAGTGAGCGTATAATGAGGCTGAAGTTCCACTGGAAGTTGAATCTTCTGCCATCTTGGGCTTAGTCTGTTCTAACCAGTTTTACGTCATATGCTCAACGTCTATGTCATTCTTTTCAAGTTTGTGCCCTGCCCCCTTCCCTTCTGTCTCACTATTCAACCAACAGAGTTCACAGGGGCTGCAAGGTAGGAAACCACAACTTTAATGGGAAGCTCGAGATTCCCTTTCATTCCAAGACTCTTAACATTTCCCACTGATTTGCCTACATGGCCTCATTCTTCCAGTTACGCATGCTTAACACTCTGGGCATGCTCTTTCCATGGCTGTGCATTTTTTTGCTAAAATAATCAAATATGCCAGTAGGGCTAAAGGAAACAAAGCAGAGCCACAGATAAGACATTTTCCCCGGTGCATAAAATGCAAAGGGGCTCTTAGCAGTGATGGCATGCTGGACATCCAGGAGCACTGGGGAGACGTCCATTACAGAGTAGGTTTGCAAGAACATGAGAAAATTGCGTTCCCTAAGGATATAATCCTGGCCGTAGTCCTCTTGCACGTCAGGGGTGAGGTGGTCCAGGATGTTTTTCTCCAGCTTGTCCCACATGTCACTCGTGCCTGTGATGTCTGAGATGCAAGAAAAAAAAGAGAGGCTCAGATGCTGGAAAGGCTAAAACAGGCATGTCCTACCCCTAATTGGGAAGAAGGCCCTTGTGAATTGGCTTCTGTTGGGAAGGACGTTCTCAAATGCCTTTTAAAGTATGTGCTTTATAATGGCACTTCTATTCTTTTAAACATACATACAGAACAGTGCACAGATGAATAGGTTTCCACAAACCGAATAGCTCATGTAACCAGCACCCAGACCAAGAAAAGGACAAACCAGCCTCGGCCACCTTCCCAGGAGCCACTGTCAGATGAATAGAGTAGAGTAGCTTTGCCTGACTTTAGATACATGCATACATGGATGCATGTATTGTGTAGTCAGTAGCTTTCCATTCTGTAAATATGCCATAAATTGTTTATCTATTATACTATGATGGGCGTTTGGGTTGTTTTCAATTTGAGGCTCTTACGAATAGTGCTGCCACAAACATTCTAGTACATATCTTTTTATGACTATTATATACAATATAAAATATAATGTATATAATATATATTATCTATACAATATGTATATACCTACATATATACATACACATATAATTTTTAAAAATATAGCAGTAATGCCTGCTTCTGTGTATAAAATTAAATATATAATGTTGGGAGTTCCCTGGTGGCCTAGTGGTTGGGATTCTGGGTTTCCACTGCCATGGCCTGGGTTCAATCGCTGGTCAGGGAAGTTCCCACAAGCCATGTGGCCAAAAAAAGGTTAAAAAAATATGTAATGTTGAGCATCATGCTATCATTTTTTTTTAAGTCTTTCTTGAATTTGTGACAGTGTTGCTTCTATTTTATGTTTTTGGTTTTTTGGCCCCAAGGTGTGTGGGATCCTAACTCCCTGACCAGGGATCAAACCCATACCCTACCCCTCCCATCCCCCCAACCCTGCCCCGGCACTGGAAGGTGAAGTCTTGACCACTGGACCACCAGGGAAGTCCCTCATGTTATCTATTTAATAAATATAATTTTAATTTCATTTTAAATAATACATTAAATTTTAACATAAATTATATGTGATTAAATATATAACCACATATTTAATATAGAAGTAAATTCTTGCTTATATAAAATCTAATAGTATCTATATATTTACTTTAAAATATAGTAGCAATGGCTGCTCATTATATAAATAATGAATAATAAGGAGATGCATATGTTTTTAAAATTAATCTCCTCTGAGGAAACTTACAGTATTGTGTGTCATTCTACACTCCCTCCTTGCTCATACAAATACATAGATATGTTTGGCTTTGGCTTAATTTTATTTTACCAGGAACACACAAAAAGGATCATACTATAAGTATTTTCCAGGAATTTGCTTTTTTGTTTGTTTGTGGGTTTTGATTTTTGTTTGTTTGCTTAGTAATGAATCACAGACCTGCCTCCTGGTCAATGGCTATAGTTTTAAACCAGAGCAGCAGAATTTTCCATTGAGCAGCTTTTAGTCACCATTTCTCTATCAAAGGACTTGCCAGTCGTTCCTAGGTTTCACCATTTCAGGGAACGCTGCCGTCACCAGCTTTGCACAATGTATCCTTTTGTTTTTCGGCGTGCACTTCTTTAGGCTACAGTCCCCAAAGGGTGGCTGTCTGGTCAAAAAACACATTCATTTTGAATTTTAATAGCTAGTGCCAGATTACTTTCCAGAAAGGTTGCAGCAACCCACACTCCCTCCCACAAAGTGTGTGATTGCTCAGGGATTGCTGTGGGGATGAATCTTTGCTAGCTTGGGTGACTCCTGGATACCAGGACTGCAGGGGAGCCTCACTATGAAATGTAAGCCAGTGAAATCCAATTATACTCATGGAAATGCAAAGGGAGTTTCAATCGCTCATTTCTCTTTATGAAGGCATGACCATACTCAAAGAAATGATTACCCTGACAGTTACTACTCCAGAGGCTTCTGCATCTTAAAAAACATGTTTGCATGGACTATTGTTCCTCCAGCTACTTCTGCCCCAGTCTCTACTCTCACAGGGGATTCCTTTTCCTCTCGACTTCCTCCCTCTTTAAACACCTCATGGACTTTCTAATCACTCTTGTGCCTACCCTGTCCAAAATCCCCAAAACTCTCTTTACTGATGACAAGACACCACCCTTTTGTCAGCCTTCATCTGCCAGTTTTGACACACATTTGCCCATCCGCTGCCACTTCGGGGCTACACACAATAAAACTGTCAAGATGACATGGATCCAAATCCCATCTCTGCCTCATATCAGCACTGTGGCTTGAGAAATTCCTTAACTTCTCTGAGCCTCGGTTTTCTACCCATAAGATGGGAATATTATAATGCCTACCTCATAGGTGAGGATAAAGTGAGATTGTACACAGAAAGTCTTAAAATCTGCGAAGCGTGCAATATGCTTGAGCTAGTTTTTATTGCAGGGTACCCAAAAAATCTGATATGTTTCCCTGAATGTCTTCAGGAGCTCTTTGTGTCCCTAAAGATTCCTTTCCTCATCCCCCACTTCAAATGTCATTCTCCAAACTTAAGTCCTCAGCCCTCCACCATCTGGCCTCTCGCCTTTAGAGAGACCGTCAAATATCAGCTTTAAACTGAGGACATCCTGATATAAAAGAAAGAACCAGGCTCTGCACCTAGGGATCTGGTTTCAAATTCCCCACCATCGTGGTGTCACAGATGTCCATGCTGAGCTATATATTACCCATCCTACTTCAGTGTCCTCACCTGATGAATGATGTCAATTAAACCTACTCCTCAGGGCTGTGATGCAGATTAAGACATATATGGAAAGGATGGGAGTAAAATTGGAATGATAATTAAGGAAACAATTTGGAATTATCCAATGAAGTTGAAGATAATTAAAATCTATGATCCAGTCATCCCATTCCTGGGTATATGTCATAGGAAAAATCACACACACATACGCCACAGTAGGTGTGCCAGAAGGTCCACAGCTGAATTGTTCACAGTTGTCCAAAAGTGACCCAAATATCCCATCGATAGTAGAAAAATTGTGGCATATTCACAGAATACTAGCAATGAAAATGAATGAACTACAGCTACACACAATATAAATGAATTGTGAAAACATAATGTTTGGTGAAAGAAGCCAGACGCAAAAAAATACATACACATTGATTCCATTTAAAGTTCAAAAACCAGTAAAGCCAAACTATTGTTTGGGGATGCATGTATGCATGGAACATTGTCAAGAACAGCAAATAAATGAATGTTACAAAAAGTATGACAGGTTACCTGTTGCAGGGAGGAGAGGGCTAAAACTGGAGAGGACCATGTGAGGGCTTCTGAGAGCTGGCAATGTTTTATTTTTTGATCTGGATGTTAAGTACATGAATTTTTATAATATTGATAATTTATTAAACTATGTGTGTATATGATATATTTCTCAATTTTAAAAATAAGATCAACAATATCAGGAAAGAATGTAAGGAAAATGGCTAGTGCCTGGTAAGAACGGCTGCCCAAAATGCTAGCTATGACAATTTCAGTGAGTCCTTGAAACTGTAACTTAACTGCAGGGTTGTTCTCTGGTCCAAAGGGAATCTTGCATCTGTGTGTTGGAAGTCTTCGTTGGCTGTGTCACCAAACTCTCAATCCTCCTGCCCGGTTCAGATTCAAATTCACCATTCTCCCCTTCCACTAGCTGTCAGGCAGCTTTTTGTGCTCTGTCTCTCAGGCTGCCATATTCGGCATCATCTTTGACCCACCCTCCTTCCCCGTCAACTCCCCTCAACTCTCCTACCTGCCCAGGGAGTCCCCAAGTTGGAAACCCCTCTCAAGACTTCACCTTCCCTCCATTCCTACTGCCCTGGTCCCGCCTCTCAACCTGAGTGGCCCAGGTCTCTTTCCCTTGGTTTTCTTCCCAGATGAGCCCTTTCACCGAGTCTTCGTGCTCCTCCTGGACAACTCTGGGAGATCCTGGCTGCTAAATGCTTCAAGACAAAGTTCTGCTTTTCTTTTAGATTTTTATCTGGTGCATTTGGGTTAATATTCAGACCTCTAGGGTTTGTTCTATAGTGTGTTAGGCATCCCTCCCAGTGTGTGGTCTTTTATTAGGTATGCTCTTTTACATCTTCATTTAGATCACCAATTACTTGGTTGATGACCCAGAACTAAGGACTGAGCCATGGGGGTTGTCTACATCTGCTCAGAGTCCAGAAATTCAGGGAGCGGAGAGGAGAGGATGGCCATCTCCTCCCGGGATAGAAGGATATGGGTCATGTCCTTCAGAGGGGAGGAGGTTGTGTTTGAAAAATACATAACATCAAAACTTAATTCCTTGGTGAAAGGAGGCAGGGGAGCAACCGTACATTGCAAAACCTGGCACCTGCCCCTCTATGCTTAGAAGGCCACCCATCCCAACCCCTCTTTGGTCCACCACTGAGGGGTTTGGCTTGAACTCTGTCAAAACAAAGGACCTTCAGCATCCCTTCCAGAATGAATATTGCAGGGCTCTTGGGCTCAGACACCTACTTGTTCGGAAGCCTCCAGGCTGGATGACAGAGACTTTAACTCCCCATTTGGATAGCTCTTGTCTCATGACTGCTGAAAACATGGTCAGAGCTGCCTTGGATGAGCTATAGGCTGCCATCTTCTCCATTGGAACCCCTCCTATGGGAATAATGGGAGAAAAAAAAATCAGGTCTGATATTTTCATTTGTTCATCCACTAAGTATTTAGATGGCACCTACTTCATGCCAGGAACTGGTATCAGTGGTGACTAAGGCAGAGAAAGGAAGACAAAGGCCCTCTGTATGCAGGTGAACGCATATTCTTGGTCACTCATTGTCTGGCTTCCTTTGCTTTTGCTTTCCATGCCTACTTCATCACAGCTGGTCCAATGGCAAACCAAGTATAAGGCTCAATCTCTCCCAGCTTCTAAGCTAAATGTGATTTAGGTGGGATAAAGAGCATCTGCCCCAGCCTCTGACCTTCCAGTTTGGCCAACCTACATTCTGAGATTCTGGGTGGACATATCTTTGGGGAAGTGGGGGCAGAGTGGGCACTGTTCTCTCCATTACAGAACTTATAGTTGAACAAATTGGGTTTAATACTTGTTGCAACAAGGAGTAACACGTGCCATAGGGAACCGTGGAGCATCTCTGTAAGAGGGTATGAGCAGTCAGAATGGCTGTCATCAAAAAGTCTATAAGTAAGAAATGCTGGAGAGAGTGTGGCAAAAAGGGAACCCTATTACACTGTTGATGGGAATGTAAATTGGTGCAGCCACTATAGAAAACAGTATGGAGATTACTTTAAAAACTAAAAAAAGAGCTACCATACGATCCAGGTATCCCACTCCTGCATATGTATCCAGAAAAGATGAAAACTCTACTTTGAAAAGATACATCATACACCCCAATGTTCATAGTAACACTATTTACAATAGCCAAGACATGGAAACAACCCAAGTGCCCATCAACAGACAGTTGGCTTAAGAAGCTGTGGTATATACATATACCATATATATGAAATGGAATAGTACTCAGCCATAAAAAATAATGAAATATTGCCATTTGCAGCAGTATGGATGGACCTGAGACTATTAGTGAAGTAAGTCAGACAAAGACAAAATTATATATCACTTAGAGGTGGGATCTAAAAAATACTACAAATGAATCGATATACAAAACAGAAACAGACTCACAGACATAGAAAACAAACTTATGATTATCAAAGGGGAAAGCAGGGGGAGAATAAATTAGAAGTTTGGGATTAACAGTTACAAGCTACTATACATAAACTAGATAAGCAACAAGGGTTTATTGTATAGCACAGAGAACTATATTCAATATCTTGTAATAACCTATAATGAAAAATAATCTGAAATATATATATGAATTACTTTGCTGTATACCTGAAACTAACACAATATTGTAAATCAACTAAACTTAAAAAAAAAAAAACTCAGTAGACAAATTAGATGGTAGTTCAAACACAGTTGAGAATTTGTTACCTAAAAGCTATATCTGAGGAAATCACTAGGGATACAGAGAAAGTGGAAAATAGGAAAGAGAGGTATGGTAGGCAGAATAATGGTCCCTCAGGGGCTTCCCTGGTGGTGCAGTGGTTGAGAGTCTGCCTGCCAATGCAGGGGACATGGGTTCGAGCCCTGGTCTGGGAAGATCCCGCATGCCGCGGAGCGGCTGGCCCCGTGAGCCACAATTGCTGAGCCTGCGCGTCTGGAGCCTGTGCTCCGCAACAAGAGAGGCCGCGATAATGAGAGGCCCGCGCACCGTGATGAGGAGTGGCCCCCACTTGCCGCAACTAGAGAAAGCCCTCGCACAGAAACGAAGACCCAACGCAGCCATAAATAAATAAATAAAAAATTAAAAAAAAAAAAAAAAGAATAATGGTCCCTCAAAGATGTCCAGAGATGTCTCTGGAACATATGAATATGTTAGATTATATGGAAAAGGGGGAACTGAGGTTGCTAATCAACCTTGAGATCATGAGCTTAGCCTGGATTATCCAGGTGGGCCCAATGTAATCACAAGGGTCCTTATAAGTGAAAGAGAGGAGAGAACGGCATTGGAATGAGAGAGATGGCCCGATGTTGCTGCTTTAAAGACAGAGAAATGGGACCATGAACCAAGAATGCAGACAGCCTCTAGAACCTAGAAAAGACAAGGAAATGGATTTGCTCGTAGAGCCTCCAGAAGGAATTCAGCCCTGCCAAAACACTGGTTTTAGCCCAGTGAGACTCATTTCAGACTTCTGGCCTGTAGAACTGTAAAATAATAAATTGGGGGTTAAAAAAAAGAGGGTGGGGCTTCCCTGGTGGTGCAGCGGTTGAGAGTCCACCTGCCGATGCAGGGGACACTGGTTCGTGCCCCAGTCCGGGAAGATCCCACATGCCATGGAGCAGCTGGGCCTGTGAGTCATGGCCGCTGAGCCTGCGCATCCGGAGCCTGTGCTCCGCAACGGGAGAGGCCACAGCAGTGAGAGGCCCGCATACCGCAAAAAAAAAAAAAAAAAAAAAAAAAGAGGAAGGACTTATTCTAGGGCTGGGGGCAGATGCTCTTTATTCCACTTGAATCACATTTCTTTTAGAAGCTGAGAGAGATTGAGCCTTAAACTGCGTCTCTCATTGGACCAGCTGTGAGGGATGAGCTATGGAAGGCAGAAGCAAAGGAAGCCAGAAAAGTGGTGTGACCTTACTTGGAATAAGGTTCTCTGCAGATGTAATTAAGGTACAAATCTCAAGATGAGACCATCCTGGATTAGGATGGGTCCTAAATCCAATGATGGCTGTCCTTGTAAGAGACAGAGAAAGAGAAGACACAGAGAAACAAGGGAGCAGACCATGTCAAGATGGAGACAGAGACTTGAGCGATGCTGCCACAAGCCTAGGAATGCCTGGGGCTACAGAAGCTGGGACAGGCAAGGAGGCGTTCTCCCTTACAGCCTTCAGAGCGAGGTGGCCCTGCCAGCACTTTGATTTCAGAACTTCTGACCACCAGAACTGTGACAGTATAGATTCCTGTTGTTTTAAGCCACTAATTTGTTACGGCAGCCCTAGGAAATGAATACGGGTGTGTTCCTGGTGTCCTTTCACTGGAAGACACGAGATTATGAAGGGGTTCAGAGCACTCAGGAGACCTCATGGGGAACCCAGGATGACTGAGCCCATGACATTAAGGGTCCCAGGTTTGGCAAAGATTTCCCTGGTCAAAGAAGCATCCACTGGCTGAATTGATAAATAAACTGTGATACAGCCGTACAATGGAATACAACTCAGCCATTAGAAGGAATGAACTTGATACACACAACAGCATGGATGAGTCTCAAAATAATCATGGTGAAAGAAAGAGCCGGACAAAAAAACAGTATGTATTTTATGATTCCATTTATTTATAGTTCTAGAAAATGCAAACAAATCTATAGTGATAGAATGGATCAGTGGTTACCTGCTGGGGGGCCAGGGTATGTGTTAGAATGGGGGACAAGGAAGTCTGGGGAATGAAGGTCATGTTCACTATCTTGATTGTGGTGATGGATTCCTAGGTACATATCTATGGACCTTGAGGGCATTATGCTAAGTAAAGTAAGTCAGACAGACAAAGACAAATACCATGGGTTCTCCCTTATATGTGGAATCTTTAAAAAAAACTACAGGGCTTCCCTGGTGGCGCAGTGGTTGAGAGTCCTCCTGCCGATGCAGGGGACGCGGGTTCGTGCCCCGGTCTGGGAGGATCCCACATGCCGCGGAGCGGCTGGGCCTGTGAGCCATGGCCGCTGAGCCTGCGCGTCCGGAGCCTGTGCTCCGCAGCGGGAGAGGCCACAGCAGTGAGAGGCCCACGTACCGCAAAAAAAAAAAAAAAAAAACACTACAAAAAACGCTAACTCATGGATACAGAGAACAGATTGGTGATTACCAGAGGTGAGGGGTGGGGTGCTGGGGAAATGCATGAAGGAGGTCAAAAGGTACAAACTTCCAGTTATAACATAAATACATTCTGAGGATGTAATGTGCAACATACTGACTATAGTTAACAATACTGTGTTGTATATTTGAAAGCTGGTAACAGTAAATTTTTTTTTATAAATTTATTTATTTATATTTTTTATTTTTGACTGTTGGGTCTTTGTTGCTGCACATGGGCTTTCTCTAGTTGCGGCGAGCGGGGGCTGCTCTTTATTGTGGTGCGCGGGCTTCTCATTGCGGTGGCTTCTCTTGCTGAGGAGCATGGGCTCTAGGTGCATGGGCTTCAGTATTTGTGGCTTGTGGGCTCTAGAGCCAGGCTCAGTAGTTGTGGTGCTCGGGCTTAGTTGCTCCATTGCATGTGGGATCTTCCCGGACCAGGGCTCAAATCCCGTGTCCCCTGCATTGGCAGGCAGATTCTTAACCACTGTGCCACCAGGGAAGTCCAAGAGAGTAAATCTTAAAAGCTCTTATCCCAAGAAAAAAAATTGTAACTGTGAGGTGATGGATGTTAACTAACCTTATTGTGGTAATCATTTCGCAGCGTATACATATAGCAAATCATGTGGTACACCTGAAACTAATACAATGTTATATGCCAATTATAGCCCAATAAAACTGGGGGAAGGGAATATAGGCATTGAAGTAGAGATACCTAGCATAGCTAATGTCAATTATCATCATTATTCTTACATGATTATTAAAGCTTTGGTCTGGGACTTCCCTGGCGGTCCAATGCAGTGGGCACGGGTTTCATCCCTAGTGGGGGAACTAAGATCTCACATGCCGCGTGCGGTATGGCCAAAGTGGAAAAAAAAAAAAATTTGGTCTGGCTCACATAACTTCCGTTTGAGAAAAACTATCCTTACCTCCCTGTCTTTGTAGGAGGGCTGTCAGTCAATGGTTCTGTCCTCATTCAGAGAGGCAGCCTGACCGATCATAATACCCCACCCCCTGGACCCGGAGATTGGTTTGGGGCTGGGCACGTGACCTCAGCTGAGCCAGAGTCCTGATCTAGATCGTGGAAGGGAGATGCTTTCATGGTTTATTCCTGGCTACTTAAGTGTGATAATGGTGCAACACCGGCACTCCCAGGGGCCATTTCTGCCCCCACACAGGAGAAGAGAAGCAAAGGGACGCAGAGGAGCGAGAAGGGAGTTGAGAAAGCTGGAGGTAGGGGTTGAGGACGGAAACGGGGAGTGGAGGTGGGGGAGGGTTACGATGGCTCGAAACTTGGCTGCAAACAGTCGGTGAGCTAATCAACTCCTCCCTTCTTTAAGTCAGCCTGAGGTTTGGGCCTGTCACTTAAAAGGAAGAGTCCTGAGGCTTAACTGGTGAAATTTCAGTATAGTATCTGGCATCAAACATTCAGCTCTGGTTCCCAGCTTGTCACGTAGGACCAGCTGATTCTTATTTAAGTGATTTGTAGTTTCACCAAATCTTAAGAGTTCAAAATCCAATTCCTTCCTTTGACTGGGGAGAAGGGCCAAAGAAGTTAAAGCAACTTGTTCAAAGTTTTAACCCAGTCTGTGTGGTTAGACTATTCTCATTTCTCCACCGTTTTTAGAGGTGAGGTGAGCTTGGCCAGTTGGAAGGAAGGTTAGCAGAGGGCAGCAGTTAAAGAGCCAGCTCTGAAGCCAACACTGCCTGTGTTCAAATCCCAGCTCTGCCATTGATTAGGAAAAGCAGTTAAAGTTAGGAAAACCAGTTTATGTTTATGTGCCTGTCTTTTAATCTGTAAATTAAGAATAATGATAATACATGTATCACAGGGTTGTTGTGAAAGTTAAGTGAATTAATATATTAGAACAGTGTTTGACACAAAGTAAGCTCCCTATCAGACCTTCCTATTATTTGCCAAGGCACTGGGATTTTTAAAAGCTCCCCCAGGTGATTCCAACAGGCAGACAGGGTTGTTAAACACTTCTAGAGAACATCTATGATTTTTTTCCATTTATTTCTGTCCTCTGGACATGTAAATATGAATACAGCTTGGGCTCTGGAAAAACTGAGATCTCTGTTTTGGTTGTGGAAGTTGTGATCTCAGACGTTGGATAGTGACCTGGCAGTGCTGTTGGATCCTTGATCCAAGCCTCACAGATGTGGGGCATCAGGTACGCTGTGTTTCAAGAGACTGAAATTAAAAGAGACTTTCTAGTGCTATGCTGGAAGAAAGTTTGTTCGTTTATATGTTTGGTTTTGCTTGTTTGTTTTTGAGCTACATATGCCTTGGTCAAAATGTATTTCCTTTAAATTATGTTGAGTGAAAGCTGGTGTCAAAAGGTTGCATACTGTATGATTCCATTTATATAATATTCTTGAAAGAAAATTACAGAGATGGAGAACAGATTCGTGGTTGCCAGGAGTTGGGGATGGGGTGAGTGTGTGGATGTGGCCATAAAAGGGGTATCTCAGGATCGTTATGGTGCTGGAACCATTCTGTATTTGATTGTGTTCATAGTTACAGGAAGCTATACATAGGATAAAACTGCACAGACCTATAAACACACACATAAATGGGTGCAGATATAACTGGTGAAATCTGAATAAGTTCTGTGCATGGTACCAATGGCGTTGACATCGTACTGTAGTTATGTAAAATGTTATCATTAGGGGAGTCTGGATGAAGGGCAAACAGGACTTCCCTGTACATTTCCTTGCAGCTTCCTGTGAGTCTATAATTATTTCCAAATAAAAAGTTTAAAAACGCATACTCCCTTTAAGACACGCTTAGGTGGCTTCCCTGGTGGTGCAGTGGTTAAGAATCCTCCTGCCAATGCAGGGGACATGGGTTCGAGCCCTGGTCCAGGAAGATCCCACATGCCACGGAGCAACTAAGCCCGTGAGCCACAACTACTGAGCTCGCGCATCTAGAGCCTGTGCTCCGCAACAAGAGAAGCCACCGCAATGAGATGCCTATGCACTGCCAGGAAGAGTCGCCCCCACTCGCCGCAACTAGAGAAAGCCCGCATGCAGCACCAAAGGCCCAACGCAACCAAATTTTTTTAAAAAGAAACATTAAAATTAAAAAAAAAGACACGCTTAGGTCAGGAGAACTGCCTAGCTCCCATGTAGGTCTTTGGCCATACCAAGGTCATAAGGTCTCCTAACATTTTGGTAAATAAAACTAAAAAATTAAGTTTATTGAAGTTTGGCATGGGAGGCCCAAAAATTAAGGCCTGGCTAATTTGAAATGTTAAAACATGAGAGAAGCGCCCTAAGCAAGCTAGAGCTTTTGAAACATTTTCTGCCAAGGCCTCAACCAAATTTAAAGTGACAATATACTTCTTCCTCACTCCATTCCACGTTCACCCCCATCACTGATGGACATGGCTAATGCAAAGGCAAAACTTTGCCCTTAGAGCAGTACTCGCTTAGGAGGTACCAAAGCTGAATGCTGGGGTTCCCTCCAATAGATTCTAAGTAGCCAGTGCTGGTAAATGGCTCAGAATATGGGGTGACCTTGTTATTCAGCGACTTAATGGAACACCCAGTCAACAATGGGACGTGTTTTAACCAACCACGTACAGACCTATGGACTCTTTCCATCCTTCATAACTGCAAATCACCTAGCCCTACTTGGTGTAGCTACCGTGAAGGCAGCATCCCCGCCTCTTCTAGAACATACCAGTCCCCCCTACCCAGCTTTTCTGCCTCGGGGAACTACTCAGTGAATCTGTTCCCTGGCAAGAATAAACTCAGCATTCATGTTTCTGATCACTCTGGTGGTCCTTGTCTTTCTGGTGGTCCTTGTTTTGACCTTATGGCATACTGTTGGCTGTGGCTAACACGGAGGGAAACTTGAAGTTACAATCCTGGAGCTTACAGAATTGTGAGGCCTTTTCCCCACAGCCCCCTCAGGGGGCTCGGTCCTGGTCTTTGCCTGACTCCTTTGGTGTGGCATAAGCAACAAATTAGTAACATTTCCCAAGGTTCTAGCATTCAAATGTTCTTGATGTCCTCTGAGGTAACACAGGGCCTCAAGACACTCCTCCTAGCCATAATGATCAGCACCTACCAGGAGATCCTCTTGTTCCTGACCTAAAGCTAACATATGACCATATAGGAATTATGGGGAAAAAAGGGCTTTCCAAGCGAGTGCTCTATTAACAGGGCAGAAATATTGCAGCTTTTCAGCCTGAGGCTGTATAGGTAAGGTGTGATTTTTTGATTTATAATAAATATGTATTTGGTCATGGTTGCTGTTTCTGGCACAGGACTTCTAAAACCCTGGGAATTTCCTAAGTGATGAGAGTGGCAAAGGTTAATGAGGACTTTTGTTATGTTAATGACAACGAGAACCTCTCCTAAGGGTGGGCGGAGGGCTGGTTGCAAGTGGATCCAATTTTGTGATTAGAGGGTCGGAACTTTCAGTCCTACCCCAACCCCGGGGAGGGGAGAAAGATTGAGACCAATCACCAATGGCTAATGACTTAGTCAATCACATGCTATAAGGAAGCTTCCATAAAAACCCCAAAGGAGGGGGTTGGGAGAGCTTCCAGGTTGGTGAGCAGGGAGATTCGGCGAGAGTAGCGAGTTCCGAGAGCGTGGAAGCATCACACCTTTTCCCTGTGCCTTGCCCTGTGTATCTCTTCATCTGGCTGTTGATTTGTATCCTTTAATATCCTTTGTAATAAACCAGTGAGTAATCCGGCGAGTAAGCAGGTTTCCTGAGTTCTGTGAGCTGCTCTAGCAAATTAATCGAACCCAAGGAAGGGGTAGTTGGTACCTCTGATCTATAGCGAATCGGTCAGAAGCACAGGTGATAACCTGAGCTTGCCACTGGCATCCAAAGTGGGGATGGTGGGCAGTCTTGTAGGACTGAGCCCTAACCTGTGGGATCTGATGCTATCTCCAGGTAGAGAGCTTCAGAATTGAGTTGAATTGTAGGACACCCTGCTGGTATCTGAGCATTGCTTGTTGGTGTTGGGGAAACTCCTCTCTCCAATATGGAACCAGGTGCAGGACACTTTTATAGGGGTACCAGGGTCCCATGCCCACAGCAGCTTTCTCATTTTCTAATATCTTCGCAAGCCAGAACACCCATGACCTTGTCTCAGGAGAAAGTAATGAGGGCTCCCAGCTGGTTTCTGCCTCCTCCAAGGTCAACTGGACTCAACTCAAGTAACAAAGTCCAAGGAATTCCCTGGCGGTCCAGTGGTTAGGACTCCGAGCTTTCCCTGCCGAGGGCCCGGGTTCAATCCCTGATCGTGGAACTAAGATCCCACAAGCCATGCATCGCGGCCAAAAAAAAAAAGAAAACAAAAGTAACCACCACCTGGTGGTCAGGTGGTTAAGCTTCCACGCTTCCACTGCAGGGGGTGTGGGTTTGATCCCTGGTTGGGGAAGTTCCACATGCTGCATGGTGCAGCCAAAAAAAAAAAAAAAAAACCTTTAGGCATGGTTAGCAGAAAGTGGAGACTAATAGCATCTGGTTGTTCCCTTGTAATTTGACAATCTCTGGGGATTCGACAACTGTTTGGTATCAAAATCAATGTCTGGGACCTCGTTCAAAGTGTGATTGAGAAGCAGCAGCAGCTGGGAATCTGTTAGAAGTGCAAGCCCTCAGGTCTCACTCCAGACCCACTGAATCAGAAATTCTGGGGGTGGGGCAGAATTTTTTTCTTATTGTGGTAAATACATAAAACGTAAAATTCGCCATTTAACCCTTTTAAGGTATACAATTCAGTGGCTTTTAGCACGTTTACAATGTTGTACAACCGATAGCACTGTCTGGTCCTGTATTTTCAATGCCCCAAAAGGAACCCCCATACCCTAGCCCCTGACAACCACTAATATGCTTTCTGTCTCTATGGGTTTGCCTGTTTTGGACAGTTCACATAAATAGGAGTGTCCCAAGATATGGCCTTTTGTGTCTGGCTTCTGTCACTTAGCACAATCTTTTCAAGATTCACCCTTCAGAGTATCAGTGCCTCATTCCTTTTTATGGATTAATAATATTCCATTGGATGGATAGACCACATTTTGTTTATTAATTCATCAGTTGATGGACATTTGGGTTGTTTCCATCTCTGGCTATTATAAATAATGCTATGAATACCTATGTACAAGTGTTTGTTGGAGCACCTGTTTTCTGTTCTCTTGAGTGTACACTTAGGAGTAGAATTGCTGAGTCGTAACTCTGTGTTTAATTTATTGAGGAACTGCCAAGTGTTTTCCACAGAGGCTGCACCATTTTACGTTCCCACCAGCAACTCAGGAGAGTTCCAGTTTCTCCAGACCTTTGCCATCAAGTGCTGTTTTCTGGTTTTTTGATTATAGCCATCCTAGTGGGTGTGAAATATTATCTCATTGAAGTTTTGATTTCCTGCAGTCATTATTAAGTAGCCCTCCTGGTGTATCAGATGCATCTGAAGTTTGAAAAAATTGTCCAGGGACCAGTAGCAGTCACTTAGGAACTAGTTATAGAAATGCAGAATCTTGGGCCCCCCTCAGACCAACTCAGTCAAATTCTGCATTTTAACAAGACCCCCAGCTGATCACTATACACATTAATGTTTGAAGCACTGGTGTAAGAGGCAGCCCTAAATTGCTTACACTTCCTAATCATTGCTTAAATGTACTAGCGTTAGGGTCTGTGTTTTTTTTTGCCCTCCCCCCCGCCGTCCCCGTTTCCCTGGTGTGTTCTTGCTTGGTAATCTGGAAAAGTGAGAGGAACACAGAATTTGGAGTTAAATAGACCCAGTTACCAGCACTGACTTCATTGCTTACCAGCTGGATGATCCTGGGCTAGAGTGTGCTTGATCTAAAAAGGAATCAATATCTGCATCCTGTACATGTTAGAACTGAGTGACTTCAGGCGTGTAAGCATCTAATTCAACTCAGCATGAAGACGTTCACTCCATCTTGCTCTCCCCTCTCCCCCTTACCCTACGCTAAGCCCTGGCTAGCGCGAGAGTTTTAAGGAAACAAATCTCAGCTTTGGCTTCCTCTCACGTCACTGAGCAGCTGAGACTGGCTGAATGATTTGCCAGATGATTCCCTTAAGGCAGCCAACTCGGCAAGAAAAAAAATCCAGGAATGATCCCATTGTCAACTTCTCTGGACTAAGTAAGACCAGGCTCAAGTTTGGAACTGTGAAATGTGCCGGATACCTAAAATCTGTAGACTTGTAAGACCCGCTGAGGCCACTTACTTTGGTGTAAAGTAATCTTCATGCATTTTAAATAGCTCGTTGTGATGGGCAACCATTACTGTCTCTCAGTAGAGAGGTCCCTGTTACTAGGGTACTTTCTGTGTACCAGTAACTGTGCTAAACACTCAGAATCCACAGTGCATTTAGATCTACAGTTGAGACCAGAAGTTCTCAACTGGGGCTGATTTTGCATCCCACCCCACCCCCCCAGTGGACACATGGTAATACCTGAAAGTCAGCACCGGGTGCTACTTGCATCTAATGGGTCAAGAACACAGATGTTGCTAAACATCCTACAATGCATCGGACAGCCCCCCACAGAAAGAATTAGCCTCCCCCAGATATCGATAAAGTTCAGGTTGAGAAATGCTGCCTTAGACTCAGGAGCTGTGTCACCCTGTCACGACAGAAGATGAAATGGACACAGACAAGTGGGGCTACTTGCCCCAGATCACCCAGCTAGTAATACAAGAGCACGATTCAAAGCACAACCGGCTCAAAATCCCTGAGGCCTTAGTCGTTTTATAAGGTTTGCTTTCAGCTGTTCTCATTCAAGCACAGCTTATGACATAACACGGGTATTTACTCTGCAATTTCTTAAGAGGAAAACTGGCCAGAAAAGACTTTTAGACCTCTCAAACATAAAGATTTTTCAAGTGCCCTTCGTACAATCAATCAGAGTCATCTCCCACTTCCTACAATCCTTGGTTAAATATTTATCAAACTTCCTTGCCAGGATTTAGGTTAAAGAGCTATTCTATTTCTGTGGGAGGGATGATAAACATGATTACAGGGGGGTGGAAAATCCTCCCAGAGAAGATGTGGTCAAATGTGGAAGTAGTGACCAGTTGGGCTTATTTGCCCAGGAGCTAGTGTGTGACAGTGGCAGGATGGAACAGTCACAGGTGGCAATGCCAGCAGTTGGCAGGATAAAAAGCCACAGGTGCACACAGAGCCAGCCTCTTCATGGCAGATGGCTTTTGGGTCTCTAACTCTACCACATGCCAGGTGCAAGGCTCATGCTTAAAACCGTGTCATTTCATCTCATCTCACCATGGCCCTAAGAAGAAATGATCATTATTATCCCCATCGGAAAATGCAGAAGCTGCAACTCAGAAGTTCAGGACTTTGTCTTAGGTCACTCCATTGTCAGTGGTAAAGACAGGATCAAAACCTAGGCAGTTTATCCCCACTGAATTTTCCAGCTTCTGGAAGTTACCTGCATTCTTTGGCTCACAGCTCCTTCCTCCATCTTCCAACCTCTCTTTGAGTCTGACCTTCCTGCCTCCCTCTTATAAGGATTCTTGTAACCGAATCAGACCCACCTAGATAATCTAGGATCATCTCTGCCTTTCAGATCCTTAACTCAATCATACCCTTTTGCCAAGTAAAGTCACATATTCCAGGTTCCAGGTTTTAGGTCATGCATGTATTTGAGAAACCACTATTCTACCAGACCAGTTGCCTACTCACAGTATCCTGAGACACTTGCTTTGGGGTTATTTACTACGCACAGTGGATAACTCGAAAAGAGTCATCAGTTCCATCTCAGCTCCTCCTGGCTGATGCAAACTTCCATGATAATCTACACCATTGAAATTCTTGTCATGCAGAGGGTGGCCGAGGTGCCAGACTCAAGACAACCTGATGGGTCAGGGCAACCATGAACTCCTTTTGGAGAACACTTACTGGCTGTCTCTCTCTCTCTCCATACCTCCATCTTCAAAATTAGAAAAAGACCAGGGTGAACTCCCAACTAAGTGCATTTTCCAAAATTACTATTACGTTAGCTTTGCCAAGAGACACATCATCAAGTTGGCATCACATTGGATGTTAATTTTGTGGATTGGTGGTTGGTTATATAGTGTCTTTTACACATGCCATGACTTTTCTGATTCTTGTGTTACAGTCTAGCTTCTTATCCCCTTGCTCAAAAATCTTTTCCATTGTTTTGCAAAACGCTCATCAGCAAAGTGCTAGGGATTCTGCTGAACTCCTCTGCCCTCATCAATGAGGGAAACTATAAGCATGATTTAAGATCTTTGGCTCCTGTCCTCTTACAAACACCTGCCCTGTCAAGTACATATGCTTCCTTTCTGTTCTGCTTTCATGCTATTGTTTTAACAACTGTATAAAATTCCCTGGGTGGTTTCTGAGTCCTGCAAATGAACCTATTTCTAGAGTTTCCTTGAAACGTAAGGATTCAAAGCTGGATGTGATGAAGGAAGACTCCATACATCTTGCTGACTGACTGGGTGGGAGAAAAGGAGAGAAAGGCACAGGGAGAAACAAATCCAAGAAGGCTCAAAGCTCTGAAACCTAAAAGACTAAGAGATGAACAGAAAGAAGTCAAGAAAGGAAGCTCTGAATGGCTGATAGAAAGTTTAGCTTCAGACATGTTGACTTGGTGACGATGGTAAGATACTGGAATGGAACTAGTAAGGCTGGGTATAAAAGATATTGCATGTCCAGGGGTGAGAATAAGAGTGAGATGTGTGATTTATTTTAACGCTCAAATATCTTCCTCCAGTGGAAATACGTGACAAGTCCATTCAAAGTCTTGGCTTAGAAAAGGTTTTAGAGGTCAAGTTGAAGGTGTATGAATGGGCATGCTCTGTAGCGTAAATTCATCACTCGCCCAGTCATTCATCTGCACACTTGCATTTTTTCATTTATTAATTGAGCTTCTACTTCATGCCAGACACTGGGCCTATAGCAGGTGGTGTGCATATCAGTGATAAGTAAAATCTTATGAACGACTCTTATGCTCAAAGTTGAGAACCAAGAGAGGAAGAGAAAAATCTTCCTTGTCACTGTGTCAAGTAGAAGGCAATGATAAGTCATTTCAGTAAATATTTGTTGAATGTGTGAGGCAAAGGAGCATGTGAGACTTTTCCAGATGTACCAGATTGTACCAGGGGACTGAGAAAAGTGAGGTTTCCACAGAGATCAAAAATGTAAAGGCTAAGTTCAGAAGAAAGTTAAGGGTGAAATATTGCAAATGTATTTTCTCAGGATTTGTTTGCTTTAGCAAGGTAGCAAAAAAATTGGAAATATTTTGGGGTTCTCAGAAAATTTGAAATACAGTACTCATTGCTCTTAAGCATCTTAGACGTCTCTCTCTCCATCCTTTCTCCTCCTCCCTCCCTCTTTTCCTTTCCTTCCCTTTCCTTCCCTTCCTTCCTCCTTCCCTCCCTCCCTTCCTCCCTCCCTTCCTTCTTTCCTTCCTTCCTTCCTCAGGCCAACCAGCGACACTAGTGACACACTCACATAGCTAGTAAGTTAGAAGAAGTTGCTAAGTTAGAACCAGGGAAGAAAATATGAGGGACAACAGTGATTGTCTAGAAAATACACAAAAATGTCTCCCTTAAAAAAAAAACCAAAGAAACCAAAACCAACCAACCAAATAGTTGGATCCTTTATGCAAAAAAAAAAAAAAAAAATCTCACTCAGAACAAACTGATCCAACAGTGAAGAGTGGTATTCCTCAATGTGAAGGCAGGATCCTAGAGTCCAGAGCCCACTCTCTTGGCTTCCCTCTCACCCATGCAGTGGCCCAAAAGACAACCCCATGGACACCACTCAAAGGTGAGTAAGGCTCTGAGGAACCCCAGTTTGGAAATATCTGTTCTAGAAGAAAGAATGAGACATCACATGCATGGGCATTTTTTATGGAAGGGAGATCGTTAAACCCTTGACTTGTTGACTATCTGTTCTTTGAAATGGAGAGAGATGAGTTATCAAATGTCACACCCTGCCCCAACTGCCTTGAGATTGCAGAACGATGGGAATTGTCTTATGGAAAATCCTAGCAGGCAGCCAACTGAGACACAGGGCTCTGACAGTGCCAACAGAGTGAAGACATTTGCTATTCATCTCACAGGGAACAACAGAGTGTGAAGAATTCAGGGAGGGTTGAAAACAGGTTCCCTGTGACGATGACATGAAGCGTATGCAGCGTTTCCTTTCCAAATCTAGGAAGCTTGTGCATTAGCGGTCACACTGTGAAGAAGTGTGAGAGCCCTAAATCCCCAGTAATGAATAGATGAGTTAGAAGGTAGGTAAGGTCAGTACATGAAAGGATTTGAAAGGAAAGAAAGGTTTTAATTGTACTCAGATCAGCGGTAAACACACGATTTGACTATTCCGCACCCAGCCCTGCATGAGAGTGCCCTGCTTTCTCGTTCAGCCCACAGGGAGCGTTGAGAGTCACATCTTGCATGACCGGCACCCACGACCTTGTGGGGAAAGGCCAACTCACCTGCCATGCTGCTGATGTTCACCAGCCTCCCCTTGGATTTCCTAAGAAGAGGTAAAAATGCCTTTGTGACTTCCACAGCCCCGAAGAAGTTCACGGCCATGCATCGTTTGTATTCGGTCATGGGAATGAGCTCCCCGTCAGCTGGGAGGCCAAGGATCCCAGCATTGTTGACCACCGCCCACAGTCCTGAGGACAGAAGGGAACAACTCTGAGGTTAGGCAAGGTGGGAGAGTGGGAAGATTTTCAACCCTTCAAGCCCTGAAGTCAAAAGGGCCCCTTTGAGACTTAGGATCTAGGCAGATCACTTCAACTCTCGAAACTTAGTCTCCCTGATTATTTGTGAAATATTAAGCAATGGTTTTTTGGGGGAATATTCTTTTGCCTCAAAGCCCTTTCCTACATCCGGGCAGCTAGATATTTGTTATACCTGTGGAGGAATGACACAGCAAGGAGGAGATTTAATCAAAGTCTACGTAATGTTTCTCCCTCAAAGGAGTGTGTGGAGACAGAATGATATCTTTTGGACTTGCAGATATAAAACGATATATCTTATATGCAGTGCAATGATATAAGATCCTGTCTTCCCTTTTCCTTCGACTAGAAAAGATTCCTTAGTCCAGGAAAACTAGAGCAGAAGTGCCAAGAGCTAAAAAGATTGCAGAGTCCCTGAGCTCTAGGCCCTTCCCCAGCCAGCCTGATCCCCTTGACTGACCAGGATCACCAAGAGGGCTTGTTCACACACAGGTCGCCAGGCCCCACCTCCAGAGGATCTGATTTGGGGTGTCTGGGGTAGGGCCTGAGAATCTGCATCTCTAACAAGTTCCCAGGTGATGCTGATGCTGCAGGCCTGGACCACACTTGGAGAACCACTGTCCACAGCTAGTGATTTTTCATCTTTGACTTCACATTAAAATTACCTGGGGAGCTTTGAAAGCCCCAATGCCCAGGCCACACCCGAGCCAATTAGATCAGAAATTGTGGGGTGGTGAAGAAAGGGGACCTTGGCATTAGTAGTTTTATAAAGTCCCTACCTAGGTGATTCCAATGTACAACCAAGCTTTGGAATCATTGCCCTAAATGGTAGCAGACAGGTAATACAAAAACTCCACATGTTTTGGGGGAGGGGGATCTGGAGCAGAAGTGAGTGACCTGGGTCCTCTTTAATTTCTGGACTTTTCAAATATTTATTTATTTATTTTTGGCTGCGTTGGGTCTTCGTTGCTGCGCACGGGCTTCCTCTAGTTGCGGCGAGCGGGGGCTACTCTTCGTTGTGGTGCGCGGACTTCTCATTGCGGTGGCTTCTCTTGTGCAGCACGGGCTCTAGGTGCGCGGGCTTCTGTAGTTGTGGCGCACGGGCTTAGTTGCTCCGCAGCATGTGGGATGTTCCCGGACTGGGGCTTGAACCTGCGTCCCCTGCATTGGCAGGCGGATTCTTAACCACTGTGCCACCAGGGAAGTCCCTGGGTCCTCTTTACAGAGGAGCAACATCCGGGGTATGTTCAGCTAGATAGACCTGAAGCAGATTCTCTGAGCCTCGGCATGGTTTAGACCAGCTGTTTCTCAAGGTGTGGTCCAGAACCAGCTGCATCAGCATCAATTGGGAACTTGTTAGAAATGCAAATTCTGGAGCCCCACCTCAGACCAGCTGGATCAGAAACTGATGATCAGACATTGTTGTTGAAGCTCAGCACTGTGACATAACGTGCCCTTGAGGCAACCCTGATGCACACCCAAGTGTGAGAACCAGTGGGATATGCAGAGGAGCAGAGTGAGCCTCGGTGCAAAAGCACAGAAACGGCAGGAGGCACCAACCCTAACAGTGCCTTTCTGATGGCTTCCAAGAGGGAGGTAGCAGCCAACCTGCATGAGGACTGGACAGAGCACTGGACATCTCAGCAGAGCCCAGCATGAGGCACTGACCGTCGCAGTTGAAATGTCCCATCCCCAGGAATTTAAGATGCCACCCTGGAGAAATGGGATAAAGCTCAAAATGACTGAAACGGTTTTTGCCACGTGGCAGAAAGACGGCTCAAAATAGAAATTGCGCTGACTTATAGAAAATAAAATTACATTTCTTGCACACCTGAGTTGGTGGTCTGACACTTAGACGCAATAATGATTCGGAGCATTAAGTGAGATGATGCCTGGCACGTAGTAAGAGCTCAACAGCTATTACAAGGATGGTGATGGGAGGAGAGGATGCCTCCACTCCCACCTCCAAATGATGGTTTTAATTCACTCAGCCTGATGAACACCTTTGACCAGTCCACATGCAGGTGGCAGCTTGAGAATGCCCTAAAACAGGGGCCAGGGCTTCCCTGGTGGCGCAGTGGTTGAGAGTCTGCCTGCCGATGCAGGGGACACGGGTTCGTGCCCCGGTCTGGGAGGATCCCACATGCCGCGGAGCGGCTGGGCCCGTGAGCCATGGCCGCTGAGCCTGCGCGTCTGGCGCCTGTGCTCCGCAACGGGAGAGGCCACAACAGTGAGAGGCCCGCGTACCACAAAAAACAAAAAAACAAAACAGGGGCCAGCAAACATTTTCTATAAAAGGGTGGATAGGAAATATTTTAGCACTGCACGTCCTACTCACTCAGCTCTGCCATTGCAGACAAATGGCAGACAATCTGTAAATGAATGGGAGTGGCTGTCTTCCAATAAAACATTATGGACATTGACATTCGTATTCCATATAATTTTCATGTGTCAAAAAAATCTTCTGATTTCTTTTTTTTTTTTTTTTTTTGCGGTACACGGGCCTCTCACTGTTGTGGCCCCTTCTGTTGCAGAGCACAGGCTCTGGACGCGCAGGCTCAGCGGCCATGGCTCATGGGCCTAGCCGCTCCGCGGCATGTGGAATCTTCCCGGACCGGGGCACGAACCTGTGTCCCCCGCATCGGCAGGCGGACTCTCAACCACTGCGCCACCAGGGAAGCCCCTGATTTCTTTTAACCATTTAAAAATGTAAAAACCATCCTGAGCTCACAGGCTACACAAAAACAGGTGGCAGATCTATAGAAAATTCTTTAATTGACAAAGTTAAAGAGATAGAGAACAGGTTAAGGATGAGAATAGGGCTCTAAAAAGGTAGCATGAAAAAGCCTGGTGGTGATGGAACAGTTCTGTATCTTGAGTGAGGTGATTTTTGCGCAAAGCTACATGTTATAGAATTGCACACACACATACACACTTGCATGTATAGCTGGTGAAATCTGAATAAACTCTGGGGATTATACCAATGCCAATTTCCTGGTTTTGATATTGTACTATAGTTATGCAAGATGTTAATACTGGGGGAGGCTTGCGTCTACTATTATTTCAAAATAAAACGTTAAAAAAAGAAAAAACAGGCAGGGCCACAGCTTGCCAACTCCTGCCATAAAACTCTAAGCTGGCCAATAAGCCCATTATACCTGTAAGACTTAATAATAGTTTTTAAATAATATTAATTAATAATTAACAATATGTTCATAATAATTTTAAAATATGTGTGTAGGAACACAGCACAGTTGCTGGCCCTCTTGCAGGAGCTGAGGTTTTCTGGTTTATCCATGCGGCCCAGAGGGTTCTTTCGCAAACATCCTTCTTAGTGATTTTTAATGAGCCTATTTTACTGCTCCACTTTTGTTTTGACTTGGGAGGCTGAAGTTGAGAGAGACCTCGAGGAGAGCAGGTATTTCTGTATTGGTATCGTATTGGGGTATTGGTAACTCTGCCTCAAAGGAGGATTGCTCTCCAGAAGGCTGGCCCCAAAATAGCATGGGCTCATACCTTGGAAACTGTACTCGCTGGACCCCTTCATCCCAGGACACTGGGACGGTATTAGCGTATCAAGAACCAGTACTTTGGGACTTCCATGGGGGTGCAGTGGTTAAGACTGCACTCCCCATGCCAGGGGCATGGGTTCAACCCCTGGTTGGGGAACTAAGATCCTGCATGATGCACAGCGTGGCCTTAAAAAAAAAAAAAAAAAAAAAAGAACCACTACTTTATCATTCATTATGGTCAATACTGTCCCTCTGGGCCTCACCAGATGGGTCTGTATTGAATATCTCCTAATAAGATACCATCAAGTCAATAACAAGAGGGATAGTGAAAGGCAAAGCCAGGAAAACTACCTTTCTAGAAAACAACCACACACTGCTAAACTGGCTGAAAATTAATTTCTAATTACCAACCATCTATTTTTCTCTCCTCCTCTCATTTCTCAGATGTTTATTGAGCACTTACTATATGCCAGGGGCCGTGCTTAATGTTGAATGAATGGAAAATAGGAGTTCTTACTGACTGCTTGCCTCATGTCAGGGACTCTTGTAAGTGCTCCGTATATAATAACTACCCCTTCAACTACCAAATGAAGCAGATAATATTACTCTCTTTTTGCTGGGAAGGTCAGCTGTAAAGAGGATGTAAGCAGGAAGTGCTTGAGGCCTCCACGGAAAACCCCCAAGTGAAGACAAAACAGGAGAAAGCAGAGCTAAGAAACAGAGACTGGGTGCTGATGACGTTGTTTAAGTGCCTGGATCCAGACATGCCTGAAATCAATGGGCCTTTTTAGTTATATAAGCAAAATACATTCCCTTTATGCTTTAGCAGTTTTGAATTGGGTCGTGTCACTTGCGTCTGAAAGAATCCTGTTGGAGACATGGTTCTGGTTCTCAAGGAACCTTGTGGTGAGGAGTGAGAGATGGACAGATTTGTATAATTGGTAATACCAGTGTGGGCAACGGATATCAGGTGAAGGTCCAGAACAGGAAGTGAATGATGTTACCTGGATTACCAGGAGGGTCATGCAAGAGATGTTTGAGCTAGATCTCCTTTGAGGGTAGAGTCTGCAGCTGGACAAAAGCAAAAGTCTAGAGGAATGGAGTGAGGCAAGAGGGAAATTTGGGTAAGAGGAAGCTGGACGTGCAAAGATGTAAACTAGTACATTCTATTCTGGAAACCATTCCAGAATTTACTGAGTGGACCAGCAGGTATTGCAGATTAAGGGTTTGGCAAGGGCCATTTTCCTGAAGGGCCTTCGAATTCTTGTTAAGGTGTTTGGTGGTGGATGGAGAACCACAGAACCATTCAATGAGGCAAAGCATAGGCCTTGCTCATGGGAGGAATGCAAGACATGGAGGCTCTGATTATCAAAAGGTTTTCAGGAAATGGATGACACTGTAAGATGTGCACATTGTAAAGACCACTCTCCATTTGGAAAGCAAAGGGGAAGGAAAGCCTGGTTGCAAGGAGGCCATTGTGGGAGCTCAGGCGGGAGATGAGGGCCCCAGTTAAGCCACAGCTGCCTGGGGATGATAGGAAGGGGCGGGATGATAAAGATCTAGGACGTAGAATTGACAGGACTCCAGACCAATAGGATGCAGAAATCGAGGGTAAGCGGCAGGTCTAAGTGACCCCCCCAGGTTGCTGACTTGAATGACAGATTAGGTGGCAGTGCTGGCGTTTGAGCCAGTGTCTGAGTCGTCCGATGCAGGAGGGTAAACTGATTTGCAGACGGGCAGCAGAGAAAAAGATAATGAGGTCAGTTTTTGACAAATTGAGATGGGATGTCTGCTAACCAATTTTATATGCTTATAGGTCCTGACGTTTAAAAGAGAGCTAGGTTGGTAACACACATTCAGAAGTTATCGTATTAAATCGCAGTGTTTCTCAACTCTGGCAGAATATTAGCATCACCTGGGGAGCTTTCAAATGTGTTGATACCTGAGACCCCCAAATGGGATCTTCTTTACAGTGGACATTCTCAGCAAAAGGAGAGCAACAGTACTGGCTTCATTGTGGAAGTATTAGCTGAGTTATTGCCTGTAGATACTGATTTAATCTGTTGGGGGAAGGTCCCAGGTTGGGTGGGTATCACGGGTGTGTGACCTGTGTTTCAGAAAGGTCTCATGCTTGGTTTAATTTTCTGCTGGCACCACCTAAACATCTTAAACATTTTGTAAACAAGGGGCGCCACATAATTTGCATTTTGCCCTGGGGCCCCCCCCACAAGTTACACAGCCCATCCTGGGCCCAAGCACAGGTATTTTAAAACACTTCCCAGGTGAGAATTCCTGGTATAGGGAGAGAACAGTACAGCCCGGGAAACATGGAGTGGGAAGTTTGGGGATGGAGCCCTCAGTAACACTCACATTTAGGGGAATGGGGGGAGGGGCGGAGGAAGAGGTTCATACAGGAGAAGCAGAAAGAATGATCAGAGAACTAGGAGGGCAAGAGGGGGCTGGAGACCCCAAAGCCCAAGCAGGGGAGGATAATCAACACACTGAAACACACAGAGAAATTAAGAGCTTGGTGTTTAGGATAATACTGATTCGCTTGGCCAGACCACTTAGGGAGGCATGGTGAGAAGTGAAAACAGGGTGGCAGGGTTCCAAGGAGCTTGGTTGTAAAGGAAGAGGAAGAGAAAGGCAGTGGCTAAGGGAAGGCAGTGATTATGAAGCTATTTTCTTAAGTCTAATACAAGTTAATATCGGTGAGAGGAAAGCAATGAGAAGGGGCAGTAATTAATGGGAGAGTGACCAAGCAGATGCTGGAGGGAATGGAATGGAGAATTCTGTAAGTTCTGAGGACGGACCACACCTGACTCATTCCTAATGTCTTCGTGTCTGCAAAAGGTTCCAGCGTGTGGCAGGTGCTCAGTACAGGGTTCTCCAGGTGCCAGAACAGACTAGAGGACAATGGTAATTAGAGGCTGGAACCAGTGTTGGGCGTTTGCAAGGAGGGTGGAGGGCACTCGAGGGCGCAGGTGGCTGAAGGCAGTACCTCTGTTCTGCACCTTTTCCTTCACTTTGCTGTGGGCATCTTTTATCTGTTGCGGGTCGGTGATGTCCAGCTGGAGCACGGAGAGACGCTTGGAGCAGGTTCTGCGTAATTCCTCTGCTCCAGATCCCTTTTCATCCAGAACTCCAGCAAATACTGTGAAGCCCAACTCGTCCAGATACTTGGACAAAGCATGGCCAATCCCAGAATCGCCACCTGCAAGGGGTCAAGGCAATACAAAGTGGGCTCAAACCTCAATGGCAGGAAAAATCATTGAACAAAAAAATCACTGCATGCTACTTATGATGGTCCATGTTCCCTGGAGAGAGTAGGTCTTGAGGAAGTTTGATTTTTTTTTTTTTTTTTTTTGCTAAGTGAGAAAATGGTCAGAGAAGCCACAAGAGACAAATTTCTCTGTATGAGAAAGAAAGGGAGGTGAGGTAGAATTTGAGGTGGGGGCATAAGTGGGAGGAGAAATGCTGATGAGGGGGAGGGGTCCAGGAGTGGCTGGTGGCCAAAGAACGTAGGAGGGAAAACTAAGACATCTAATGGAAGCTTTTTTATTAATCTCCTCATGTAGTATTTTATGTAATAACCTCCATCACTGCATAAAATCTTCAGTAAAACATTCATTACAAACTAATACTTTGGAGTTGGTTTCTTCATTTTAAAGATGTAGCAAAGTGTCGCGTCCTGCTTCATAGTGGACCCAGGACAATAGCAGAGGCTGCCCACAGGGACCAGTTCCTTCTGGATTATGAAAGATGAAGGCTCCTAGCCACCTGCCCTTCTCACCTCTTCAGAACTTTTTCCCTAGCCATGGCCTTCTCCCAAACCACTGAATAGACATCAATCCTAGGAAGACACCTGAAACAGAAACCACATAGAAATCCCTAAGTGCACTGCTTTGTGAAACCAGAGGATAAGATCATATGTAAAATACATGTCAAGCCTACCGGAATTTGAGATGGGGGTTTACCCAACCCACTCTGGAGGATATTACGGACCCTAGAGAAATTGTTTCACACCCACAAGTACAAACGTAGATACCTGAAATTCCGAAGATGAAGACAACATGGACATAAAATCACCCTTTGAGCCATACCAGAATAAACGTGTAACAATTAATATGGTTTCTACAGCTCTAAAGACGAGAGATCATCTTCACATTGGCTGTGTCAGGCAATCTTCCCTGTAAACCTTGAGGGAAACTGTCTTGTCAGCAGTTGGGGGCTACAGTCAGGCATCCCCCTAAGAATCAGAAAATTCAGGAAATCAGCATGCTGACAGTCAACTCAAGGATCAGTATGTCAGTGATCAGAAAAGATGTCTGACTTCTAAGCTAACAAGACCTGCCTGGAATCTGACCAGAAGTGTTACTGTCTCCAAAGAGAAGATAATCACCATCAAAAGGCAAAAGGACAGAGAAACAGGCATTCACAGATATTGCTGATAAATTTGAAGGGGTGAAATCAATGACCACTTTAGATACTGAGACCCAAAAAGTCTCAGTATCTATCCTAGAGGAAAAAGTCACATATATGCAGAGACAAAGGATGTTCTTTACAGGACTGTATATAATAGCAAAAGAAGGAATTAACCTTAACATCCATGAATTGGAGAATGGTTGCATAAATTATGGTACATATGATGGAATACGACACAGTGATTTTAAAAGATAAGGTAGAACTATATAAACTGGAATAGATACTGCTCCAAGATACTTTGTTAAGTGAAATAAAATGTTATAGTACAGCAATTATTATACAGAATCCAATTTATGACCCAAAACAGGGGTGGAGGAAACTAATTCTCTACCTACCCATGCATGCAAATATAAAAGGAAGGATTTGGAAGGAGAGACACCAAGATGGTAATAGTAGTTGCCTCTAGGAGGAGAGGCAGAATGGACAGAGCTTTGTTTTACAATGTTTTCCATTTTTGCTGCAAGAGAGTACTGATTTTTCTTGTGTAATTTCTCTTCTTTTAAAGGTCATGCCAATTAGAATGAAGATGGGCCCTATAAGTATAGGAAAAGGTATTACCAAGAGGCCATTGTAGGTGGCGTCTGCAAACACTGCCCAAGAGAGTGAGTGCAGCCTTAGGAAGAGGTGCGGGCACTTCTGCCCCTCAGACAGAAGATATGGGCACTTCTGCCCCTCCTAACACAAGATGAAGGCGTCTGGTTACCATAGTTGATTGCACTTTACTTTGTTTCTTGTATGTCCACATCTACCTGTGTGTGCATGGTTTCCTGCCTGGTCCTGGTCAGAGGAGGAGACCGTACCAATTGAGGCAGACCTAAGCGTCTGGGCCACGTGACAGATCTCTGATGTGCTGTAAATGAGCACATTAGAATTCTGGTTTTAAAATATAATACTACATGCATATAACAATTTTGTGAGCCCTGCAAATGTAGCTTTGCCCTGTAGAAATGGACCTGCCGTTGGACAAATCCAGCTTCAGGGTCTGCGTGGAAAGATTGTGAAGGAGTGTGTGTCTTGCATCAAAGCTTCTTATTTATGATATGTAAGTAGAATAGAGCAAATGTTGGTTGAATCTTTGTTATTTTTAGTACCATTTCTCTAATAAAGCTAAGTATTTTCGAGGAAAAAAAAAAAAAGATCTGAGGCCAGATCTTTGACAGGGGCAAGTTCACCATGTGGTGGGTGCAATGCATGTGGCCTCTCCCTGGAAACCACCAAATGTTACTGGTGGTTAAATCTGTCTTGTAAAATTATTCTCCCCGTGTCTCCAGTAGAGATGATCATTCCCATTTTACAGATGGGGAAAGTGAAAATGAGAGAGGCCAAGGTCACAGAGATAGAAGGGATGGACCTGAATCCCAGTGCATGACTCTTCGTCATCCTGGACCACCTTCTCCTTTATCTGTGAAAGCAGAGAAGGAAGGTCTGGGGAAGCCAGCCTCTGAATGAGCCTCCTGTGGCCCAGCAAGGAAGGATATGAATTAACCTGGAAATAACTAACTCAGAACCGGACTGGAGTGAAGCGTGAACCTGGAGCCAGGGGATACACACTCTGCTGGGTGAGAGCAGGTGTTCACAGAAGGCCCCTCCCATTTGCGGCACACCACACCCTGTGCTTCTGCCTCCTGGGTGGTGTGGCTGGGCCTATTGGGGCCATGGGTTTTAAAGCTCCCAGTTCCCCTGAAAGGTTTGTGTCATATCAGGATGCCAGCATGTTGCCTCTGCGCAGAGAGAATCCTTCTGTGGTGCAGAGATGCAGGCTGTGGCCTTCAGCTCCAAGCAGCAAATAAACTCAGCCAGGGTGCCTACCAAGGAAGGTGAGAAAGGGTCATCTATCAGTGGCGGAGTGGATAAACAAAACGTGGTCTAGCCATACAATGGAATATTATTCAGCAATAGAAGGGAATGGAGTTTTGATACACCCTACAACAAGGATGAATCTTGAAAACATTATGCTAAGTTAAAGAAGGAAGAGACACTTTGATCCTGACCCCATTTTCTCTGAGTAGAGAATGATCCAAAGACAGTTTCGAAGATAATGCCTTAGACCAGCTTAGGCAGCTTCGTGAATCCAGGATCTAACTCTCTTTGGAAAATTCCTAGGAAGAGCCTGGCCTATGGGAGATGCTAGCCACAAAATGAGAGAGGACATATTGAACTTTACCGAGCCCTGTGGTCCTGGAAAACAACAAAAGTTAAAAAACATTTCCAGGGCTTCCCTGGTGGCGCAGTGGTTGAGAGTCTGCCTGCCGATGCAGGGGACACGGGTTCGTTTCCCGGTCTGGGAAGATCCCACATGCCGCGGAGCAGCTGGGCCCGTGAGCCATGGCTGCTGAGCCTGCGCGTCCGGAGCCTGTGCTCCGCAACGGGAGAGGCCACAACAGTGAGAGGCCCGTGTACCGCAAACAACAACAACAAAAAAAAAACCACTTCCACTCTGTGTTCTGGGAAATAGTTTCCTGCAAAGGAGTCACCTTCTCCATGTGAATTAGAGAGAATTGAGGGATGCCCTCCTTGTTTACCAATGACAAGGCCAGACCCAGGCCCTCAAAATTCCAACCCTTTGCTTCATAAATGACAAGATAAACTTTGTCCCCAGTGAGTCAGTGGAACAAAATGCTTGTTAACCAAACTCTGGTATAGATTCTTTCCTTCCCCCAAGCCCTGGCCCACGGTCAGCCTGAGGCAGCAGATAGCTCCTCCTGAGAACAGGCTGGCCTCAGAGAAGATGGTCCCTCCTCTGCCGTCTGATCACTCCTGGCCTATCCCCATTCCCCTCACCTGGTTCTTTTCAGACATGTTCACCCCCCCCCACCATGAAAGCAAAACTCTTTTTTGTCTAACCCTTGAGATACTTGCAGACCTGTGGTCAAAGTGTTCCCTTCACTGCAACAGTCCTGCCCCTGGCCCCATAATAATCAATCCTGTAGAATAAAGTCTTTCCATACAAAACCTGGATTTGTTTTTTTTATTTGACATTGAATTAAGAAAGCCAAAGTTCACGGGAGGCCATGTGTTTGTCCTTACCAGTGAGAAAAGGTAGCATAGAGGCCTGGTTTTGAGCCTGGCCCCACCATCCCTACCTGTGCAACCTGGTCAGGTTATTTAACCTCTCTGTGCCTCAGCTTCCTCATCTGTAAAATAGGCTTGATAATGGTGCCTACACCAGTTGATATTTGTGATGTGCTTAACAATGCCTGTAATTACTATAATAGATCTTTTTTAAAAAAATAATTCTAGGCACATGACATCCTTCTTGATTTACAGGCCTTTACATTCATGATATTGGTAGATGGGGAGTTTGCCTCTACTGACAGTCAGCTAAACATCTTGGTTAAGACTCAGACTGCTTGATTCTGCCTCTCCCATGTCTGAGCTTTGGGAAATGTTACATATAGTCATGTGGATCCTCCACTTCCTCATCTGGAAAGTGGGATTATACCAGTTCCTCCCTCCTAGACTGACCTTGGAAGTCAACAAGACAGAGGATGTTCTGCACAAGGCCCAGCCTGTCATATGTGACTTGTTATCAGTAGCATGGCTCTAACCCAGACATCATTTCTGATCTCCTGTTAGAGATCAAGCTATGCTAGCCCTGGTGTCTTAGGGCTGTGCAGGGTTAAGAGGGCCTTGGGAAAGTATGTGGCTGGGGAGCTGCTCCCTGTCTAGATAGAGTAGCCCTTGTGCACTCCAGAAACACAAAGACAAGGTGGGGGCCTTTGTGAAAAGGCAAAGTGTTTCATAAGTTACCCAATAGTAACCTCTGAAAAGTATCATACCTAGTATGACTCTAATGCCAGCCTCACACATATTAACTCCAACCACCCTGGGAGATAAGTCATTTTACTATCATCGCTTTACAGAGGAGGAAACTGAAACACAGAAGGGTTAAGTCATTCAGCTGCACATGGCAGAGGTAGGTTGGAACCCAGGCAGGGCTTGGCATATTAAACATCTGGAGTGTAAAATACTCAAAGCTTCCAGAGCACAAGGCTTAGCATATAGTAGGTGATCAAAAAAAAGCATGAGTTGGCTAAATTGGCACTTAAGAGGGCATTGGCTTTGGGACTTCCCTGGTGGTCCAGTGGGTAAGACTCTGCGCTCCCAATGTAGGGGGCCCGGGTTCGATCCCTGGTCAGGGAACTAGATCCCACACGCATGCCACAACTAAGAGTCCACATGCTGCAATTAAGAAGCCTGCGTGCCACAACTATAGATCCCGCGTGCCACAACAAAGATCCTGTGTGCTGCAACTAAGACCCGGTGCAGCCAAAATAAATAAATAAATAAATGTTTAAAAAAAAAAAAAGGGCATTGGCCTTAATGCCTTAAAAATGCAGAGAGAGAGAGAGTCCTATGGCACTAGGGTTCCTGACTCAAAAATAAGTCCCAGCAAACATATTGAGTTGGATGTCTACCCCAATAGAGGGTGGGGAAGATGCTGGGGGTGGTTTTAAGCTATGCCCTTTGAGATTATTCTATCTCTAGTGGCCTGGAAATCCATCAGTTTGGAGCAAGCAACGAGTACTAGAGTCCCATTTTTGCAAAATAGGAATGAATGTGAAATAGTGATTTATTCTAAAATATTAATAAAGTCAATTTGTGTGAAAAACGAAAACGTGAATCACTTTAATTCAGAAGAATTAAGAATTGTATAGTTTCAGAGCTGGTGGGCTAATTGTAAGTGGATTTACGCTATTACCACATGGGGGCGCCGGATTAGCTGTTGAACAGAAACACATCCATCATTTGTTGGGTCAAGTCTTATATTAGGCAAGTTGTGAATAATTCAACTTCCGAAGTTCTTCAGGGCTAGGTCCCTTGAATGAAACACACCCACCCTGTAAAGACAGACTGCATGTGCTCTTGGACACAAGCTGGTCCCTTGGAAGCTGCATTCAGAAAGAGAGATGAAGGGGGAAGAATTTGTAAACAATTTCTAGACATTAGTAAAACATCATGTAAGTAATAAAACTTTAAGAACAAAAAGATAAACAAAAGAAGAAGAAACTATCCATAACCTCACCAATCTAACATAACTTTCATGTTTCGTACTTTTTCTTCTAGTCTTTTTTCCTATACACTGTTCTTCAACAATTACAGTTATAACACACATATGATTTGACAACTAATTTTTAAATTAATATTACATAAACCAGTTTTAGCTATTTCTGCATAGTCTACAAAACCATAAATCATCGTTTTTATCTATTGGATAAAATTCTCCCTGTCAAAATGCAGTAGAGAGAGAAATGATGAGAGCCTGGATTCTTTTTTTTTTTTTTTTTTTTTTTTTTTGCAGTACGCGGGCCTCTCACTGTTGTGGCCTCTCCCGTTGCGGAGCACAGGCTCCGGATGCGCAGACTCAGCAGCCATGGCTCACGGGCCTAGCCGCTCCGCAGCATATGGGATCTTCCCAGACCGGGCACGAACCCGTGTCCCCTGCATCGGCAGGCGGACTCTCAACCACTGTGCCACCAGGGAAGCCCGAGCCTGGATTGTTGAGCCAGGATACCTGGGTTCAAATCCTCACTCTGCTACTTACCAGCTGTGCGACCTTGGCCAGTTAACCTCTCTGTGCCTCAGTTTCCTCATCTATAAAGTGAGGTGATACTAGGACCTGCCTCATAAGATCGTTAGAAGGATTAAATGATTATATATACTAAAGTAATTGGACCACAGCCTGGCATATGGCAGTTACTATCCAGGTGTTAGTTAAATAAATGGCAACTGGGTTTTTTTGAAAATTTTTAATCCATGCTACTCCTTTCATTGGCTACTTCTAGTTCCTGGAACCAAAAGGATTTTCAGTTCAGTTCTTATCTCAGAAGGTCATCACAGCTATTCTAACCACAGTGATGAATTGGCCAAGGACTACCCTCTGCTTTCTGCCAGTGGTCCCATCTCTCCCAGACCCTGTCCCTAAAGCTCCTCCAAGTCTCCCCTTTATCAGTATCTTTGAACAACAGCAGCTTAAAGCAGAGCTTCTCAGTGGATGAGCATCTTCAGAGGTATCGAGGCCCATTCTCATAGTGGAATTTCAGTTCTATCAGTGGAATAGACAAACACAAATTGAGGACCTGCTATGTATCGATACCAAATAAGAGGACACGCTCTGAATATGTGTTTTGCTTGGCCCACACACTGTGTTTCGTAAAACATTTAAATAAACACTTAGAGTCCAGCTATTTCACCTGAAAAGCCAGATCGATGGTTTCTCTTGATTAACCAGGAGACGGGCCAACTCCGGGCCTGCGTTCCTACAATGAACTCAGGAGCTCAAGCTGAGGATCCCAAAGCTGCCCCTTCCCACAGGTCATGCTCTCAGATCAGGACCCACCACTTCCTAATGCCCATGCGCATTTCTGTGGCCAACATCCTCACCACTGGGACTCGCCACCCCCCCACCCCACCCCCACCCGCAGCCCAGCACACAGGCAATTCTTTGTCCCACTTAACAAAGGTCATCTGGGGCTAGCCCTGTTTATCTGGAAACCTGTGGAAAACTAAGGAGGAAAGGACTTTCCCCTCCCTTGTTTAAGATTTAAGCAATGCATCAGATTGCCACCCTCATGTTGACACAGCCTGTTCCCTATAAAATAGATTGAGGTATAATAAAATGGTAGATAAATAGAATAAAACTCTAGTGCACTTAAGACTTTCCTGAGAGCCATACAAGGCTCAGCTCCTAATCCAGGAAGAGAGAATACTTGACAGTTGTACTACTGACACCCCACCTTCCTTGCCCTTGGCACTCTTAAAGGATAGTAACTTGTTGGGTTGTGAGGCCCTGGGAAATAGCTAGATTTTTTCACGTCAATTTTTTTTTTTAACATCTTTGTTGGAGTATAATTGCTTTACAATGCTGTGTTAGTTTCTGCTTTATAACAAAGTGAATCAGCTATATATAAACATATATCCCCATGTCTCTTCCCTCTTGCATCTCCCTCCCTCCCACCCCTCTAGGTGGTCAAAAAGCACTGAGCTGATCTCCCTGTGCTATGCGGCTGCTTCCCACTAGCTATCTATTTTACATTTGGTAGTGTATATATGTCCATGTCACTCTCTCACTTCGTCCCAGCTTACCCTTCACCCTCCCCGTGTCAAGTCCCTTCTCTACATCTTCGTCTTTAGTCCTGTCCTGCCTCTAGGTTCTTCAGAACCCGTTTTTGTTTTTTTTTTAAGATTTCCTATATATGTGTTAGCATACAGTATTTTTCTCTTTCTGATTTACTTCACTCTGTATGACAGTCTCTAGGTGCATCCACCTCACTACAAATAACTCAATTTCATTTCTTTTTATGGCTCAGTAATATTCCATTGTATATATGTGCCACATCTTCTTTATCCATTCATCTCTTGATGGAGACTTAGGTTGCTTCCATGTCCGGGCTATTGTAAATAGAGCTGCAATGAACATTGTGGTACATGATTCCTTTTGAATTATGGTTTTCTCAGGGTATATGCCCAGTAGTGGGATTGCTGGGTCATATGGTAGTTCTATTTTCAGTTTTTTACGGAAACTCCATACTGTTCTCCATAGTGGCCGTATCAATGTACATTCCCACCAACAGTGCAAGATGTCCCCTTTTCACCACACCCTCTCCAGCATTTATTGTTTGTAGATTTTTTGATGATGGCCATTCTCACTGGTGTGAGGTGATACCTCACTGCAGTTTTGATTTGCATTTCTCTAATGATTAGTGATGTTGAGCATCCTTTCGTGTGTTTGTTGGCAGTCTGTATATCTCCTTTGGAGAAATGTCTATTTAGGTCTTCTGCCCATTTTTGGATTGGGTTGTTTGTTTTTTGGATATTGAGCTGCACAAGCTGCTTATAAATTTTGGAGATTAATCCTTTGCCAGTAGCTTCATTTGCAAATATTTTCTACCATTCTGAGGGTTGGCTTTTTGTCTTGTTTATGGTTTACTTTGCTGTGCAAAAGCTTTTAAGTTTCATTAGGTCCCATTTGTTTATTTTTTATTTTATTTCCATTTCTCTAGGAAGTGGGTCAAAAAGGATCTTGCTGTGATTTATGTCATAGAGTGTTCTCCCTATGTTTTCCTCTAAGAGTTTTATACTGTCTGGCCTTACATTTAGGTCTTTAATCCATTTTGAGCTTATTTTTGTGTATGGTGTTAGGGAGTGTTCTAATTTCATTCTTTTACATGTAGCTGTCCAGTTTTCCCAGCACAATTTACTGAAGAAGCTGTCTTTTATCCATTGTATATTCTTGCCTCCTTTATCAAAGATAAGGTGACCATATGTGCGTGGGTTTATCTCTGGGCTTTCTATCCTGTTCCATTGATCTATCTTTCTGTTTTTGTGCCAGTACCATACTGTCTTGATTACTGTAGCTTTGTAGTATAGTCTGAAGTCAGGGAGCCTGATTCCTCCAGCTTCGTTTTTCTTTCTCAAGATTGCTTGGCTATTAGGGGTCTTTTGTGTTTCCATACAAGTTGTGCAATTTTTTGTTCTAGTTCTGTGGAAAATGCCATTGGTAGTTTGATAGGGAGTGCATTGAATCTGTAGATTGCTTTGGGTAATACAGTCATTTTCACAATGTTGATTCTCCCAATCCAAGAACATAGTATATGTCTCCATCTGTTTCTATCATCTTTAATTTCTTTCATCAGTGTCTTATAGTTTTCTGCATACAGGTCTTTTGTCTCCTTAGGTAGGTTTATTCCTAGGTATTTTATTCTTTTTGTTGAAGTGGTAAATGGCAGTGTTTCCTTAATTTCTTTTTCAGGTTTTTCATCATTAGTGTATAGGAATGCAAGAGATTTCTGTGCATTAATTTTGTATCCTGCAACTTTACCAAATTCATTGATTAGCTCTAGTAGTTTTCTGGTGGCATCCTTAGGATTCTCTATGTATAGTATCATGTCATCTGCAAACAGTGACAGCTTCTTCTTTTCCGATTTGGATTCCTTTTATTTCTTTTTCTTCCCTGATTGCTGTGGGTAAACCTTCCAAAGCTTTGTTGAATAATAATGGTGAGAGTGGGCAACCTTGTCTTCCTGATCTTACTGGAAATGGTTTCAGTTTTTCACCATTGAGAACGATGTTGGCTGTGGGTTTTTCATATATGGCCTTTATTATGTTGAGGTAAGTTCCCTCTCTGCCCACTTTCTGGAGGGTTTTTATTATAAATGGGTGTTGAATGTTGTCAAAGGCTTTTTCTGTGTCTATTGAGATGATCATATGGTTTTTCTCCTTCAATTTGTTAATATTGTGTATCACGTTGATTGATTTGGGTATATTGAAGAGTCCTTGCGTTCCTGGGTTAAACCCCACTTGATCATTGTGGATGATCCTTTTAATGTGCGGTTGAATTCTGTTTGCTAGTATTTTGTTGAGGATTTTTGCATCAATGTTCATCAGTGGTATTAGCCTGTAGTTTTCTTTCTTTGTGACATCTTTGTCTGGTTTGGGTATCAGGATGATGGTGGTCTCATAGAATGAGTTTGGGAGTGTTCCTCCCTCTGCTATATTTTGGAAGAGTTTGAGAAGGATAGGTGTTAGCTCTTCTCTAAGTGTTTGATAGAATTCGCCTGTGAAGCCATCTGATCCTGGGCTTTTGTTTGTTGGAAGAGTTTTAATCACAGTCTCAATGTCAGTGCTTTTGATTGGTCTGTTTATATTTTCTCTTTCTTCCTGGTTCAGTCTCAGAAGGCTGTGCTTTTCTAAGAATTTGTCCATTTATTCCAGGTTGTCCATTTTATTGGCATAGAGTTGCTTGTAGTAATCTGTCAGGATCCTTTGTATTTCTGCAATGTCAGTTGTTACTTCTCCTTTTTCATTTCTAATTCTATTGACTTGAGTCTTTCCCTTTTTATCTTGATGAGTCTGGCTAATGGTTTAACAATTTTGTTTATCTTCTCAAAGAACCAGCTTTTAGTTTTATTGATCTTTGCTAGAATTTCCTTTTCATTTATTTCTGATGTGATCTTTATGATTTCTTTCCTTCTGCTAACTTTGGGGTTTTTTTTGTTCTTCTTTCTCTAATTGCTTTAGGTGTAAGGGTAGGTTGTTTATTTAAGATATTTCTTGTTTCCTGAGGTAGGATTGTATTGCTATAAACTTCCCTCTTAGAACTGCTTTTGCTGCATCCCATAGGTTTTGGGTAGTCGTGTTTTCATTATCGTTTGTTTCTAGGTATTTTTTGATTTTCTGTTTGATTTCTTCAGTGATCTTTTGGTTATTAAGTAGTGTATTGTGTAGCCTCCATGTGTTTGTATTTTTTACAGATTTTTTCCTGTAATTGATGTGTAGCCTCATAGTGTTGTGGTCAGAAAAGATACTTGATACAATTTCAATATTCTTAAATTTACCAAGGCTTGATTTGTGACCCAAGATATGATCTATCCTGGAGAATGTTCCATGAGCACTTGAGAAGAAAGTATATTCTGTTGTTTTTGGATGGAATGTCCTATAAATATCAATTAAGTTCATCTTGGTTAATGTATCATTTAATGCTTGTGTTTCCTTATTTATTTTCATTTTGGATGATTTGTCCACTGGTGAAAGTGGGATGTTAAAGTCCCCTCCTATGATTGTGTTACTGTCGATTTCCCCTTTTATGGCTGTTAGCATTTGCCTTATGTATTGAGGTGCTCCTATGTTGGCTGCATATATATTTACAATTGTTTATCTTTTTCTTGGATCGATCCCTTGATCATTATGTAGTGTCCTTCTTTGTCTCTTGTAATAGTCTTTATTTTAAAGTCTATTTTGTCTGATACGAGAATTGCTACTCCAGCTTTCTTTTGATTTCCATTCACATGGAATATCTTTTTACATCCCCTCACTTTCAGTCTGTATGTGTCCCTAGGTCTGAAGTGGGTCTCTTGTAGACAGTATATATATGGGTCTTGTTTTTGTATCCATTCATGCAGTCTATGTCTTTTGGTTGGAGCATTTAATCCATTTACATTTAAGGTAATTATAGATATGTATGTTTCTATTACCATTTTCTTAATTGTTTTGGGTTTGTTATTGTAGGTCTTTTCCTTCTTTTGTGTCTCCTGCCTAGAGAAGTTCCTTTAGCATTTGTTGTAAAGCTGGTTTGATGGTGCTGAATTCTCTTAGCTTGTCTGTAAGGGTTTTAATTTCTCCGTAGAATCTGAATGAGATCCTTGCTGGGTAGCGTAATCTTGGTTGCAGCTTTTTCCGTTTCATCACGTTGAATATGTCCTGCCATTCCCTTCTGGCTTGCAGAGTTTCTGCTGAAAGATCACCCGTTAACCTTATGGGGATTCCCTTGTATGTTATTTGTTGTTTTTCCCTTGCTGCTTTTAATATTTTTTCTTTGTATTTAATTTTTGATAGTTTGATTAATATGTGTCTTGGCGTGTTTCTCCTTGGATTTATCCTGTATGGGACTCTCTGCACTTTTTGTACTTGATTAACTATTTCCTTTCCCATATTAGGGAAGTTTTCAACTATAATCTCTTCAAATATTTTCTCAATCCCTTTCTTTTTCTCTTCTTCTCTGGGACCCCTATAATTTGAATGGTGGTGCGTTTAATGTTGTCCCAGAAGTCTCTGAGACTGTCCTCAATTCTTTTCATTATTTTTTTTTTATTCTGCTCTACAGTAGTTATTTCCACTATTTTATCTTCCAGGTCACTTATCAATTCTTCTGCCTCAGTTATTCTGCTATTGATTCCTTCTAGAGAATTTTTAATTTCATTCATTGTTCATCATTGTTTGTTTGCTCTTTAGTTCTTCTAGGTCCTTGTTAACTGTTTCTTCTATTTTCTCCATTCTTTATCCAAGATTTTGGATCATTTTTACTATCATTACTCTGAATTCTTTTTCAGGTAAGCTGCCAATTTCCTCTTCATTTGTTTGGTCTGGTGTGTTTTTACCTTGCTCCTTCATCTGCTGTGTGTTTCTCTGTCTTCTCATTTTGCTCAACTTACTGTGTTTGGGGTCTCCTTTTCACAGGTGCATGTTCGTAGTTCCCGTTGTTTTTGGTGTCTGCCCCCAGTGGCTGAGGTTGGTTCAGTGGGTTGTTTAGGCTTCCTGGTGGAGGGGACTGGTGACTGTGTTCTGGTGGGTGAAGCTGGATCTTGTTTTTCTGGTGGGCAGGACCACGTCCGGTGTTGTGTTTTGGGGGTGTCTGTGACCTCATTATGATTTTAGGCAGCGTCTCTGCTAATGGGTGGGGTGTGTTCCTGTCTTGCTAGTTGCTTGGCATAGGGTGTCCAGCACTGTAGCTTGCTGGTCATTGAGTGGAGCTGGGTCTTATCATTGAGATAGAGATCTTTGGGAGAGTTTTCACTGTTTGATATAATGTGTAGCCGGGAGGTCTCTGGTGGACCAATGTCCTGAACTCTGGTCTCCCACCTCAGAGGCACAGGCCTGACACCTGGCCAGAGCACCAAGACTCTGTCAGCCACGTGGCTCAGAATAAAAGGGAGAAAAAAAGAAAGAAAGAAAAAATAAAATAAAGCTATTAAAATAAAAAATAATTATTAAAATTTAAAAATTAAAAAGAAATTTAAAAAGAAAAAAGGAAAGAAGAGAGAAAACCAAAAAACAAATCGACCAAGGCTAACAAGCACTAAAAACCATACTCAAGGGCTTCCCTGGTGGCGCAGTGGTTGAGAGTCCGCCTGCTGATGCAGGGGACACGGGTTCGTGCCCCGGTCCGGGAGGATCCCACATGCCTCGGAGCGGCTGGGCCCGTGAGCCACGGCCGCTGAGCCTGCGCATCCGGAGCCTGTGCTCCACGACGGGAGATGCCACAACAGTGAGAGGCCCACGTACCGCAAAAACAAAAAAACAAAAAAACACCATACTCAAGAAAAACAAAAACAAAAAGAAAAAAAAAACGGACAGACAATACCCTAGGACAAATGATAAAAGCAAAGCTATACAGACAAAATCACACAAAGAAGCATACACATACACTCTCATAAAAAGAGAAAAAGGAAAAATATATATATATATATATATACATATATATATATCCTTGCTCCCAAAGTCCACCGCCTCAATTTTGGGATGATTCCTTGTCTGTTCAGGTATTCCACAGATGCAGGGTACATCAAGTAGATTGTGGTGATTTAATCCGCTGCTCCTGAGGCTGCTGGGAGAGATTTCCCTTTCTCTTCTTTGTTTGCACAGCTCCTGGGGTTCAGCTTTGGATTCGGCCCCGCCTCTGCGTGTAGGTTGCCTGAGGTAGTCTGTTCTTTGCTCAGACAGGATGGGGTTAAAGGAGCAGCTGATTCAGGGGCTCTGGCTCACTCAGGCCGGGGGGAGGGAGGGGCATGGATGCGGGGCGAGCCTGTGGTGGCAGAGGCTGGCATGACGTTGCACCAGCCTGAGGTGTGCTGTGTGTTCTCCCCGGGGAAGTTGTCCATGGATCAAGGAACCATGGCAGTGGCAGGCTGCACAGGCTTCCATGAGGGGAGGTGGAGATAGTGACCTGTGCTCGCACACAGGCTTCTTGGTGGCAGCAGCAGTGGCCTTAGGGTCTCATGCCCATCTCAGGGGTCCGCGCTGATAGTCGCGGCTCGCACCCATCTCTGGAGCTCGTTTAGGTGGTGCTCTGAATCCCCTCTCCTCGCGCACCCCGAAACAATGGTCTCTTGCCTCTTCGACAGGTCCAGACTTTTTCCCAGACTCCCTCCCGGCTAGCCGTGGTGCACTAGCCCCCTTCAGGCTGTGTTCACGCCACCAACCCCAGGCCTCTCCCTGGGATCCGACCGAAGCCCAAGACTCAGCTCCCAGCCCTCGCCCACCCCGGCGGGTGAGCAGACAAGCCTCTCGGGCTGGTGAGTGCTGGTCGGCCCCGATCCTCTGTGCGGGGATCTCCGCTTTGCCCTCTGCACCCCTGTTGCTGCGCTCTCCTCCACGGCTCCGAAGCTTCCCCCTCCGCCACCCGCAATCTCCGCCCGCGAAGTGGCTTCTAGTGTGTGGAAACCTTTCCTCCTTCACAGCTCCCTCCCACCGGTGCAGGTCCCATCCCTATTCTTTTGTCTCTGTTTATTCTTTTTTCTTTTGCCCTACCCAGGTGCATGGGGAGTTTCTTGCCTTTTGGGAGGTCTGAGGTCTTCTGCCAGCGTTTAGTAGGTGTTCTGTAGGAGTTGTTCCACATGTAGATGTATTTCTGATGTATTTGTGGGGAGGAAGGTGGTCTCTGCGTCTTACTCTTCTGCCATCTTGAAGGTCTCTCTCACGTCAATTTTTTAATGAAAATAGATGCATTTTTCCTGGAATGTAACCTTTATGAATAATTCTTCTATACTGTTGTTAAGATGGGCAACTGAGATGCCAAGAGTTTATGTGCTCATTCAAGGCTACACAGCTGGGATGTACTAGAGTTGGCTCTCAAACCCAGACTTGCTCTTTCACGTTCTTTTACTGCTGTGATTCATTCATCATCTCCTTGAGCACTTGGTGGGGGTGGGAGGTGCACAAAGTGGGGACACCAATGATGAAAGTTCTCTGCCTGAGAGGGGTCCCCATCACTGGTCCCAGCTCCCTTCACAGAGGATGGAGTCCCATCATCCATGCAACAGTGCAAATGACTTACAACAGCTCTTCCAGAAGGAAAAATGCAATGGGTTTGTTCTCAGTGGTGCATGAGGGAGCCACTCCTAGCTGTGCAGAAAAATAAGCAACCAATCAAAGTAGCTCTTCTGTACGTAGAGAATGGACTTGAGGACATGGGGAGGGGGAAGGGTAAGCTGGGACGAAGTGAGAGAGTGGCATGGACATATATACACTACCAAACATAAAATAGATAGCTAGTGGGAAGCAGCCACATAGCACAGGGAGATCAGCTCGGTGCTTTGTGACAACCTAGAGGGGTGGGATAGGGAGGGTGGGAGGGAGGCACAAGAGGGAGGACATATGGGGATATATGTATATGTATAGCTGATTCACTTTGTTATAAAGCAGAAACTAACACACCATTGTAAAGCAATTATACTCCAATAAAGATATTAAAAATAAATAAATAAAATAAAATGTATTGTTAGAGGGAAAAAAAATAATGATTATATCTTGTGAGTAAGATAAAAAAAAAAAAAAAAGTAGCCCTGCTGGGTTTGAGCAAGTGGCTGGCTTTCCAGACCACAGTCCAGTCCTTAAACCTCTCCTGAACTCCACCTGTTGCCATTCCAAATTCAAACAGAATTCATCACCAATTGCCCCCAGTTGCTTCACCTTCTGGAATTTCTTATTCTCCTAAATGGCATCACCCTCCTTCCAGTTACTTAGGACCAAAACCTTCTCTCCCAATCCTCACCCACCATTCAGTACCCATGCCTTTCATCCTAAGACATTGACATCCAGCTATAGCTCCTTTTCTGCATTTCATGACAAAAAAAAGCCAACTCAGCTCAGCCTCCCATCAGATTGCTACCAAGTTAGGGATATACATCCTCAAATGCCACAGAAAATGACATCATAATTGTCCAAGATTTCATATTTCATGTGTTAAGAGTATGCCAGTTAAGAAACACTAGACATGGGCCTCCCTGGTGGCGCAGTGGTTGAGAGTCTGCCTGCCGATGCAGGGGATACGGGTTCGTGCCCCGGTCTGGGAGGATCCCATATGCCGCGGAGCGGCTGGGCCCGTGAGCCATGGCCACTGGGCCTGCGCATCCAGAGCCTGTGCTCCGCAATGGGAGAGGCCACAACAGTGAGAGGCCCGCATACCGCAAAAAGAAAAAAAAAAAAAAAAGAAACACTAGACATGAAACTCAGTACTGACATCCCCGAAATTGATGCTGATGGGCTTGATGTTCAGTCAGCTGAGGTGGCCAGAATTTCAGAAATCCTCAGCCAAGACCAGAAGCCATTAGAAAGAGGTGAGTTAAGTATCCAGACAAGACTGTGAAAACTCCTTCTTGGCAGTACTAGGGGACTCAGCCAAACCTCCCCAGACCATTTCCTCTTAGGGTGCCTTTGCAGAGACTCAGAGAATACCTTTTAAAAATCTATTAAATGCCCATCTCCTCCAAAAGAAATAGGAAGAATCTATTTAACAGTTGGTGTCCATGACCATAAAAAAAATGTGGTGCTCTGGCTTTCCCTAAATGCCACATTTAACTTCTGACACGTCTTCCTGCCTCTCTTCACCTTTATTCATTCATTCATTTATTCATTTTTCATTCACTAAGGGATCACTGTGTTAGGTCCTGGAAATACCACCATAAAAGAAAGACATTTCCCTGCCTTCATGAAGCTTACTGCCTAGAACAGAGGTTCTCAATCGTGAGTCCCACTAGAATCACTGAGATACTCTAAAAAATGTCAGTGCCCAGACCCCACCCCCAGAGAGTCTTAATTAGTTGGCCTGGGATGGGGCTTAGTATTGGCAATAGCTTCTAAAGCTCTCCAAGTGATTTCAATGTACAGCCAGCGTCGAGAATCACCTAAGGCAGGGATCTCAGTCACGAGTGAATTTGTCCCCCTGGATGCTTGGCAATGTTTGGAGACATTTCTGGTTGTCATAACTCTGAGAGTGCTATTGGCCTCCAGTAGTAGAAGCCAGGGATACTGCTCAACAGCACTCAGGGCAGACCCCACTACAAGGAATGATCCAAATGGCAATAGTGCTGAGGTGAAGAAACCCTGGTTTGGGGGAGACAGACATTAGGTAAATCATTAAAACAGAGAGTAATGAATGTTATAAATAGAAAAGTCCTGGGAACTACAGGCCCTAGTTTTTATTTACAGAGAACTTAAAGTCCCTCCTTTAGTGAACACCCCACTGGAGAAAAATACAGGCAGGAAAGAAAAAGAACTAGGTCACCTCCATCAGGGCAGGGAATCTACTGGGTTCTCTACTTCACTGTTCAGTCCTCTGGGCCTAAAACAGTGCTGGGATCTAGGTCCCAAAAGTCTGAGTATATATGTTTATATATGTTACCTTATTTCATGCCCAAGATCTCAAGGTAAAGTGGGTCTTTTTGAAAAAATAGATTTTAATTTTTTAAGCAGTTTTAGATTTATAGAAAAATTGGGAAGAGAGTATAGAGAGTTCCCATATACCCTGCAGGCAGTTTCCCCTATTATTAACATCTTATATTAGTATGCTACATTTTCTGTAATTAATGAACCAATACTGAATCATTGTTATTAACTAAATTCCGTACTTTATTCAGATTTCCTTACTTTTTACTTAATGTCCTTTTTCTGTTCCAGGATCCCATCCAGGATCCCATATTATATTTATTCATTCTATCTCCTCAGGCTCCTCTCAGCCGTGACATTTTCTTAGATGTTTCCTTGTTTTTGATATCTTTGATGGTTTTAAAGAGAACTGGTCAAGTATGTTGCAGGATGCTTTGTTTTCCCGTGGTTTGGTTAGTGGAATTTTATTTCAAAAGGCTCCAACCCTGTATTTCACAAGACACTTTACAAGCAAAGTAACACTTGTAAAAACATGTTAAGCAACTCCGTAAAAAACTAGCACACTACTACATAAAGAGTAAGTTTACTTAAGATTAACGTAACACAAAGAAGGGAAAACTACCTGGAGATGTCATTAAATTCCCCCATTATCCCAGGGTGGCTTAGTTCCTCCTCCCTGTGATTATCTATAGTTTCATCTGCAAAGGACTGCCTTAATAACGTCTCTGTGCGTCTTTTACACAGGAAAGGTGTTTCCTGACTGACAGGATGTCCTTCTTGCCAACATGTAGCCAAAAACTCACTGGTCTGCTTCTAACATATAATGGTGCAAGATGCTACCTGCCAAAGCTGACTCAAATCCTGCTCAGAAATCCAAGAGATCTCTGATTTACAGAAGTTCTCTATTTTCTGTTTCATTAACAATCACCGCCAATGACTTAGTTCCTTCCAACAGGGTTGGGATGTCCCTGCCACCACACCCCTCTGATGCCACCATGGACGTTGTTCAGTCAAAGCCCTCTCTCCCTTAGAACCCACTCCCCCCCATATGCCTAACCAACCAGAGACAGCAGAGAGAGGAAGCTATTTGCCATCCCTACTCACACACAAAACATTGTGTTATTTTCTAGTTAGATCCAGGCTTTCATTCCATTGTTTTCTAGTTGGGGTCTGGCTTCTAATTTCTACTCCATCCTTACCACATCTTTCTCCGACTTATGAACGTTCTCTGGCTCCCTCTTGTCTGATAAGTAATAGATGAAGTACCCTGCCTGGATTTCAATAATCTCTATAACACACCCAACCAAGCCCAAGATTAGGCTCTACCTTGTATTCCAGTCAGGCTGATTTCTTCATCATCCCACAAATGTTCTGCTTTTTCCATCCTGTGTGTTCCTGCCTATCCTTCTAATAATCATACATTTATTCATTAATTAATTCTTTCAACAGCTATTTATTTTTTTGTTGAAGTATAGTTGATTTACAATGTTGTGTTAATTACTGCTATATAGCAAAGTGACTCAGTTACCCGACATTGGAGCATTGTCTAGCGAGAAATCTCCAGCATGAAACTTCACAAACCACTTTTGACACTTTCGAGCAGTCACAGCACCTTCTCCATACACTGCACAAATCTTTTTTCGTGTTTCAGTTGCATTTTTACCTTTCTTGAAATAATAAAGTGTAGTATGCTGAAAATGTTGCTTTTTTTTCATCTTCAACATTGAAATGGCTGCACAAAAATTCACCAGTTTTGATGTTTCTTTTTAAATGCACAGTGATATGGCAGCTGTCACAATACAGTCTAACAAAATTGTTTCGAATGAAGTTAAAGACAACTAAATGCCACTAGAGCCAGCTTAGAGAAAAACCGAACGAACGTTTTGGCCAACCCAATACATTCTTTTTCATATTATTTTCCATTCATGGTTTATCACAGGATATTGAATATAGTTCCCTGTGCTATACAGTAGGACCTTGTTGTTTATCCATTCTATACATACCAGTTTGCATCTGCTAATCCCAAACTCCCAATCCATCCCTCTCCCACGCCACTCCCTCTTGGCAACCATCAGTCTGTTCTCTATGTCCGTTATTCTGTTTCTGTTTCATAGATAGGTTCATTGTGTCACATGTTAGATTCCACATATGAGTGATATCATATGGTATTTGTCTTTCTGACTTGCTTCACTTAGCATGATAATCTCTAGTTCCATCTATGTTGCTGCAAATGGTATTATTTCATGCTTTTTTATGGCTGAGTAATATTCCATTGTATATGTGTACCACATCTTCTTTATCCATTCCTCTGTCCATGGACATTTAGGTTGTTTCCATGTCTTGGCTGTTGTGAATAGTGCTTCTATGAACACAGGGGTGCATGTATCTTTTTGAATTATAGTTTTGTCTGGATATATGACCAGGAGTGGGATTGCTGGATCATATGGTAATTCTATTTTTAATTTTCTGAGGAACCTCCATACTGTTTTCCACAGTGGCTGCACCAACTTACATTTCCACCAACAGTGTAGGAAGGTCCTCTTTTCTCCACACCCACTCCAGCATTTGTTATTTGTAGACTTTTTAATGATGGCCATTCTGACTGGCATGAGGTGGTACTTCATTCTAGTTTTGATTTCTCTAATAATTAGTGATGCTGAGCATCTTTTCATGTGCCTACTGGCCATCTCAACAGCTATTTATTAAGTACCTACTATGTGCTATGCACATAGTAGATCATGGGGGTACAGAAGTACATGAAACCATCCAAGTCCCTGTCCCATGGAACTTACATGGTAGAAGGAGATGGGGTACATCCAATAAACACACAAACAGATGCATATGATATTAAGAGGTGATGAGTGCTGCGACTGGGGAGGAGGATGCCAGATTCTGTATGGAGGTCAGGGAAGGCACCTCTGTGCAGGAGCAGTTGAACAGGTATCCCAGGGAAGGCTGTATAGGCACAGGGAAGAGCTCTTAGGACATAATTATTAGAGGAAGAACAAGGAGGCCATTTTGACCAGAGCAGAGTAGGTGAGGAAGGAAATAATAGGTAAATCAGAGCAGTGGTTCAAGGCCAGTTCATGTGGGGCCATTAAGCCAATGGTTTTCAACTGGGGCGATTTGGCCCCCACCCCAGGGGACATCCAACAATACCTGGAGGCATTTTTAGTTGTCACAGTTGAGTGGTGCTACTGGCATCTAGTGTGTAGAGTCTAAGGGTGCTGTTTAATATCCTACAATGCACAGGGCAGCCCTACAACAAGGAAGTATCCAGCCCCAATGTCAGTGGTGCCAAGATAGAGAAACCCTGCTTTCAGCCATGGTGATGGCTACAGCTTTTATTCTAAGTGTGATGAGATGGCATCAGAAAGTTTTGAACAAAGGAGTGACATGAGCTGACTTTGATTTTAAAAGTATCTCTTTAGATACTATGTAGTAAATCATAACTTGAATAGTAAGAGTGATATAAAGGGTACTATTTATTGGCCCCTTATTATATTTGAGACACTGTACTACACACTTTAACTAGGATATCTCAGTATTTTTTTTTTTTTTTTTTTTTTTTTTGCGGTATGCGGGCCTCTCACTGTTGTGGCCTCCCCCGTTGCGGAGCACAGGCTCCGGACGCGCAGGCCCAGCGGCCATGGCTCACGGGCCCAGCTGCTCCGCGGCATATGGGATCCTCCCAGACCGGGGCACGAACCTGTATCCCCTGCATCGGCAGGCGGACTCTCAACCACTGCGCCACCAGGGAGGCCCTCTCAGTATTTTTGTTCATTGTTCCTACCACTACTTGACATTGTATGACATATTGGTACGTTAAATTTTTTTTTATAAATTTATTTATTTATTTATGGCTGTGTTGGGTCTTCGTTGCTGCTCAAGGGCTTTCTCTAGTTGTGGAGAGCAGGAGCTACTCTTCATTGCAGTGCACGGGCTTCTCATTGCAGTGGCTTCTCTTGTTGCGGAGCACGGGTTCTAGGTGCTCAGGCTTCAGTAGTTGTGGCATGCGGGCTCAGTAGTTGTGGCACATGGGCTTAGTTGCTCTGTGGCATGTGGTATCTTCCCAGACCAGGGATGGAACCCGTGTCCCCTACATTGGCAGGTGGATTCTTAACCACTGTGCTACCAGGGAAGTCCCGGTACATTAATTTTTAAATATTTGTCTCTCCCAGTAGAATGGAGACTTGATGAGGACAAGAACTTTGCTTTGTGACCTGTTGAATCTCTAGCACCTAGCACAGTGCCTGGAGTACACTGGGAACTCTGTGTTTGTTGAGTGAATAAATGGCTCCTAGGGTCAATATGCTTATCCCCATTTCACAGACAAGAGAACTGAGTTTCAACATTTGTTGCCTGGACCACAGCTATGAGTAAATCTCATTTGCATTGTGTGGCCCATTCCCAGGAGGACAATCTCCAACTTTGGTGACAATTCCCAGAAAGAAAAGTTCCCAATGGATACTATTCTATGTGACTTGTCTAAGTAGCTATTGCTACACCTTAATAATTTTTGACATCCATATCTACTTATTCATTCATTTGCCAAGTTATTACTAAGATCATACTGTGTGCCAGGCAGTGTGGTAGGCACTTGGGATATATTGATGAGGAAGATAAATGTGATCCCCATATGTATTAGGCAGCTCAGGCTGCCATAACAAAATATCATAGACTGGATGGCTTCAACAACAGAAATCCATTCTCCCACAGTTCTGGAGGCCAGAATTCAGAGACCAGGGTGCCAGCATGATCAGGTTCTGGTGAGAGCTATCTTCCTGGCCTGCAGGAATAAAGCTCACTGCAGGCCTCCTCACTGTGTCCTCACATGACAGAGAGGTATCTCTTCTTGTAAGGATGCTGACCCCATCATGGGGGCCCCACCCTCATGAACTCATCTAAACCCAGTCACCTTCCAAAGGCCCCATCTCTGAATACCATCACTTTGTGGGGGTGGTAGGGCTAGGGCTTCAATATATGAATTTTGGGAGAATGTAATTGTTTTTTTGGCTGCGTACGCAGCTTGCGAGATCTTAGTTCCCTGATCAGGAGTCGAACCCGTGCCCCCTGCAGTGGAAGCATGAAGTCTTAACTACTGGACCACCAGGGAATTCCTGGGGAGAATGTAATTCAGGCTATAGCACCGTCTTCACAAAGTTTACAGTCCAGTGTGGGATACAGACATTACCTGTATGATATAAAAAAGAAAATGATGAATTGTGTTAAGTGTTACAGAGGAACTAAATGAGTGCTGTGATGAATAACTGAGGCAGAAGGGACCAGCCTTGAGGAGGCAGATCATGGAAGACTTCTCCAAGGAAGTAACATATAAACAAATCACCAAAAATTTAGTACAAGGAAAAATACCTCATTAATAACTTTTATACCGATTATATACTGCAGTGATAACATTTTGGATATATTGCATTAAGTAAAATATATGATTAACATTAATTTTACCTGTTTCTTTTTCATTTTTTAAAAATGTGACTACTAGAAAAATCTAAATTACTTATGTGGCTTGCATTATATTTCCACTGGACAGCACTGCCATGTACTATTCCCTTCCAGCTAAAAACACTAATAGAAAGGGAGAAAGAGTGACACCCCAAAGAGATGAAGTGGAGGTGGTGGGGATGGAAAGCAACATGTCGGGAGGTTGAGAAGTCGAATTGGCTGAAATGACTAAGTGACATTTTCAGAACAGAACAGTCTGCTAGTGGTTCCAGGTTTCTTTTGGGGGTGATGAAAATTTGGGATTAGTTAGTGATGACAGTTGGATAACCTTATGAATATACTAAAAACCACTGCATTGTACACTTTAAATGGTGAATTTTATGGTATGTGAATTATAACTCAATAAAAAGTAAGATATAAAAAATAACAGAAGAATAGGGCAGTCTAATATCTACCATGTCTGCTATGACAGAAGAGCCTTGAATTTTCTGGAAAGCTTACTACTTTCAGCTGATTTGTGTGTGTGGTGTGTGTGGCTTTTTTTTTTTTTTTTTTTGGTAGGTGGTTTGAGGGGTGAGTATTTAAGGAAGAGGGGCTCTTAAATGTTTTGATGGAAAGCAGTGTGGAGAACAGGAGTTCACCTTCACTGGAAATGAGAGTCAGAGCTGACTTGGAGAAAGATCGGGGATTTGCAAACATGTTTTAGAGAGCATGGATGGACCTCTCACAGGGTATATGAGCCCCTCATATAGGGGCTCAAGCAGATGATATCTTGACTTAATGGGGCAGGGTGACCCTCCCTGATATCTGAGTCACTTTGATTATTTGCTTGATTAAACCAAAACGTGAACTTCTATCTATGGTTATATATTCTAGGTTAGAACCTCCTTGCATAGTGCCAAGGGGATACCCTGCCCATGGGCGACTCTCCACATCCAGCCTTTTGTTGGTTCCCAGCAGCAACCAGAGATGAAGCTTCCCTCAGGGACAAAAACACACACAGTCAAGTTTTCTCTGTGCATAGTCTCAGAGTTGATTTATAACACCTTTAGAAGCTAGCCCCAACCAAAGTGTCTCACTCATTAATTCACTCAGCTTCTCTCTGCCTCACACTGGGCTGGATGCTGGGGATAGAATGATGATTGAGATTGACCCAGTCACTGCCCTCAAGGGGCTTACAGTCTGGTGGCAAACTCAGAGTCCATGGCTGGCACTATGGACTTTTCCCATTCCTGCTAAATTTATCATTGGTTATGTTGGTATTTGCTATCTTAGTTTACAATCCCTGTCGTTGTGAAAATGAAATGAAGAATGAAAATGGTGAATAAAAAATGCTGACGATTTCAAGGATCTCTGTCTCCTCTGTAGACTCTGCACAAGGGACATGTTAATCTTAGCCTGTTTGGAATGCGTGCCTCTTCCAAATCTCCCCTGCTCTTAGTGCTTTTTGGCTTGGCTTCTTTTCTCTGTGGTCCAGGTCACTAACTCCCTGATCTGCACGGGTTCTGATCTGCATGGGTGCTGTGGGTCCTTATGTTTCTGCACCTTCAGTGCAGCCAAAGCCTGTGCTGCTAGGAAAAGTTCTTAGAAAGCACTTTAGTTAATGAGTTATGATTAGATGAAGGATCAAAGAAACAAGGAGAACCGGAAGTCGTGACCAAGAGATGTCATTTAGCAAAGTGTTTATTTAATCAAGAAATAACGGTAGATTGGGCTTCCCTGGTGGTGCAGTGGTTGAGAGTCCACCTGCCAATGCAGGGGACACGGGTTCGTGCCCCGGTCCGGGAAGATCTCACATGCCGCGGAGCGGCTGGGCCCGTGAGCCATGGCCGCTGAACCTGCGCGTCCGGAGCCTGTGCTCCGCAACGGGAGAGGCCACAACAGTGAGAGGCCCGTGTACCACAAAAAAAAAAAAAAAAAAAAAGAACGGTAGAATGAACATTTCTTAGAAGTTCAGTGGACATCTGTTGTATTTGCTGCTGTATAAGGCAGGATACCTTGAGTAAAGACATGGCAAATTGGGTGATTGGAAGGAAAGTCAATAAGGGATGTGGGACGGGTAAAAGGACAGTAGAATACCCCGGGCTTGTAAAAGTCAGGATGCCCTTTCCTAGGCCTGAAGGGGCAAAGGGAGGGATTAGATACTGGAATCTAGAGAGAGTGAACTGTGACCTTCCAGCAAGGGAGTTAGGCAGCCCCCAGTGACCCTACAGGGAGGGTGCCAGGAGGAATAATCTGATTTCACACGTCTCCCTTCCTGCAACCTCTGACCCTTGCTCTCCATTGGCTGAGGTCAGTCTCCAGGATGGAGAGCAGAGGGGGGCAGATGCATGGAGAAGGGGTGGATGCAGTGTGGATCTGCCCATAGCCAGCACATCTGCTCAGCATCCATTCCCTCTTCTTCTGGTGATGGGACCCTGCTTTGGTTTGAGGGGATGTTATGCATTGAATTGCATCCTCCAAAAAGATAAGTTGAAGTCCCAACCTCCAGTACCTCAAAATGTGACCTTCATTTGGGAATGGGGTTGTGGTAGATGAATTAGTTAACAGGAGGTCATACTGGAGTAGGAAGGGCCCTTAATCCAATATGACTTATAAGAAGAGGGAACTTTGGACGCACAGAGGGAAGACTGTCATGTGAAGATGGAGGCAGAGATTAGAGTTATTCTGCCACAAGCCAAGTATCACCAGGGGCCACTGGATGCTGTAAGAGGCAAGTAAGCATCCTCCCCTAGAGGCTTCTAAGAGAGCGAGGCCCTGTTGACACCTTGATTTTGGAGTTCTGGCTTCAGAACCGTAAGACAACTTAAAAGTGGGCGGGGGGAGGGATAAATCAGGAGCTTGGGATGAACACATACACTAATATATATAAGAGAGATAACCAACAGGGACCTACTGTATAGCACAGGGAATTCTACTCAATATTCAGTGATAACCTATATGAGAAAAGAATCTAAAAAATAATGAATATGGGTATACGTATAACTGAATCACTTTGCTGTACACCTGAAACTAACACAATATTGTATAACTCAACTATACTCCAATAAAATTTAAAAAAGAAACCAACTTAAAAACAACTATTCTGATGTTTTCAGCCACCCAGTGTACGGTCCCTTATTACAGCATCCCTAGGACACTACAGAGGGGGTTACCCCTTCCCTACCACGTGGCATCTTGGTTGGATAGCCCAACCCTGCTGGAGCTGGGGAAAAGGATATTTTCCCCTGGGATGTGGATTTTGAGCATGAAAATAGAGAAATGGACAAGACATAGATTCAGGTCCACGCTTTGCCACTTGCTGGCCTAGTGGGACTTGGATGAGCCAGTCCCAAGGGAAATGCAAACCCCAGGGGCTAGCCTCCTCTTGCGGGCTTCTGAGCAGGTAAGCACCTCAAAGGGATGTTTCCTGGGACTTCCCTGGTGGTCCAGTGCCTAAGACTCCATGCCACCAATGCAGGGGGCCCGGGTTTGAGCCCTGGTCAGGGAACTAGATCCCACATGCTGCAACTAAGACCCAACGCAGCCAAATAAATAAATAAATACATTTTTTTTTTTTTACAAAAGGGATGCCTCCTGAGGGAGCTCCTGCTAGGAGCAAACTAGAACTCATTGATAACTCCACTTACAAGGGCTCTTTGCTAGAACCATCTTGGAGACATGGAGATTCCCTTTTCTGGTGAATGAGGAAGAGGAGGGTATTATTCCCCACCCTCAGTTCCCTGGGTTTAAGAGTCAGTTGGACAACATCATCCAATTAATTATTTGCAAAGCCTGGAGAAGAAGCAGGAACAGAGACACTGGAGGACCCAGGCCAGGCTTCCCAATTTTCTGCATGAAGCCAGAGGCCTACGTGAATGTGAATCCATAACAGAGAGGGGCACAACCTGCCCAGACCCATGACCTACCAAGGAGGGATTTGGGATAGGTCATTTTTCCCAGGGACCGGCCCGGTAGGAATCATCTCAACAGACTGGCCACAGTGCTATCACAAAAGCATGGATACAACATGATCCCTGGTCACACTGCACAGAGATCATTGGCGGAACACCTATGATATGCTTGGCATCAAATAAGGCCTGGAGGATACAGTGTTGATTCCTGTCCTTGGCAATGGTGAGCTCTGATACAGACCTGCTCCAGCTGCCAAGGGCACAGGAAGGAGCATCAAAATCACCTGTGATCTGGGAGAGAGCAGGAAGGAATGCACAGCCGATGAGACACTCAAGGATAGTGTCCCCATTTTGTAGACAATTAAATTAAGGCTATGAGGTATTCATTACGCTGTTCCAGGTCACACAGAGTTGGGAAGCCAGAACTTGCTGGCTCTCAAAGTCCATTCTCTTTCTACTGTGCTAGATCATCTCCCATTCACATGTCCAGCAGTCCTGGCTTATTCATGCATTCATCTGTTCATGCATGCACTTGTTCAATACATGTTTAGTGAGTATCTGCTATGTGCCAGCAGCTGTGTTAGATGCTGCTAATACAGAACTGAGTGAAAAGGTCAAGGTAATCTAGTGGGGAAAGGCTACGTATATTTAATTTCTTTTTTTTTTTTTGCGGTACACGGACCTCTCACTGTTGTGGCCTCTCCCGTTGTGGAGCACAGGCTCCGGACGCACAGGCCCAGTGGCCATGGCTCACGGGCCCAGCCACTCTGCGGCATGTGGGATCCTCCCGGACCGGGGCACGAACCCGTGTCCCCTGCATCGGCAGGCGGACTCTCAACCACTGCGCAACCAGGGAAGCCCTATTTAATTTCTGAGTGAGAAAAGTGCCATGAAAGTAAGATAGGGAGAATGAGAATAACTGCTGGAGACTTAAAGCCCGGACACAAGGGAACACTTGCTCAAGAAGGGAATATTTAAACCAGTGTAACACAATCTTGTAAATCAACTATACGTCAATAAAATTTTTTTAAAAAGGAATTAAACTAAACCAGTAGTGTTCCAATTGGTCAGTGATTTGGCCCCCATGGGACATTGTCTGGAGACATTTTTGGTGGTCACAATCAAAAATGGGGGGAGTAGGGTGCTACTAGCCTCTCGTGAGTAGAGGCCATGGATGCTTCTAAACATCCTACAATGCATAGCACAGCGCCAACCACAAAGAGTTGTATGGCCTGGGATGTGAATGGTGACTGAGGAACCCTGATTTAGACTAAGATATGAAGGTGAAGAAGATGCCAGCCCTGTAAAGGGGCTCCCCTGCCCCAAGCATTCCAGATGGAAGGAACAGCATGTGCACAGGCTACAATGCCAGGAAAAGCTTAGTGTCTCCAGCTAAGGAGTAGGGGAGAAAGGTGTGAGATGAGGGGGAGCAGATCGCGCAGGGCCCCTGGGCTTGGGCAGAAGTTTGGGGTTTTATTCTTTACTGTGGAAAGCCTCTGAAGGTTCTTAAACCAGAGAGGGGCACTCTGGCTGCTCTGCAGAGAATGATTTGGGCGGGAGCAAGAGTGGAACCCCAGAGGCTCGGAACTGCCCAGGAAGGGATGATGGCAGCCTTGACTAGCACAGAGGTGGTGCAGGAGAGCAGTGGGGGCATCAGTAGCAGGTACAGCTCTGGCAGTGAATTGGATCTGGGGGGAGAAGGAAGAGAAGCAGGGATTCTGGTCTCCACAGGATGCTGGGTAGTGTGGGTCTCCAAGGCGGGGAAGACTGAGCCAGGGCCAGGTAGGTGGGGTCCCAAATCAAGAGCTCACTTTCAGACATGGCAAGTCCGAGACACCCAGTGGACTTGGGTACATAGGTGTTAGAGAGAGGAATTGCTTATAGGAGGCTTTGAGCTGTGCTCCATTCTCGATGTAGCGTCACTTGGGATGGGGCGCTGTAAGAAATACCAATGCCCAGGTCACACACCTTAGATCAAGTAAACCTGAGCTCTGGGAGTGGGCGCCCAAGCATCAGTTATGCTCTAAAAGCCCCACAGATGATTCTAGTGCACAGTGATGGTTGACATCCCACAGACTCGTAGACCTGCCCCAAGGTGGAGACCTTCTCTGTGTGCAGGGCAGCCCACAGTAGGCTGAGAAGCCTCACCTTTGTGCATTATCAAAAGAACCCTCTGTTTTGTGTCTATTTAAAATTCTATCTCTGCTGCTTCTGAGGCTGGCTGAATTCTATCTCTCAAAACAATGAAGTGCTCATAGTCTGGGATGTTCTTGTGTTACCTTCAGTTCCAAACCCTTTGTTCTGAGACTCTCTTGTTTATAGCAGTGTTAGTCTCCTGGTGAAGCCCCAGGGCTGCTTCATCTCGTCCATTCCATTGGGGATAGAATATTTACAGTCTCCTTTGTGAACTTTTTTTCCAAACAACTCCCAGCACCCTCTGCCACTGTGTACTCAAAGCAGAGAAAAATACATTCAGACCTGGCCTATTCTTCAAGCTCCAGTTCAATCCCCAATTTCCCTTTTTTTTCCTTCCTTTTGGCTGCCTTTATCCAATTCCCCCTTCCCCGCCTCTGGTAACGGCAAATCTGATCTCTTTCTCTATGAATTTGTTTGTTTGTTTGTTTTTGAAGTATAATTGATCTACAAGACTATATTAGTTCCTGTTACACAACATAGTGATTTGGTCTTTCTATACATTTCAAAATGATCACTACAAGTCTAGTTATAATATGTCACCATAGAAAGATATTACATAGTTACATTCCCCACACTGTACATTTCATATCCGTGATGCATTTATTTTGCAAGTGGAAGTTTGTACCTTTTAATCTCCCTCACCTATTTCTCTCATCAGCCATCCCCCTCTATTTAAATGTTCTCTGTATCTATAACTCTGCTTCTGTTTTATCATGTTTGTTTATTTGTTTTGGTTTTTAGATTCCACATCTAAGTGAAATCATACAGTATTTGTCTTTCTCTGTCTGACTTATTTCACTTAGCCTACTACCCTCTAGGTCCATCCATCGTATCACAAATGGTAATATTTTATTCTTTCTTTATGGCTGAGTAATATTCCTTTGTGTGTGTGTGTGTGTGTGTGTGTATGTATCTCACATCTTCTTTATCCATTTCCTTTCATTTTCTTTTATTATTATTGGGTACCCATCATGTGACTTGCTCTGTACCTGGCACTTGGGGATACCGTGATCAATAAAAGTGATATGGCCCCTGATCTAAGGAGCTCACACCTTAGGATAGGGTATCTCAGCCTCAGCACTATTGACATCTGACATCAAGTAATTCTTTGTTATGGGGACCATCCTGTGCATTGTACAATGTTTAGCAGCATGCCTGGCTTCTACCCATTAGATGCCAATGGATTGTTCCCATGCCCCCAAGTTGTGACAACCAAAAATATCTTCAGACATTGCTAAAATGTCCTCTGGGAAGCAAAATTGCTCCAGTCAAGAGCTATTGCTCTAGAAGGAAGAAGACATCAAACAAATACTCATAAAGGTTGGCAAATGTGATGACAGGAGACATTCTGTTTAACTTGGCAGGAACAGAGAGATAAGAGTCCAACATGGAGCCTACCTGTTCCAGCCCAGAAAAATAGCTGGTATTACTTCCAACATGAGGCTTTCTCTGATTACTTTATTGTCTTTTATCTTCTCTAGTTTCCTGCCATAGCATTCACTGATTTTATACTATGCAGCCAGGCCCAGTACTAAGCATCTGGCATGCCTTATATCATTTTATTCTCGTAACTACCCTATAACCATAACTGGCACTACAAACCATTGACAATTCACTACATAAGTGAATTGAAATGAAGTAAATTGAAGGAAAGCTGAGACAGTGACTGCTTGTACTTCTTCTTCATCCCCTGAGCAAGAGCCTCCCACTTCATCAGTTACTACAATCTTTGTTGCACTTTCAATATCTTCTTCATTGAGTCCTTCCTTTTGGGGCTCCAAAACCACTCCCCCAAATGTCTCCCTCCCCAAAAGTTCTTTTGATCTTACTATTCCCTAGAGCTAATCTCCCATCTTGCGCCTTCCTTTTTCCACCAGTGTTCTCAAAACTTCAGAGTTGCTCACCAACACCATCCCCTCACTGTCCTTGCATTGGGGCTCCTTCTTATACCCTTTCCTGAAATCTCTCTAATCAGTTTCCCCAGAGAACTGAATCCAGAGATATCTTGTCATGCCACTCAATCTGTCCTCCATATTGGAAGTTGTTTCTAACTTTCCTCGTTGGAACTCTCCTCTCCCTTGGAACCCTACACCATTCAGATCTACCTTCTACCTCCTCTTCTATAGATTTGGGTAGCCTTCACTGCCCGGTTCCCTGTCCTAATCTCTATCTACACTCTTCTCTCAGGCATTGTTTTAGCTTTCAGAGCTTTATTTATCCTACCTATGTGGAAGACTAGCCTAATTGTATCTCCAGTCTTGGGTTCCTTCTGGATTTTAGCCTCACTTTTCCAAGTCATCTGGACACTCCATCTGGATACAACCTTGGCATCTCAGATTTGAAGTGTCTTAAAGAAAAGGCTTTATCTTTTCTTCAAAGTCAGTTCTTTCCCCTCAGCCTCTCAAAATCTATTGTTTCTCTTAGTAGGAAGAATCATTCTCAGTGCCTCAGAATCATTGTCTACATTCATTTGTTCATGAATTCATTCCTTGAGCTTGTTGTGGCCACCATGCTTTACATATTGCCTGCCCTCGTGGAGCTCACCATCCATCTAGCAAGATAGACTGTCAAAAGAAATCACAAAAAGCTTTGCTGAGGGTTATAGTAGGGAAAGCCTAATGTGCAGTGGCTCTCTCCTCTTCTCTACCTAGACCCAATGAGCTATCAAGTCCTCCTATTCTCCCATCATAAGGTCCCTCCAATCAGCTGCTGCTCTCCAAACTCCTGGCCTCTGCCCCAGACTCCTAGGGTGTCTTATCTCCTCTTACTTCTTCTCCCTTCTCTGAACACTCACATGTTGCATTGCCTTGTAATGTCCTGTTTCTTATCTATCCCCCCAACTACACTGTAAGTTTATTCAGTGTAACGAATGCATGCTATTTGTCCCTGTATTCCCAGTATCCAGCACAGAGTGCTCAATAATTATTGGTGAAATAATGAATGAATAGATTCTAATCCCCTTTGCACACTACCGAAAACCTCACAAAACTCAACAGTATACAAGGTAGGTTTGAAGTAATAACCTAGAGGTAGCCAAGTGACAGCCCCAGGGCACAGCTGGGAATATTTGGAAAATAGGAACTGACTCCCTATGAGAAGTCACCTTGCACGGGGCACTAACGGCTTCTCATGGGAAACATAACAACCCTACTGTTGGAGAGAAACCCCAGGGACGTCCCTGCTTGTTCAGTCCTCAAGGTTTTCTGGAGCTGCCAAGGTGAGCCTTGCTGGGTGATAGAGCTCTCCTTCCATTGCTGAGAGTCTGCTTTACCTTCACACCCTAGGCCTGAATGTGGAAGCTAGAGATGCTTGAAACAGCTTAGCAGGTCTGAAACATTTGGCCATCCTTGTCCCTTTCCCCCAGAAGAGGCACACCTGCCATTCCCCTGTCTGCACTACTCTATCATCTGCTTGAACTAAAAGAAGGATAGAATACTTGCATTTAAATTCTAGCACTGTCACTTACTTATTTTATGTTATATGACCTAAATTGTATAATCCCTTGAAAGCCTCAATTTCTTCTTTTTTTTTTTTTTTTTTTTTTTTTTTTTTGCGGTACGCGGGCTTCTCACTGTCGTGGCCTCTCCCATTGTGGAGCACAGGCTCCGGACGCGCAGGCTCAGCGGCCGTAGCTCACAGGCCCAACCGCTCCGCGGCATGTGGGTTCTTCCCGGACCGGGGCACGAACCCGTGTCCCCTGCATCGGCAGGCGGACTCTCAACCACTGCGCCACCAGGGAAGCCCAATTTCTTCATTTTTGAATGGGATTAATGATAGATATTATCTCATCGATCTCTCCATCATGATTTTAGAATATGGGTATTGAGCATGTTGTGAATATTTACCCTACTTTCATATATTTAAAGCTTTGCATATATTAAAAAAATACCTTATGAGGTATTGTGAAAACTGACTGAAATTAGGCATGGAAAATGCTAATCACAGTGCCTGACGCAGTTTCTAACACATAGGAAACCTCCAATACAAGGTGGTTCTCAGCAGTACAGTGAAGTCACTATCCATGCCATCAAAGTCTTGCCATGCTGGGATTAGTTTATCTATTTATTGGTTGGTTTGTATTATGTTTTTCTCCACTGGAATTAAGCTTCATGAGGGCAGAGACCTTGTCTGTCTTTGCTCCCCATTGTATGTCAAGTGTGCTCAGGGGGCAGTTGACAAGTGGTGATTGGAAGCATGAAGACAATAACCAGTTGTGTTTCCCATCACAGCTCAAGTCAATCACACATCCTCATTACTCTCGGCACCCCTCACACCCAGCCTAGGATTCTCATATAGAGGTAGAGACTCAGGAGGAGAGACAGCAGCTGAGCACTATACCCAGAGCAAGGGCTCCTGATCCAATGCCCTCCGAAGACTCCCTCTCTAAGAGAAGAAGCAAAAAGACAATGCAGAGAAAAGGATCAAGACTGAGAAGAATCATGGGAGAAAACTCAAGAGGCCAGAGTGACCACATAGGGAGCTCTCAGATGAGGCCAGGGCTTAAAAGGGCAAGAACCAAAGGTAGGTACAGCACAGAACTAAGGGTCCTGACACGGGAGAAGCCCTACCCATGTAAGAAAAGCATCTGTAACTGAAAACCTAGATGAGTCTGAGGCCTGCAGAAATGAGTTAACCACAGAAAGAAGGCTTGTCTTTCAAGTGATGGTCATAATGCAAAAGAACAAAGGAGCAGGCAAAATGGAGGCCAATGAGGTAGTATTCATGAATGGTACAGAAGGCAGAATTACCAAACTCCTATTTCGCTTTTATCTCCTTTGCCAAAGGGATTACTAAACCAGACAAGATGGGGAAGGGTAAAGGTTCTTATATTTCAGGAAGCATCTACTATGTGCCATGTAGCATACATATATATTTGTAATCTTATTTAATCCTGAGAAGAGGTATCCATCATGATTCCCTTTTTCCACAGGAGGAAAACTAACCTCAGAGAGGTGAAGCAACTTGTTCAAGGGCCCAGAGCTAGTCAGTGGTCTAATACCTTCTTTTAGATATTGTGTGTGTATGTGTGTGTGTGTTGGGATGGGTGTGGTGGGTAGGTTGTGGGCAAACTGCCCACTATTGACCCCATTTAAGTTTGTAGTCAAACCTCCCTGGACCTCTATCACATAAGCCACAGTTTAGATACAGCATCCTCCATCCAGAGAGCCAGCTTTCTGAGCCTAATATTAGGGCGAACACTTCTTCCTCACTGCCTATGCTTCCTTCAGTATAGAGGTATATCTATCAGTGTGACACTGGACCTTCTCTGTCTCTCACTCCTCCCTCCCCCTCGGGAGGTGGAACAAGGCATTTGATTGGTGATTTTGACAGAAAGAACTGTACAAGACCGTTTCACTGGATGCAAAGGTCTTTTCTCTCTCTAACAGAAGAACCAAAAGGACAGTTCAGAGCAAATGATCAGGACTGAAAAATAGAGGAGAAAACTCAAGAGGGCACAGTGTCACATGGAAGCTCTCCTCTCCTCCTCGGCATCGCCCAGCCTGCAAAATGCCTGTGCGATTAGGCTGTGATAGCCTAGCTGTCCAACCCAAGCCCTGCCTTGTGGACAAGGCTTGAGTCTTTTCAACCCTGCCTTGACTGGGTGCACCATTAGTACTACACATCTAAGACACCTTCTCCAAGGCTTCTATGGGGAGTAAAGCTGACATCCTGATTTCCACTTGCCTATGTCTATTAGTTCAGAACTCAGCTGGGGATACTAAAAAGGGAGTTGTGGATTGACCCCACCAAACAAAGCAACCACGTCCAAGAAGAACCTTGCATGTATACTGATTTAATTTCACCGCATTAGTTCCAGTCTGGTGTGTATTGCTCATACCGAGATGGCACCTGATGTTAAAAATGAGCTGATGGGGCTTCCCTGGTGGCGCAGTGGTTGGGAGTCCGCCTGCCGATGCAGGGGACACGGGTTCATGCCCCGGTCTGGGAAGATCCCACATGCCGCGGAGCGGCTGGGCCCATGAGCCATGGCCGCTGAGCCTGCGCGTCCGGAGCCTGTGCTCCGCAACGGGAGAGGCCACAACAGTGAGAGGCCCGTGTACAGCAAAAAAAAAAAAAAAAAAAAAGAGTTGACATCTCAAAGGAATGTCAAGATATTGGAAATGGTCCAGAGGAGACTTAGTAGAATGGTGAAAGTTCTGGAAACCAGGTCATGGGAGGAATGATAAAATGAATGAGAAGATTTAGTTCAAAGCAGATTTGGCTATGATATGATGCAGTCTTCGCATTTTTCAAGGGCTACCGCGCAAAAGAGTGGTTTAATTAGATTATGTGACTTCCAAGGGCAGAACTGAGTGCACTGTTGGATATTTCAGGGAGGCATATTTTGGCTCATTATAAAGAAAATATTTACAAAGATTAGCATTGGATAAAAGTGAAATGATTTCCCTGAGAAGCTAATGAGTTTTCCATTACAGGCGTGACCCCACTGGATTAAATGGATGATCCTGAAAAGGTCATTCAGGCATTGGGAGATGGCTGGTGGAAATAAAATTTATCCATAGCTTGTGTAAATGCCAAAGTGGCAGAATGAGATGTTCTTTCCTCCTCATGATTTTTTCCACCCAGTATCACAATGGGCTTGATACAAATGAGTCAGGCCAGGGGCCCCTTGCATGTGACCAGACCCTGCCTGGGGAACAGGATGCAGTGGAACCCCAGCCCCTACACCATTGTCCCTACAATGATATTTCCCTAGGATGACTTATCGGTTTACTATCTGTATGTGAACACCCACTTTCTGGGGCTTCTAGAAGCTTCTCTCAAACTTTAAGTGGGAAAAGGTGTTGGTATTGGGTGGGAGGATCCTAAGAAAATGATTCCCTCCATCTCATATTCCAGAGCCTATTGCAATCATGCTTATTCTCATTCTTCTCTTTCCAGAGTTGGAGGACTCTTTCAGCAACCTCATCCTTTGACTATGTGGTCACCACTCTCATGCTGCCCTGTTTGGCTAAGAATGAGGGTTACCATCTACAGATAGCCCTTTATGGGTGTTATTTCTTTCCATCCTGGCAACAATCCCAGTGAGATCACTACTATGATTATCTCCATTTTACAGATAAGGAAACTGAGGTTCAGACAGGTTCATTAATTTGCCCTAGGTCAGAAAGCTAGTAAGTAGCAAGGCAGGAGCTGGTAGCCATATCAGTCATTGTCCTAAGTGTATGGTGTTAACCACTGCAACCTACTGCCCACCCTGAATGACAGTGACCAGACCTGCACTTAGATGCACATGTGTTGTTTCAAGAGAGGAACATAGTTTTGGTTTTGTTTCTATTCCTCTCCTTAATGATGTCCAGGTTTGGTTTGACTCTATAGGCTACAGGACCTCGGTAGATGTGAGTCTTTAGAAAACAGAATTCAATGAAATCCAGATCCCTTTCCAGTGTTTCAACTGCCCTATCAAAGCCTTTGATCCATAAAAGTGGAATTTGGGTTCTATTCAACCTAAGACCATGCTGGCCACTGACTGTTTCAAATTAAAACTCATCTGGCCCAGTTCCTGGACCTTCAGTCCTCTGCACACAAAGGGCATTCAAGGTTCCTAATGGCTTCTGTTTGTGAATTTTAGAATTGTTTTTCAGTACCTTTTCATGGTGGAAATGAAGTTTATCCGTAGCTTGTGTAAATGCCAAAGTAGCAGATGAGATGTTATTTCCTCCTCATTATTTTTTCCACCCAGTATCACAACGGGCTTGTTACAAATGAGTCAGGCCAAGGGAGACCCCTTGCATGTGACCAGACCCTGCCTGACGAGCAGTATATGTATCTTTTCAATGTCCTGTTTATGGCATGAAATCCATGGGAGATGGCAATTCTGAGCACAGAGGAAGGATCTCATGATGCAGACTAGTGGGCAAGGGGGTGGGGTTCAGGGAACACCAGGGTGCTGCATGTAGTGAATTCCATGTTAAAGAGGAGATGCCACTTTGTGACAGTGGTGAATGGGACAGACCCAGGGGTCCCTGTATCATCCAAGATAGACATGTTTCTCCATTTCACTCTGTCTCTGCCCAAGACTTCCTCATGCTCCCTGCTTACCTTGCCCCCATCTTGTCCTCTTTGGCCCCTGGATTTACTGACTTGTGTCATCCCCAGGTGTCTGTTTATCTCCATTTGTTTCAGCAAAATGTAACTATCTGAACCATCTACCCATTAACCTGATATCTCCAGTCTTGCTTCAGAACATTTGCCCACACCATGTCCTAGCAGATACATTTTGACACCCTATGATCTAGTGTAATCCCCAACTCTGAGGCTCAGCATTGAACCCCATTGCTGGAAGGTAGGGGATAAGGCAAAGGAAAAGCATCTGGGAAGGGTTCATCTTTAGGAGCATAAATAGGGGATGCCAAAATCTGTGGGGTAATCAAGGTTCACAGACTGACATAAACAGATAGACAAGGCAGCTTTGGCCATGAGGGGGTATGCAAGGATAATCTTTGATCACTTTCAGAGATAAGAACTTGTTTGTACCATGAACCCTTCTGAAGAGGGCTAAGGACAGAGCCGTAGAGGCCACCTAGTGGGAGGGGTAGGAAGAAGGACCCGGCGGGGTCAAAGGATGGAGAAGTGGGGGAGAAGCATGGAAATGTAGTATCCCAGAAGGCAAAGGAGGCCGTGTCAAGAAGGAAAATATGGTCAGCAGTGCTGGGGTAGAAACCAAGCTCTGGGGACTAGGAGGGCACCAGTGACCCTTGGGAGAGCAGCTTCAGCAGCCTGGTGGGAGGGGTTGGGGGTGTGACCAGAGGATAGTCTGTTCGTGCCACATCCTGGGTGAGCAGGAGTATGCTTAGAACCAAGTCATCACAAAGCCCTGTCCAGAGCAAGCCAACAATGAAGTCACTGTAGAACAATGGGGCCTTCAGAGCTCGGCCATGTCACTCTGCCCTTTCTACACAGGTGACCCCAGCAAAAAGAACTGGCAGAGATAAGTACCTAAGCAAGTGGGCAGATTGGCACAAACCCATTGTGTCTAACCAATGACCACGAAAAGGGGAGGACATTGCACCAGCTTGGTTCGTTCACTCAGGGCTCACTCACTCATTAACATTGTATTGCATCTAACATGCTCAGAGACTGAGGAGGGACTTGGTTATAAAAAAAGATCTGGTCCCTGCCATCAAACAGCTTACGATACATTTGGGGGACTTCATTCCATGAGAGTATCCACCAACCTAAACACGCCATCTAGAAGGCCTAATAAAGTCACCGTTCAAACCTTTACGAAATTACCCAAGTTAGCAATACCTTTTTTATGCCTCTCTGTAGAGGGCTAAGGTTAAGTTCAAACTGAATGATAAAAGAGGATATATGCTCAAAAAAAAAATCTGACAGACCGACTGAATTATAGACTCGCTGAGGACAGTATTGATTCATACAATATATACCAATGACCTCTTCCCTTGTAATATTAACCATCACTATATTGCTTGTGTTTCTCCATCCTCCTCCTCCAAACCTAATCAAGGTCTAGGTCTGTATTTCCAACTGCCAGTGACCTTTCACCTGCACTGCCCCCTCACTGCCCTCAAACTCAAACCCGAAGTCAAATTCACCATATGTCATCTCTCAGTTATCACCCTTTTCAAAGGTATCCCCATCCATGGTGCCTTCATTTTATCTTCTCTCATGGGCATATCTTGCATCCAATCAATTGCCAAGTTCTGTATCAAGCAGAGTCTTGTGCACATAAGAGATGTTCAACACTCACTTGCTGATGAATGGACACATTTTATATCCTGGAAACCTTTATAGGCTACTAGTAACTGTAGCTATAACACTGATAATAACAGTGGTTAAGAAAAAGGCTTTGGATGGCAAATGGGTCTGATCTGGGTTTAGTCCCATGTCTGCTGCTTAGTAGTTCAGGGACTTTGGACACCATTTCCTCATTCATGTTAGTTAGTAGGGTTATGGGAATCAAATATAAAAGGTATGTAAAGCTCTGAGTGCAGAGATGTTATTTGCTTTAGTCCCTAGTCCAGTGTCAATGTTTATCCATTACAGTAGTCTACCATTAAAGTCAAAGGAGCCCAAATCCCAAGCTGATGCCAACAGTATTCCATTTTAGAACCTTAGTTAGACTACCTAATAAGTCCTAGAAGGGGGTCACCATCGACCTAGACACTTTGTTTGCAGTATAAGATAAAGACTTCCACATCAAACATATCTTTCTTCCCCTCCCTGATCTCTCTTCCATTGTACCCAATTTCGAAAATTCCAATTAAAATTATCCAACTCAACAAATTTTAATGAGGGCTAGATGTGTGTCATACCTGATTAACCAGTTAGCCTGGAAGACCTCATTTTCTCTGTAGAAAGCTACTTTTCAGTTCCTAATGAGGCCCCTCCTGCACCCAACTCTGGGACCCATGGCACTCTGGGAACCCTCCTGAAGGCACCCTCTGTACCCCACCTCATGGCTATAGTGAGCTGTGGCCGTATCTGTCCCAGTGGACTAAGAAAGCCTCCAGGTGTCTGCCTTGCACACAGCATATGACATATCAATAGTTAACTTTCGAGATGGGCAAGAAACAGTGGAGGGACCAGGATGAAAGCCCTGAGGGTGAAAAATCAAAGTTACTTGTGTATCTTCTACCAAATTCAAAGGGTAGGCTGAGAATGACAATGCACAACCTAGGAAGAAGAGGAAGGAACCCCCAGGGGACGTGGGCCCAAGGTTAAGGAAAACTGGGAACTCAGATCCCATCACCTACCAACCTAACAACTGCATGGTCTTTAGCTTTCTTCCCCCACTGCTTCTGGACAATACATGGCACATACCAAGGACTCAATCAATAGTTGAATGAATAGAATGAATAAATGGATGTTTCTTCTTTCCATTTCTTTGTCAGCTGTTCTTTTTTCATCTTGTTCTCTTCTTATTCTCCCTAACCCCAACCCCACCTTGTCAACACACAGAATCTCCTATCTTCCTCCCTTCCTCTCCCTCTCTCATCTACTAACTCCATCTATGAGACAGTGTGTGTGTGTGTATCATTTCCAGTTTACAGAGGAGAAAACAGAAGTTCAAAAGCCTAAAACTGGGTACTTTCAGGGATCACACTTCTAGTAAGAGGTATGTAGCAGATGTCATGCTGCCCCAGATCCCTTGACCATTGTTTGGTGCTCTAATTCATACCACCTTCACTCCCAGCCACCTGCAACTTTGTCCAAGGGCTGCCCAGGATGCTGGGGTCCTTTTTGCCAGTGACCATGGAGAGCCAGAAGTGCCTGGAGTTTAAGCCTCCCCTCCTACCACCAAAGAGGATGGGGGTGACAGCCCTTAACTAATGATTGATAGGTGTGAGGGTATAAGGAGTACAGCTCCCTGGCCCACAATGGGGATGGCTGTCACCTGTGACCCACCAGTGCCTCCAGATCTGCCCCAAGTGATTAAGCCAACATGGGACCCTCAGCAGGCTTCTCTTGATGCTGAGCCCGGGCTTGGCCTCCTCCCCTTCCCTGTCCATCTTCCTCACTCTGGGACTTCTGTTCCTTGGAGAACTTCCTAATAAATCCCTTTCACACAAATCTTCATCTTAAGCCCTGCCCCTGGAGAACCTACCCTAAGGCAAAGTAAATGCAAGATTCAAAGCCAAGCCTGTCAGACTTCATTCTTTTCACTGTATTGTGCTTGAGACGCTATTGCAAACTTGTGGACCTTCTCTTCACTAATCTTATAGTTATTTTAAAAATTGAATGGCTGCTGTGGCTTCAGGGGCCTTGAGGACAAATGTGTATTCAAATACCCTGTGCTTGCTTATTTCTTCTTCTTGCTATAAGTATATGTCTTAGAGACAAAAGACCTTTATCTTAGCAAAGTGAAGTAGGGGACTCAAAGAAAAAGTTTTTTTGAACTTGTTCTTGTCATTGTCCTACACCTGGGTCCATAATTAAGTAGGCACTAAGATGGACTTTATCCTCCTAACATAATCTCTTTGTTAAATATTTTTGTTATGTAAGTAATATAACTATATTAGAGTAATTCTAAGGGAAAAACAAATCCAAGTTCTCTGATCCAACCATTCACAGACTGTTTCCTTCCAGTGCTTTTCCTCTTCATGTGACATAGAGGCAGTCTTTTTTTTTTACATCTTTATTGGAGTATAATTGCTTTACAATGGTGTGTTAGTTTCTGCTGTATAACAAAGTGAATCAGCTGTATGTATACATATATCCCCATATCCCGTCCTTCTTGCGTCTCCCTCCCACCCTCCCTATCCCACCCCTCTAGGTGGTCACAAAGCACTGAGCTGATCTCCCTGTGCTATGTGGCTGCTTCCCACTAGCTATCTATTTTACATTTGGTAGTGTATATATAGAGGCAGTCTTATCCAAACACCTAGATCCCCGGAGTGTTTTCTCTTAGTTCAGTTTCCATGTTATAATGCAGTCCTGTGGTTGTCATTTTTAATTGTTGCCTATTGTTACATCCAGAGCATATACCGTAATTTGTCACCATTTCGGGGTGTTTTTTTTTTTCATTTTTAATGACATTTATTGTTTTCTTTCTAATTTTACAATGTTGTCATCATTTTGATTGCTTTTGATATTTCACAATTTTAAATAAGGTTGTGTTGAACAACTTTGTGAATGTGCCATTTTGGTTTGCATCTACCCTTTTTTTACATTTCAGATTATTTCTTTAAGAGAAATGTCCAAATCTTGAATTATCAGATAAAGGAATATTATTTATGGTTTTGATGTATACTGAGACATTTCTCTCTGTATTCCCCGACACTAAAATGTGTACCAATTTATAACGTAAGCCAACCTGAAACAAAGGTTATTCCAAGTCACGATGACTTATTTTTTAATGAGTTTTGGTCTAATTAACTGAAGTCATTTAAAATTTCCCTATTTAGTACAAAGGTCTTGAAAGCATCTCTAGAATTATGTGGAATCTATGGCATTCCTCATGAAAATGACAAAGAGCCTGAAAGGCACATTCCAGTTAACCTTAATGTATGTCATTCCTTTCTTAATTCTAAGCTTTCTAATTGCTAAGCATTTCATTGAGGGATTAGTCATTGGGCTCAAGTTGCCTAATTGAATCAGTCATTTTCCATGACACTGAACCCAAGTCAGGACATTTCAATGGCTGATGTGAACTAACTGAATTGAGTGTGCATTTGTTGTGTTTCTGCATGCCTACATCTTCAAAAGCAGAGGATAAAGAACATTGACAAGACAAACAAGCAAGAGATAACTCCTATTTTCTCGGTTACCTTGAAGTTTGCCTCTGTTTATCCTAAGCTTTAGTATTCTTATCTATGAGCCTTAGAAGTGCTGCTCCCTGAAATTGATTTCCCAGGAATATTTGGACCTCCAGGAGATCATGTTCCATTAGTGTCAACCACAGCATCGCTATTATTTTTTTTAACATGCTTAATTGTTCTGTCTTCTTTCGTGCAAGTGGAAAAGTACAGAAACTAAATTTGACCTAGAATTACTCTGAAGACCACAGGTACTTGCTACTACACACAGAACAGAAAAATTTATACTGCTGATATAGCTTTTCACCCAGCCAGCCCCAGAGAATTCAAGTGGAATAGTGGAAAACACAGCCAGTCTTCTGGATGCATGATTCCAGGTGATACCAGACATTCACAGAGATAAGCATCCCACGGATCAGCTGAATTTTCTACCTTTGAAATGTTTTGGTTATTTTTTTTTTCATCGCAGAAGCTTTATTTCTGCAGCACTTCAAAACTCCAGCAAGGGCCAACTTGTGTCTCATTTTAAGAGAGAATTTCACTACTGAGTTTAAGTCAAAGGCAAGATAGACAAGTCACTTTCTAGTCCATTTCTCATTGAACTGGGAAACCGCCTGATTTGCTTCTGTTCACACTCCGTTTGCCTTCACTCCCGCAGGTCACAGCCTGGGGGTGGGGGCAGGGGGTGGGGTGATGACCTCCCGGGAAATGATTCTGCAACCGGTATCCTCACCTTGGCTGGGCTTTCTAGGTTAGGATAACACTGTGGTGATCCTAATTAAAGCCCTATCCAAAATCAAACTTCACAACCAAACAAACCAGTTTTACAACACCCAGGAATTTAATCTGGCCTCACACTTGCAGTGGAAAAAGAAACACAAAAGAAGGAAAAAGCTGGCAGCTCAGCCAACAAGCAGCCGCCTTCTGGACACACTGCCAGTTTGATCCAATTAGTAAATATTAGTGGTCCAATGACAGATCTGAAGACAAAGGCTCAGATGAGACACAAGGTTCTTGACAGCAGTCGGGGAAAACCGCAAAATTTCCAGCCCAGGTAAGTCTCTTCGATCTTTAAAAAATGAAGCAAAGTACAAGGATAACCTAAATTTGACAGCTTTTTTGCGCACCTAGGGAATAAGAGGCCAAGTCTAGAACGCAGCTGAACATTAATCTCAGAACGAAATTTGGTTTAAACTTTAAAAAACCGAGGCGACAATCCTGGCTACAATGAAACAAACAAACCGCGTTTGCTTACTCTTACATATGCTGGGAAATTAACAAACTCGTGGCTTAGATGCACGTCCCTTTCCCAGTCTCTCTCACCATCAGCCCCTCAAGTGCACCTCCTAAAGAAAGCAAACCAAAACAGTGTAGTGAAAGACACTGGGGATGTGCTTTCATTTACTCCATGCCAAGTATTATCTTTTTAAAACTAATCTGAAAGAGTCCCCCTAAGGCAAAGCAAGTGTCAGTTCCCGCCCTGAGGGAGAATCGCAGTGCCGCCCGCTTACCTGTGATCAGCACCGCCTTTTGATCCGCAGGTAACAACTCTTGGCCAGAAAAGTAAGTATATACGAGGAAACATGACAGGGAGAAGAGGATCAAGCCCCAGAAGAGGGACAGGCTGAGCAGGCAAGCCCCTCCCCAGAGGCCCGCCAGGCAGACCACCTTCCTCCCCACCTGCCCTTGGCTCTTCTTGAGTTTGCAAAAAATTGTTCCCCCCAGCACTGCGGTGACAGTCAGGCAAAGCCATCCTGGCTCAGAGAAGAAAGTGCCCATTCTCAGAGACTCTCCTCTCCTTTCCGTGCTCAGGGCCAGTTGAGTCAAATGGGCAAAGACAGGCTGCAGGCAGCCTGGGTTATTTGAACGGAGAGGCAAGAAGGGAGGGGGAGAAAACAGCGCCGGAACACCTTGAATGAGCATGAGTTAAGCATACTCATACAGCCGCATATTTCCTGGTGGGTAATTTAAACCAGTCTGCAGTTGAATATAAATACTAGAGCACTTCCTATTTGACCGCTCCCCGCACGCCCACTTCACACACAACACAGATGCATACTCACCCACAACAAACACACGCATTTTTTTTAATGACCTCTGGAGAGATAACTAGTTGGGTAATAATTGACGGAATTCAATCTGTCTGAACAGTGAATAACAAAACCTCTAGCTCGCAGGAAGTCTCTTCTGCTTTAGGAGCCTGTGGTGTGTCCATCTGTGGAGCCCTTTTCCTGACTCAAGGGTGTGTGTGTGTATGTGTGTGCATCACTGATTTTGCCCACATCTTCAGGACGCCTGCCATCCCCCACTAGAGTCAGGCTGAAGGGTTAGATGGAAAGAGAATATAGAAGTAGAGGAAGAGATTCTTGGCAGGTGAGAAGTGCTTTGGTCTCGCCAGAAGAAAGATAGGCCAGGGAGAGATAACACAATAATAACAATATAAATAATGGTCAATACCTATTGGTACTTACTTGCGCCAGGGCCATGTTCAGCTGAGACCCTATTCTCTGCCAAGCTCTGCTCCAGGCGCTGGCACTCAACAGTCAATATGCGCAGTCTATTTGAACACTATGTCTCTATGAAGTAAGTTATATTACTGTAGTAATTTTATGGGTGAGCACCCTGAGGCACAGAGAGGTTAAGAGACTTGCCCAAGGTCACACAGAAGTGGAAACGAGCAGCCTTGTTTCAGAGCTTTATGCTCTAACCCCTCTATGGCCTGCCATAGGAAAAAAGCAAAAGACAGTTTGTACACTATGTACTAGCGCTTCTTCACTTTAGCCTCATTTGAACCACGAAATATTTCAAGGTGGATGTTATTATGCACATTTTACAGAGACGAAAACTGAGGCTAGAAGAGGATAAGTTACTTAAGTGAGAGTAGTGGGTCCAGACCCACACCCATGACTTAACTGGATGAGGGATAGTTATGGCTCTTTGCTGGGGGCCTCAGCACTTTGTCAGTGGCTCTCATGCTGGGGCTGGGGCCAAACACCCATGTGGGTTTCCTGATGGTGCACGCCCACCAAGGATGAAGCAAATCTCCTGGTGGCAGCCTACGTGGCTTCCCACCTGCTCAGTCCTGGGACTCCCAAGGAGAAGGCAAACCCTACCGTGATGTAGAAGTCTAGGTAAGGATGCTCCTTGCCTTCTGACGGGGAAGGTGGTATGCTATATCAAGAACATGAGCTTTATTTTTTATTTTTTTACTTTTAATTGAATATAGTTGATTTACAATGCTGTGTTAATTTCTGCTGTTCAGCAAAGTGATTTAGTTATACATACATATAGATACATTCTTTTTTAAGTATTATTTTCCATTATGGTTTATCATAGGTTATTGAATACAGTACTCTGTGCTCTACAGTATGACCTATTGTTTATCCATTCTATATATAATAGCTTACATCTGCTAACCCTAGCTTCCCACTCCATCCCTCCCCTAACCCCCTCCCCCTTGTCAACCACAAGTTTGTTCTCTATGTCCGTAAGTCAGTTTCATAGATATGTTCATTTGTGTCATATTTTAGATTCCACATATAAGTGATATCATATGGTATTTGTCTTTCTTTTTCTGACTTACTTCCATCTGATTGAGTTGAATTGGGTCTCCTTTTCATCCCCATCATTCTGTCTTAGAGCTTTCCTTGAGATCATCCTTGCTTGGCCAAAGTTCCATTTCTGGCAAACTTGCACTTAGCTTTACAGGGGGAAGGAGACAATTGGATCAACTCATTCTTATTAATGATGCCAGTGAGTCAATGTGTTGCTTCCTTCTGCCAGTAGAGGTGCCTTTTTGAAGGCACCTTCTGAAGACAACGTATCTTACCCAAAAGGGAGGATTTCTCAACCCGGGGAGGTGGGGGGAATGATGAGAATCCTGGAATGTATACTTTCTTAGAATCTATGGCTCTTGAGTTGAAAAGGGAATTTGAAGAAGTAACGTCCCATCTAAAACAGGGATTCTCTCTGTAACATCCCCACCAAGTGGTCATCTTGTCTACTGCCAGTACGCCTCTCATAACAGGCACTGCAAAGCCTTTGAAGGTGACTTTCCAGTTCAGGACAGCTTGGAATATTAGAAGATCTCCTCTTGAGAAGTAACAACTGACACTGCAGAAATACAAAGGATCATGACAGATTACTACAGGTAACTATATGCCAGTAAAATGGACAACCTGGAAGAAATGGACAAATTCTTAGAAAAGCACAACCTTCTGAGACTGAACCAGGAAGAAATAGAAAATATAAACAGACCAGTCACAAGCACTGACATTGAGACTGTGATTAAAAATCTTCCAACAAACAAAAGCCCAGGACCAGATGGCTTCACAGGCGAATTATATCAAACATTTAGAGAAGAGCTAATGGGCTTCCCTGGTGGCGCAGTGGTTGAGAGTCCGCCTGCCGATGCAGGGGACACGGATTCGTGCCCCGGTCTGGGGAGATCCCACATGCCGCGGAGCGGCTGGGCCTGTGAGTCATGGCCGCTGAGCCTGTGCGTCCGGAGCCTGTGCTCCACAACGGGAGAGGCCACAACAGTGAGAGGCCGCGTACCGCAAATAAATAAATAAATAAATAAATAAAGAAGAGCTAACACCTATCCTTCTCAAACTCTTCCAAAATATAGCAGAGGGAGGAACATTCCCAAACTCATTCTACGAGGCCACCATCACCCTGATACCCAAACCAGACAAAGATGTCACAAAGAAAGAAAACTACAGGCCAATATCACTGATGAACATAGATGCAAATATCCTCACCAAAATACTAGCAAATAGAATTCAACAGCACATTAAAGGATCATCCACCATGATCAAGTGGGGTTTATCCCAGGAATGCAAGAATTCTTCAGTATACACAAATCAATCAATGTGATGCACCATATTAACAAACTGAAGGAGAAAAACCATATGATAATCTCAATAGATGCAGAGAAAGCTTTTGACAAAATTCAACACCCATTTATGATAAAAACTCTCCAGAAAGTAGGCATAGAGAGAACTTTCCTCAACATAATAAAGGCCATATATGACAAACCCACAGCCAACATCGTTCTCAGTGGTGAAAAACTGAAACCATTTCCTCTAAGATCAGAAACAAGACAAGGTTGTCCACTCTCACCACTATTATTCAACATAGTTTTGGAAGTTTTAGCCACAGCAATCAGAGAAGGAAAAGAAATAAAAGGAATCCAAATCGGAAAAGAAGAAGTAAAACTGTCACTGTTTGCAGATGACATGACATAGAGAATCCTAAAGATGCCACCAGAAAACTACTAGAGCTAATCAATGAATTTGGTAAAGTTGCAGGATACAAAATTAATGCACAGAAATCTCTTGCATTCCTATACACTAATGATGAAAAATCTGAAAGAGAAATTAAGGAAACACTCCCATTTACCACTGCAACAAAAAGAATAAAATACCTAGGAATAAATCTACCTAAGGAGACAAAAGACCTGTATGCAGAAAACTATAAGACACTGATGAAAGAAATTAAAGATGATAGAAACAGATGGAGACATATACTATGTTCTTGGATTGGAAGAATCAACATTGTGAAAATGACTGTACTACCCAAAGCAATCTACAGATTCAGTGCAACCCCTATCAAACTACCAGTGGCATTTTTCACAGAACTAGAACAAAAAATTGCACAGTTTGTATGGAAATACAAAAGACCCTGAATAGCCAAAGCAATCTTAAGAAAGAAAAACAGAGCTGGAGGAATCAGGCTCCCTGACTTCAGACTATACTACAAAGCTACAGTAATCAAGACAGTGTGGTACTGGTACAAAAAACAGAAAGATAGATCAATGGAACAGGATAGAAAGCCCAGAGATAAACCCACGCACATATGGTCACCTTATTTTTGATAAAGGAGGCAAGAATATACAATGGAGAAACGACAGCCTCTTCAATAAGTGGTGCTGGGAAAACTGGACAGCTACATATAAAAGAATGAAATTAGAACACTCCTTAGCACCATACACAAAAATAAACTCAAAATGGATTAAAGACCTAAATGTAAGTCCAGACACTATAAAACTCCTATAGGAAAACATAGGCAGAAGACTCTATGACACCAATCACAGTAAGATCCTTTTTGACCCACCTCCTAGAGAAATGGAAATAAAAACCAAAGTAAGGAAATGTGATCTAATGAAACTTAAAAGCTTTTGCACAGCAAAGGAAACCATAACCAAGATGAAAAGACAGCCCTCAGAATGGGAGAAAATATTTGCAAATGAAGCAACTGGCAAAGGATTAATCTCCAAAATTTACAAGCAGCTCATGCAGCTCAATATCCAAAAAACAAACAACCCAATCCAAAAATGGGCAGAAGACCTAAATAGACATTTCTCCAAAGAGGATATACAGATTGCCAACAAACACACGAAAGGATGCTCAACATCACTAATCATTAGAGAAATGCAAATCAAAACTACAATGAGGTATCACCTCACACCAGTGAGAATGGCCATCATCAAAAAATCTACAAACAATAAATGCTGGAGAGGGTGTGGAGAAAAGGGAACCCTCTTGCACTGTTGGTGGGAATGTAAATTGATACAGCCACTATGGAGAACAGTATGGAGGTTCCTTAAAAAACTAAAAATAGAACTATCATATGACCCAGCAATCCCACTACTGGACATATACCCTGAGAAAACCATAATATAAAAGGAATCATGTACCACAATGTTCATTGCAGCTCTGTTTACAATAGCCAGGACATGGAAGCTACCTAAGTGTCCACTGACAGATGAATGGATAAAGAAGCTGTGGCACATATATCCAATGGAATATTACTCAGCCACCAAAAGAAACGAAATTGAGTTATTTGTAGTGAGGTGGAGGGACCTAGAGACTGTCATATGGAGTGAAGTAAGTCAGAAAGATAAAAACAAATACGGTATGCTAACACATATATATGGAATCTAAAAAAAAAAAAAGGTTCTGAGGAACCTAGGGGCAGGACAGGAATAAAGGTGCAGACATAAAGAATGGACTTGAGGACAGGGGGAGGGGGAAGGGTAAGCTGGGACGAAGTGAGAGAGTGACATGGACTTATATATACTACCAAATATAAAATAGATAGCTAGTGGGAAGCAACCGCATAGCACAGGGTGATCAGCTTGGTGCTTTGTGACCATCTAGAGGGGTGGGATAGGGAGGAGATATGGGGATATATGTATATGTATAGCTGATTCACTTTGTTATAAAGCAGAAACTAACACCACTGTAAAGCAATTATACTCCAATAAATATGTTAAAAAAAAAAAAAGATCTCCTCTAGACTGAGCTTGATCATATCACTTGTCCTTCCTTTTCCACTTGGACTCACACAGGCCAATTCAGTCCCTGTTTCGTTCAGATATTTGGAGACTGCTACCGTGTCTTACCTTCTCCAGGTTGATGGTCCTCAGTTCTCTCAATTGCCCCTTATATATGGTAGAATATGTTTTTTTTTTTTTTGCGGTACGCGGGCCTCTCACCGCTGCGGCCTCTCCCACCGCGGAGCACAGGCTCCGGACGCACAGGCCCAGCAGCCACGGTGCACGGGCCCAGCCGCTCCGTGGCACGCGGGATCCTCCCAGACCGGGGCACGAACCCGCGTCCCCCGCATCGGCAGGCGGACTCCCAACCACTGCGCCACCAGGGAAGCTCTAGAATATGTTTTACCTGGTGCTTAGTGCCTGAAGCAGCCACATTTTTAAGAGTTCAAACATTAAAAATATCATGTTGTTGCAATAATTCAAGAATATGTTGTTATGATGAATGTAGCATGGTGACAACATGATTCACCAAACAGAGAATGACCATGTGTTGATGTCACCATGACCCAAACGTCAAGATATAGATGTGGTGGTACAAGTCATAACAGATCATCTCACGGACATGAAGGTGGTCTTGCTGGTAGCACAAGTTTTGTTATGATTTTCAAGCATTTGGATGATAACTAACATTTTAAGTGTTGAGCTGTAATTGTGCAAATATATATCTATTCTGTATTTCACACTGGGAGGTGGAAAAGACAACCAGATGGTGGTGTTGGATTGAGTCTTTTTTCTGTCACTGAACTATGGTGAAGATGTCTAAATCATTAATTCCAAATAGGTCAGATCTCAATTTATTGTATAGGGTTTCAAGGATCCTTAGCAGCGTGGCCTTTCTTAGAATGGAATCCAGGTATTTACTTCTCCTCCAAAAGGTTAAGCCCAGAAGAGGTCACAATACTTTCAGTACAGTGCAAGAAGCACAGAATAGAGCAAGATTATCACCTCCCCTATCCCTCAAGTTATATCTTTACTTATGTGTCCAAAGACTCATTTGCTCTTTTGACAATAGTGCCCTATGATTTACTTCCATTGTGTTTGCTATCAAGTAAAATTCCAATTTTTGTAGTTTTCTTGTCATTAAAATTACTTTGTTGTAAAATATAATGTGGAGAAACTATCCAAAATATAAATGTAAGTAAATATCCATTAGTCCATACTGACATAGATAAATGATTGAAAAAGTAAATAAATGGAGAAAAGACAAATCTCCCATGCAGAAAATTCCCAAATAATTTACGTAGATATACCCACTCAAGGAGGTGAAACAGACCTCACACTTGAGTGTGGGCTGCACATAGTGACTTCCTTCCAAAGCGCACAGCATGGAAACTGAGAAAGAGAGGAACCTGACATGGAGAAACCTGACAAACTGCATCTCAGCCAGGTGATCAAGGTCAACATGACCAGTGATAAGTCATGCGATGAAAGTGGCACCATTATCATTGCAGGACTTTCTACAAAACACCTGACCAGCACTCTTCAAAGCTGTCAAGGTCATCAAAAACAAGGAACTTCTGAGAAATGGTCACAACCTAGAGGAGCCTAAGGACACATGATGAGTAAATGTAATGTGGCATCTTGGATGGGATCCTGGAACAGAAACACAACAAGGACATCAGGTAAAAAGTATGGACTTTAGTTAATAATAATATATCACTACTGGCTCATTAGTTGGGACAGATGCCCCACAGTAATAGAAGATGTTGACAGTAGGGGAAAGTGGGTGTGAGTATACAGAACTCCATACTATCTTCACAATGTTTCTATAAATCTAAAACTATTCTAAAATAAAAAGTTTACTTAAATATATATTAATATATAACTATAAAACTATTACTAATTTTATAATAAATGGTACATATTATATACAATATATTATAATAAATGTTATTTATTTATATTATAATAAATCATAAATGTAGCAGTAGATATAAATATATCTAAGTAAGCTTTTTATCTTAGAATACATTTATAGGAAATTATGAAGATAGTACAGAATTTTATTTATATATACATATACATGTATGGTACATATATATGCATACATAGTGATCTATTATATATTATATATAAATATAACAAGTATTATATAATATATAGTTTTATGTATTTGAGATAATATATAATTTTACACATTATATAATATATATATATTTCAACAAATGAAAATAAATTATAACACCTTGTTGGTCAAGAAGAACGTTGTCATGGGACTTCCCTGGTGGCACAGTGGTTAAGAATCTGCCTGCCAATGTAGGGGACATGGGTTCGAGCCCTGGTCCGGGAAGATCCCACATGCCACAGAGCAACTAAGCCCGTGCGCCACAACTACTGAGCCTGCACTTTAGATCCTGTGAGCCACAACTACTGAGCCCGCGTGCCACAACTACTGAAGCCTGCACACCTAGAGCCCGTGCTCCACAACAAGAGAAACCACTGCAATGAGAAGCCCATGCACCGCAACAAAGAGTAGCCCCCGCTCGCCGCAACTGAGGAAGCCCACGCGCAGCAACGAAGACCCAATGCAGCCAGTAAATAAATAAATAAATAAATAAATAAATTTATTTATTTTAAAAAAAGAACATTGTCAGAAACTCCTAGAAACCCTTCTCATGCCCCCTCCCAATCACTGTTCTTTCTGTGTTTCTCAAAAGTAAGCACTATCCTTTTTTTTTTTTTTTTTTTGTCATTTTTTCCCCCTAATATTTGTTTTCTAATTGATTTTTTTTTTTTTTTTGTCTTTTCGGTACGCGGGCCTCTCTCTGCTGCGGCCTCTCCTGTTGCAGAGCACAGGCTCCGGATACGCAGGCCCAGCGACCACGGCTCACGGGCCCAGCCGCTCCACGGTATGCAGGATCCTCCAGGACCGGGGCACGAACCCACGCCCCCCACATCGGCAGGCGGACCCCCAACCACTGCGCCACCAGGGAAGCCCCTATCCTAACTTTTAACACTATAATTTAGTTTTGCCTTTTTTTTTAACTTTATATAAATGGAATTATATAGTAATTGATATTCAGCTTTATCATTCAACACTATGTGGGTTCATTCATACTGTGTGGGTGCTTAATTTTCATTGCAGAAAGCAAGGGTTGGCAAACTATAGCCTAAAGGATAAATCTGGCCTGTGTAAACGAAGTTTTATTGCAACACAGCCATGCTCATTCATTTACTTATTTCTGTGGCTGCTTTCCTGCTACAATGGCAAAGTTTAGTAGTTGAGAAAGAGCTCATAAGACCTGGAAAGCCTAAAATATTTACTATCTTGTTCTTTTTTTTCTTAACATCTTTATTGGAGTATAATTGCTTTACAATGTTGTGTTAGTTTCTGCTTTATAACAAAGTGAAGCAGCTATACGTATACATATATCCCCATGTCTCCTCCCTCTTGCATCTCTCTCCCACCCTCCCTATCCCACCCCTCTAGGTGGTCACAAAGCACCGAGCTGATCTCCCTGTGCTATGTGGCTGCTTCCCACTAGCTATCTATTTTACATTTGGTAGTGTATATATGTCCATGCCACTCTCTCACTTTGTCCCAGCTTATCCTTCCCCCTCCCCGTGTCCTCAAGTCCATTCTTTACGGCTGCATCTTTATTCCTGTCCTGCCCCTAGGTCTTCAGAACCTTTTTTTTTTTTTTTTTTTAGATTCCATATATATGTGTTAGCATACGGTATTTGTTTTTCTCTTTCTGACTTACTTCACTCTGTATGACAGACTCTAGGTCCATCTACCTCACTACAAATAACTCAATTTTGGTTTTTTTATGGCTGAGTAATATACCATTGTATATATGTGCCACATCTTCTTTATCCATTTATCTGTCGATGGACACTTAGGTTGCTTCCATGTCCTGGCTATTGTAAATAGAGCTGCAATGAACATTATCTTGTTCTATATATAAACATTTTGCCAACCGTTGCTGTAGAGCGTTGCACTGCATAATTATACCACTATTTACTTCTCCAATAATATTAATGGGAGATTGTTTTTCACTTTACTGTCATGAATAAAGCTGCTAGAAATGTCTCTTGAGGCACATGAGTATCCACTGCTGTTGAATATATTCAATGGAGTGGAATTGTGGGAGCCATAGGATATACATAAATTCAAATTTAGTGCCAATTAACTTCAAAATGATTGTACCAATTCAAAGCAGAGTATGAGAGTTTCAATTGCTTTACCTTCTTTCCCCAAGTTTGGTATGATCAGGCTTCTTAATTTTAGCTGTTCTGACAGGTTTGTAGTAGGATCTAATTGAGATTTAAGTTTCATTTCTCTGATGACTAATAATTTTGAGCAACTTTTCATATGTTTATTGGCCATGTGATCTTCTTGGTGAAGTGCCTTTGAAGTTTCTTCTCCATTTTTCTAACTTCTTTAGATGGATGGTTTTTAAGCCTTTTTCTTTATAAACTATATTCATTTTAAAGCTATATAATATTTTCTAAGTATGTCTGAGCTGCATTCCCCATGTTCAGTATATACTATTTTAATTATTATTCACTGAAAAATATTTTATAATTTCTGTTGGGATTTGTCCTTTGTTCCATGGGTTATTTAGAAGTGTATTTTGTAATTTCCAAACATGTGGGTAATTTTAGTGATAATTTTATTGCATTTTCTAGATTAATTTTACTCTGATCAAAAAACATACGTGACTGCAGTCCTTTGAAATATCTTGAGTCTTGCTCTATGGTCCATCATACAGCTGATTTCTGTAAATGTTCACATATACTTAAAAAGAATGTATAGTCTATTGTTGGTTCCACTGTTCCATGCATGTCAACTAGATGTTTTGCATTGCTTTAGTTTCTTTTTGTTTTAAAACGTTTGTGCTTTATTTATTTATTTTGGCTGTGCTGGGTCTTAGTTGTGGCACTCGGGTTCTTCATTTGCGTCATGTGGACTCTTAGCTGCGGCATGCATGTGGGATCTAGTTCCCCGACCAGGGATCGAAACCGGGCCCCCTGCATTGGGAGCATAGAGTCTTACCCACTGGACCACCAGGGAAGTCCCCATCCCTTTAGTTTCAATTTTGCTATATTCGTACATTTCAGATATGTCTTTTCAAAGCACCACATATTAGGGTACTTTTTAAAATTAATCCAGTATAATAATCTTTGTCTCTTAATCAAACAATTTAATTCATTTACCTTAAATGTGAGGGTTGATATATTTAGTTTAAACCCATCATTTTACTGTTTACCTTCTATTAGTCCCTTCTATTCTATATTACTTTTCTTCTCCTTTTTGGCTTCTTTTGAATTAATTATTTTTTGTTAGTCCGTCTTCCACCCTCTCCCCTCATTACATTGACAGTTACATACTTTTTATGATTCTTTTAATAGCTACTTATGAGGCTTATCAAAGTCTAACATGACTTCGTATTTTGGCTCTCTATCTGCATAACACAGGACCTTTGAACACCTTAACACCATTCCACCCTTCCTGGCTTAAATGCTGTTGTTGTCATTAGTTTTTATTATCTAGATATGTCAAATCCCATATGACATTACTATATTTGTTTTATACAATGTTCAGTTAATTTTCCCACAGAGTTGTTACCCTTTGTGGCTTCTCATTCCTTCCCACATCGCCACACTTACTCCTGAGGTCATTTTTCTTTGGTATTTCCTTTAGTATGGGTGCTGGTGAGGAAATCTCTCAGTTTTTGTTTTTCTAAGAATGTCTTCACTTCACCATTTTTGAAGAATATTTTCACCGGGTATAGAATTTCTAGTTGGCAGTTGTTTTCTTCCAGCATTTTGATTCCTCTGAGGAGATATGTTTTCTATTTTATCTGGCTCTATTGGATAAGCTCTCAGCAAAAGGGTTCATCCTAATTATCTTGTCTGCTTTTACCAGAAGTGAAGTTCCTGTGTCTTTTTTATACCTTCTGGTAATGCTCAGCTCTCCCTGTCCTCGTAAGTTATATTTTTTATGTAAAAGTGGAAATCCTATTAAATTTTATGTAGTTAATATTGGGTCCACTGTTTTAGCCTCCTAGCAACATGTCATGGGAAAATCTATGTGTATTTTCCATAGCTTTATCTAAGTGTTGAAGCAAGACATTTAATAAAACATTAATTTATTCATCACATGTTTATAGAGTTGCTACTATGTGCCAGGTGTTGTTCTAGGTACTGAGAATACAACAGTGAAAAAAAGTGACTTGGTTCATGCTCTCATAGAGTTTAAATTCTAGTCAGGGAGACAGACCAGTAAATAGCTAATTCAATATAGCTATGAGAGATGTACCACTGGAAAACATTTTTTCAAGTTGATTTTAATCATCTGACATTTATTTATCTTGCCAACAGTGATATCAAAGGTGACCTTGTCAAATCCCTTGCTGAAATCCAAAGTCAATATGTTTATTCATTCTACCAATCATCAGAGTAATTCTAACCTGACATATTTATTTACTGGTCAGCCAAGTTAATTCCTGATAACTGTGGAGTCCACTTCTAAGATTACCCAAACTATTCTTTCTATAAGACCCATGATGAGAATCTAATTCCTCCCTCTGATCCATGGTTTTCAGAAGACATTTTCTTTCCCTTTTTAAAAAAGACAAGAAGCTGGGAGTATAGGGCTTTCAGAACTCAAGACCATTTCTCAGAGTAATTAATCAATACACAAAACAAAAAGATGTAAAATATTGTATCAGAAACAGTAAACATGGGGGGTGGTAAAAATGCAAGGTTCAAACTGCATTTGAACTTAAGAGATCAGCAACTTAAAATATATATATATATATATATATATATATATATATATACACGCATGTATATGTGTATATGTGTATATATACATATATATATACACAAATACACATACATACCTCACAGTAACCATAAACCAAAACTCTGTAATACACACACACACAGAAAACAGAAAGGATTCCAAATATAACACTAAAAATAGTCATCAAATAGCAAGGGAAGAGAACAAAAGAAGAAGAAAGGAACAAAAAAGAACTAAAAAAACCCTAAAACAACAAACTGGCAATAAGTACATACCTATCAATAATTACTTTAAATGTAAATAGACTAAATGCTCCAATCAAAAGACACAGAGTGGGGCTTCCCTGTTGGCGCAGTGGTTGAGAGTCCGCCTGCCGATGCAGGGAACACGGGTTCGTGCCCCAGTCCAGGAAGATCCCACATGCCGCGGAGCGGCTAGGCCCATGAGCCATGGCCACTGAGCCTGCGTGTCCGGAGCCTGTGCTCCGCAACGGGAGAGGCCACACAAGGAGAGGCCCGCGTACCGCAAAAAAAAAAAAAAAAAAAAAAAAAAAAAAAAAAAGACATAGAGTGGCTGAATGGATACGAAAGCAAGACCCATATATATGATGTCTATAAGAGACTTGCTTTGGATCTAAAGACACAAACAAACTGAAAGTGAGGGAATGGAAAAAGACATTCCATGGAAATGAAAAAAAAGCTGGGGAAGCAATACTTATATCAGATAAAATAACTTTAAAACGAAGGTTGCAACAAGAGACAAAGAAGGACATCAAATAATGATTAAGGGATCAATCCATGAAGAAGCTATAACAACTGTAAATATATATACACAGCAATGTTCATTGCAGAATTATTTACAATTGCCAAGATATGGAAGCAAACCAAGTGTCCATCAATAGATGAATGGATAAAGAAGATGTGGTACACACACACACACACACATATACACACACAATGGAATATTACTCAGCCATAAAAAAGAATGAAATCTTGCCATTTGCAACAACATGTGTGTACCTAGAGGGTATTATGCTCAGTGAAATGTCAGAGAAAGACAAATACTCTATGATTTCACTTATATGTGGAATGTAAAACAAAACAGAACAAATGAATAAACATAACAAAACAGAAACAGAGTCATAGAGAACAAACAGGGGGTTGCCAGATGGGAGGGAATTGAGGGGAGGAAAGAAATAGGTGAGGGAGATTAAGAGGTACAAACTTTCAGTTGCAAAATAAATGAGTTATGGGTATGAAATAGGTGTGAGGAATATAGTCAATAACTAGGTAATATCTTTGGGTGGTGACATACTGTAAATAGACTTATTGTGGTGACCATTTTGAGATACATGGAAAGAGCAAAACACTATATGTAACAGGAACCAACATAGTGTTATGGGTCAATTATACTTCAAAAACAAAAAAAATCATAGAAAAAGAGATCAGATTTGTGGTTTCCAGAGGTGCGTTATGGAGGGGAGGGCAAATTAGGTGAAGGCAGTCAAAAGGTAAAAACTTCCAGTTACAAGATAAATAAGTACTAGTACAACATAATAAATATAATTAACACTGTTGTATATGTTATATGTGAAGATTGTTAAGAGACTAAGTCCTAAGAGTTCTCATCACACACAAAAAATTCTTTTCTGTTTCTTTAAGTTTGATCTATACAAGATGATGGATGTTCACTAAACTTGTTGTGATAATCATTTCATGAGGTATGTAAGTCAATTTATTATTTTTATTGAAGTATAGTTGATTTACAATATGTTAAATTCTGCTGTACAGCAAAGTGATTCAGCTATATATATATATGTATACCCTTTTTTATATTCTTTTCCATTATGGTTTATCATAGGATATTGAATATAGTTCTCTGTGCTGTACAGTAGGACCTTGTTGTTTATCCATTCTGTATATAAAAGCTCACATCTGCTCCCCACAACCTCCTCCTCCATCCCTCCCCGAGCCCCCTCACCACAAGTCTGTTCTCTATGTCCATGAGTCTGTTTCTGTTTCATAGATAGGTTCATTTGTGTCATATTTTAGATTCCACATAGAAGTGATATCATATGGGATTTGTCTTTCTCTTTCTGTAAGTCAAATCATTATGCTGTGTACCTTAAACTTATATAGTGCTGTATGTCAATTATATCTCAATAAAACTGGAAGAAAAAATTTTAATCCATGACTATGCCCATTGCATCAAGGTTGTTTGTAGGTAAAATCCAAATCTGGATCTCAGCTTCATAGAGGAAGGTATCCTATCTTTTTTTTTTTTTTTTTTTGTGGTACACAGGCCGCTCACTGCTGTGGCCTCTCCTGTTGCGGAGCACAGGCTCCAGACGCACAGGCTCAGCGGCCATGGCTCACGGGCCCAGCCGCTCCGCGGCATGCAGGATCCTCCCAGACCGGGGAACGAACCCGTGTCCCCCGCATCGGCAGGCGGACTCTCAACCACTGCACCACCAGGGAAGCCCAGAAGGTATCCTATCTTTAAGTGTAGTAACATTTTATATTTTTAGTTTGTAGGCTGCAAAACTCTTCCTGTGTAATTTTCTTAGAAGATCTTTGCTGTGATTCTGGCTGATAATTTTCCTGGGACTGTAACTAAATAATTGGACTGCAACTTAGTAAAATTGCCTAGATCAGTAGTTCCCAAATTTTTCGCTTCATAGACCAGTAAACTATTTTCAAAATGAGACAGATGCACATGGAGTCACAAATATTTAGTTTTGCCAAATGAAAATGCATTAAGAAATCAACTACCGACAGTCTACAACAAGAAAAGATATTTTAAAACTGAAAAGATGGACACAGTCTCAGAATAAAATGTGGTCCCATACTGATTAATTTTAACTTTATAAGAAACTTTCTATGTTGTCCTCCTTTTTCAGGTATCACCCCAGAAAAGAAAAACTTTGTCACCAGCTGGCAGCAGGCAATGGATTGCCACTTGGGAACCAAAAGGTGAGGTGTAAGAATGGAAAAGGTCTTGTTCTTAAGACGACAGAATTTCATGCTCAAGAGACGTAGGGAACAAGTTATGGATTCAGCATAACTTGGAATCAGCATGTGAAATCCCAATACTTTTATCTCTGCTCTTGTTTGGGGGCCCATCCCCTTCTTGACTCTTAGCACTGACCACAGCAAGGGGTAATAAACAACAAGCACCAAAATGGAAAAGCCAAGTACAAATGCATGCACAGGATTACATACACACACACTTTAAGTTCAATAAGTATGTTTAAGCACAGATTACAAGGTAGTCCTCCTCCTGCCAAGTAGGTTTGTAATCTCGATAAAAAAAAAAGATTTAAACATTCCTCTGCCAACCTGATGGTAATTTTGGCTTTAGGTACACGTAGATATAAAACCTGAATATTCCGAAGTATTTGGCTTTCTGGGACCTTCCTTCTCTCTCATAAGGCTGGAGTCCTAATGCCTCATACAGAACTCGACATTATCCCTGAGGATTTGGGGGAAGTTACATTTCTCATAAAGCATTTCCTGCCACCAGCAGGTCCAGGTCCGGGTCTGGCTCCTACCAGCAATTCAGTTCCCTTGGACCCCAGTGATTCCCTTCAGGCGGCTGCGTGGGACTCTGAGCCCAGAGCCTTCTCTTCACACGGCAGAATGATCACCGTGTTTGTCCTTAGCAGAAGGGTGAGTTGAGACAGGCTGCACTTCTGTTCAATACCCTTTCACACAATCTCCTGCGGCGTCAGTAGGACAAGGCTCTCCTGTATGACGCTTTCCCTGGAAGCTGCAGGGTGGGAGATGGCCACTAGGGGGCTGCACAAGGACTACCGGAGCATCAATTGTTTACCATCGCTGCTCAGTGAAACCTCTTGGCCCTGCCTGGCCTGGGGCATTTTCTCAGGCTAATCCTCTCCCCAGGACTCTACTCTGCTTGCCTCCAGTACTTTTATGCTAATGAAATAATTAAGTGGAATAGCAACGGGTGAAACAAAGGAAAGTTTAGCTGTCCTGGTTGAAGCTGAGGTGAGGTACGGGCAGCTGTCCTGCCGGGCTTTTCTCTCACCCCTGAGGCAGCCCCAAGGCACCACCACAGGACCCAAGCGCTCCTGGACACATGACCAGATGATCTCTGATTTAAGCTAAACTTGCAGTGAGGAACCTGAGGAACAGAGAGGGGATAACATTCAACTAGAGTCATACAGACAATGAGCATCAGAATTTGGTATATAACCAGGGCTCTTGCCGTGTGTGTGTGTGTGTGTGTGTGTGTGTGCGCGCGCGCGCGTGTGTGTGTGTGCGTGTGTCTGTATGACTATATGTGTGTAGTTATGAATATATATGACTCTATGTGTGTGGGTGTCTGCGGGTATGTGTGTGCATGCGTGTGTATATATGTGTAGGTGTGTGATGATTATGTGTATGTGCACATTTGTGTGGGTATTTGTGGGAGTGTATATGTGTATGTATGTGGGTGGGGGTGTGTCTGTGTGTGTGCAAGGCTGATGTGGCTTCCATCCTTGTTCCATTACAGCTCTCTAGCCCAGCCACTAAGCATCTCCATGGTCTCTGCAGTCTGTAAACTGGAGATAATATTAATAGTATTTCCCTCACTGTGTTCTTAGGAGGATCATGTGAGCTCACGGCCAGTTAAGCGGTTAGTACAATGTCAGGTTCAAGGTGCTCATTCAATAATGGCTGACTTCAGGAACACCAACCTTACTCCTGAGTCAGGAGACCATCCTGACCTTCATTTTCGTGACCTTTTGGCTGACATTTTCAACTGTGGAGACCATCCACAAGCCAACTTTGCCTTTATTAGCCACTTATGACCATAAATCCAATAATGAAGCAATGAGGGTGGATGGGGTGGAGTAAGCTACTAAAATTAAACAGTAAGAGATTGACATAATAACTGGTTTTTGCTTATTTCATGGTTCATCAGTTACTTACCTAGTGTCCATTCAGTGCCAAGACCCCTCGTAGTCCTTGAGGGACCCAGTGTGAGCGAAGGAGTGGAAAGCTGTGCTCATGATCCATCGTCCTTCCCTCCCGTACATTGTATATCAGAACAACCATATTAGTAAAGGGCCAGCTTTAAAGATCCGTGAGTTCTGTTTTGATTTATCCACTTGGAGACTGACAGGGGTTCTCCATCTACATAGCTCTACTTCTTATGAATACATTAAGGAATCAGCCCCCAAATATTTCTGCCCACATATCCAAATATTTCTCTCTCTCTTCTTATTCTCCCTCTTAAATGTCTTGAAATTAGTCTACACCCAGGTCTCCACTTCCTTTCCTCACTCTTGGAAAGGACTGGAGTGTGAGAATTCTCCCCTGAAAGGGGGGGATGGTGATGACATGAATGCCCCACTCTCACTAGGCTGAATGTTTTTGTTTGTTTGTTTTTGTTTTTTGGGGTTTTTTTTGTGGTACGCAGGCCTCTCACTGTTGTGGCCTCTCCCGTTGCGGAGCACAGGCTCCGGACACGCAGGCTCAGCGGCCATGGCTCACGGGCCCAGCCGCTCCGCGGCATGTGGGATCTTCCCGGACCGGGGCACGAACCCGTGTCCCCTGCATCGGCAGGTGGACTCTCAACCACTGCGCCACCAAGGAAGCCCTAGGCTGAATGTTTTGCCAGCTCCTTCCTGCAGCAGAAGGGAGGCCATGCATCCCCTTCCATGTTGGTCAGCCAAGGCAGAGAAACCATTCCATCGAGGCAGTGATGACAACAGGACCTCTGAAAGCAGTTCTTGAATGGGGTCTAGAGATAGCACTCACTTTTCACTGATCCATGGCGAGATGATGGTCATCAGTAAGGACAGTGTATTGAGTTTGCATATGATTGAATTCATTTAATTTAAAGGATTGTCTTTGGAGAGTATAGCCTTCCTCTCTTTTTGGTATTAAACTATCTTTTCCTGTATGAAATGGTGGTGATCGGATATCACAGTTTGGTTGTTGTTTCTGTTTTGATGCCCTTACTTGGCAAAATTAAAAGTTGGTGAAACTGCGTGTCTCCCGGATTTTGATCTGAAATCTTACCAGTGTTCAAAATTCAAAAACGTGGGAGTCCCTCTAACATACAACATGGTGGATCTGAGTAAGATAAATCTTGGGTAGAAATCCAACTCTGCTACTTACTTGACTGTATGAACTGCCCTCTCTTCTCTGAGCTGCAGGCTGTTCACCAATGCTGGGATAATAATTTGTACCTCATATTGGTTATAAAGATAATCTATGTAAACGACCTGGCATATCAGCGTTTTCCATGGCAGCCATTATCACAGGAATCTTTTCAGCCTCAATAAAAACTCCAGCAGTATAATTCTGTCAGTTTCTGTCCCTTCTTGGGATTTACAAATTGAGAAATAGGAGCTGCAGGCAACCAATGCACAGTTTGATGTGGCTTCTCTCCTGCGGCCATGGCTCCCAGGCTGAAGGTTCACAGAAAGAAACATGCTGGCATCTGTATCTCCAGAAGGGAGATTAAATCTAGGATGAATCTATTAGAAGGAAGGCATTTCAAAATTTGGGAGCATAGCTGAATGCCAAAAGTAAATTATACCATAAGCCAGATGTTCCAGGAACTTCTTTTCTATTTTTTTTTTTTTTTGCCTGAAGGAAAACTTTTAGTTCATAAAGAAAACAATGAGCAGAAATTGCTGTCACAAAATTGTTCATGGTTATTTAAAATGAGACCATTTGAAAATAATCAAAGATGTACACAATGATTTATAGAGAAAAATTTTCATTTCAGTGTTATTTTTCATATGTTAAATGCAGAGACATCCTAAATGGCTTACCGTAAAGGATTTGTTATATGAATTACAGTACTTTCATTTGATGGACTGCTATGCAGCCATTAAAAATCATGTTGTTGGAGAATACTTAATGACTTGAGAAAACTTTTGCAATATTTTTTGAGCAAGGAAAGCAGATTATAAAGTAGAATATATAATATGATCATATTTTATGTCCTCATAATCCAGATATCAGTAGGAACTTCCTAAACCCTGGGATCCAGGTAAGACTGGCTCAAATTCCCAATCCCACAGCCTGGGGATGTCAAAGCCTTACCAAGATTTCTTCAAGATCCTAGGGACCTACCTTCTCACAGTTCCTTCTGCTTCTTGTAAGTCACTGCTTCTCACTACCATTCTGAGCTCAATGTGAAACTCAACCTCTCTTTTTCATTTGTAAAACAAAACTTAAAGCAGTAAAGTCAACTTTATTGAAGTTCCTCCTACTTTTAGAGGCTTGGAAGTTCAGGTGGGAGGGATGGAGGGGATGGAGGAGCATCACTATAGTTGCGTAAACAGTGGCCCCACTAGGATTTGTTCAGGTCCTAAATCCATGAACCTGTGAAGGTGACACTATCTGGGGGAGAAGGGATGTTTGCAGATGTAATTAACACAAGGATATCTAGATAAGATCATCTTGGATTAAGATGGACCCTAATTCCCATGAACAGAGGGAGACGGGGTGAAGACCCCATGAAGATGGAGGGAGAAGTTGGAATTATGGTACCACAGCCAAGGAACACCTGGAGCCACCAGAAGCTGGGAGAGACAAGGAAGTATCTTAGAGCCTTCAGAAGGAGGATGGCCCTGCCGACACCTTGACTTTGGACTTCTAGTCTTCTGAACTGTAAGAACAAATTTCCGTTGGTTAAGCCACCAAGTTTGTGGTAATTTGTTTTGGCAATCCTAGGAGACTAACACAATCACTGAAGTGCATGTAATAGTACCCTGAGCTTTAACAAGGGCCTACGTGTCCTCCCACCATCAGTACTGTGGAGTGTCACCGACCTCATAGATGCTTCTTTGTGCTTCTCTCACTCTCTTTTTAACCCCCTCCTCTTCCTTCTTCCCTTATTATCTCATGGACTTTAACTTCTCCTTCTATCCTGCAGATTTCTCAGCTCACAGCTCACTCTAATGCCCCAATTTACATGTTCCAATCTTGCTTCACCCGCATCCTTCCCCATCTCAGTGAGGGCAATGTCGTCCTTCTAGTAGCACAGCATACAAGCACAGGACTCCCCTTGACTCTGATCTTTGACTCAACCCCCAACTAATCCATCAAGAAATCTTGCTGGCTCTACCTTCAGAATATATCCACTACCTGACGACTCCACTTCTACTAAACTGGTCCAGGCTACCATCACCTCCTGCCTGGATGACAGCAGCAGCCTCCCAGTGGGTCCCTCTGATCCCACCCTTGTCTCCCTCCAGTCCATTCTCAACCTAGCACTGGAGAAATCCTTTCATAGCCTTAGTGCATCACTCATCTGCTAAAAACGTGGCAAGGTCTCCCCATCTCACCTAGAGTAAAAGCCAAAATCCTCAAGTGGCTCCAAGGCTAGATAATCTAGCCCCTGTTGCTCTTTTTTTTTTTTTTTTTTTTTTTTTTTGCTGTACGCGGGCCTCTCACTGTTGTGGCCTCTCCCGTTGCGGAGCACAGGCTCCGGACGCGCAGGCTCAGCGGCCACGGCCCACGGGCCCAGCCGCTCTGCGGCATGTGGGATCCTCCCGGACCAGGGCACGAATCCGTGTCCTCTGCATCGGCAGGCGGACTCTCAACCACTGCGCCACCAGGGAAGCCCTGCCCCTGTTGCTCTTGATCTATGACTTCTATCCTGTTACTCATTCCATTCTAGTCACAAGGTCCTCCTTGCCGCCCCTCAAACACACGGGCAGGACCCTGCCTTGGAGTCTCCCTCCAGCTCTTCCCTCTGCCTGGAATGCTCTTGTCTACTTGCTTAATTCTCTCACCTTCTCTGATTCCTTCTTCAAGGTCTTCTGCTCAATGCACCCTGCCCCCACTGCCTTCCCCCTCAACCTAAGTAACAAACTCATGGCAACAACAAAGGCTACAGTCTGTCTATCTATCTATCTGCCAAAAATGAAACAGTTGTCATGAGAATGTTGTTCATTCAAACTGAAATATGAAGTCATTTTTTCTAACATGATCATTAAATATAATTTGGGGCATACAACTCAAAAAGAATTCAAATACTTTGATCTGCCTAACTGATTTCACAATGTGGAATGGCTTTGCCAACTATATGATGAATATTTTCCATAAATTGAATGAGGTAAATCTTCAATTACAGAGTTGCTTTAAAATATGTTTAAGACACATGATAAGATTAAAGTATTTTATCAAAAATATTGTGTTCACAAGATTGCATTTGTGTTGAAATGAACACTGTTTTGATTTACCCAATTGTGAGAACACCTAGTTAAACAAGATTCTTCTGAATGGAAGAATAACAGCCATTCCACAGGGCTATCCCACTAATAGGCAGGAAGCCTTTCCCCTGGTATTTTCTCTCTCCTTCCACATTCTCAACACCCCGTGGTCCATGTTGTGCCTTTGGTCCCCAACACCCTCCCCTGTGTTGCCCCATTTCATCCTACTCTCTTACCTAAGGCTCTCTCTCAGCTTTATCTCGTTCCACAGGACTTTGGGGAATGATGCAGGGGCCAGGTGTCTTTCGATCCTGGGAGTGGAAGAATAGAGAAAGAAGGCAGCTCTGTGGTCTGGCTTCAGGATGGATTGTCTAAGAGATGATCAAACCTTGCAGACCACCAAGATTAACTTGCTGACACTCTGGGGTGTTCCTCTGGTTAGGAAGCCATCGGGAAAACACAGTGGAAGCAGAAGGGATGGAAAGACAGAATGAGTCCAAGAGACTTTGCAAGGCAAAATTAAACTAATATGAGAATGAAGGAAAAGAAGGGAGGTATCAAAATGGTACGGCCCAGGACTTCCCTGGTGGTCCAGTGGTTAAGACCGTGTGCTTCCACTGCAGGGGGCACGAGTTCGACCCCTGGTTGGGGAACTAAGATCCCGCAGGCTGCATGGCGCGGCCAAAAAAAAAAAGAATAAAACGGTACGGCCAATGACAGCTATTGCTGGAGATAAGCGATCCACTTCTGGACATCAGGTGAAGATAAATGGACCATCCCCATAAATACATCCCAGTGCCAAATTCTTATGTATTTGGGAATCATCAGCTTGAGGTTCAGAGTTGAGACGAAGAGAAATGCAATGTTCCTTTAAGTGAAGGATGTGAACATAAAAGAATAAAAGGCTCAAGGTTCAATCTTAGGTTTTACACAGTTAGGAGCTGGGAAGAAAATGCAAAGGAGCCAAAGAAAGAAAATGGAGAGGAAAGGATGAAGGAGGAGGAGAGGGAGGGGAGGAGACAGAGAAGAACATAAATAAGGAGTGTTAGTTAAAGGAGAAGAGATTCTATAGGAAAAGTTTAGGATAAGCAATATTGTCTGTGACAGAGTAATTCCAATGCATGACAGCAAGAGAGGGAAGGTACTTTGCAAAGAAGGAAAATCTAAACAAATGGTCAATTTTAATTTGTCTTACATAACTGAATCCCTAATGAAACATCTGTGCAAGAATTACATTTAGTATCATGTAGTGAACTCATAGCATTCACAACACCGTCTTTGGTTTTATGGATGCATCTGAATAGTACATATGTTGATTTTCAAGAAATGCCACCTGAATGTTCCTTACAAACAAAGATGGAGAAATAAAGGGAACTTCATCTCTGTACTGGGCACCACCTAGTTACATTATATTGTACTGCCATGGTCTCTGAGGGAGGAAAACATTTGGGTGTGCTGTGGGTTAGGTAAACACTCGCTAAATATTGATGCATGCATAATTAGACTGACTAAAATAATCCTGGCATAAAATTACCCTCACGGTTGGAGGAGAGACAAAATGAAGTAATTTGAACATGAAAATTAATACATGTCGACCCTCGGTTTTCAATGCAGCTAAATGAAAACCACTTATTATTCAAACCTCACTTTCCCTCCTGCTTTGTACTTTTATCTCCTTGCCCTAAGAAAGAAGGAGGGGACAGGAATGTCCCAGTGGAAAAGCCATCCTATCTAGATGGTGGAGCAAGAGAATTATGTTTATTTTTCTATGGCAATGGCTCCTAAACTTTTACATGTATTGATTTTGCCAACCATGACACAGTTTCATGGGCATATCTGGGGTAACAGGCCATCCTGTCCTCTCCCACTCAAACAACATTGAAATTATGAAACTGGCATTATTGCAGTTGTAATCTTTTTTAAGTAATAGCTTTATTGAGCTACAATCCACAAATCATACAATTCGCCCATTTAAAGTATACAAATCAGTGGTTTTTAGTATTCACAGAGTTATGCAACCATCACCACATTTCATCACCCCAAAAATACGTACTGGTATTTCCTGGTATCAGTTTCCAAATAAACTACTTGCACTTGAGTCCTTGCCTCAAGGTCTGCTTCTGGGGAAGCTCAAACTAGGACATGTTGTTTTCTCTCACAATCCAATAGCCAGAATTCCTTGCAAAGCCTATTCTGAGATTCATCACCCCCTCCTAAGAGGACTCCTCATATACAAGAAGGAAATATTGATGGGGTTTGTTCTTCATTTCCTGAAAGGAATTCAAAAGAAGCAGGTCTGGAGCAGATGTCTCCTGGAGGACAATCCCCAGTCATTGTGGGGATGAGCGTCTTTTATAACCGGCTTGTTGCACAGCAGTGGGGAATGGGCAGCTGAATGATAAACGTAACTGCTGTGGTTGTCATTCCTAGGATTGTCTTACCTCTCACTGCATTGTCCCATGCTTGGCATGATGCTTAGAACACAGCAGGTGCCCAACACATGCTCTCATTTAATAAAGATATCCTTTGCAGACCAAGCTGAGTTCCAGTCCACAAGAAGGGAAGAAAGAGGGCAAGCAGTTTCTTTTTTAAGCTTGTGATGCAGAAATTGCACACATAACTTCCACTCACACTGTATTGGCAAAAACTTAGCCACATGCACACATCTAGCTTCGGGAGAGGCTGGTAAAATGTTGTCTTTATTCTGGATGATCATGTGCTAACAAAACCCTATTATTACAGAAGAAGGGAAAGATATATTTTGGGTAACAACTAGCAGTCTTCCACAAAGCACACGTTGGTTTTGTTGGTTGGTGTAGTATGTTCTTTGGTTATATGCCAAGAATCCCTGCTCTTTAGAAAGCCACATCTGACATGTTCTATAATAATCTTTCTCTGTCCAGTGGTTGGGTGGGACTGATTCCCATCCGTGGTAGGCAGAATAAAGACTCCTACAGATATCCAAGTCCTAATCCCTGGAACCTGTAAATATTACCTTCCATGGCAAAAGGGACTTTGCAGGTGTGCTTGAGTTAAGGATCTTGAGACAGAGAGATTATCCTAGATTTTCTGGGTGGACCCTAAATGTAATTATAAGTATCTTTATAAGAGGGAGGCAAAGGAAGACTAAACTATAGAAGAGAGAGAAGGCCATGTGACAACAATGGGAGCAAAGAAGGACTTGAAGCCCTATGTTACTGACTTTGAAGATGGAGGAAGGTGCCAGGAGCCAAGGAATGCAAAGAATATGGCTCTGTAAACTGCAAAAGACAAGGAAACAAATTCTCCTCTAGACCCTCCAGAAGGAACCAGAGCTGCCAACACCTTGACTTTAGCCCAGTGAAATTAATTTCAGATTTACAGCCTCCAGAACTGTAAGAGAATAAATGTGTACAGTTTTAACTCACCGAGTTTGTGGTAACTTGTTACAGTAGCCATAGGAAACAAATATACTATCTCAAGGCAGATGATAATCCAGTTTCAGTCAATCAGAATATATTATCTCCAGTGTTTGGTTAAGAGATAATCACATGACCCATGACTGTCCAATCACAGTCATCCCTGGGACTTTTGCCAAATGTAACAGAAAAAAATCGTCTTTCTCAAGGATCCAAGGATAAGGAAGTTGTTGGCTTTGGTTGCCAATGAATCCCATCTTGTTGCCCTAGGAAGAGAACCACTCAAACAGTAACAAGGGGAGCTGAGAGATGGGGAGACAGAACTCTGATGATGTTTGAGGCCCTGAAGCTAGATCCAACTTTTGAGCTTCCAGTTATAGGAGCCAATCATTTCTGCCTTTGATTTGCCTATATTGGGATGGATTTCTATGGTTTGCAACCCAAATAGACCTGATTAACATGGTTGGTATCTACATTCTTCAATCTCTGAAAACAGTAAAGAACAAAAGTGGCAGAGGTAAGCTTTGCTATCTCTGGGGGTCTTTTGTGACCTACTGAGAAAGCTCCAAATACCTGAGCCCTGAGCAGAGAACTGTTGGCCAAGATGCTCAAAATAACATGTAGTTTTAATTAGCACTATTTAAACTCTTAGTTTAATCAGAGAAGGAGAAAGAAAAACCATTGACCCAAATAGGATGCTTGATAATTCTGAGTAAGTGCTGTAAATGCTTATAAGAGAATGTTAAGATGCCTAATTGCTGAATAAATGAACTATAAACATTCATTTTGTTACTTGGAGAGTTCTTTAATATGTAATGGGGAAAAACAGTGTATGAAATGCCCTGTAAGTGATAAATGCTTGTTTCCTTTGCAATTGAAATTGAAATTTCCTTTCAATTCTTGAAACCATTAACCACCATTTAAATGTAACTTTTTTTTTCTATTTATTTCTCCCTTTTGAATCTTTTTCATTAGTGGAAGAAAATAGGTTTATCCAGGAGATAGAGCAGCATAGTAGAATGAGCATGGAGTGGAGAGGGATTTGGAGTCTGAAGTCTTGGCTTTTAACCCCAGCTTTGCCAATTACTAGATCTGTGACCTTGGGTAAGTTGCTGAATCTCACTTGGGTTCCAGGTGTAGCATGAGACTGCTGTCAGGAATCTCTTACGCATATCTGAGAGTTGTAGTGATAAACACCTTTTAAGGCAGTATCTCTCAGTCTTTACTGTGCATAGGAATTCCCTGGGACTTCCAAATTTTGAAAGACTTTTGTGGATTCTTGTTACATTTGGAGTGGGACCCAAGATCTGCATTTTGAATAAGTTCCCAGGTGATGTTGATGTTGCTGCTTCACACTTTGGGGGTAACAAGGTTTAGGGTGTCTTCCAGGCTCACAATGATTTTCCTTCTCTAGAAACTGCCTCAGCTTTTAGTGGTGGGCTATTCATAGTTGTTCTTGTACCCCCTTGCCAAAGCTGATTACAGTAGAGGTGATTTCTGACCCAACCTCGGCCAAAAGAAGTTCTCACCTGCAAATCCGGTTTTGAACAGAGACAACCAGAGCTGGGACATTCATTCACTTGCTCGTTCATTTGGCAGTTCTTTTCAAATTCTCTCTGTTCCAGATACTATAATGAGCAGTGGGGATATACCAGTCAATCAAGTGGGTCTCTGTGCTCATAGAGCATTCACTCTAGTAACATACAAGATAATTTCAGATAAGCTAAGTGCTTTGAAGTGATTGGCGAATTTCAAGGGTTGCAGGAGACCGACTTTAAACAGGCGTGTTGGGGAAAGCCAAGCTCTGCCTTCCCTTTCTACGGTGACCCTGGAGACCACATGTTGAATACAATGTCGTAACAAATGAAAGAAGGCTGGGTCCCTTGTGATTGTGTGCCGGGGAGCCACTCACCCCTTCTCTGAAGGCTAATTGGACTGTGATGAGAGTGAGAAATGAACTTTTTTTTCTCATTAAACCACTGAGATTTCAGGGTTTATTTATTACAGAAGCTAGAACTGTTTACCATGAATACACAAATTGTTAAACTCTTTCTGAGATTCTAAAAGTTGCCCTTTTTCACTTAAATTAGCTAGAGCTATCCTCTACTACTTGAAACCCAAAGAACCTTAATGGATACACTTTCTGAGAGAATCTGATGAGCTAATAGGTATAGTAAAGTACAAAGTGTTGGCCATCTGTGAGGAACTATAACAGTAAACTGATTTTTCTGAAATGTATCCACTTTCTGGATATATTATTAGGGAGAAAAACTAAAAAAGCATTGACATATAAACTCATACTGAGGTCAGTTTCTTTCTCTGGTCATTTCTATCTTAGAGTTCTTATTCAGACCTTTACAAAATCAACTCACTAAATTGCAGTGGAAACTAAGGAAGTAATTATAAAGTTTATAATTTTCCCTTCAAACATAAGTGCTTAGATTTTAAAAGAGTCCTTGGTGGCATAATAATATTAACATTTAAATTTGCCACAATTCTTCTTATGGGCCAACAACATGCAGTAAATCTGGGCAACCCTTAGAGGACCCTGAAATTCCCCAAAGGAAATCTGTCTTACATACTGCATCCTTGGAGGAATCTTTTCTTCCTTGGCTACTGGTCTGAAGAGCATGTTGCTGGTCACCTAGCCCCCTCACTAGCCTTCCTCTTCTCCTCTTCTAATCTTTGTACATCCAGGGCAGCCAGAGAAAAGCTGTTCCTTAAGACTACTTGGTACAACCATATCTCAGTCTCCTAAGACTTATGGCTGAACCCCAGTTGAGGACAAGACAGACAGACAAGATCAGAGAGGCCAATACTGGGGACTTAGCTTTCCTCACATGGCCTTCATTAATTTTTATATCCCAGGGCTTGAGGTTTTCCTTGTGACTTTGTGGTCCCAGTGAAAATTTAGCAGTAAATGACTTACTTCATATGAGCTTCTTTGATGAAATCCTTCCCAGCCAGGGGTCAATTCATGTGTGTATGTGTGTGTGTGTGTGTGTCTGTCTGTCTGTCTGTATGTACACAGCGCCTGCAACTTTCCATAGAAGCAGACTCCTCTGACAAGGAGACAAAATATTGGCCTCTCCGGGAGACTTCTGAATGTGGATGCCAACGTTCCTTTCTACATGGTTTTTTAAGTCTTTGGTTCCTTCAGCAGCAAAGGTTAGTCGTAGCATCATTGCCTGCTCAGTGATCAGAAATGGAACTGTAAAAATAGGGAAAACATGGAAACTCAGAGAAAGAGATTTTAAAAGATACATGCGGAGTGAATATTCAGGAGTCTGGAGAGCCTCATCCATCCACCCATCCATTCATCCATACAAGCAATAACTGATTGAGCTGAGCCCCTCCTATTTATCAGGCACTGCCTGTGCTCAGCGTTGGGGGTACACAAAGACGGAGGTGCAAGTCTAAAGCAGAAATTGGAGGTAGTTACAGCAGTAGAAGTGCTCGGAAAGGGTTCCCGCGAAGCTGGAACACATGGGTTGGACACGTTGGGGAGATTCATGGAGTGAGCATGATGCATAGGTGACGGTGGACGAGTAACCTGCACATCATAGAGATGCCGAGACCTCCGCGCTTCCTAGAGAGGCCCGGAAGTGGAGCCAGGTGGCCGGTCTGACGGCTCCGGCGCCGAGCGTGGGCGGCGGCGATCGTGAGAGGCCAGGTTTGCAAGTCTTCGAGCAGACCTGGCGTCGCTGTCGTTTTCTGCTGTTGTGAGTGGGCCTGGGGAGGGAGGGCCGCTCCTCCGCGGGGACCTGGGCCCGGCTGGCGGGGGCGCTCAGGCTCGTACGCGCGTCTGGGCCCGCGGAGGGCGACCCTGCCCGTACCTGCGCCGGGTGGCAGCCCAGGTGGGACGAGCCCACTGGCTTCTGGTACGGGGCGCGGTCGTGAGTGATGATGACCGAAGTCCTCCCCTTTTTAATTCTCTCGGATTCCAAGGAGCGGGGCTCAGCGTGGCTTTCTAGAATGTCGTGAAGGTCTCAAGCACAGGCTAGCTTCTGTTTCTCGTTTTCTTTCTTTCTTTTTTTTTTTTTTTTTTGCGGTACGCGGGCCTCTCAGGCTCCGGACGCGCAGGCTCAGCGGCCATGGCTCACTGGCCCAGCCGCTCCGCGGCATGTGGGATCTTCCCGGACCGGGGCACGAACCCGTGTCCCCTGCATCGGCAGGCGGACTCTCAACCACTGCGCCACCAGGGAAGCCCTCGTTTTCTTTTTTTTCTTTTTTTTTCTTTTTTTTTTTTTTTTTAAAGGTATCTGGGCCCCAAGCTCAGAGCTTTCAACAAGCATCTGTATCGAGCTAGACTTGATTCACATTTTTAATTTTCATCGCACTTTGTGGGTAAAGATTACCTTCTCTTGATGACAAATGATTCTGGTTTTCCATTTAAGTGGCCATGTAAGGTTACCATTTAAAATGAACGTATTTATTGTTAAAAGATAAGTAGTTTTAAATGGAACACAATAGGGAAGACATAGTATCAGAGATACCAGGTGTGACAGAAATTATGAACGTGGGAAGTGCACAACACTGCATTGTTCCAAGCCAGCTGGGGACTCCTACAGACCTGGCTTCAAGTCCTAGGTCCAGCTCAGCCACTGAGACCTGCATAATTTGTGGACCAGTTTGTTTGTTTGTTTCTTTCTTTTTAAAAGATTTTTTTCCAACTTTACTAGAATATAATTGACGTATAACATTGTGTAATTTTAAGGTGTACAGTGTGATGACTTGTTACGCCTATATCGTGAAATAATAACCACAATAAGGTTAGTTAACATCTCCATCACCTCACAGAATTACAGTTTTTTTGTGTGTGTATGGTGAAAACTTTAAAGATCTACTCCTTTAGCAACTTTCAAGCATGTAATACAGTATCATTAAATATGGTCCCCATGCTGTATATTAGATCCCCAGAACTTAATTCTGTCTCATAACTGGAAGCTTAGATCCTTTGACCAACATTTCCTCATTTCCCCCATCCCGCAGCCCCTGGCAACCACCATTCTACTCTCTGTTTCTAGAGTTCAGCTTTTTTAAGATTCTTTGTATGAATGATATCATGCAGTATTTGTCTTTGACTTATTTCACTTAGCACAGTGCCCTCAAGGTCCATTTGTGTTGTCACTAATGGTAGGATTTCCTTCCCTTTTCAGTGGCTGAATAATATTCCATTGTGTGTGTGTATATATATACACACACACCACATTTCCTTTATCCATTCATCCATTAATGGGCACTTAGGTTGTTTCTGTGACTTAGCAATTGTGAATAATGCTGCAATGAATATGGGGGTGCAGGTACCTTTTCCAGGTAGTGATTTCATTTACTTTGGATATACTTATGTGTAGGCAAGGTCCTTAACCTCTAAGCATTTTCCTCATATCTGAAAAGCTGAGGATAATAACTACCTCAGAAGATCGTCCTGAGGCTTCAGTGGTAAACCTTAAAGCACCTAGCCCATAATAACTAATAAATGTAGCCATAGTTGTTATTTTCATTTTAGCAAGGAGGAAACAGGATCAGAGAGGTTCAGTGACTTTGCCAGGGTCACACAGGGAATTGGTGGGAGAACCGAGACTAGGACCCAGATTTTCTGATTTCTAACCTAGGAAGCTTATCCCTGCCTCCGAACTCTACCTCATGGGAGGGGATGGGGCGCCTCCTGCCTCCCCGCTGGAAATTGGAAGGACCCCTATCAGGTTGCAGAATATGTTAGCTGTTAAAGCCCCTACAGGACTCTGGTCAGCACTGACTTGGCTGCTTCAGGTCAGGGACTCTGCACAGCCCCGAGTGCTTATTGTGGTTGAGGCGTAAGCTGTGGAGTCAGACGCGCCTGGGTTCCAGTAGGTACAGCTCCCTAGGCTTGTATGGAGTTTATGTGGTAGTTTGGGAAGCAGGTGGGACATACCAATTATAAAATTATGTAATTACTTTTATCATAAGCATCATGAATAATTGCAAGGATCTTTTGTGCAATAAATATCTAGGCAAAAGGAGTTTGAGTGGGTAACTGGATGAGAAGATAAGGTGATGAGAATTAGCTTCCCTGCCCACCGTCAGTTGTATTCAAAACTGTGTGTGCAAATACCACTGTTTGTCATGAGTATATCAACGTTCCACTTAATGCTGTGCCCTTAGTTTTCTTCCCAAATGTGTTTGGCCTTTTAGGTTTTGCACCTCACATCCTTTTACCTGTATCAGGGTGACTCTCCTTATTGTTTCTAACTACTTCTTCATCTTTATGGCCTTGACTGCTTTGTATTAAACACAAATAACTTTCAGATCACATATGGAACTTGAACAGCACCATTTCTAAGCCCTCTAGTCTCAATATACTTTCCTGGTCTCAATACAGTAAGAACACAGTTACCTTTTGCCTCTGGTCAGTACTTGGGCAGTAATTTAAAACACACCATCAAAGGGTTAAACTACCTGGAGATATTTTTATCTTCCTTAAAGTAAATACAGTAAATTTTTGTTTTTATGAAAGCCATCTTCAATTCTGCTCTCTGTTCCGTACTCTAGTGGCACCTAGGTTTGTATATTGCATTATAATACCAGAGAGTTAGTAGCATCTTCCTGTTGAACCCTGGAGATGAAGGAACTGTGTGCATGTTAAGGTTCTTATTACTGATCCTTCGCATTTAATTAGGTCTTTGTAAATCTAAAGTACTCCCAGTCATTTTTATGAGTTTCTTCTCATAATTTCCCTGTGAGATGTCAATTTTATTACCCTCGTTCTATCTTAGTATTATCAAGGGGTCAGGCAGATTTTAAATTTCATTTTTTCTTGTTTGTAATTAAGATTCCTTTTTTTGGATCGTGTACTTAACCTTAACCTGTATCTGCTAAAATGATGGCTCAGATCCAATGTGACCCTCCCCCCCGACCCAGAGGGAAGCAATTACTGAACAAAGCCACGTTTTGGAAGAGCCTTAAAGCAACTGAGATTATAAACACTGGTCTGAGTACCCAGCCCTAGAAGGAATCAGGTGGAAACTAATAAAACAGAAGCCATGAAATCTGAAAAACCAAGCAGCTGATTGAGAGAAAATTGTGTACCCTCTCTTTCTTCCCGCTGGCTTAGTGTTCATGGGAATTTCTTTTGGTTGTCGGCAAAATGTGTTTGCAGGGATTTTTCTGTGCTTGTTGACGCAGGGAACCAGGAAAGGAGGAGGTGGCCTCTGGGTGATACCATTCGTTAATGGCTGGTCATCTGCGAAGGTTGCAGGCTTCTTTCATTGCTGTTTGTCTTATGAAATTACTACGTTTTCCTTACTTGTCACCACGCGTCTGACCCTGCAGATCAGGTCAGTTACACAAGTTCTTGCCCCAGATCATTCTGGAACAAGTTGGAAGGTAATGAGGAATAGCATGAATAGGCCTGACAGGTACTCTGAAGCATTGATAATTTGAACTTGTACATTCCTGGCATGATTAATGTGCACATGAGCCATGACTGACCTGGTCTTATGACTGGACCGGAATGTGCAGTTTTAAAAAACAAAGGACAATGAAAGATTAGGAAGAATTTCTGTTGGAAAATTTTTAACTGGACTCTTTGAGGCCTTGTCCATTTTCTGATTTCCTTACAGAGGAATTCTTGTGGAGATGCTAAGAATATGTTAACCTTTTTTATCTGGCATCCTCTTAAGGAAAACCCTGTTAACCAAACAGAGCATTTCCAAAACCCGTGTGGGCTGTTTTGGTTAATGACGTCACCTTCCTCAGATGTCACCTGGGCCCTGCCTGCTGCCGCCTCCTCATCCTCATTTCAGCTGAGCGCACTGGCATTTCCCCCTCATCAGCCCTTGCCTAGACTCTTTCCTCCTCCAGGGAAAGCTTAATCTTTCACAAGGACCAAAGTGAGCCCGATGTTCCGTAAACATACAAAGACCCTCTGTTGTCTAGAGCAGCGGTCCTCAGCCTTTTTGGCACCAGGGACCGGTTTCGTGGAAGACCATTTTTCCACGGACTGGGGGCCAGGGGCGGGGGCGATGGTTAAGGTGGTAACGCGAGCGATGGGGAGCCGCAGATGAAGCTTCGCCCGTCCGCCCGCTGCTCACCTCCTGCCGTGCGGCCCAGTTCCTAACAGGCTGTGGACCGGTACTGGTCTGCAGTCCAGGGGTTGGGGACCCCTGGTCTATAGAATAGAGTTCAGGCTCCCCCAAAGGGGATGCCAAGCTGTCTCCAAGCCGACTCCAGCCATCTTTCCGCCCTAAATCACCAGCCACGCACTTCGGCTTCAGTTTGCACGCCCCGTATCGGTTGCCCAACACAAGCCCACCCTGTTGCTCTTCTGTTCATGTGTGATGCCCCCTCAGCCTGTAGTAGCCCTCTGCCTAGCCTCAGCCTGCCTCCGTCCTCCCGTTGTCCCCGGTCTGCTCTAGCGCCTACCCTTCAGTGAGGTCTTCTCGGACCTGCCCTTCAGAATCAATTTCTCCCGTCTCCCTTCGACCTCGGTGCTCCCCCGGCACCTGGTTTATACCAACATTATTGCAGTCATCTTGGTTTCTGCTTTTTGCCATGTACTTTAGGTATTTGCAGAAGCTTCTCTCCTCCAGCATAAGCTCCAGAATGCAGGAATTCTGTCTCATTTTGCTGTATGTCATTTTCATGCCAGGACTTTTCTTTTTAAGAGATGAGTTAAATTAAAATGGCAACATTGATTGGCATACATAATAACGACTCTTAGACACTGCAGTGCCCTGCATAATTTGTGCCCATCGTCATTTTACTAAATTGCCTGTATTATTTCACAGTGTTCAAAATCATCCATAAGTTCAACAAATACTTGTTGAGTATCTACTGTCTCCGAGGTTCTGGTGGGAATACGCCAGTGAGAAAGGCTGAAGGTCTCGGTTGTCATGGCACCTATTTTCTGTTGGAAGGAGATCGGTAGTCAAAAAGGAAACAAATAAATTTAGATAGTGAAATGTGCGATGGAGAAAACAAAGCAGCGCTTAGATAAGCTCTTGTAGAAGGGGTGATCAGAAACGTCTCTTTGCATTGAGTAAGTAGCCCTTGAGCAGACCTAAATATGAGAAGGATGCAGCCAGGCGAAGATCTGGTGCAGAGGTGGTTCACACAGAGGTGAAGCAAGACGTGTGTGTAGACCTCAGGGCACAGATGAGCTTGGCATCTTCAAAAAAGGGGAAAAGTTCAGGTGGCTGGAGGGTAGAGTACCAGTGGTGGAAGAGTGAGCTGAAGTCAGAGAAGGAGGTTGCCACCAGGTCATGATGGTGACAGTAAGAAGTCTGGGTTGAGATGTCAGTGACTGACATCTTTTGTGTTTGGAAGCAGCATCTGTTAACAAAGTCACGTGATTACGTTAAATGGTGGAATTGACTACAGCAATTTTTATGGCTACTCCAAATCCCAGTGGGAGTGGTCTGCACTCCGAAACTAATAGAAACATAAGGTCACTGTTGGGTATATTAAAGGGGTGCCGGGACGTTCATTCTTTACGGGTTTTCTTGTAAGCACAACAGTGGCAATTGCTTCATCAAACCTTGGGACTCCATCAGCCATCCTCCACATCATTTTGCTCAGTTTTCCTAATATTTCTCACTCTTCTGCATACCCTCAAGCCACTGAGACAGTTACTTGCTGAATCTTGTCTTCAACTGTCACACCAACTGATTTCTGCATGAATGATCTGATTGGCTTTCCTGGCGCTGAGATCTCCTTAGTAGAGTTCTCCAGAAGAACCCAGCAAACTTTTTGTAACCCTGTGCTTTTGAGAGACCTAATCATGGTATGTGGGAATGTAAGAGAAAAATCAAATCCCCAGACTCTAGAGCTTGAAGAAAAGGAAATTCAAGAAGTGACATCTGTGGAGCACCTGCACTATGTCAGGCATTTTTTATACACTATCCCATTCGGTCTCCATAAGCCTGTGAGCTTATCATTAGCTCCGCTTTTTAGATGCAGCAACAGGCACAGAGGGATGAGCTTGTCCAAGTGATAGGGCTCTTGGTTGCTTGCAGTCTCCCTGACTAACCGCACCGCTGAGTGTCTCCAGTGACTTGAGTGAGTGTGTATGTATTCCCAGCGCATTTGAGGACCTGCATGCCTCCTGTTCCATTTCTTCTTAAGTGGAAAGAGTTGAGTGGCCCACTTTTTGCTTGTTCTGTCTTGTTTTTGAGAGAAAGGGTTCTTGGAGCCTTGATAAAATAATAAAAAATATAAAATATAAAAATAATTATTATTTTAGCATAGAAGCGGAGGGAGGGAGAAGCAAGATCCCCATAGGTATTGAGCACATGCTGTACTTAGAAGATTTCCTGGGTGGGGGAACATGGTTTGCTACACAAAGGATGTTTTTGTCCCCCCCAGCACCTTTTTTTTTTTTTTACATATAGGGTTAATAAAACACCATATATTCTTTTAATATTTATTTATTTATTCATTCATTCATTTATTTATTTATTTATTTATTTATGGCTGCGTTGGGTCTCTGTTGCTGCGCGTGGGCTTTCTCTAGTTGCAGCCAGCAGGGGCTACTCTTCGTCGTGGTGCATGGGCTTCTCATTGCGGTGGCTTCTCTTGTTGCAGAGCACAGGCTCTAGGTGCACGGGCTTCAATAGTTGTGGCTCGCAGGGTCAGTAGTTGTGGCTCACGGGCTCAGTTGTTGTGGCACATGGCCTCAGTAGTTGTGGCTTATGGGCTTAGTTGCTCCGTGGCATGTGGGATCTTCCCGGGCCAGGGCTTGAACCCATGTCCCCTGCATTGGCAGGAGGATTCTTAACCACGGCGCCACGAGGGAAGTCCCAAAACACCAGTATTAAACTGTGCTGTAGTGTGCTGTTTAAAAACAAAGATGTTGGAAATTGCTTTAAAGTTCTGTCCTGGATTTTTTTCTGGTGTGTGGGGAAAATGCCTCTCCCTACCAAATGTGAACGACTTCTTTTCAAAAAGGTTCTAATGTTTTCCGAGGATTCAGAATAATGCCTTACATTTGGAGAGTGCTTTGTGGTTTTCAAAGCACTCCCATGTACGTTATCTTATTTAACCTTCACATTGACCTTGCCAGGCAGTCAGGGCAGGTATTACTGTTCCCATGATTCATAGGAAGAAATGTGAAAGCCCAAGAAGTGAAAGGAGGGGTGTGGGGAGGAGTTGGTTAATGTCACAAAGCCATGACGGGAACCCAGGTCTTAGCTTTTCTTTCTGCTAGAGCGTATTGCCTTTTTGTTTTTGTTAACCCCAAATGAGGGACAATCACATTTGCATCTGGATCAGTAACAGTGATGCATACTACTTTCTTATAGGTCCAGTTATCTTTGACTGCCATATATGGATTCCCAAAAATCTCTGAAGGAAACAGTCCTCGTTACGGGAGGAGCTGGCTATTTTGGCTTCCGGTCAGTGCATCTGCAAAATATGTTCATGGAATTATTTTATTGGTAGTTGCTGGGAAAAGTATAGCTTTCAGCTCACACTAATGCAGTGTAGACTTTTACTTGTTTGTACAGTGTTAAACCAGGAATGAACCGTGTTGCCCACGGCTCAGATACTGAAATGGAGAACTACAGGTACATTCTGCTTTAAGAAAAATTCTTTATAAAGCCATTGAATTTGGGAGGGGAGATATGCACACCACCGAAAACAATTTAACATAATCGCTGTTTTTTTCACAATTACCTTATCATTCATAAATATTCTGAAGAATAGATGGTGGGTCCTAGAATGGGGGGTGGGGGAATGTAGACATCACCGTCTGTGAAGATAAAGCCTCTCTCATTTTAATTTAAGTGAATGTGAAGATTCTCATTTTTGAATATTTGCATAAGTAAGACTTGTACCAGTGAACATGTAAAGTGAGGAGCTCAGGATAAGCCAAGAAGACTGGGAAAATTATTTTACACACTTTTCCTCGGCACAGCTTAATAGTGCTTTGATCTAACTTTTACTCTTGCTTGTTTCAGCCTAGGCTGTGCTCTGAACCAGAAGGGAGTCTGTGTGATTCTGTTTGACATCAGCAGCCCTGCTCAAACCATTCCAGACGGAATCAAGTTTATACACGGAGACATCCGCCTCCTCTCTGACATAGAGAAAGCCTTCCAGGATGTGGATGTCTCTTGTGTGTTCCATATTGCCTCTTATGGTATGTCAGGGCGCGAGCAACTGAATCGAAACCTGATTGAAGAAGTGAACGTGGGGGGCACAGACAACATCCTCCAGGCTTGCAGGAGGCGAGGGGTGCCAAGGTTAGTTTACACTAGCACTTTCAATGTCATCTTCGGAGGGCAAGTTATCAGAAATGGAGATGAATCTCTGCCTTACCTACCTCTTCACCTCCATCCTGATCACTACTCTCGGACCAAATCTGTTGCAGAGAAGAAGGTGCTGGAGGCCAATGGTACAGCCCTGGAAAGGAGTGATGGGGTCTTGAGAACCTGTGCTCTGAGGCCGGCTGGCATCTATGGGCCTGGAGAACAAAGGCACCTCCCCAGGATAGTAAGCTACATTGAGAAGGGCCTGTTCAAGTTTGTGTACGGAGACCCCAAGAGTCTGGTTGAATTTGTCCATGTGGATAACTTGGTGCAGGCTCACATTCTGGCTTCAGTGGCCCTGAAAGCTGACAAGGGCCACATTGCCTCTGGGCAGCCCTACTTCATCTCAGATGGCAGACCTGTGAACAACTTTGAGTTCTTCCGGCCTTTGGTTGAGGGCCTGGGCTACAAGTTCCCATCCATCCGCCTGCCCTTGACTCTCATCTACTACTTTGCTTTCCTAACCGAGACGGCCCACTTCATTCTGGGTCGACTGTACAACTTCCAGCCCTTCCTCACCCGCACCGAAGTTTACAAAACCGGCGTCACACACTATTTTAGCCTAGAGAAAGCCAAGAAGGAGCTAGGTTATGAGGCTCAGCCATTTGACCTCCAGGAAGTAGTAGAATGGTTTAAAGCCCATGGTCATGGCAGAAGTCCTGGAAGTCGTGACTCTGAGTGTCTTGTTTGGGATGGGCTATTGGTCCTACTCTTGGTTATAGCGGTTCTTGCATGGCTGCCACCTTCTGTGATTCTGTCAGTGTGAAGGAGGAGCTAGAAATAAGGAGCTGATCACACTTGCTGAGATGGTTTTCAAGAAACACAGGTTTGGGGCTTGGTGGTGTAGTGGTAAAGAATCCACCTGCCAATGCAGGGGACGTGGGTTCAAGCCCTGGTCCAGGAAGATCCCACATGCCGTGGAGCAACTAAGCCCGTGCACCACAACTACTGAGCCTGCACTCTAGAGCCCTCGAGCCACAACTGCTGAGCCCGCGTACCACAACTACTGAAGCCCGTGTGCCTAGAGCCCGTGCTCCGCAACAAGAGAAGCCACCACAGTGAGAAGCCCGCACACCGCAACAAAAATCAGCCCCCGCTCGCTGCAACTAGAGAAAGCCCACATGCAGCAATGAAGACCCAACGCAGCCAAAAATAAATAAATATAGAAAAAGAAAAAGAGGGCTTCCCTGGTGGCGCAGTGGTTGAGAGTCCGCCTGCCGATGCAGGGGACACGGGTTCGTGCCCCGGTCCAGGAAGATCCCACATGCCGCGGAGCGGCTGGGCCTGTGAGCCATGGCTGCTGAGCCTGCGCGTCCAGAGCCTGTGCTCTGCAACGGGAGAGGCCACAACAGTGAGAGGCCCGCGTACTGCAAAAAAAAAAAAAAAAAAAAAAAAAGAAAAGAAAAAGAAAAAGAAACACAGGTTTGAAAAATAGATGGACAGACAGACAGATAGATAGATACCTGGTGTCAGACTCCAAATCGCTGCTTAAGAATAGATTCTTGGATTAAGTTTCATTTCCCACCTCCTTGCACAAATCATGAAGGGAGAAATAGAAGCAAAAGAGGGAAGAGATATGGGGCTATATGTATATGTATAACTGATTCACTTTGTTATAAAGCAGAAACTAACACACCATAGTAAAGCAATTATACTCCAATAAAGATGTTAAAAAAAAAAGATAAGTTTGAGATTTGGTTCTTTGGGTCCTTCTTCTTTGGATCAGTACAGTAGAAGTCATTCTGGAGCCATAGAGCTAAACTTGCTTAGATGGGAAATGTCTTGCTTGAATTTCTCAGAAGCCAAAAAATGTACTTACTTCCATTCCATACACTCGGCGTCTGCTTCACACGGGCTAAAACACGTACTGATAGGGGAACGGCAGAATGCTAACAGGCTTGAAAATGTGTGAAAAACACCAACTGGGCTACGTCCCTACAGCCCAAGGCTCTGAGGAGATGGTGGTCGTCGCAGAGGAGGTATTTGCTGTTCACAGCGTGCGTTTTGAAAATTAGCTTTTGCCCTTTGTGATATAAGGGTGTTATGCCTTTGTGACCACATGGCAATGTTGATGTTGACACAAATAGACCTTTCTCTTGCCTCGCAGGATTCTTTTGAGGGTTAAATTAGACAAGGCATATAAAGTGCCACTCGACACACTTAAGCCTTTTTTTTTTTTTTCTTTTTGCGGTACACGGGCCTCTTACCGCTGTGGCCTCTCCCACTGCGGAGCACAGGCTCCCAGATGTGCAGGCTTAGCGGCCACAGCTCGCGGGCCCAGCCGCTCCGCGGCACATGGGATTCTCCTGGACCGGGGCACGAGCCCGCGTCCCCTGCATCGGCAGGCGGACGCTCAACCACTGCACCACCAGGGAAGCCCTAAGCCATTATTTTTGTCAATATTGTTATTATGCATTCTTTATGAGGGTTTTCTTCCTCAGGGTATTCTGTTTAGAGGGTGCTGTTGCGACTGACCTTTCTGGAATACCTTTGTGGTGTGTCCTCAGAGTCTGTAATGAGCGTGTTTAAATATATTCAGTGTTTGTAAAGTTGTGGTCTCTGAGGAGAGATCGAAGTCTAGGCAACAGCTAAAAAGCTGATGATTCATGAGGATGTTCAAGCTAATGATGCCATTTGCAATTAAAAAATAAAGCATAGGGCCTCCCTGGTGGCGCAGTGGTTGAGAGTCCGCCTGCCGATGCAGGGGATACGGGTTCGTGCCCCGGTCTGGGAGGATCCCATATGCCGCGGAGCGGCTGGGCCCGTGAGCCATGGCCGCTGAGCCTGCGCATCCGGAGCCTGTGCTCCGCAACGGGAGAGGCCACAACAGTGAGAGGCCCGCATACCGCAAAAAAAATAAAAATAAAAAAATAAAGCATAACTCTCAAGTAATAGACTGGTTTTCTTACTGGGAAGAATTTCGGTTCTCTGAAGGCCACTTGCAGTGAGGAATGTTCTGAACAATGGTGGCATTGTCTGGCCACCCTGGCGACTGCTGTGGCACATGTTCAAGTTGCACTGTTGCATGGGAACCAAAGTGGAAAGAAGACCCAGAGTCTTTACCCATTCCATGATTCCAGGTATAGAAAGGACAGTATTCACACATCTTAAGAAGGACAGATGACTGTGGAAAGTCATGTTAGAGTTGTCCTGAGAGTATCTGTAGGAGGAGGATGCTGGAGAAATAGGCCCTGGCGCCTGCCACCTGGCTGTTTTGGGAAAAGTGCTCAACTTGATACCAGAAGACCTGCAACCATGAATATCTTGTGTGGCCTTAACCAAGTAGCTGAAGCCTCTGTAGGGCTTCAGTTGCCTCCTTTGGGAAATAGGAATGACTGTATTTGCCCTTTCTACACAGGGTTTGTTTTGAGCGTAAAATAAGACGCAGCAAAAGTACTTCTAATATATAAATTGCAATGTGAATATGAGGTGGTGGTAGTGATTGTTTTCAGTAAAATATCTGTAGAGTCTTTTATATCATGAGCTGCTTTTGCTTTTTAGTCTGAAGTTAAGTTGTCTGAGCACCTACAGCATATGTTAACACTCCAGGTGCTAAAGGGCAGGTTTCTCTGCTCTTTACAGACTTACAGTCCAGTAATGGCATGGTGTGTCCATACGCAAAGGTGACTGAGAAACCAGGTAAGTATAGGAAAACATTGATCCGTTATTGAGAGGTCTCACAGACTTTCAAAACATGTTTTTAATGAAGTCCTTCAAAAGAATGATAGACGTTTCTCAGTTTTCTTAAACCAGGTATACTGAGCATGGGGAGGGGGGTGTGTTTCTTGTTTTGTTTTTGTTTTACACAAGGTGTCTAAATGAAATTCAGGATTGGTAAGTGGGCTTTATTGTCATCCAGGTATGAGACATTTGGCCTTTCTGCAACATTTGACACAGTTGTCCGCTCTCTCCTTGAAACACAGTTCCTTTACTTTTCATGCACTTGAACTCTTTTGGCCTTTCTCCTTGTGTTAATTATTTATTGCTCCATAACATGTCACCCCAAGACATATCTTAAAATAACAAACATTACCTCATAGTTTCTGTGGGTCAGGTATTTGCGTGTGGCCTACCTGGGTAAGCTTTTCTTACTGTCTCATGAGGGTAATCTCACGATGTCATCTGGTGCTGCAGTCATCAGAAAGCTCGACTGAAGCTAGAGGATCCACTGCCAGGATCATGTGGGCAGGAGACCTCAGTTCCTCACCACGTGAGCATCTCTGTTGGACTGCTTGAATGTCCTCATGACACAGCAGCTGGCTTCCCCCAGAGCAGGTGATTCAAGAATGCAAGGTGGAAGCTGCAGTGTCTTTCATGATTTACCCTCAGAAGTCACTCACTGCTCTCCACAATATACACAGTTCCCACAGGTCAATCCTCTTCAGTGTGGGAGGGAGCTACCCAAAGGTATGACTACCAGAAGGAAGGGGAGTGTTGGGGGCCATCTTGGAGGCTGGCCTGCACCCTCTGACTCATCCTTCCTTTTCCAGGAAAGGTAGCCCATATTTACAGCTACAAAGTTTTCTCAGCCTGCTTCCACCTAGTAGAATTTGGGGCATCCAAAGGCCTCTTCGCCTTTTGTATTGTATCCCTGTCCTAATTTTTCTGAACACTTTGTGTCTCCTCTTAGTCTTAACTGCAGTTCACTCCATTAGGCAAAAGCCACACCCACAGATTTCTTTGAGATACATTCTTCTCTACTTGGGGTTTCTGCTCAGACTGCTGAGGGACAAATGCCCTTAAGCTTTCTAGAAGCCTTGCTGTTTGAACAGCCCTCTGAGGCACCCCCTTAGGTCTCTCTCGAGTCTTAAAAGATTTTAGCTACAACCTTGGCTGTGCACTGTCATTTCCATAATATGTGGGCTACACAGGTTAGCCCTACTCCACATGGGAGGAGACTCAAGGACATGAATACCGGGAGGTGGGGATTGTTGGAGGCCATGTGGGAGTCTGCTACCACATTCCTGCATCTCACCAGTTTTCCCGTCTCCTCCACACCAGTTTTACATGGTAGATTTCTTCAGTGCTCAGTGCTAGGCCCTCTGCTAACACCAAAGTTTCTCCCTAAGTGATCTAGTTCAAGCCCCTGGCGTTAATTTCCATCTCTATTGTAAATACATACCACTAAATTTATAGTTCCGGCCCAGACCATTCTTCTCAGCTCCAGACCCACCCATCCAGCCACTTCTGCATCTCCGCCTGGATATTTCACAAGCACCTTTCAGTCAACATAGCCAAAATGGAATTCACAATCCTTCCAAATTCTTACAGGGTTCCTTTCCTTAACAGATGTCACCAGTGTTGAATTTCACTTGCCAGAAATCTGGGATAATCTTTGACCCCTGCCTCCTGTTAACTTGACACACCTAATCCACCTTTAGCCCTTGATCTTACCTTCTGCTCACGCCCAGTGTACAGGTGTTACTTCTCTCCCCTTAGGCTTCAACAATAGCCTCTTTTCTCTTCCATCTGCATCCACTTCTGCATCCCTCCCCTCTCTGATCCATTCTCCACATACCAAGCAGAGTGGTCCTATAAAGATGTAAATCTATGTCACTTCCCTGCTCAAAACTCTCTGTAGGTTTAGGTTGAGAATCCTCACTGTAACCCGAGACTTTGCCTGATCTGACCCCCCCCACCAACCGCGCCTACTGCTCCCTGCTCATCTCACACTATGCTGCCTTCTCTGCCCAGCTACATTGGCATCTTGCAGGTTCCTAAGTTCCAAGCTTCTCACACCCCCTGCCCCACTTATTGACCTTATAATGTTTATTTCATCTCAGCTTGATTTTCTTCCGGAGGCCTTCTATGATCCTAACAATTTAGGCTTGGTCCTCCTGCTACAAGCTCTCATAACACCCTGCTTTTCTTTTATAGCCTTTATCACAACTGTAATAGTTTGAGTAATCATTTGTGGAATGCCTGTAAACTCCACAAGGGCAGGAACTTCATCTTGCTTGCTATTGCTATTGTACCCCTAATGCCTAGTACAATACAGGAATTCAATAAGTATTTGTTGAATTAATGCTATTTTTCTTTCTAAGGGTGACTGCCCCTTTCTGTCGCATACATAACTTACTGTTTCTAATCTCTTGAAGACTGGGAAAATATCCAACCTATTAGAATTGTGTGTTGACTAAGTCAAGACTAGATGAAATCTAATAAGTAATGTTATTCTCCATATGATATGGTGCCGCTCCGTCCGTATCTGAGCCGAAACTGACCACTTTGAAGAACTCAATCTATTATCTGAAAGGCAACTGCTTTCCTTTCTGAGGTCAGGAGATACTGCAGTTGAGGAATTCCATTATTCTAGGGTTCCCAACTTCCCTCCCCTTTCCTCAACCGTGGGTGGAATCCCTAAACTTGCGCAGAGCCATGAAATGATGGCCACACTGTGCGTATGGAGGCTCCCCTAGACGCCTGGGCATAAGCCACCCAGCACTGCCACCCCAACCTCTGCTTCCAAGGAGTAGGTGGGCAGTTATCGTAAGCCTCTTGGAGGATCACACCATGTGACAAAGACTCCTGTCATGGAACCCAAACGTAATGCCAAAGCTGCCCGTGTCTGCAAAAAGGAAGAGGGGCCTAGTACGCCTGTTCAAGTACTTGATTTTCTTAGTGCTGCTCCCGTCATGGGTGGCAGAGGGTGCCCTGTTACGAATTGTAGCAGTTACTGAAGGGCCAAATGACTAATTCTGACACCAAATTACCTAGGCTATAGTATTTCTCAAGCCTACAGAGTAGGCCCAGGGATTCTTTTCAAGAGGTTTAATTTTCCTAAATCACTTAACATGGTGATTGTAAGAAAACCAGTATTGCTTTGTCGTAGATTTAATTGGTTTACTAACAATTCTTGGGGCCACTTCTGCCTTGTATTCCTTCCAAATCAGCAGTTCGCCTAGCCTTACAGACACGTTAGAAGAAATAGCCTGCAGAATTCTACACCCCTCCTCGCACCCACCCTCAACCCAGCTGTGCACCCTGGAGCTAATGGCTCCCCTGTTAGCCGGCACTGGCAGCTCACACCAGCAGTTCGTGTAGTAGGGTGGGAGGGAGGGAGACGCAAGAGGGAAGGGATATGGGAACAGATGTATATGTATAACTGATTCACTTTGTTATAAAGCAGAAACTAAAAAACAAAAACAAAAACAAAAAAACCTGCCACTGTTTGCTAGCATCCCTTGCTGTGGCAGATGACACTCCCCTTTTCGAAGCGAGAAACCCATTCCCAGCCCTTCGGTAGGGCTGACCTCCACTTGCAAGACCTGGCCAATCAGAAGGCTGTTATCCTTGTGACCGCAGTCATTGGGCCAAAGTGAGCCAATGAGCGTCCTCCTCTCAACTTTTCTCGGAAAGCTCGGGAGGGAAAGCCTTTCTGCGGAGGTTGCTGCTGTGGGGTGGATAGGCTTTGAGGCTACCATGGACTGGCCTACCCCGAAGGAGAGACTGAATTCCGATACTGTTTGGGCTCCTGGCTCCCAGCTGTGAATTAAGTACAGCCGGACCAAGAAATGGAGAGAGAGGAGGTCCTTGAAGACGTCACTGCGGCTCTGCCACCCACCCGTGCCCAAGGCTAACTTCATCCTGGATCATGCTGTCATGTGAGTCTCAGTATATTTTATTTTCTGCTTAGTCTTTTGAGTTGGGTTTTTCCCCATGAATTGGAAAAGGTCTTGGCTTATAGTCTCCTCAGCCCACTCCTGGGCACAGGTGAACATACTCTGTGGTTTCCAAAGACACTCCATTCTCCTGTGTTCCCTCTTCCTTAAAAAGGGGGCCTCTTTTAGCTCCTGGGGAACTGAACATTTGCTGGCGTTCTTCCAGAACGGACTAATTTCCTTTTCTAGAATCGTGTATGTTTGGACTGGGCCCGTGTTGAAGTAGTCTTGTTCAACCTCTCGTTCTATGATAAGAAAATTATTTGACACAGTAGTTTGTTCCTCGGAATTTTGGCGTCCTGTGAGCGCAGGGACCATGTCTGTTTTGTTGAGTTCTTTATTCAGAGAACGTGTTCCTTCATCGATCCAATAAATGCTTGTTGATTGGCTGAATGCATTTATCAGCCAGGTGACCTCACCTGAGATTACGACTCTGATATCCCAGTTATTCCTTCCTTTAAACCTGTAGCTCCCACCCCTACCTGAAAATGAGAACACTGGAGGCCCAAGTTTAAAAATACAGTATTTAAAAAGACAGTATTCCATACAGTGTTATTAACCACAGTCATCATACTGTATATTAAATATAGGTCTCTAGATTTATTTCTGAGGCTCTCATGACAAAAAAAGCTAACTATGCGAGGAGAAATGTTAATTAGCTTGACTGTAGTAATCATTTCACTTTGTATATGTATATCAAGTCATCATGTTTTACACCTTAAATATATACAATTTTCATTAAAAAAAAAGAAAATACAGGTTCCAGAGGAGTGATGTCATGCAGAATAGGAGAGCGGGAAGCTCTAGGGTCAGTCCTTTGCCAAAACAGCTACTAAACTGGGCGGAAATGATCAGAACCAACAATTGCAGAACCCTTACGTATACTTTAACACACACACACACAAGAAAAAATATATATGCACATATATATGCAAAGTCTGAACTCTTCCCCTGGCGGTTCTGGTTCAGGTCTGTGTGTGTTGGGAATCTGCACTCCAGGTGTTTCTTATCTTCCAATAAGGCGGTGGAAAATGCTGCCAGATAACAAACACCTGCTCCCTTTGCAAGACGCTAAGTGAGCGGCTCCTGCATCCTCATTGCTCTTCCCCTCCCAGTGCTTTGCTACAGCAAGTGCTCAGCACACCTTTGCTGAATGAATGGAGGGGGAGATGGGGCTCACAAAAGGACCTTAGACTCAGGTGGCCTCCTGCATCCTCTTTTCAACAATAGGCCCAGTTGTTTGTTGACTGACAAGCACGCTACTTCTCAGTGCTGACTCCTCCAGGCCACCTGGAACCTGCTTCCCTTGGCCAAAAGGCTCCTTTAGCAACCCATTCGGTTGGACCTGGTTACCTGATCTTTTGGGCACAAAGTAGCCATTTGCTATTGAAAATCTAACCAGAAATGGAGTCAGCCAGACCACAGCATCTCTAAGCTATGCAAATCCATATGATGTCACCCTTCTGTATTTTACAACTCCATGCACACCAGAGAAGATACTTCTGGTACTGAACTCAAGTAATTATGACGGAGGCAAAATCTAGCTTACTACCAAGAAATCACATATAACAAAATGACCTGGGCAAGTGTCTTTCAGCCAACAAGGGGTTGATCTGCAGTAGTTTGCAATGTTTATTTTTAACAGAGCTGGTTGAAGCATGCAAGTAATTAAAAAGTTCTTTATTACTAATATGTCGAATTTTAATCCTGGCAAATATTCTAGATGTATTATTTTTCTCCGGTGCTCCAGGGGAGGCTTATTACAGATCTAAAAGTAAAATACTTTCTTACCAATACGTATTTTTAGATTTTGTTATTAGAATGAGTTGCCATGCGCTCCTAACCACCTCTAGGAGCTAGTGTCCTGAATAGCTAGTATGAAAAGCTGCCCAGCTTTGAAGAGGAATTATTTGCTGTGTTGCTGGGGCAATTACAACACCCCCACTGAGTTGTGGTCATGCAACTTCTTCAGGGGATTTTTGCCTCTGGGCATGTTTATCACTGGGATAATGATGGATGTAATCCATCACCCTCATTAACTAAATTATTCAAAGAAGGTCATTCTTACTAGTTAATTGCTACTATTTGTTGAGCTATGACTATGTGTAAGACTCTCTGTATTTCTTAAGCTCATTAAATTCTCTCAATGCTTTAAGAAGTGGGCACTTTTTATCATCTTCAGTGTACATGTGAGGAAATGGAGCTCTAGGGAGGTGGCGTATTCTTGCCCAAGGTCACCCAAAGTCACTTGGCTAGGAAGTGGCAAAGCTTAATCCAGACACCAACTCTTTTTTTTTTAAATTGAAATATAGTTGATTTACAATGTTGTGTTAATTTCTGCTGTACAGCAAAGTGATTGAGTTATACATATATATACATTCTTTTTCATATTCTTTTCCATTATAGTTTATCACAGGATATTGAATATAGTTCCCTGTGCTATACAGTAGGATGTTGTTGTTTATCCATGCTGTATATTAATAGTTTGCATCTGCTAACCCCAAACTCCCACTCCATCCCTCCCCCGACTCCCCTTCCCCTTGGCAACCACAAGTCTGTTCTCTGTCTGTGAGTCTGTTTCATAGATAAGTTCATTTGTGTCATGTTTTAGATATAAGTGATATCATATGGTATTTGTCTCTCTTTCTGACCTCACTCAGTATGATCCATGTTGCTGCAAATGGCATTATTTCATTCTTTTTCACAGCTGAGTAATATTCCACTGTATATATGTACCACATCTTTATCCATTCATCTGTTGATGGACAGATGTTTCCACGTCCTGGCTATTGTAAATAGTGCTGCAATGAACATTGGGGTGCATGTGTCTTTTTGAATTATGGTTTTCTCAGGGTATATGCCCGGTAGCAGGATTGCTGGATCATATGGTAATTCTATTCTTATTTTTTTAAGGAACCTCTATACTGTTCTCCATAGTGGCTGTATCAGTTTACATTCCCAACCAACAGTTCCCTTTTCTCCACACCCCCTCCAGCATCTATTGTTTGTAGATTTTTTTTGATGATGGCCATTCTGACCGTGTGAGGTGATACCTCATGGTAATTTTGATTTGCATTTCTCTGATAATTAGTGATGCTGAGCATCTGTTCATGTGCCTCTTGGCCATCTGTATGTCTTCTTTGGAGAAATGTCTATTTGGGTCTTCTGCCCATTTTTAGATTGGGTTGTTTGTTTTTTGATGTTGAGCTGCATGAGCTGTTTGTATATTTTGGAGTTTAATGAGATAGTATTTTTTAAGTTGCAGAGTAGATGACACCATGCTAGAGAAAAAATGGTAACCTATGCCTCTTTGCTTTAAATTTTGATATATTTAAACACTTACAATTGTTGTTGAAACTGCACAGTTCAGATTAGGACTCGAACCCACAGTCTCCTAACCACACTCCTTTGGACGGGACTGGAACCCAGCCACACTTCAGGCGGGACTTGAACTCACAATCTCCCAGCAGAAACAGCACACCTGGTCACAGGACTTAATGAAGCTCAGGTTCTTTATGTCTCAGCGCAGAAGGAATTCAGTGAGAGGAAAAGCGATAGGCAAGTAGATTATTAGTATAGGACGTTTGTGAGGGATGCAAAAGGGCAGGCGAAAGGGCTCTGCCCCGAGAATTAAGTGGGCTACATTTTTATAATTAAAGGAAAGCGGGGAAGGAGAGAAGACCACCTTCTTCCTCATTCTTTGAGTAGATGTCAGGCTTACATCACTAGCTCCTCCTTCACATCAGGCAGGAGGGTGTTTGACCCTGTAAGGCCAAATAGGACTGTCATGGCGCTATTCAAATCAGCAGAAGGGTGGTAACATATACTAAAATATGTTAAATCATCTCAGGTCTCAGTATAACGAGGGTCTTCTGCTTCGGGATGTCACCTTTCCCTTATATTCCTGTCCTTGGTCCTAAGGATCATTATCTTGCTGAACTCTTAATGACCTAGGGCATATCTTGTCCTTTTATTTAGGGCCTTATAGTTAAGCAAGCCTGCTTCTTTTCACGGTGTTCCGATAGTTTTCCTGAGCTATCATTAACTCACAGTGGTCTCCCAAAATTCCCTAAAGCTCCTTCTCTGTCTATAATCCTCCAGTGGGATTTCTAAAACTACCTGTGTAACTATCATACTTTATCCCTATCACTGTGTCTTGGTTTTAAAGCTGAAAAGGTCAAGCTCTTAATTCTGTATGCAGAATACTTCTTTTCAGTTTTAAAGTAACTATAAATAATTCATAAATGAATTTTCCTTATAAGAAGTTAAAACACTGAAGACGAGGCCAAAGAACCCTTTTACAAATGTGTCCCAAATTATGTATATGTAGGTATTGTATAGAAAATTAGGCTGTAGTGTTCATTACTATTCCCATACTATTGTATTCTACCTCACATTTTCTTCTGCTACTTGTGTTTTTCACTGAATTGTGCATCATGATGATCTACTGATAATAGTATATATTCCTTTTTTGCTGATGTAGGAGGTGTGCAGGTATATGAATATGGTGACTGTATGTCCCAGGTCTGACTGTATGTCCAGGACAGTTGTGATTTTATGCCTGTAGTTCCATCCGAATTTTTAATACTGCCCCTTTTCACTCTCAAATGTGTCCCATTTTGTATAATGAATTATATGGTCATTCTCTATATAAGATACTACAGTTATAATAGAAAGGATTACATATTTTCCCATAATATCTGTATTACAAGTTGTAGTGAAGTGGTTTTGAGGGAAAAATAATCACTTTGAATGTGTATAGTAGAATCTAGTAGGAAATGCTAAATTCTGAGTATGCAGCAATATTCTACCAACACTGAAATATCGTTATAAAATTACCTAGCTAAACAAAATTTTATGTATGTGTTCATTGGCAATGCTTTAATGTAACTGGCAGCAAAACACATTTACTGGTGGAAGAGAAGGTAATCTCACATCCGATAGTGTGAGAGCAGACACTGGCACTGTACTACACTGAATGCTGGTAACTAAAAAAAGTCATGATGTAAAATATATTTGAAGGAATTCCTCTACCATGCATGCAAAATAAAGCAAATAAAAATTGACAAAGCCATGTAGCAAACTATAATACATTTGAATAAATTCCTCTGCCAGTAGCCATTGTGCATGTAAAAATATTTCAGTCAATATTGGTACAAATTATGCAGGACAATGAATACACTTGAAAGAATTCCAATACCAACCTTTTGATTGAAGTAAAATAAACTATTTCTCAGGATACCATAGTATTCAAGCAATAAGAAAAACATTTCAATTCAAATAGAACTTGGTATTTCAGTAAATACAGCAACCTAGTCCAAAAGTATTTGTGAAATGCATTATAAATGTTTTACTTTTCATTTTTGCAAAATTTTAAAAGCCATCTGCGCTGCCTGAGCGCTGGTAATTCTCCTTATGATTGGCTATCACCGTGCTAGTAGTTGAGTCAATAATAGCCTCAAACAATGCATTGTCATTCTCAGTATTATGGTTATTATTCTAGTAATCACATTGCTGTGTCAAACTTGGGAAAGCCTGGGCCAGCCCTATGGGAACAGGTGTTCAGGTGGAGCTGCCAGCCTGTGGCTCCCCAGGTGTGGGAAAAGCTCCTGTTCTGTGTGCACACCAGAACTTCCCTAACTCGTGTCGCCACCTACCTCTGGTTGTGCTCCATCTAATCTCCCACCTCCCTGCCAGTCTCCCAACGTCATCAGCGTGACTCACCTACCCCCAAGGGTGAAGTCTGAGTGCAGGGAGGTCTAACTCCTAGGGTGCCTTTCTGCTTCCCACCCTGGGCACAGATGTTGGGTTGCAACTTGGCTTGAAGGAGGAGTCTAGGAGTGTGAGCTTGGTGGCCCCCAGCCTAGATCTTGCTTTTGTGATATTGGACCACAACATGTGTGACACTTTGTGATATGATGCTGTTATGGAACATGTCATATTTATGACCACCATAAGGTAGTCATACATAATTCTTTTAACAGCTGCTTAGTATCAGTGGTTTCTTCTCACACCCATTGTCCAGAACTGAGACCCACAGTGACCCCTAGACCAGCACTGGAAGGTAGTGAGGGAGATGGGGTCTGGGTGGGGTTTGGGTTGGGTTGGCCACACTGTTCGTCTGCCTCTGAAGTGGCTGCACAAGTTTACCCTCCCACCAGAGCTGCTAGTCCCTCACCCTAGTTTTCTCACATTTAAATTTTTGCCAATCTGATGAGTAAAAAATGATTTATCATTTTAAACAATTTACACTTCTGTGATTACTACTGAAATTAGTACCTCGTCAAATACTTGGGAGACCTTTGGGTTTCCTCTCGTGTGAATTGCATGGTCACATTTTCCCCTCATCCTCTTTGTATGGATTTGTAGGATATATTCAGGGTCATGTCTTTTATCACATAAGACATGGATAGGGTCAGGGGAGGACAAATTGGATGAACGTGGTCAAAACATACAAACGTCCAGTTATAAGGTAAAGAATTACTAGGGATGTAATGTACAGCATGATAAATAGAATTCACGCTGCTGTACATTGTATATGACAGTTGTTAAGTGAGCAAACCCTAAGAGTTCTCATCACAAGAGGAAATTTTTTTCTGTTTCTTTAATTTTGTACCTATATGACATGACAGATGTTCACTAAACTTGTGATAATCACTTCATGGTGTATGTAAATCGCATCATTATGCTGTATGTTAACCGTATCTCCATAAAACTGGAAGAAAAAGAAGTCATGGACAGTATCTCTCTCCACTTGCCCTTTAACCTTGTTTCAGTTGTCTTTTAAATTATATAGTACTTCTAATTTTGACATCAAATTAATGCATCTTTTTGGTGGTTTTTTTTTTTTAAGAAGATGTTGGGGGTAGGAGTTTATTAATTAGTTTATTTATTTATGGCTGTGTTGCGTCTTCGTTTCTGTGTGAGGGCTTTCTCTAGTTGTGGCAAACGGGGGCCACTCTTCATCGCGGTGCGCGGGCCTCTCACTGTCGCGGCCTCTCTTGTTGCAGAGCATGGGCTCCAGACGCGCAGGCTCAGTAGTTGTGGCTCACGGGCCTAGTTGCTCCGTGGCATGTGGGATCGTCCCAGACCAGGGCTCGAACCCGTGTCCCCTGCATTAGCAGGCAGATTCTCAACCACTGCGCCACCAGGGAAGCCCCCTGTTTTTCTTTTGATATTTATTTGTGAAAGCCTTTCCCATTCAGAAGAAAAAATATCGAATATTTCTTATAATAATTTTAAAGTTCTGTTTTTTTACCCTGCTACCCTTATCTTATATTTAGTTGTATAGACAATGGGAAGTAAGTTCCTAACTTGGTGTCTTCTAAATGAACAGTCACCTGGCTCAGTATAATTGGATTACTCATCCTTCTTCTAAATTCAGATTTGTTCTCTCCCTCCCCTTCTCTGTCTCTCACCCCCTCCCTTCCTCTCTCTCCCTCTCCTCCCCCCTCTCCCCTCCTCCCCTCTCTCCCTCCCTTCTCCTCTCTGTCTCCCTCCCCTTCTCCCTCATCCCCTTCCCCCTTCCCTCTCTCCTCCTCTCTCCCTTCCCTACCTCCTCCTTTATGTCTCCCTTCCTCCCCCTCCTTCTCCCTCCCCCCCCACTTGTGTGTGTTTATACAAAAACCAAAATCAATCTTGAAGTGATATCTGCACTCCTGTGTTCATTGCAGCTTTATGCCCAATAGCCAAGATGTGGGAACAACCTAAATGTCCATAGACAGATGAATGGATAAAGAAAATAATGGTATATACATACAGTGGAATATTATTCAACCATAAAAAAGGAAATCCTGTCATATGTTAAAACATGCATGAATCTTGAGGACATTATGCTAAGTTAAATAAGCCAATCACACAGGACAAATATTGCATGATTCCACTTACATGAAGCATCTAAGGTAGTCAAACTCATTGAAACAGAAAATATTAGAATGGTGGTTGCCAGGGGCTGAGGGGAGGGGGAAATGGGGAGTTGTTGTTCAGTGAATTTAAAGTTTTAGTCATGCAGGGCTTCCCTGGTGGCACAGTGGTTAAGAATCCACCTGCCAATGTGGGGGACATGGGTTCGAGCCCTGGTCCGGGAAGATCCCACATTCTGCGGAGCACCTAAGCCTGTGAGCCATAACTACTGAGCCTGCAGTCTAGAGCCTGCAAGCCACAACTACTGAGCATGCGTGCCACAACTACTGAAGCCCACGCACCTAGAGCCTGTGCTCCGCAACAAGAGAAGCCACCGCAATGAGAAGCCCGCGCACTGCAACGAAGAGTAGCTCCCACTCGCCACAACTAGAAAAGGCCCACGTGCAGGGACAAAGACCCAACCCAGCCAAAAAAAAATTAAAAAAAAAAAAAGTTTGTCATGCAAGATGCAAAATTTCTAGAGACCTGCTGCACAACACTGTGCCCATTGTTAACAGTAGTGTACACTTAGAAATTTAAGTAGGTACACCTCATGGTATTTGTTGTTTAACTTGGTTTTTCAAATATTCTTTTGCGTTAAAGTTTGGTAGAAGTTGTCCATAAAAATCATATGGAGTTGATGACCCCTGGAGGGCAGGTCTTTGGCCACTGTTTTTTCTTTGATTGTAACTGGATTGGCCTAGCTTCTAGTGATTCTTGGACATCTAATCATTTTTATTTTAATATAATATTGCCTAGTTTGTCTAGGCTCCCAAATGTTTATTATATTAAGAGTTGAGTATAGTCTTTTCCTTTCTTTTTTAATCTGTATAGTTATGCATGCTCTTTTTTCTCTCCTAGTACTGTTCATTTGCACTTTCTTTGCTTTTTTCCTTAATTTATCTATTTTATTTATTATTTTAGTCTTTTTAAAAGGTCCATTTTATCAGTTTTATTAGATTGTAGTTTCTCTGCATCATGAATTTCTTTTATATTAATTTCATTTTTTACTTTTGAGGCTTTTTCCTAGCTTCTAAGTTAAAAGTTTAGCTCATTTATTTTCACTTATTCTTGTTTTGGAATAAACACACTTAAAGGTTTAATTTTTTTTGAGCAGAAGTTTTGTCCTTTCCCTTTAACCTAAAAATATTTTAGAAATAGGTTTTAAAGTTTTCAAGTGTAGGGACTTCGGGGGGATATCTTTACTTTGTGACTTCTTGTGGCAGTGAATTTGGACTTGTATTGGAGCTATTAAAATAGTTCTTCCTCTCCCGATCCCCAGCCCCTGTGGCTTCGTGTCCAGTGAACATTTATAAATGTGCTGTGCTTGGACAAAACAAGTATCTGTGTACAAAGTTCAGTGTGTTTGTAGAAGCATATGTGTGCACTTGATCCAACTGTGACTTGCATTACTCAGAGGTTCTGTCCTTAGTTTGTCTCCTTAAACTATAGATTTCTGAGACAGAACTCTGTCCCTCACTGTAATTAGGAACTTGTTGATTTTCTCTCCCAATCTGCTTTATGCTCTTCAAAGCTATGCTGTGAAAAGCATAAACGTTTGTGCCTATAACAGTTTGGGGCAATGTTCTTGTTATCAATGTAAAATGTTGCCCTTAGTGGTACCTACCTTGCATTGTAATTTGTCTGATTTAACAGTGCTACACCAGCTTAGTTTTTATTCAACTTTGCCGGGTTCATCTTTTTATATAACTTTTTTCTTCCTTCCTTTCTATTTTTTTTGAAAATAAAATTTTAAAAATAGGAAAAATGAAAAGATAATATAATGGCATCTTCTCATTCCCCAGAATTACTAGCTGCTAATAATAACAGTTTCTTTTAGTCTGTCTCCCTCAGTCTCTCTTCCTCCCTCTGATCTCCACCCCCACCCCCGGCTTAACTATTGGACCACCAGGGAACCCCCAAGCCTATGTTCTTTGTTTTTCTTAAACATCTTTATTGGCGTATAATTGCTTCACCATGTTGTGTTGGTTTCTGCTGTATAACAAAGTGAATCAGCCATACATATACATATATATACATATGCATATATCCCCATATCTCCTCCCTCTGGCGTCTCCCTCCCACCCTCCCTATCCCACTCCTCTAGGTGGTCACAAAGCACCGAGCTGATCTCCCTGTGCTATGTGGCTGCTTCCCACTAGCTATCTATTTTACATTTGGTAGTGTATATATAAGTCCATGCCACTCTCTCACTTCGTCCCAGCTTACGCTGCCCCCTCCTCATGTCCTCAAGTCCATTCTCTACGTCTGCATCTTTATTCATGTCCTGCCCCTAGGTCCTTCATAACCTTTTTTTTTTTAGATTCCATATATATGTGTCAGCATACAGTATTTGTTTTTCTCTTTCTGACTTAATTCACTCTGTATGACAGACTCTAGGTCCATCCATCTCACTACAAATACCTCAATTTTTATGGCTGAATAATATTCCATTGTATATATATGCCACATCTTCTTTACACATTCATCCGTTGATGGACACTCAGGTTGCTTCCATGTCTTGGCTATCGTAAACAGAGCTGCAGTGAACATTATGGTGCATGACTCTTTTTGAATTATGGTTTTCTCAGGGTATATGCCCTGTAGTGGGATTGCTGGGTCATATGGTAGTTCTATTTTTAGGTTTTTAAGAAACCTCCATACTGTTCTCCATAGTGGTTGTATCAATTTACATTCCTACCAACAGTGCAAGAGGGTTCCCTTTTCTCCACACCCTCTCCAGCATTTATTGTTTGCAGATTTTTTGATGATGGCCATTCACACTGCTGTGAGGTGATACCTCATTGTAGTTTTGATTGGCATTTCTCTAATGGTCAGTGATGTTGAGCATTCTTTCATGTGCTTCTTGGCCATCTGTATATCTTCTTTGGAGAAATGTCTATTTAGGTCTTCTGCCCATTTTTGGATTGGGTTGTTTGTTTTTTTGATATTGAGCTGCATGAGCTGCTTGTAAATTTTGGAGATTAATCCTTTGTCAGTTGCTTCATTTGCAAATATTTTCTCCCATTCTGAGGGTTGGCTTTTCGTCTTGGTTATGGTTTCCTTTGCTGTGCAAAAGCTTTTAAGTTTCATTAGGTCCCGTTTGTTTACTATTGTTTTTATTTCCATTTCTCTAGGAGGTGGGTCAAAAAGGATCTTGCTGTGATTTATGTCAAAGAGTGTTCTGCCTATGTTTTCCTCTAAGAGTTTGATAGTGTCTGGCCTTACATTTAGGTCTTTAATCCATTTTGAGTTTATTTTTGTGTATGCTGTTAGGGAGTGTTCTAATTTCATTCTTTTACATGTAGCTATCCAGTTTTCCCAGCACCACTTACTGAAGAGGCTGTCGTTTCTCCGTTGTATATTCTTGCGTCCTTTATCAATAATAAGGTGACCATATGTGCGTGGGTTTATCTCTGGGCTTTCTATCCTGTTCCATTGACCTATATTTCTGTTTTTGTGCCAGTACCATACTGTCTTGATTAGCTTTGTAGTATAGTCTGAAGTCAGGGAGCCTGATTCCTTCAGCTCCGTTTTTTTTCTCAAGATTACTTTGGCTATTCGGGGTCTTTTGTGCTTCCATACAAATTGTGAAATTTTTTGATCTACTTCTGTGGAAAATGCCATTGATAGTTTGATAGGGATTGCATTGAATCTGTAGATTGCCTTGGGTAGTATAGTCATTTTTTTTTTTTTTTTTTTTTTTCTTTTTGCGGTATGCGGGCCTCTCACTGCTGTGGCCTCCCCCGTTGCGGAGCACAGGCTCCGGATGCGCAGGCCCAGCGGCCATGGCTCACGGGCCCAGCCGCTCCGCGGCATATGGGATCCTCCCAGACCGGGGCACGAACCCGTATCCCCTGCATCGGCAGGCGGACTCTCAACCACTGCGCCACCAGGGAGGCCCAGTATAGTCATTTTGACAATGTTGATTCTTCCAGTCCAAGAACATGGTATATCTCTCTATCTGTTTGTATCATCTTTAATTTCTTTCATCAGTCTCTTATACTTTTCTGCATACAGGTGTCTTGTCTCCTTAGGTAGGTTTATTCCTAGGTATTTTATTCTTTTTGTTGCAGTGGTAAATGGGAGTGTTTCCTTAATTTCTCTTTCAGATTTTTCATCATTAGTATATAGGAATGCAAGAGATTTCTGTGCATTAATTTTGTATACTGCTTTTTACCAAATTCATTGATTAGCTCTAGTAGCTTTTTGGTAACATTAGTTTTCTGGTAACATCTTTAGGATTCTCTGTGTATAGTATCATGTCATCTGCAAACAGTGACAGCTTTACTACTTCTTTTCCGATTTGGATTCCTTTTATTTCTTTTTCTTCCCTGATTGCTGTGGCAAAAACTTCCAAAACTTTGTTGAATAAGAGTGGTGAGAGTGGGCAACCTTGTCTTGTTCCTGATCTTAGTGGAAATGGTTTCAGTTTTCCACCATTGAGGACGGTGTTGGCTGTGGGTTTTTCATATATGGCCTTTATTATGTTGAGGTAAGTTCCCTCTATGCCTACTACTGAAGGGTTTTTATCATAAATGGGTGTTGAATTTTGTCAAAAGCTTTTTCTGCATCTATCGAGATGATCATATGGTTTTTCTCCTTCAATTTGTTAATATGTTTTATCACATGGATTGATTTGCATATATTGAAGAATCCTTGCATTCCTGGGGTAAACCCCACTTGATCATGGTGTATGATCCTTTTAATGTGCTGTTGGATTCTGTTTGCTAGTATTTTGTTGAGGATTTTTGCATCTATGTTCGTCAGTTTTACTGGCCTATAGTTTTCTTTCTTTGTGACATCTTTGTCTGGTTTGGGTATCAGGGTGATGGTGGCCTTGTAGAATGAGTTAGGGAGTGCTCCTCCCTCTGCTATATTTTGGAAGAGTTTGAGAAGGATGGGTGTTAACTCTTCTCTAAATGTTTGATAGAATTCGCCTGTGAAGCCATCTGGTCCTGGGCTTTTGTTTGTTGGAAGATTTTTAATCACAGTCTCAATGTCAGTGCTTGTGATTGTTCTGTTTATATTTTCTGTTCCTTCCTGGTTCAGAGTCAGAAGGTTGTGCTTTTCTAAGAATTTGTCCATTTTTTCCAGTTTGTCCACTTTATTGGCTTATAGTTGCTTGTAGTAATCTGTCATGATCCTTTGTATTTCTGCAATGTCAGTTGTTACTTCTCCTTTTTCATTTCTAATTCTATTGATTTGAGTCTTCTCCCATTTTTTCTTGATTAGTCTGGCTAATGGTTTATCAATTTTGTTTATCTTCTCAAAGAACCAGCTTTTAGTTTTATTGATCTTTGCTATTGTTTCCTTCATTTCTTTTTCATTTATTTCTGATCTGCTCTTTATGATTTCTTTCCTTCTGCTAATGGGGTTTTTTTGGTTCTTCTTTCTCTAATTGCTTTAGGTGTAAGGTTAGGTTGTTTATTTGAGATGTTTCTTGTTTCTTGAGGTAGGATTGTATTGCTCTAAACTTCCCACTTAGAACTGCTTTTTTTTTTTTTTTTTTTTTTTTTTTTGCGGTACACGGGCCTATCACCGTTGTGGCCTCTCCCGTTGTGGAGCACATGCTCCGGACTCACAGGCCCAGCAGCCACAGCTCACGGGCCCAGCTGCTCTGCGGCATGTGGGATCCTCCTGGACCGGAGCACGAACCCGTGTCCCCTGCATCGGCAGGTGGATTCTCAACCACTGCACCACCAGGGAAGCCCCTAGAACTGCTTTTGCTTCATCCCATAGGTTTGGGGTAGTCATGTTTTCATTGTCGTTTGTTTCTAGGTATTTTTTGATTTCCTCTTTGATTTTTTCAGTGATCTGTTGGTTATTAAGTAGTGTGTTGTTTAGCCTCCATGTATTTGTATTTTTTACATATTTTTTCCTGTAATTGATGTGTAGTCTCATAGCATTGTGGTCGGAAAAGATACTTGATACAATTTCAATATTCTTAAATTTACCAAGGCTTGATTTGTGACCCAAGATATGATCTATCCTGGAGAATGTTCCATGAGCACTTGAGAAGAAAGTGTATTCTGTTGTTTTTGGATGGAATGTCCTATACATATCAATTAAGTCCATCTTGTTCAATGTGTCATTTAAAGCTTGTGTTTCCTTATTTATTTTCATCTTGGATGATCTCTCCATTGGTCAAAGTGGGGTGTTAAAGTCCCCTACTATGATTGTGTTGTTGTTGATTTCCCCTTTTATGGCTGTTAGAATTTGTGTTATGTATTGAGGTGCTCCTAGGTTGGGTGCATAAATATTTACAGTTGTTATATCTTCTTCTTGGATTGACCCCTTGATCATTACGTAGTGTCCTTCTTTGTCTGTTGTAATAGTCTTTATGTTAAAGTCTATTTTGTCTCATATAAGATTTGCTACTCCAGCTTTCTTTTTTTTTTTTTTTTGCGGTATGCGGGCCTCTCACTGCTGTGGCCTCCCCCGTTGCGGAGCACAGGCTCCGGACGCGCAGGCCCAGCGGCCATGGCTCACGGGCCCAGCCGCTCCGCGGCATATGGGATCCTCCCAGACCGGGGCACGAACCCGTATCCCCTGCATCGGCAGGCGGACTCTCAACCACTGCGCCACCAGGGAGGCCCTCCAGCTTTCTTTTGATTTACATTTGCATGGGATATCTTTTTCCATCCCCTTGCTTTCAGTCTGTGTGTGTCCCTAGGTCTGAAGTGGGTCTCTAGTAGACAGCATATATACGGGTCTTGTTTTTGTATCCATTCAGCCAGTCTGTGTCTTTTGGTGGGAGCATTTAATCCATTTACATTTAAGGTAGTTATTGATATGTATGTTCCTATTACCATTTTCTTAATTGATTTGGGTTTGTTATTGGAGATCTTTTCCTTCTCTTGTGTTTCCTGCCTAGAGAAGTTCTTTAGCATTTGTTGTAAAGGTGGTTTGGTGGTGCCGAATTCTCTTAGCTTTGGCTTGTCTGTAAAGGTTTTAATTTCTCCATCGAATTTGAATGAGATCCTTTCTGGGTAGTGTAATCTTGGTTGTAGCTTTTTCCATTTCATCACTTTAATATGTCCTGCCACTCCCTTGTGGCTTGCAGAGTTTCTGCTGAAAGATGAGCTGTTAACCTTACGGGGATTCCCTTGTATGTTATTTATTGTTTTTCCCTTGCTGCTTTTAATACTTCTTCTTTGCATTTAATTTTTGATAGTTTGATTAGTATGTGTCTTGGTGTGTTTCTCCTTAGATTTATCCTGTATGGGACTCTCTGTGCTTTTTGGACTTGATTAAGTAACCAATATTAGGGAAGTTTTCAACTATAATCTCTTCAAATATTTTCTCACTTGCTTTCTTTTTCTCTTCGTCTGGGACCCCTATAATTCTAATGTTGGTGCATTTAATGTTGTCCCAGAGGTCTCTGGGACTGTCCTCAATTCTTTTCATTCTTTTTTCTTTATTCTGCTCTGCAGTAGCTGTTTCCACTATTTTATCTTCCAGGTCACTTATCCGTTTTTCTGCCTCAGTTATTCTGCTATTGATTCCTTCTAGAGAACTTTTAATTTCATTTATTGTGTTATTCATCATTGTTTGTTTGCTCTTTAGTTTTTCTAGGTCCTTGTTAACCGTTTCTTGTATTTTCTCCATTCTATGTCCAAGAGTTTGGATCATCTTTACTATCATTACTCTGAATTCTTTTTCAGGTAGACTGCCTATTTCCTCTTCATTTGTTTGGTCTGCTGGGTTTTTACCTTGCTCCTTCGTCTGCTGTGTGTTTCTCTGTCTTCTCAGTTTGCTTAACTTACTGTGTTTGGGGTCTCCTTTTCACAGGGTGCAGGTTCATAGTTCCCGTTATTTTTGGTGTCTGCCCCCGTGGCTGAGGTTGGTTCAGTGGGTTGTGTAGGCTTCCTGGTGGAGGGGACTGGTGCCTGTGTTCTGGAGGATGATGCTGGATCTTGGCTTTCTGGTGGGCAGTACCGCATCCAGTGGTGTGTTTTGGGGTGTCTGTGACCTTATTATGGTTTGAGGCAGCCTCTCTGCTAATGGGTGGGGTTGTGTTCCTATCTTGCTAGTTGTTTGGCATATGGTGTCCAGCACTGTAGCTTGCTGGTCGTTGAGTGGAGCTGGGTCTTAGCATTGAGATGGGGATCTCTGGGAGAGCTTTCGCCATTTGATATAACGTGTAGTTGGGAGGTCACTGGTGGACCAATATCCTGAACTCACCTCTCCCACCTCAGAGGCACAGGCCTGACACCTGGCTGGAGCACCAAGACCCTGTCAGCCACAGAGCTCAGAAGAAAAGGAAGGAGAAAAATATATAAATAAAATAAAAGAATGTTATTAAAATAAAAAATAATTATTAAATATAAAAAATTTTTAAAGTAATAAAAAAAGGAAAAAAAAAGAAAGGAGAGAAACCAAAAAACAAATCCACCAATGTTAACAAGCTCTAAAAACTAATATAGTAAAAAAACAAAAAGACATAAAACAAAACAAAACAAAACAAAATGGACAGACAGAACCCTTGGACAAATGGTAACAGCAAAGTGCTACAGACAAAATCACACAAAGAAGCATACACATACACACTCACAAAAGGAGAAAAAGGAAAAAAATATATCATTGCTCCCAAAGTCCACTGCCTCAATTTTGGGATGATTCATTGTCTATTCAGGTATTTCACAGATGCAGGGTACATGAAGTTGATTGTGGTGATATAATCTGCTGCTCCTGAGGCTGCTGGGAGAGATTTCCCTTTCTCTTCTTTGTTCTCAACAGCTCCCGGATTCACCTTTGGATCCGGCCTCACCTCTGTGTGTAGGTCGCCTGAGCGTGTCTGTTCTTTGCTCAAACAGGACGGGGTTAAAGGAGCAGCTGATTAGGGGGCTCTGGTTCACTCAGGCCAGGGGGGAGGGAGGGGTACGGAATGAGGAGCAAGCCTGTGGCGGCAGAGGCCGGCGTGAAGTTGCACCAGCCTGAGATGTGCTGTGTGTTCTCCCCGGGGAAGTTGTCCCTGGATAACGGGACCCTGGCAGTGGCAGGCTGCACAGGCTCCTGGGAGGGGAGGTGTGGATAGTGACCTGTGCTTGCACACAGGCTTCTTGGTGGCGGCAGCAGCAGCCTTAGCGTTTCATGCCTGTCTCTGGGGTCCGCGCTGATAGCCGCGGCTCGTGCCAGTCTCTGGAGCTCATTTAGGCGGTGCTCTGAATCCCCTCTCCTTGTGCACCTCGAAACAACGGTCTCTTGCCTTTTAGGCAGTTCCAGACATTTTCTCGGACTCCCTCCCAGCTAGCTGTGGCACACTAGCCCCCTTCAGGCTGTGTTCACGCAGGCAACCCCCATCCTCTCACTGGGATCTGATCTCTGAAGCCCAAGCCTCAGCTCCCAGCCCACACCCACCCCAGTGGGTGAGCAGACAAGCCTCTCAGGCTGGTGGGTGCTGGTCAGCAGTGATCCTCTGTGCAAGAATCTCTCTGCTCTGCCCTCTGCACCCCTGTTGCTGCGCTCTCCTCCGCAGCTCCGAAGGTCCCCCCCACCCACCCGCAGTCTCCGCCCGCAAAGGGGCTTCCTAGTGTGTGGCAACTTTTCCTCCTTCACAGCTCCCTTCCAGTGGTGCAGGTCCCATCCCTATTCTTTTGTCTCTGTTTTTTCTCTTTTCTTTTGCCCTACTCAGGTACGTGGGGAGTTCCTTGCCTTCTGGGAAGTCTGAGGTCTACTGCCTGCATCCAGTAGGTATTTTGTAGGAGTTGTTCCACATGTAGATGTATTTCTGATGTATTTGTGGGGAGGAAGGTGATCTCCACGTCTTACTCCTCCACCATCTTGAAGGCCTCTCCCTGTTTTTTTTTAAGCAGTTTTTAAAATTTAGTATACTGTTCAGGTGCCAATTCTTTTTTGTTTTTTCAATTTTATTTAAGTATAGTTGATGTACAATATTGTGTTAATTTCTTCTGTACAGGAAAGTGACTCAGTTATGCATATATATATATACATATATATATTTTTTCATATTCTTTTCCATTATGGTTCGTCGCAGAATATTGAATATAGTTCCCTGTGCTATACAGTAGGATGTTGTTGTTTATCCATGCTGTATATAATAGCTTGCATCTGCTAATCCCAAAGTACCATTCCTTCCTTCCCCTCCCCACCTCTCCCTTGGCAACCACAAGTCTGTTCTCTGTGTCTGTGAATCTGTTTTTGTTTTGTAGATGTGGTGTGCATTGTATTTTAGATTCCACGTATAAGTGATATTGTATGGTATTTGTTTTTCTCTGTATGACTTACTTCACTTAGTATGATAATCTCTAGGTCCATCCATGTTGCTGTGGATGGCATTATTTTATTCTTTTTGATGGCTGAGTAATATTCAATTTTATATATGTACCACATCTTCTTCATCCATTCATCTGTTGATGGACATTTAGGTTATTTCCATGTTGTGGCTATTGTAAATAGCGCTGCTATGAACATAGGGTTGAATGTATCTTTTTGAATTATTGTTTTGTCTGGGTATATGCCCAGGAGAGGGATTGCTGTGTCATATGGTAGTTCTGTTTTTAGTTTTTTAAGGAACCTCCATACTGTTCTCCACAGTGGCTGTACCAATTTACATTGCCACCAACAGTGTAGGAGGGTTCACTTTTTGCCACACCCTCTCCAGCATTTGTTATTTGTAGGCTTTTTAATGACAACCATTCTGACTGATGTGAGGTGGTACCTCATTGTAGTTTTGATTTGCATTTCTCTAATAATTAGTGATGGTGAGCATCTTTTCATGTGCCTACTGGTCATCTGTGTGTCTTTTTTGGAGAAATATCTGTTAAGGTCTTCTGCATATTTTTCAGTTGGGTTTTTTGTTTTTTTGTTGTTGAGTTGTATGAGCTGTTTGTATAATTTGGAAATTAAGCCCTTGTCCCCTCATTTGCAAATATTTTCTCCCATTCCATATGTTGTCTTTTTGTGTGTGTGTGTGGTACACGGGCCTCTCATTGTTGTGGCCTCTCCCATTGCGGAGCACAGGCTCCGGACGCGCAGGTTCAGCGGCCATGGCTCACGGGCCCAGCCGCTCTGCGGCATGTGGGATCTTCCCGGACCGGGGCACGAACCCGTGTTCCCTGCATCGGCAGGCGGACTCTCAACCACTGTGCCACCAGGGAAGCCCGTCTTTTTGTTTTTTTCATGGTTTCCTTTTCTATGCAAAAGCCTGTAAGTTTGATTAGGTCCCATTGTCTATTTTTTGTTTTTATTTCTCTTGTCTTGGGAGATGGACCTAAGAAAACATTGGTACAATTTATGTCAGAGAATGTTTTGCTTATGATCTCTTTTAGGAGTTTTATGGTGTCATATCTTACATGTAAATCGTTAAGCCATTTTTTGAGCTTATTTTTGTGCATGGTATGAGCGTGTGTTCCAAGTCCACTGATTTATATGCAGCTGTCCAGCTTTCCTAGCACCACTTGCTGAAGAGACTGTCTTCTCATTTTATATTCTTGCCTCCTTTGTGGAAGAACGATTGAGTGTAGGTGTGTGTGTTTATTTCTGGGCTCCCTATTCTGTTCCATGGATCCATATGTCTGTTTTTGTGCCAATATCACACTGCTTTGATTACTGTAGCTTCATAGTATTGTCTGAAGTCTGGGAGGGTTATCCCTCCTGCTTTGTTCTACTTCCTCAGGATTGCTTTGGCAATTCTGGGTCTTCTATAGTTCCATATAAATTTTAGGATTATTTTTTCTAGTTCTGTGAAAAATGTCATGGGTAATTTGATAGGGATCACATTAAATCTGTAGATTACTTTGGATTGTATTGCCATTTAAAAAATATTAATTTTTCTAATCCAAGAGCATGGGATATCTTTTCATTTCTTTGAATCCTCATTAATTTCCTTTATTAACGTTTTGTACTTCTTGGCATATACATCTTTCACATCGTTGGTGAGATCTATTCCGTAAGTATTTTATTGTTTTTTTGATGCAGTTTTAAAAGGGATTGTTTGTTTACATTCCTTTTCTGATAATTCATTTTTAGTGTAAAGAAATGCAGCCAATTTCTGTATGTTAATCTTTGTCCTTCTACCTTGCTGAATTTGTTTATCAGTTCTAGTAGTATTTGTGTGAAGTCTTTAGGGTTTTCTGTATATAGTATTATGTCATTTGCATATAACAATATGAGCTCTTCCCTACCAATTTGAATACCTTTTCTTTCTTTATCTTGTCTGACTGCTGTGGCTAGGACATCCAATACTATCTTGAAAAGAAGTGGTGAGAGTGGGCATGCTTGTCTTGTTCCAGATATTAGCGGGAAGTCTTTCAGCTTTTAAGTATTATATTGGCTGTAGGTTTGTCATGAAAAGCTTTTATTATGTTGAGATGTGTTCCCTCTATACCCACTTTGGTAAGAGTTTTTATCATAAATGGATGTTGAATTTTGTCAAATACGTTTTCTGCATCTACTGAGATGATCATGTGGTTTTTGTCCTTTCTTTTGTTGATGTGGTGTATCACATTGATTGATTTGTGTGTGTTGAACCATCCTGGTGACCCTGGGATGAATCAAACTTGGTCTTGGTGTATGACATTTTTAAGTGTTGTTGGATTCGGTTTGCTAATGTTTGGTTGAGAATTTGGGGGACTACATTCATCAAAGATATTGGCCTGTAATTTTCTTTTTTGGTAGTGTCTTTGGTTTTGGTATCAGGGTGATGGTGGCTTCATAGAATGTCTTTGGGAGTGTTCCTTTCTGTTCATTCTTTAGGAAGAGTTTGAGGAGGATCAGTATAAGTTCTTTGTAAGCAAGCCTGCTTTTACATTTCTACCAAGCAAAGCAGCACTTCCAATATTTAAAAGAGAAATAAAACACACTACAGAGCTAAAACTACCTTTTCCTATCTCACTCACTGCCTTCCCTCCAACACAATCATTGTCTTGACTTTTGGATGTTCCTTTCAGTCCATTTGTATACGTTTACCTATCTATCCATATGTCTGTTACAAGCAATATATAATATTGTTTTGCATGTAGTTTTTAAAATGTGTATAAATGGTATCACTGGGTATGCATGGTTCTGCATTTCGCTTTTCTCAAACTGTATTGTTTAAATGTATCCATGTTGTGTATCTGTGCTGAGCTCCATTCCATTTCACCTCCTTATACTATTCCATCTTTCAAATAGCCTGCATTTTCCTGCATGTCCTCCTACTAATTTGTGTTGTTCAATTTTTTTTTCCTTTGCTATCTTTGTGTGTATGTAGCTCCCTCCACTCAAATTATAGTTGTGAGATCCATCCATGCTGTTACAGCTCAGTAATTTGTAGTCGCTGTGTTTGCTCCATTGTGTAAAGACACACAGTTTAACAGTTGTGCAGTAGATGGACAGTAGAACTCTTTCAGGTTTTGCCTAGTGTGAATCACAGTACTACAGACAGTCTTGTACATGTCCTTTGGAGGCATAGGTAGGTATACAGTTGTCCCTCAGTATCTTTGGGGGACTGGTTTTAGGACCTGCTGTGTTACAATGCTCCCAGGATGCTTAAGTCTCATAGTCGGCCCACCTTATCCGCGGATTCAGCTCCTGCAGATTCAGCCAGTGTGGACTGGAAACATAGTACATTATCTGAAGTTTTGTTGAATCCACAGATGCGGAACCTGCAGATACTGAGGGCCAACTGTATATAGGAGTGGAATTGCTGGTCATAGGGTATGCATGTGGTTACCTTCGGTGGAGAGAGTCAAACGTCTTTACAATGTAGTTTGCTACCAATTTACAGAACAACCAGTTGCTCTACATTCTTGCTAGCAATTGATAGTATTGTTAGGCTTTTCAGTTTTTGCCACTCCAGTAAGCAATTAGTGGTATCTTGTTGTCTTAATTTGCATTTTCTCTTACAGATAATGAGTAGGCATCTTTTCATTTGCCTATCAGCCATTTGGATGTACTCTTGTGAGGTGCTTATTTATGAAATACACCTTTCCCTAATGGATTATCTTATTGACTTAGAGGGATGGAGTCACATTTTGACTGAGGTTCTTTGTCAGATTGTTGCAAATGTCTTCTTCCACCCTGTTGCTTGCCTTTCCATTCTACTAATTATATGTTCTGATAAACAGCAGTTCTGAGCTGTAGCAGAGTCTAATTTTGTCTTCCTTCAGGGGTAGTGCTTTTGGTGTTCTGCTGAAACAACTTCTCTCTACTCTAAGATTGTGAATGCCTTCTGGAACTGTTACTGTTTTATCTTCTCCGTTTTGATTTGTAATCTAACTGGGCTGGATTTTTTTTTTTTTTTTTTTTTTGGCTGCGTTGGGTCTTCATTGCTAAGCGTGGGCTTTCTCCAGTTGCAGCGAGCGGGGGCTGCTCTTCGTTGTGGTGCCTAGGCTTCTCATTGCGGTGGCTTCTCTTGTTGCAGAGCACGGGGTCTAGGCATGCAGGCTCAGTAGTTGCAGCACGTGGGCTCTAGAGTGCAGGCTCAGTAGTTGTGGTGCATGGGCTTAGTTGCTCTGCGGCACGTGGGATCTTCCTGGAGCAGGGATCGAACCCGTGTCCCCTGCATTGGCAGGCAAATTCTTAACCACTGTGCCACCAGGGAAGTCCTAACTGGGCTTGATTTTTGTGTGGTGTAAGTAGGGGTCAGATTTCATGTCTATTGGTGATGCTAAAATGAATTTGCTTAATAGATATAAATAAATAAATTAATAAATAAATGGCCAAAACTGTGAGTACTGACTCACAGCCAATGATCAATTGAGTTTCCACTGGACACAATTTGCATTTCTAGGGGCAAGAAGCATCTGAATTACTCACAGTGGAAGGTGTAGAATCAGATAATCAGGACAGCTGGGAGCCTAAACATGTATTGTTCTTTGAATTCTCCTTTGAACCAGTTGTAACATTTTCTTGGTTCCTTTGTTAATAAAGGAATTAAATAAATTTTTGGACAGGTGTTCAATTCTATATCTTTATGAGAGTTATGATTTTATCCATTTTTTAAAACTGACCTTTTAGCAGTTCTAATTCCTTTGCTTTTTACTCCTCCCTGTTTACCTTCAAGTGCAAGGGTTTGTCATAGATTGTTCTCAAGTTTTTGGACCAGGGTGACTCGTCCAGTCATCAGTGGATGAGGGCTGGGGATAAAACAGTTTTAAGATACACAGTGTGGCTTCCTGCACACGGGACTTGATGACAAGAAAATACAATGGCTGACAGCTCTCCTGTGCCCTATCACTTAGTTGAGAAATACAGGTGTTTTTAGTAACATTATTGCCCCTCTAGCACAGAGCATTCTTCCAAAGACTGACAAATTGCAGAGTGGTCACGTGTTAGTTTTAGAAACTTGGGTTTCTACATAGAGTGAACTTTTGCTGGAAGTAAGACCAGTAACCTAGAGAAAAGAGTAAAGGATAGAAAAACAGATTGTTTAAAGAGAACTGTAACTGTACCTATCTTGTGACTGACCTATTTCTTGTTTTTAGGAGAACAAAAAAAGTAAATAGCATTTAAAAACAATAACAACAAAATGCTTCTGGGTAGATTGCTGTATTCAAAGAGACCAAATTTTATTTTTTTAAAATGTGACACAGCCGTTAAACTTTCACATTAACAACAGCCAACGTCTGTGTAACTCATTCACACGATCTTCTATGTACACACAAGCACACACTACATAAAAAATAAATTAAGCTTTAATAATGAAACACATTTACAAATGCATCTTCTTAAAGCCTATCAAAAAGTAAGAAATATGGACATTTCTGAGACAGGATCACTGTAGAAGCTGGCTCTTCAAGAAGAAAATATTTTGAGAATGAAAAGCCTGAGACAAATCACTGAGTATTAAATGCCAGTTTTGTAATTCTGCATATTTCTTAATCTACTTATTAGCTTTCTGTTGGCAAGAATATAGCTTTTAGGGTTGTCTCCAAAAAGTTAGATGTCACCTAAGTAGAAAGTTCAGCCACATTCCTTCTGAAAATTAAAAGTAGAGCCCCTTTTAGCCGCCCTTTTTATTTATTTATTTATTTATTTATTAGTTTCTGCTTTATAACAAAGTGAATCAGTTTAGCCGCCCTTCTAATTTCCAAATACGACTCATCCTTAGTGGCCCTAGATCAGTGACTATAAAATTTTATGTTCAGAGACCTCAGAAGTGAATTTTGAAAACCGGTGTATGCCCTTATACATTTCTAAATTGATATCTAAAATTTTTCATCCTAAATAGTTGCAAAGGATCGAAGTGCCGGCATGTTGTAGATGCTGCCAAATGGTTACATTCCCCTTTAAATTTAGCCAAGAGGCTCTAAGTACAATAGGTGGTAGCCACTACCATCCTTTCAAAAAATTAAACAAGGCAATTTTTTAATGGCAGGAAATGCTACATTTTTCTTTTTTACTCACTGAATTTGTATTTTTATTCTACTTCCCCCTCAAAATTTTAGCCCAATTATTCTTGGCTTTTATGTTGTTTAGTTGCATATCTAACAAAATTACATATCCTGTCATCATAAGGCTCTACATATTTTAAACTTCTTCTGGACTGCACTTAATAAACAGAGTGCACATTTTAATAAAGTACTAAATAAACACAGTAAAATTTCATTGGTAATGTATCACTTAAGGAGCTGAAGAAGGCTTCTCCCTCCAACTATTTCATCTCCGTATAGATTAATATTTGTTACAATTGTCATGGTACAGTATCACTTCTGTTCTCCCTTTTCAGTTTTATGTATGGAAATACTGATGGTCGTCACAGGTAGATGGGAACAGAAGGAATTATGTGACAGCAACGTAGCTGACTTCTTCCACCTCCTTCAGAACTATGTGCTAAAGTAGATGCTCAGAAACCTTGGGTGTTCCTTCAATTTTGTCGAAAGCAAAGAATTGGGAAGCACCAGCATTGCAGAAGGATTTGTATCTTGTTAAGAGGCTTTCACTTTCCAAACACCATATTTGGATGTTTACATCTTGAGTCATGCTCTACAGTAAGACTGACTATGGGGAAAGATGTTCTCTTCGGTAAGGAGAGAAAAGGGCATTTTCTCGGGCAGATGAATCTTAGGAAAGAGTACAACAGGAAGGGGAGGATCTGAAAACTGATCCCCTAAAACTAACTCCTTGGAAAGGTCTGGTAGATTGCTAGGGGTAAGACTGGCCCACTTTAAAAATTATTGGCCTTGGGGGCTTAAGTTTAGTTTTTATTTAACTATGTCATAAAGCATATAAATTATTAGATTAGGTTGCCTTCTTAATTAATAGAGCAGCAGGTCCTCAAATGTATTCCACTGTAACTAGTCCTCTAAGATGTTTGTTGGCAAAAGGGTTCTCAGATCAAATTTGGGAAAGGGATATTCTACACCCCTCTTCACTGTGCACATTAGAATAGCCAAGGTTTACAGTAGAGAAATTAACTTTCTATAACCTAAATTTCACACTCAAATGATCTAACCAGCCTCCTCCATTTATATTGCCACGTAGTAACGGATGTTCACCATTTCCTTTATCGATTAGAATAAAGACTATTCTACACATAGGCAATCATGGCTTGACTCCATCGATGTTGCTGCCATTTCAGGTTGTTCCTGTCAATCACGATTCTCCTTGACCTGAATTGGCTGTGCTCATTCCATGGCTGTTAAACCACAATCTCAGCTAGATATTTTATGCTTAGGTTATGTGGCATCTGGGCAGACTCTGATGTCATCTGTGCCCCTCACTTTCTCTGTGTCTCAACCTAGAGAATCCTACCACCACCAAGAACCAGATTAATGTGTTACCCTATTAAGGGGAGAGTGTAGTGCCAAAGCAAATAGTCTCTAATGGTGGATTCAAGTCACTGTAGCACAGAGGAGCAGGAGCCGGTTTTAGGGGAGAGGGTTCTTCCCAGCACCATTGAGAGCACAAACCCTCTCATGTGCCTGCTCTGTCTCTGCGTGAGTACGGCTTGGTATGGATTCTACGAGATAGCAGCTGAAAAGATGCTTAGCTTCTGCCTTCTGTGCTACCACTTCTTAATTTTTTTTGACACAGTAGCAGAAAATCCATTTTAAGCAGAAAGGGGATCCTGGTCTTCCCTTTTGGCTTTAAAATGGAGTGAGGTGGAAGGTTTATGTCTTTTATTCATCCCTAGCTGAAAACAGGTAATGACATCAACACCTGAGCTTGTAGAGGTAATGCTGGAGCCAAAAGGGGCTTGTGGCTGGAGGTGCAATAATTAGGCTCCAGTGGCTTCCTGGCCAACAGCCAATGGGGCACTGGCTACAGAGTCTGAAAACTCCCTCCGTGCAGCGTTCAATTCAGTGCCTTTTCCATCTAACCTTTCTTGAATGTTGATTTGAACATTTGCTACCATCGGGAATGTTCTTCCCTCAGTTGCTGGCTGCCAAATAAAATAGCAACTCCAACTCAAGGAATAACTAAGTAATAAGAGCAACCTGACCAAGGTGAGGCTGTTAGGTATATATTCAGGGCTTCACGGAAGATAAAATGCATTTCTTTCAGAAGCACATGGATAGGTTCCATGAGACCGGTAACCATGGCTTTTTTTTTTTTTCTTTCCTTAATTTTTGTAAGACCTGGAACCCCCAGACTTTGGCATAGTGCTTGGTGTATGGAAGTACTTGATAAACTTGCGTGGAATGGAGGGATGGGGTCTTTTGATGAGACAGCATGGCTGGCTTTAAGGTACTCTTCAGCTAATTCGTGCACGCGAAACCCAGGATAATAAGGGGCAGGCGGAGTGGATTTCTAGGACACAGTTCCATCCAAGTAAAGCCACCAGACTGACTGCTGGTTTGTGGCTCCCCAGCAGTCACTTGTTTCCCATAGTTCCCTTTTGTCTCCTAAGTTAGTTCTCAGTTCCCTCTGACCAAGTTGTGGCTCTTCGGACCACTCCCCAGCCCCCGCACACTATCCTCGCCTTGAAAAAGCCTTATTAAAGCATCACACTGTACAAATCATTAAACTGCATCTCAAGATGTAGAGGAGGATCATCTTGTCCTAGGTGGGTCTGCCCCTTTGTGGGTGGCCGAATCTGAGATTTTCTGTAGTTTCCTAAGGCTTCGCTCATGGCTCCAGAAAACTGGATAATCCAGAGAGCCTTCCCTGTATCACACGGTTTAAGCAGTGAGTGACCTCTTGCCTGTGGACAGCTGCAGACCCGGAGCTTCCCTGTGGCTATGCAGCCAGCTCATAAGTGGACGGAGCAGGGGTGAGTGAGAAGCTGGCCGAGCCTTCAGGGGCTCTGATCAGCTCTGTAAATCAAAGGGGCCCCAAGATTTCCACCCTTGATCCCCACTGCCCCTGTCACGAAGCAAGTCTCTGTCTTAATGGATAGGCTCCACCCCCAGCCCCCTGTCATGTATGGCAGCAGGTCGGTTCAGCCTGCTGGTGGTAGTTAAAGTGCTTTGACCCGGGGCAGGGCTAGGGCTCTTCTCTGGGCCCTGGTAAATTCTGATGGCCTTAAGTGTGAAATCATTTGCCTTTTAGTTCAAATCCTTTGCAGAATCTAATGAATTAATTCCTTAGAGATGGAGTTCATCTTCTGTGGAAGTCAATTACCTGGGTCTTTAGGGGCCAGAGAAGGAATCCTCCTCACTCTACAGGTCGTGCACAGAAGCTTTAACCGATCAAGAGTTTCATTGCTTTTATTCAGTGAGGTTTGGAAACGAGACGCCAAATGTGAGCAGGTTTTGGGGGTCCTCTATAGAGACTATAAGTTAAGAAATTGTCCAAGACGGAAAAGTTACCAGGAAATTACCCCAACTCATGCCACTTGGGTCGACTTCAGAAATGTCATCTCGCTGACAGGCTTGAGGAGAGGATGACCTCACACATGAGCATGTTCCCAGGGTCCCAAGAGAGCACACAGTTCTACATGCAAACACACGTGCACACACGACACCTTTACACATGAAGCCCGGATTCTATGAGTAAAACTTGCTGTTGCTGACTCTCTTCTCTCTTAACCTGAAATGAAACAGATTTCACCATCATCCATTAGTCTAGGACATGGGCCACGTGCTGAACTCTGACATTTCTCTGTCCACACATGTGCAGCATATTTGGGGCTGGAGGGTACAGGGCAGAGTTGGAGAAGTGAGTCCCTGGCAAAGACACGTAACTTGCGTGGATCTGTTTCCTCACTGGTCATTGTGCTGGGGTCACTGCTCCTGTGTAGGTGTGGTCAACATGAAATGAAAATAACACGGGTAAGGAGTCTCCATGCTGTTTGCAACGGAGGTTGCTACTGGCATTTTCTTCATGATAGTTCTTGGTGGAGCAGGACTGTCTGGCATACTTGGCTGTCCCTCCTTACACGTCCGTAGCACAATTCAAAGCATCCCTTGTTGTGGAGGGGGAGGGATTCTGTCTCGATTTAGGAACCACTGGACTAGCCCATGCTTGGGAAGTCTAGAAGCGCTCCTTAAACAGTAGTGGTTCTGGCTTATTTGCACTCTGACATTCAAGTGTCCCTCTCATGAGGACAGTTTAGCTTAGGGACGGTGCAGATGCTTAAGCTCTAACTGTAAGTAATTGACGGAGCAAAGAGAAGTGGAGTCAAGGGTATCAGGATTTCTAAAGATGGAGGCTTTCCCGCAGCCCTGACCCCGGGGCCCAACATCACAGTGGCTACACAGGGTCTGCGGCGGCGGGGGCTGACCCACCTGCGGTTGCACTTCTCCTGGTACAGCTGCAGCTGGTTCTCGTTGACGTTGAACTCTCTGACCAGGGCATCCCGGTTGGCGCTGCGCAAGTTCTGGTGTGTGTCGTACAGAAAGAGCTGGTTGTTTAGTTCCTCCTGCCGCCTCCGCAGCTGGCGGCAGGAGGAGTAAAGCTCCTCTTCGCTCTCCTGGGGAAGAGAGGTGAGAACAACCATGTGGGCACAGCGGCCTCCAAACCAGGGTGTGGGGCGTGGTGCGGGGCGTGGCGCCTGGAGGGTGTGAGGGAAGGGAGCACAGGGCAGACATGTCATCTGCTGGGACCTTCCCAGAAAATCTAGGGCCTCTTTTAACCAAAGGTAAACCTGCAGTCATTTACTCCATGGGAAGCAAGCAGTTTAGAAACTCTGGTTCTCCAGGAGGGGGAGCTTTATTGTGAAACACTGAAATGACACATGCACCGCCCACTGATCCTGTTTCTTCATCAAATCTGTTTTTCCGTGGGTCTGTGTCACCTTCTGGCTCTCATCCAAATGCAAAGGCTCTGTGCTTATAGTGGAACACAGCAGGTGAGGCAGAGGGCAGCCTGGATGGGAGGTAGATTAGTGGTGGCCTGGGGGCTGGAGTGGAGACAGCTAATGAGCAGGAGGTGCTTTCTGGGGTGATGAAAATATTCCCAGACTGGTCATGATGATGGTTACACAGCTCTGAAGAGACTAAAAACGATCGAACTGTATACCTTTAAGTGGGTGGAATGTACGGTATACGCATTATAGCTCAATAAACTTGTCACCCCTGCTGTGGCAAAAGAGGCAGGGAAACATAGGCTATACCCCCAGAGATGGGCTTGTCACTCTGGCCAGTAACGACGACTCCCCTGTCACCTCCGCCCCCAGGCGTGTGACCCAAGCCAGCAGATGGGTAGCAGCCCTGGGCCTCTGGTCAGTGCTCTTGGTAAAAAGCAAGTTTCTTTTCTTGGGGATCAGTGGAAAAAGTGATGATTGTTTCCAGTTGCTAGCGGTCCCTTTGCTATCGCGTCGAGAAAGAGAGGGAAACAGAGCCACTGGGAGAGCACCTGGATCCAGCTATGACTGTAACAAGCCCTACTCCTAAACCCCACAGTTGTCTGAGCCAAAATATTCCCCCCATTATGCTAAGGGAAAAAAAAAATCTTATCGGGTAAGGTGTTTGTAGTTCAGTATGGGAGGAGGAGGGTGTGTTGCCTCACTGATGTTTTTAAAGGTCTCTGTCTATTGTGCAAAGGATGGCTACTCAGGGGGTGGGTCTAGTGGCTGTTACCACTGGTGCAGTAGGTCAAGTGAGAGATTCCAGTGCTACAAAAATGGGCATCCATATACACAAGGGGGCTTCTTTTGTCATTTTTTTTTTTTTTCTTTTTGCTGTATGCGGGCCTCTCACTGTTGTGGCCTCTCCCGTTGCGGAGCACAGGCTCCGGATGCGCAGGCCCAGCGGCCATGGCTCACGGGCCCAGCCGCTCCGCGGCATATGGGATCCTCCCAGACCGGGGCACGAACCCGTATCCCCTGCATCGGCAGGCGGACTCTCAACCACTGCGCCACCAGGGAGGCCCTTGTCATTTATTTTTATAAAATGTGGCTCAGACCATAGCTTGGTCTGAAATTTTTTTCTCACCTTAACGACCTAACAAACCATCATGGATATCCCCGGGATAACAGGTAGAACTCTGACTTTGGAGAGTGGGGATAGAGATGGTAAAGGTTATTCTGGCCACTGGCAAAGTGCCGAGGAGTAAAACGATGACTGTCTTTGCACAAGGAGTGGAGGTAAAATGGGTAGTCCTTGGTAACTGATTCAGCGTACTGAGTGGGGCACTGGCAAGGGTCCGTAGTGACTTCGCTTAAACGTTTATCCTTCCTCAAGGAGACCAGCTTTCCTTCCTATTAAAACTAAAGCAAAACAAAACGAAAGCCACACTGAAGTCTTAACACTGTACTACAATGGTCTCTTTTCACCTGCTCTCCGCCTAGAAGAAAACAACTTACGTTGCTTTCATATATGTAATGATGAGTAGCACTGACATAGATACACTACCAAATGTACAAGAGATAGCTAGTGGGAAGCAGCCACATAGCACAGGGAGATCAGCTCGGTGCTTTGTGACCACCTAGAGGAGTGGGATAGGGAGGGTGGGAGGGAGACGCAAGAGGGAGGAGATATGGGGATATATGTATATGTACAGCCGATTCACTTTGTTATACAGCAGAAACTAACACATCATTGTAAAGCAATTATATTCCAATAAAGATGTAAAAAAAATACACCTTTTCCACTAATGCTTTTAAAATTGCAGGCCTTGTCTCCTTTTCTGAATCCCAAAGCATTTACAGTTGTGATATAATTCAGTCCTATGAGATACAACATACATTCAGAAAAGTACATAAAACATATATACAGTTTAGTGAATAACTATAAAGCAAACAGCTATGGAGACACCAGCAAGTCAAGAAACAGAGCAGTCTACTCTATGTACCCCTCCCAATCAAGACTCCCTCCTTCCCTCTTAGAACTTTGTGATAATTATTTCCTGGCTTTCTTTTGAGTCTGAGTTGTCACAAAAATTTAGTTTTTCTTTTCCAAGTCAATGATTATTTCTATTTTCTAATACATGTATCTTACCAATTTTTCTCACCATTGCTTCTTGCATTACGTTCCTTCTTGCTTACCATGGTCATTCTTTTAGCAAACTTTATTAGTACTAAATTATCTGTCTTTGCATTTCTGAAAATACCCCCATTTTGCCCTCACTCTTGAATGGTAGCTCTTAGGATGTAGAATATCTAGACCCACAGCTGTGTGTCTAAGGCATTTTAAAGGTAACCCTTAGTCTTCAGGCTGCCATTGCTATACAGGGAAGCACTGCTGTTATGTGTCGGTCGTCTGTAGTTAATCTGTCTTTTCTTTTATAATTTTCTCTTTACCCTGTATTCTGCCATTTCAGTAGAATATGCCTGTATGTGGGTCTCTATATTGCTCTGTTTATAGTTGGAGGATGCTTGTCTCTTCAGTGCTGGAACATTCTCAGCCATGGTTATTCCAATGTTGGAGCTTCTCATTTTACGCTTTTTTTTTTTTTTTTTTTTTTTGCCCTTTTAGTATTTTTACCTTGTCTTGCTGTATTAAAGCAAATTCCCCAAACACAATCTTCACATTTATTCTTTCCTTAACTGTACCCTGTCTGTAATTTCCTACTTAATAATCTTTAAAAACTTTTTTCAGGACTTTTCGATTCGTCTTTCCAGGGATTTCTTTATTGGTCCTTTCATTCCTACCTTTTCTGATTAATTTTAAGAAGGGTGGTTCTTTTTAAAATCCGTGCATCCACTGGGTTCCCTTTTCAATTTTTTTTTTAATTTCAAAGTTATTTTCAGATTCACTGGAGTCAATTCTCTTTTGTGCTTGTTAGCTATATTAGCACTATTTTCCTTGAGTGTTAAAATTTTAATGTGCAAGCTCATCTGGAATGGGACGTTTCTTTCCTCCCTCAGTCTATACACGGGCATCTGGTTTTCTGAATGCTCTAAATGGGGAACTCCCAAGGGCAGGGCCAGCAGTGTTACAGTGATAGTCTGGGGCTCTAGGTTCTCAGGAATACTACTAACCCTGTCTGTGTCCTGGCTGCAGGGCTGTATCCACTTTTATCCCATCCCCTCAAGCAAGCAGCTGACCGCTCGCCTAAGTCCTGGGCACCTGCCAAACCTCTTTTTATGAAGGGTGTTTCAGAAGAGTGAAGCCCACTGGCCCCAGGCCATCTATCTGTGTACAGCCTATGTACAGTCCCATTTGTATTAGCACACAAAAATGAAATACATAAATTATGTATCCAAACACAAGGAGTAATAAAAAGAACAAAAGGCTAAGGAAAGACTGAATCAGTGAAGATAAATTTAGAAATGGCTGAATTGGTAAACCCAAATACAAAATAAATACAAGAGCGAGGTGGTTTTGTGGGAAAAACACAAACACAGAGTCAATGAAGTAGATAATCTGTTATCTAAACTAATCTAGGAAGGTATGGAAGGCCAATTAGCCAAATAAAAGATAATAGGTATAGAACTACACATAAGAAGATGTGGAAGGAACCTATGAAACGGAAAACCAAGTGATAATGAAAAGAATAAATACGTGTGTGTATTTATTATAAGGCTCTTATATCTCCAATATATAGTAGATATATACACACATATGTTCTATTACAGAAAAGTAGCCCATAATAGAAAAATAATTATCCTGGAAGAAAATGAGAAAATTTTTATATCAGCCTCAGAAAGCTTCACAAATGGTGTCTTTGACATCTGTTGTATGTAGGTAGCAGTTACCTCCAATTCTATTCAAAATGTGCCATAGCTCTGAGAAAGAAGGCTTACAAGTAATTTATATGAAGCCAGCATAACAAAACCTGACCAAAAACTTCAAGGAATAGCAGTGAGAAAACCCTAAGTAAAATATTAACATGTACATTATAGAAGCACATTAAAGGATACAATCCTATTGTATTTCACTAAGAAGTTCTTTTTTCCTGCTCTTAAGATGACTGTTTCACACTTCCGCTCTCCCTAAATCTCCCCAGTCTCAGCTGATGGCCTTGCTGCGTGTTTCGTATAGATGAAATTACGTGGGAAATCTGCCCATCTCGGCTCCTTACCATATAGCCCATGGCTTTCCTCCTGCACTTACCCTTTCTCTGTCCTGCTTCGTTTCCCTTTTTCACTAAATCACCTCCATCAGCAGGATGCAAATACATCTTAAGACGCTCTCCCTTCACCCCAGCAGCTAAGGACCCATCTGTCATCCCCTTCACAGCAAATGTCCTTGAATAAGTCATGTGCTCCCCATCAATATACCATCTACTCCCTCTTACGTTTTACATTTTCAGTTTTTATTAATTACATATGCACAGAGTTTAAAGAGCCAAGAAGTCCTGTGAGGATTATTACCAAAAAACCCAGCTGCCTCCTGGTTTACCACCCCCTGCCCCTTGATCCCTGCCCCCCAAAGTCAACAGTGGTTTCTTTTGATTATTAACTTCACAGTTAAATGATTTTGTTTTTCTAAAAAACAAAAACCAAAACAAAGCAAAACAAAAAAACCCTGCTTACTACTCCAAGTTCTTGGTTTTTCAGTTTTTAGGGATTATTTTCAGAGAGAAAGATTTGGCTGTTTTATCTTCCCCCATGGAGATAAATCCATTTTTGGTTATATCAATTTATGTTTACATCGCAATTTTATTATTATTCCCACTTTGAGCCCTTGAATCTTCTTTAACCCCCTGTTTTAGATGGATGTGTGTGTGTATAATTTAGAATTTAAAATCCTTTAATTCTTGGAGAACACCTTTGGTAGTAAGTTTTCTCTGCTCTGTGACAAAACCTTCATGGAATTCTCCATCTTTACTTTTTTTCTGTTTGTTTTCTCCCCCCACTGATGCTTTTTCCTTTTAATTTTTTTATGTTGCCATTTTATACTTACAGAAAAGTTGCAATAAGAGTACAGCAAATTCTCATACCCTGTGCCACCCTGGTCCCCAGGGTTACCATCCTGCACAACCACAGTATAATTATCAAAACTAGGAAATTAGCATTGGGGCAATACTGTTAACTCAAGTATTCGGTTTTCACTGGGTTTTCCATCCATGTCCTTTATCTGGTTCAAGATCCAGTCCAGGAACCCACATCACATGCAGCTGCCGTGTCTTCCAGTTTCCTCCAATCTGTGACATTTCCTCAGCCCCACCCGCCCCCCATTTATGAGCTTGACACTTTGAAAGAGTACTGGTCACTTGCTTTGTAGAACATTCTGCAGTTCAAGGCTTTGTCTGGTGTTTTCTCATGATTTGTTTGAGGTTATGCAGCTTTGGCACGAATGCCACACCTTCTCAGGAGGTACGTGATGTCAACACATTACTGGTGGTGACACTGATCATTTTTGGTTAAGATGGTGTCTGCTGGGTTCATCCACTGTAAAGCTCCTGTTTTTCTTTCCGATTAAATTTCCTAGAGGAAGGTATCAATAGTTTGAGACTATGCAAATAGCCTGTTTCTCCTCAAACTTTGACTCACTAATTTTAGCATCCACTGGTACATCTTTACTGTGGTGTTCCAATGGCGATTTTCTATTTCCCTCACTCCTGAATTTCTTTTCTTGAATGTTTATTTTTTTATTTTATTTTTTATGGAAGTATAGTTGATTTACAATGATTTCTGCTATACAGCAAATGACTCAGTTATACACATTTAAATATTTTTATATATATACACTCTTTTTTATATTAATATAATATTTTATATTAAACATTATGATTTATCCCAGGATTTGAAAATACTTCCCTGTGCTATACAGTAGAGGACATTGTTGTTTATCCATCCTATATGTAATGGTTTGCATCTACTAATCCCAGACTCCCAGTCCATCCCTCACCTCTGCTTTGGCAACTACAAGTATGTTCTCTATGTCTGTGAGTCTGTTTCTGTTTCGTAGATAGGTTCATTTGTGCCGTATTTTAGATTCCACATATAAGTGATTATCATATGGTATTTGTCTTTTTCTGAGTTACTTCACTTAGTGTGATAATCTCTAGTTGCATCCATGTTGCTGCAAATGGCATTATTTCATTTTTTTATGGCTGAGTAGTATTCCTTTGTATATATGTACCACATCTTCTTTATCCATTCATCTGTCGATGGACATCTAGGTTGTTTCCATGTCTTGGCTATTGTGAATAGTGCTGCTATGATCATAAGGATGCAGGTATCTTTTTGAATTATAGTTTTGTGTGGATATATGGCCAGGGGTGGGATTGCTGGATTAAATGGTAGTTCTATTTTTCGTTTTCTGAGGAACCTCCTTACTGTTTTCCACAGTGGCTGCACCAACTTACATTTCCACCAACAGTGTCGGAGGGTTCCCTTTTCTCCACACCCTCTCCAGCACTTGTTATCTGTAGACTTTTTAATGATGGCCATTCTGACTGGTATGAGGTGGTACCTCATTGTAGTTTTGATTTGCATTTCTCTAATAATTAGCGATATTGAGCATTTTTCATGTGCCTGGTGGCCATCTGTATGTCTTCTTTGGAGAAGTGTCTATTTAGATCTTCTGCCCATTTTTTGATTGGGTTGTTTGTTTTCTTGTTGAATTGTATGAGCTGTTTGTATATTTTGGAAATTAAGCCTATGTCAGTCGCATCATTTGCAAATATTTTCTCGCATTCTGTAGGTTGTCTTCGTTTTCTTTGCTGTGCAAAAAGCTTATGTTTGCTTAGGTCCCATTTGTTTATTTTTGTATTGCCTTGGGAGACTGAGCTAAGAGAACACTGGTACGATTTATGTCAGAGAATGCTTTGCCTGTTATTTCTTCTAGGTCACTCCTGTATTTATTAATGGAATTCTTCTGTAAGGAAAAACTATCTCTTCTGTCTCATTTAATTATTATTTTTCAATTATTTTTTTATGGATGTATAGCTGATTTACAATGTTGTGTTAGTTTCAGGTTTACAGCAAAGTGATTCAGTTATACATACACACACACACTCACACACACATATATATTATTTTTCAGATTCTTTTCCCATATAGGTTATTACAACTTATGGAATATAGTTCCCTGTGCCATATAGTAGTAGGTTGTGGTCGTTTATCTATTTTATATATAGTAGTATGAATCTGTTATGCCCGAATTCCTAATTTATTCCTCCTACCCACCTTTCCTCTTTGGTATCCATATGTTTTTCTGTATTTGTTTCTGTTCTGTAAATTAGTTCATTTGTATCATTTTTCAGGTTCCACATATAAGTAATATATGATATTATTTTTCTCTTAGTATGAATAATCTCTAGGTCCATGCATGTTGCTGCAAATGGCATTACTTCATTCTTTTTTTAAGGGCTGAGTAACATTTATTGTTTATATATTACCACATCTTCTTTATCCATTCACCTGTTGATGGATATTTCATTTGCTTTCATGTCTTGGATATTGTACATAGTGCGCAATGAACATAAGGGTGCATGTATGTTTTTAAAGTATTGTTTTCTCCAGATATATGCCCAGGAGTGGGATTGCAGGATCTTATGGTAACTCTATTTTTAATTTTTTTGAGGAACCTCCATACTGTTCTTCATACTGGCTGCACCAGTTTACATTCCCACCAACAGTGTAGGAGGTTCCCTTTTCTCCACACCCTCTCCAGCATTTATTATTTGTAGACTTTCTGGCCATTCTGACCTGTGTAAGGTGATACCTCATTGTAGTGTTGATTTGCATTTCTCTAATAATGAGTGGTGGTGAGCATCTTTTCATGTGCCTATTAGCCATCTGTATGTCTTCTCTGGAGAAATGTCTACTTAGATCTTCTGCCTATTTTTTTGGTTGGGTGGTTTGTTTTTTTGATTTTGAGCTGTATGTCTCTCGTTTAATTATTAAACATTCATGTGTCCATGGGTTATAATCCAATATTATTATTTTGCTGCTCAAATTGTTCCAGCTTGGGCCTTTGGGAGATTTTGGTGTGTCACCATCCTTTCTTTAGCACTTCTTTATCCATTACTTACTGGAATTTGAAGATACTCCACGCTCATTTTATATTTTATCTGTCCCTACTCTGGAATTAAGCTTTTGTCTAAAGAGCTCTGATTTCTTTTACTGGAGAATGATATTTAGAAAGCAAGATGTGGGTGCTTGTGTGTGCTCATTGCTACTGGGGTGTCATTAGTTCTAGGCCCTCTCAGTAGATACAGCTAGGGTATGTATATATGTAGAGTAATGATGCAAACATTATGTATTTCTGCATACCTGTGTGTGTGTGTATTTTAAGTGAGCTTACACTGATACCTCTGATTTCAATCAAACAGTAACTTTGGAAGGGTTGGTGTATATTTCTCCTTGTTCAGGTGTTGCTTTATGTCTTCCAGTCTAAAAGCCCTATACCTTTCTTATTTGAATTACTCCTAACATGATGTTATAGTTTTTGTCATTATCAAGAATGAGATTTCCCATCTGTCCCTGCCTCCCATCCCACATTTCCAACTGTTATTTCTAGAATAGAGAAAAGTGAGTGACTTAATAGATACATGACAAATACACAAATCAGTCTCCTTAAAATTGGAGTCTGTTTTTTAAAGTATATAACCATAATTTGTGAGCAGATAATTTTATTGCTTTACCACACTTTATACTGATTGTTTCTTTGACTGGTTACATTTGTTACCTCTAAAGGTATATGATTTTGCTCAGTGTCACTAACAATACCAGGGTTAAACCACCCTTGCATTATTGGACTAAACTACTTACTTGTAATATATCATTCTTCCAGTAAATAGCTTTTTTTTAGAATTTTAATCTGTATTCGTAACTGACATTTATCTATGAGTGGGTGGTGATATGAAAGTTATACAGCTTCAAGACATTAACTGGAACATTTCCAGTTTTCTGTTGACTTCAGTGGATTAAAATTGGAATTGCGTTCTTTAAATCCAACTAGAACACAGCTGTTAACACCATCTAGATCTGATACCTCTTTTATCTGATAGGTGTTTTATTACCCTTTGGGTGTTTTTTGTAGCACTTCGTCTCCAAGTTTTCTACTGTTTCTTGACACAATTTTAGCCCATTCTTTAAGGCAACCATTTTGCCCTAGTTTTTCAAACTTTTTAATCTTATTATTCGGGGTTCAGTCTCCTTTTCAGTGTTTACTCTTGTATGCTTTTGCCCTTACTTTGTTCCTTTATTAAGCACGCAAAGAGTTTATTTAATTGATCTTTTCAATGAATCAGCATTTGTTTTATGTTTCCTTCAGTTGGCTTTTATCTTTATTATTACTATTTTTAATTTTAAATGAATATTCAATTTTCTGTGTAGTTTTAAGGCAAGAACTCTCCTACATATACTTATATACTTACAGCATAAATGTTTTACTACTTTTGGGTAATTTACTTTATTTATTTCATCTAGGAATTCCTTATTTTCAAATAGGGAACATTTTGACCATCTTAGTATCCTTCAAATTTTATCAGGTTAAAATGTATTAAGGTTTTCTTTGTGATCAAGTACTCAATCAAGTTTCTGAGAAATAGAAGAAAACAATGTACGTTATCCACTTGTGGGACATAAAGTGTATCTCTTAAATCAAACTTGTGAGTCATTAGCTTGATCATCTGTCCTTGGTGATTTTTTTGTATACTAGACATCCAGATTCTGAAAGATGTTTTCAATCAAGTGATCTTTTATTTGTATGAACTTTTGTTTTATACATGTAGCATAGTAATGCTGGTTTCTAACTAAACATCTATGACTCTTGCATCCCTTTTGTAAACCAGACATTCTGTCATTACATATCATCCCTCTTAATACTCTTTAGTACTTTTGATCTTGAATTCTACTTCGGTATTAATTTTTCCTTCCCAATTTTTCCCAGTAACTCTTCATTACTGTTTTTTTTTCTTCTAACCTTTGTTTCAGGCCTATTTCTTTTAAACATTGCACAGCTGGATTTCTTTGCTTCTTTTCCAACGGGAGAAATCAGCCCATTCACCTGATCAAATCTATGTTATATCCATTACTATATTTTTAATTTCTTCTTCTTTTATCCTTTTCTTTTTCTTTTCTTTTTTTTGTGGTATGCGGGCCTCTCACTGCTGTGGCCTCTCCTGCTGCGGAGCACAGGCTCCGGATGCGCAGGCCCAGCGGCCATGGCTCACGGGCCCAGCCACTCCGCAGCATGTGGGATCCTCCCAGACCAGGGCACAAACCCGTGTCCCCTGCATCGGCAGGCGGACTCTCAACCACTGTGCCACCAGGGAAGCCCCAGCTTTTAGTTTTATTGACCTTTGCTATCGTTTCCTTCACTTCTTTTTCATTTATTTCTGATCTGATCTTTATGATTTCTTTCCTTCTGCTAACTTTGGGGGTTTTTCTTCTTTCTCTAATTGCTTTAGGTATAAGGTTAGGTTGTTTATATGAGATGTTTCCCATTTCTTGAGGTAGGATTGTATTGCTCTAAACTTCCCTCTTAAAACTGCTTTTGCTGCATCCCATAGGTTTTGGGTTGTTGTGTTTGCATTGTCATTTGTTTCTAGGTATTTTTTTTATTTCCTCTTTGATTTCTTCAGTGATCTCTTGGTTATTCAGTAGTGTATTGTTTAGCCTCCATGTGTTTGTATTTTTCCCAGATTTTTTCCTGTAATTGATATCTAGTCTCATAGCATTGTTGTCAGAAGAGATACTTAATAGGATTTCAATTTTCTTAAGTTTACTAAGTCTTGATTTGTGACCCAAGATATGATCTATCCTGGAGAATGTTCCACGAGCACTTGAGAAGAAAGTGTATTCTGTTGTTTTTGGATGGAATGTCCTATAAATATCAATTAAGTCCATCTTTTTAAATGTATCATTTAAAACGTGTGTTTCCTTATTAATTTTCTGTTTGGATGATGTGTCCATTGGTGAAAGTGGGGTGTTAAAGTCCCCTACTATTATTGTGTTACTGTCGATTTCCCCTTTTATGGCTGTTAGCATTTGCCTTATGTATTGAGGTGCTCCTTTGTTGGCTGCATAAATGTTTACAATTGTTATATCTTCTTGGATTGCTCCCTTGATCATTATGTAGTGTCCTTCTTTGTCTCTTGTAGTAGTCTTTATGTTAAAGTCTATTTTGTCTGATATGAGAATTGCTATTCCAGCTTTCTTTTGATTTCCATTTGCATGGAATATCTTATTCCATCCCCTCACTTTCAGTCTGTATGTGTCCCTAGGTGTGAAGTGGGTCTCTAGTAGACAGCACATATATGGGTCCTGTTTTTGTATCCATTCAGCCAGTCTGTATCTTTTGGTGGGAGCATTTAATCCATTTACATTTAAGGTAGTTATTGATAATGTATGTTCCTATTACCATTTTCTTAATTGCTTTGGGTTTGTTATTGAAGGTCTTTTCCTTCTCTTGTGTTTCCTGCCTAGAGAAGTTCTTGAGCATTTGTTGTAAAGCTGGTTTGATGGTGGTGAATTCTCTTAGCTTTGGCTAGTCTGTAAAGGTTTTAATTTCTCCATCAAATCTGAATGAGATCCTTGCTAGGTAGAGTAATCTTGGTTGTAGGTTTTTCCCTTTCATCACTTTAATATGTCCTGCCACTCCCTTCTGGCTTGCAGAGTTTCTGCTGAAAGATGAGCCGTTAACCTTATGGGGATTCCCTTGTATGCTGTTTTTCCCTTGCTGCTTTTAATATTTTTTCTTTGTATTTTATTTGATAGTTTGATTAGTATGTGTCTTGGTGTGCTTCTCCTTGGATTTATCCTGTATGGGCCTCTGCACTTTCTGGACTTGATTATTTCCTTTCCCATATTAGGGAAGTTTTCAACTATAATCTCTTCAAATATTTTCTCAGACCCTTTCTTTTTCACTTCTTCTTCTGGGACCCCTATAATTCGAATGTTGGTGCAATTAATGTTATCCCAGAGGTCTCTGAAATTGTCAATTCTTTTCATTCTTTTTTCTTTATTCTGCTCTGCCATAGTTATTTCCACTCTTTTATCTTCCAGGTCACTTATCCGTTCTTCTGCCTCAGTTACTCTGCTATTGATTCCTTCTAGTGAATTTTAAATTTATTGTGTTCATCAGTTTGTTTTCTCTTTAGTTCTTCTAGGTCCTTGTTAAATGTTTCTTGTATTTTCAGCATTCTGTACACAAGATTTTGGATCATCTTTACTTTCATTACTCTGAATTCTTTTTCAGGTAGACTGCCTATTTCCTCTTCATTTGTTTGTTCTGGTGGATGAGGCTGGATCTTGTGTTTCTGGTGGGCAGGACCATGTCCGGTAGTGTGTTTTGGGGTGTCTGTGACTTTATTATGATTTTAGGCCGCCTCTCTGCTAATGGGTGGGGTTGTGTTCCTCTCTTGCTAGTTGTTTGGCATAGGGTGTCCAGCACTGTAGCTTGCTGGTCGTTGAGTGGAGCTGGGTCTTAGTGTTGAGATGGAGATCGCTGGGAGAGCTTTTGTTGTTTGATATTACGTGGAGCTGGGAGGTCTCTCGTGGACCAGTGTCCTGAACTCGGCTCTCCCACCTCAGAGGCACAGGCCTGACACCCGGCCGGTGCAACAAGACCCTGTCAGCCACATGGCTCAGAAGGAAAGGGAAAAGAAAAAAGAAAAACAAAAATAATAAAATAAAATAAAGTTATTAAAAGAATAAAAAAATTAAGACGTCATAAAGAAAAGAAAGATGAGAGCAACCAAACCAATAAACAAATCCACCAATGATAACAAGCACTTAAAAAAAAAAGACAGAACCCTTGGACAGATGGTAAAAGCAAAGCTATACAGACAAAATCATACAAAGAAGCATACACATACACACTGACAAAAAGAGAAAAAGGAGAACAATATATATATTAAAAAGAAGGAACAGAGCAACCACATCAATAAACCAATTTGCCAAAGATAATAAAGTCTAAATACTAAACTAAGCTAAACATAAAACCAGAAACAAATCCAATGCAGAGAGCAAACCCCAAGTCTACAGTTGCTCCCAAAGTCCACTTCCTCAATTTTGGGATGGTTCGTTGTCTGTTCAGGTACTCCACAGATGCAGGGTACGTCAAGTTCATTGTGGAGCTTCAATCCGCTGCTCCTGAGGCTGCTGGGAGAGATTTCCCTTTCTCTTCTTCGTTTGCACAGCTCCTGGGGTTCAGCTTTGGATTCGGCCCGACTCTGCATGTAGGTCGCCTGAGGGCATGTGTCCTTTGCTCAGCCAGGATGGGGTTAAAGAAGCAGCTGATTAGGGGGCTCTGGCTCCCTCAGGCCGGAGGAGGGAGGGGTACGGATGCAGGGCAAGCCTGTGGCAGCAGAGGACGGTGTGACCTTGCACCAGCCTGAGGCGCGCTGTGTGTTCTCCTGGGGAAGTTGTCCCTGGATCACGGGACCCTGGCAGCAGCGGGCTGCACAGGCTCCCGGGAGGGCAGGTGTGGACAGTGACCTGTGCTTGCACACAGGCTTCTTGGTGGCAGCCGCAGCAGCCTTAGCATTTCATGCCCGTCTCTTGGGGTCTGCGCTGATAGCTGTGGCTCACGCCCGTCTCTGGAGCTCGTTTAGGTGGTGCTCTGAATCCTCTCCTTGCACACCAGGAGACAAATCCACATTGTTGTTTGAGTCACTAATGTGGATCTCTATTTATGTACTGAATTTTTAAATTCAAAAGATAATTTTTTTTTTGGTTTCAAATTCCAGAAGGTCTTTTTTAGAGCTTTAATGTACATCCAAATAAAGCACTGATGTGTTAGGGTTCTCATAAGATGCTTCCGGCAGCTCTAGTTCAACTGCCAGCCACCTGTACCGGGTATTCACCTGGTCTTTCCTCTTCTTGTCGCTCCGTGCCTGGTTTTCCACTGCATGCTCATGGTTTTGTATGTGCGGTAGTCACACGAAGGCACTGGGACATGGTGGAGGCACCTTGTTTCTGCTGTTTGGGAGCAGCACTGGTCAAACTCTAGCTGTTGAGGCACGAGGAGGGCCTTTCTCTCTGTCTCCAGGTCTCCCGACTGTAAAGAAATCTTTCCCAATCTCCAACACCAGGACCAGCTCAGCTCCCGAGTGCAGCACCCCCTACTCATCCTCCAGGACTTCAGTGTGCCCCACAGCCCTTCTCCAGAAGGATATGTGTGAATCCACACATCTGCTCTGGCTGGGCCTTGCTGGGAACCACAGACCCTGGTCTTTCCAGCTAGGCCACTCCACCCCTGGTACCTCAGCCCCACCCAGCACGAAGGTAGGCACTGCCGACCCCGGGATCGGTACTCAGAGATCCTGGGGCTGCCAGTTTTCTCAAACGTACCCTCCAGATACTGCCAGCTTGCCCATCGATGATAATTAGGATGACTATTCGAGTTTCCGTATTTCTCCTGCCCCATTCTTCTGAATCTCACAAGTTTAGATCATTTGAGTGAAGGAGGCCCTTTTCAATTAATGGCAGGATTGCATATAATACATCAACTTAAAAGAAACTATTTACTTCCAGAGAACAATTCGACATGTATCCAAAAATATATGGTCTTTTATTTTCCTCTTTGACCTATTATTCCATTGCGAAATAGCTAGCCTCAGGAAGTAATTTTTAATCAATGTTATATGAAGACCTTCATTATTATAAAGTAAAAAGGTGCAAACAACCTAACTGTCCATCAGTGGGAGAAAGGCTAAGTGAATTAGGGACCTCCACCTGATGAAACAGGCATTAATGGCTTTGAAAATGGTAAGAATATGGAAAAATGCTTAGCATCATCTGTGAAGTGAATAAAGGGCACATATTCATATTATATGAATCCAACTATGAAAATATATGCAAAAAATTATCAGGCAAAGGAAAGATATCAAAATGCTAGCAGTAGTTATGTACAGGTGGTTTATGGGATTTTTTCAACCTCCGCCTTCCTTCCTTTTCCTACTTCTCAAACTAAATATCATAGGTACTAAAATGGTGTTAAAAAGACCCTTTGTAAACCATATATACAGCTAACAGAGGAACAGAACTGATGAGTGATTGTGACATTTAAATGGCCTCCAGAAAGGGCTCAACGTGCTTACTGACAGCTTTCTGGGGGCTTTAAACTCTTATCGCAGCCAATGTTTTACGAGTAAACTCCATCTCAGCTTGCACTGGATCAATCATTTGCTCAGACAAGGCTTTCTGGAAGCTGTTTACCAGAGTGTCTGCCTGGTGTCACAGAGGATATACAGTGATAAATAAAACCGGTTTGACCTTGGGCACCCAGGTGTCCCAGACACACACCTCTCACCACAGTGTGGGGCACACAGGCCAGACGGTGCCTGTGAATGGCTTACAACCAGGTGACAGATGTGGAATTAAATAAAAGCTCGAGAACCAGTAGCAAAGATGAAACCTGCACGTACTCAAGACAACTTTTCCCCCAGGAACCCCACACAAAGCCCCCTCTTCCCCCCACCCTCTCTCAGTGGCCTCCGCGGCAGAAGCTTCCCTCATTAAGGAAGTCAAAGCTGGATAAATACATTTTCTTTTAAATACACCAATTGCATCTGCTGCCCGTGCTACCTAGTCATTTAAATTCTTTATAATGCTTCCGGGTGGTTTAACAACAGCTTTGCAGAGCAGTGTGTAGACGAATGCTCAACAAGGACTACCAGGAAAGGGAGGAATGTATATAAAACTTTCATGTCAAGCATTTCTATCATTTAGAATCATGAAAGGTCATTTTTTTGGATCCATAATTTAAGGCTCAAGTGAAAACTGACCTTCATATAAACATTACATTTACTTTGACAGAGTCCAAAGTGCTAACATTTAAACTTTGTTTCAAAATGGAAAACCTTCATTATCAGTCCCCTTATCTTTTTCAGACAGTTACATCATCATGAGCTTATTTCATACCAACAAACTGTCACTGAGGTTCTTTGGCCCCCACCTACCGTGCCTTGTATTTTTGCATCCTCTTCCACCTTGATGCTTCTAAAATACTTTTGAAACTATCAAGGTTATCAAAACTGAACGGAAGGCAAACAGCTATGCAGAAAGCCTAATGTTCTCTCCTCTGAGTTTTTACTGCATGGGCGATGACTATGGCTGTTCAAAGGCATCCCCATCCTTGCCTTCTCTCTTCCCCATTGGATGGTGCTCAGCTCTACACGCACACCTGGGAGATATTGCAGGTTGGGTTCCAGACCATTCCAACAAAGTGAATAGTGCAATAAAGCGAGTCACACATTTTTTGGTTTCCCAGTGCATGTAAGAGTCACGTTTCCACTATACTATATTAACTATGTCTAAAAAACAATGTATCTACCTTAACTAAAAATACTTTATTGCTAAAAAATGCTAACCATCTTCTCAACAAGTCATGGTAATAACAACCAAGATCACTGATCACAGATCACCATAACAAATAGAGTAATAATGAAAAAGTTTGAAATATGCAAATTACCAAAATGTGAGACGGAGACATGAAGAGAGCAAATGCTGTTGGAAAAACGGTGCCAACAGACTTGCTGGTCACAGGGTTGCCATAACCTTTCAATTCGTTTAAAAAACGCAGTATCTGAAAAGCGCAATAAAACGAGGTAAGCAACACTGACCAAGCCCACGTCAGCCCTCTGGGTTTTCCAGGTTCTCCCAAGAGAACTGGGGCGAGCACAGATTCACCCAACCCAGGCTGAGTGTGGTGTTTAGGGGAGTGGAAAGACCTTGGGAGGTTGTACTGGCCACATACGGGGCCTAGTGGGGTTCGCTCTATAAGAGAGGCCGTCACAAAGACTCTGAAGCTTTAGAATCACAATACATACCATCAAACCCAAGACCTGAACTACCCACTCCTCGGTGCTGTATTCTTACCTTTGGTCCTCACCAACCTTATCTCATCCTCTTTCATAATTCAAGGAGGCCAAGCCCCTTCCATCAAGCCTACCCAAACTGGTTAACCAAAGGAGAGAATAAGTATCTTCAAGGCTGCTGCAAACCAAAAGAACAAGAAGCCAGGCTCCACCAATAGCAGACAGAACCACAAGAGGAGTGCCGCTCGCTGTGGGAACTTGAGGTCCATGAATTCCCTTCCCCAGGACAAGCCGTGACAAAGCTTTGCTGGATGCTTGCAGACCTTTGGAAGGGATTAACCAAAGACCAACAGGTGAGGTAAAGCACGCAGGAAAGATGCGTTTACCTAGAAGAGCACTGTCTTGCCTGGCTCTGACTGAAACGAAACCAAAGAACTTCCAAAGAGCTTCCCCCTTTCCAACTACACAACCTCTTCACAGAATCGTACAGCATCCTGCCAGAAGAAAGGCCACTGGAAGGAAAACCCTAGGACTTCGGAGGACATCTGTAGCTAAAAGGAATCCTTCTTTTATGATGTGGCATGTTTGGCTAGATAATTCTCCATGTGTTCCAAGTCCCTCAGCCATACTCATTGGTCGTCTCCACCCCACCAGCAGACATACATAGCTCAGGGAACCCCAGCTGGTGTGTCTCCACCCACCAGGACTGGCCGCATCTCACAGAAAACCAGGAGGGAAGCCAGCTCCATGTCTTCACTGTAGCCGTTCTTCAGAGGAACAGATCTAAATCCTGCAGAGTGGAAAAACAACACCAAGGTAGGCAGTTAATGTCACACCTTTGCTTTCTTGGAGTACCCAGGGATCACATGCCCAGAGCAAGGAGCAGAGAAGTCAGTGCCCCATGCTGGGGGCTGACTTCCTTCCTGGAAGCCACAGGTCCCACCCTGATGGTTGGGGAGAGAAGCTGCAGAACACAGCCTTGACTGACAGGTCCATCCGGAGAAGTGAAGTTAAAAATACATGCCATCTAGAAATGAAAATGACTCACTCAGAGAGAATTAAAACCCACAGAACATTGCACGTTGAATTCAGAGCGACTACAGCTGTAGTTTCAATTCCTTAAATACTCCTGATGAGGCCAAAGACTCAAAGGAGTAATGAATCCCCACATTCATTTTCTCCACTTAGCCCTTTACAAAGCTTAGGACGAGGGAGTGTTTTCTCTTTAAAGATTTCCAAGGGGAAGAAATCTTCCTGTCCCCTGGCAGTTTGTAGCAGCATTGATCATTCTCCTCTAAAAGCCATTCCCAATTTACAATTAGGACCTGTGTCTGATGGTCTTTTAAATGTTTCTTTTTATTTACGAGAGGGTTGAGGTGGGGCTGAATTCCCCCCGACCCCTCCCCATTAAGTAATGTTTAAGGCAACACATCTCAAAGTTGGTTGGTCTGCTTGTTTTGATGAAGTTGTATAACTGAATACACAGTAGAAATGAAAGTCTCACTCCTACCCACTCTTAACCCCTTATTCCAGAAGGAACCACTGTTAACAGTATCTTTTCCAAAATAGTCTATGCATGTGTTTGTTTCCCTTAAGATCGCAAAGGATAGTACCCTGCCCAGCAATTCTGTGCCTTACAGTTTCCATTGACCACTGTATCTTAAGGATTTACTATATAGCCCTAGTATCACTTTGAAAGTTTTTTAAATTTAAATATAGTTGACATACAATATTATGTTAGTTTCAGGTGTATTACATAGTGATTTGATATTTGCATACATTATGAAATGATCACCACAATAATTCTAGTAACCATCTGTCCCCAAAGTTAGTACAATATTACTGGCCATATTCCTTATGCTTTTATATTATATCCCAGTAGCTTCTTTATAAGTGGAGATTTGTACCTTGAAAGCTTTTTATTTGCACTGTATCTACTGATTGTTTGGGACAAGCAACGCTCAAAGTAGGGCATGTGGGCTAGTTTCTCTGTGCCTTCCACCCGCAGGTTTTGGCTTGTTTGATGACTATTCTTATTTCTCTTAGAGAACCTTTTTTAGTCTGTCAGTTGATTTATCACCTTTAAATAATATCTATTGAATCCCTCACTTTCCACTGCTAATGATGAGGAAATTGGCATGCTTACATAACCCTATAGCTTCTCTCCCTTTTCCTCCCCTAATCTGGGTAAGCTGTATTATTATTTCTACATCAACATGGTGTGTAATATTTGCATTCCATTTTGTAACCATAATTCTCCCACAAAGGGAGGCTTAGTTCTGTAAAAGAACATGACAAGGAACACTTGTACACTCACAACCTAAATCTTACCATTAACCTTTTACTTATATACTATATACTTATATACTTACATACTATATACTTACATACTATATACTATACTTATACTATAGTATAGTATATACTATACTTACTTATATACTATATACTTAAAAACTATACTTATGTTTATCCACCCACCAATCTATCGTGTCATATTTACTTCATATTTCAAAGAAAGATGAAGGCCTCTGTACACTTCTCCTTATGTCAGCATGAATCTCATTAACAAGAAGTCAGTATTTGTTCAGTGTCCCTTTTGTGATATAAAGTTACACACAATGAAATGCACAATTTTTTAAAAATGTCCAATGCTCACCACCTTCTTACTGAACTGAACTTTTCCATCAATATTTTGGCTGGCTAAATTTGTCTTTTGTATTCTTGAATATGAGCTCATGGGACATATAATCCCTGGACTGTGCATGTGTGAACACATCCATCCTGTGATTTTATACTTCAGTGACAGTGTGAGTGGGTATAAAACTCTCAGGTCACACTCTTTTCCCTGGAGGATTTTGGGAACACTGCTCTCCTTGAATTTTGCTGTAGAGGTTTTCTGGCGTATTTTCCCCTTAGAGGTGTTGGGAATTATGGTGATGTGGATCACCTGTGGGTCTTATTAAACTGCAGATCCTGACTCCAGAGGTCTGGGATGGGGTGGAGATTCTGCATCTCTACCGAGCTGATCTATGAACAGTGCGGAAGCAGTCAGTCTAGGTGTTGATTGATGTTAGAAAGTGCTGAACTGCTGTGTGCTGTGGCGTGCTGGGGGGCAGCCCGTGCACCCCGAGCAAAGTGGTGCGGCCCAGCGCGTGCCTCCGAAGTTGGAGAAGTGAGCTCTGTTCCTCCTGTGGCTGGATGTCTCCAGTTCCACATATCTCCTGTCACTGCCCAAGCCTCATTTTTAGGAGCAGCCCTTCACATATATTGGGAGTAGGACTGAACGGTGTTTGCCAATTTCACTAAAAATAGTTTGGCTCCGTTTTTCTTCTTACTGGTTTTGGTTACATCACAGAGGAAAGGGAAATAGGGACATCTTTTGACGTAGCTTCAGTATTTTTGGCTTATTATAGGAGTAGGGGAGGCCCTGAGGGTGGCCTGCAGAGTAGGGAAGAACATGGGGTTTGAATCCCAGCTCTGGTCCGAAAGGTGCGTGACCTTGACCTAGTTAATTAACATCTCTAGGCCCAAAGTGCTTATATTTAAAAAGCGGAGATGATAAAACCCCTTTCACAGGACGGCTGTGAGGATTAAAAGAGAAAGAGTTTAAGGCACGAAGCACAATAAAGGCTGCTTTCCTTCCTTCCCGAGCTCCAGCCGGCTTAAAAGCTTAAGTGCATCTCTAATGACAATGGGCAGAGTTTATTTTCGAGTTCGATGCCTTATGCACAAAGGTATTGTTATTCTGTGTCACGCCTTCATGAATATGGATGTACGAGGCAGTGCCAGCAGCGGGGACAGAGAGAGAAGGTCTTACTGGGAGCATCTCACAGCTGGGGGAAGGGTCACATTTTGTATCATCCTTGAGATGTTCTTTGTTTTTTAAATCTCTCCAAGCTAAGCCATAGCATTTTCTAGATGATTCGATGGGACACTGTTAGGTGGCTGGTCAAGAGGGTTCCTCAGCTGACCTCTCTCTAAGCCTTGGGAGGGGCTACGGTTCACATCCCTCCTCAGGACCCGGTAAGGAGGGGGAAACAGCAGAGCCCCTGCTCTGTGCAGGATGAGTCCACAGGAGGTGGGTTAGGAAGGGGGGTGGGCACAGTTACCACAAAAAGAAATCTGTCCTAAGCCTTACTTATTGGGCTAATGTAAAGGAGGCAAATTGCAGAGTAAAGTCCTGCGGCTAAATTGCTGGGTTTAGTTTCCAGTGAGGGCAAGTTAACCAAGAGGGCTGGCAAACATCAGGCCTCTTGGACTTCCAAATGAGTGTTCACTGCTGTTATTAAATCAGGAAGATGGTACTTCTAATCAGACAAGTTAAATATTTCTCAAGTTCCTGTTTAATCTACTCATTCACTTAGGACTTTGTTTCCTCGATAGGAGGGGCAGCCTAGGTCTCGGTTTTCTCCGAGTGCCCTCTGAGGAGCTGGCTAAACGTGCAGATTCCTGGGCCCACCCAGACTGGCTGAACCAGAACACCCTGGGATGGGCCTGCATTTAGGAAACCTGCATTTTCTAACTGGAGCACCCTCACACACATGTCTAGTTGTAGAAATGATTAAGTGTATATGATATAAATTTAGGGACTATCTGGTATGTTCCAAGTTTAGAAAAAAAATTTTTTTAAATAGGAAACAGGACCCAAGGTTTCCAAACAACATCAAGAGAAAAGACTATCTTTGTATACAAATCACTGAAATGAAAGTGATCTTTTGCTCTCGAAAAATGATCCTTGGAAAATAGGGGAACAGTGACCTCATGAAGAATTTAGAAGGATCTATGACTGGGGTCTCTCAGAAATACAGGGCCCTTCTCAAAGCATGAAGGGGTTTCGTGTTTTGCTCAGCATGGGAAGGAATCACAAGAAGAAGAAGTGAGTCAACCATCCCAACCTCATAGAAGAGGAAGGTGATGCTCGGACAGCCCAGGTGACTTGCCCAGGGTGACGCGGGGAAAAGCAGGCCTAAGACTGTAGTTCCAGGTCTCTTCCTTCCCCGGGAGCACCTTACCAGCCCCTGAACCTGCCTGAGGAGAGGCCAACAGCTTCTAACCTTCCAAAACGAAATCAAACTACAGTGCCAGGTAGACCGTCAACTAATAATCCAGTTTTGGATGCAGAAGCCCCACTGTGACCAGCCCAGCATCCCATCCTGCTACTTTCCGCGGTCCCTGTCCCAGCTCACGGGAACTCCCACGAGGTCAGCTGTCCAACCTACCCACGATTTAATAAAAGCCAGGAAAAAGGCTTTTTTCATTCTTTTCAAAGCCAGCAGCCCAGACCCAAAAGGATGCCAATCCAAGCCAAACATTATCATTAAAACGGGTCTTACCTGATTTGATTCCTTTAATGGGGAAAGTGGCATGTGCGAGAAAGTTGGGATCGCTGAACATATCTTCCTCGTAAACCACAAAGCGTAGAAACGCGAGGTTTGGGTCGTAAATTTCAAACGTCACCTTCTCCTGTGTTGGAGCCCAAACAGGGTTTAGGCCGTTGTCATCTGGAAGGAGATCCAAGCTCACTTAGAGGCCCCGTTCGTCCTGCCCCCTGTTGGTTACACCATCTCTACATCCGTTGGCTTTGAATCTCCGTAGCAACGGTGTAAATACACATCTAGGCCAGGATCTAAGAAATATTTTCCAATGGCATCGCGGGCCTGGCCCTCACTAAGCAGCGGGGGAGGCGACCACCACCCCTTATAGATCTCCCACCTCAACCCCCTGGGATTGGGGGGTGGACAACAGTGCAGGAACAGGTAGGTTTGGATGAGAGAAAAGGAGACATGGGAGCCACATCCCTCGTCTGATGGGGGAGGTGTGTTAGGCGCTCTGAAGAGATAGTGGGGTCTGGAGTTGCCAGGGGAGAACCAGCCTCAGGGAGTAAGGTAAACAGTTAACTTTCACCCTCCACAAATGCCAGTTTCACTGGTCAGCACGTGAGCTGTTCATCGGGCTACCTTCTACTAGGGGCAGTGGTCCCAAGCCTTAAAAGGCCCCCAGTTCAGTTTTTTCCAGGCTTCAAATGGCAGAACAAGCATTCTCTGGGCTTCCCTGCCCTCTGTGGGTTAAGATCACCCAGGTTGGGCTGCAGCCTTTTGGGTCAGGTCAGCCACATCCTCTCTTAGCCCTGGAGTCAGTAGGTAAGCAGGTGAGGGCTGATGCACAGAGAGGGGACACCCCAGAGTGAGGGGGAGCTGCAGCCTTGCTGGGGCCTCCCGGTGTGAGTTACAGGCTGAGAAACACAGCAGTGGGTCCATGTCCAACTCCTTCATCACGTGGCCCTTTGTTTCCCCTCCCTGAGCTGCCCATAGCAGGCAAGGGGGATGAAGGAAAGGACCTGGACACCAGTGCGTTACCGAATACCCGATGACTGGCATCCCCAACCTGTGATTCAACTTGCCTGAAGTTTAATTGAAGAAAGGACCCAGCAACTTACTCACAACTGTTGTTTTGAACTTGTTGTTGTCATATTCGGCTCCGCATATTTCCACCTCCACAAAGGGACATGCAATACTTCGTCCAGGTTTGGGGAGATGACGAGCCCCCAGAACCTAGGACACCAAAAGCAAGTATTGGAACTCTCCCGGCTCCATCCTGGGCAGAGCCAACAAGTTCCACGTGGGTGGGTTCTCATTTCTTCACTGGTGAAGTACTAGACCCTCCTACAGTGGACACCCCTACTGCTTCCCTTTTGTGGATGAGGAAATAGGGGTGGAGAGTCAGGGAGGATTCCCACAGCTGCTAAGGATGAGCTGGGATGGGAGCCCCAGTGCCAAGAGACTCAACAGGTGGACCTCACCTGTGCACAGAAATGCATATGCCCAGGCCCAAGTAGGCACCTACAGAGATGGAGTTCAGTCAATTTCCCAGCCCCTCCCAGGAAAGGATGGGGGAGAATGTGGAATCCTTTTTGTAACAGGCCTTTTTTTTTAATTTTTAAGAACTTTGGTTATTTATACATATGCTTCAGTTTCTCTTCCTTAATCTTATGAGAAATGCAGTTCATTTCCCTACCTTGCATCATTTCCCAAACAGGAGAAAACAAAAACTCTAACAAAGAGACAACACCTTCTCTGAAAGTTGGACCAGTTTAGAAAAGCTTTCACCCCTCAAAGTGGCCACGGTGGGGACAAGCTCTCTCCTCCACAAAGACCAGAGAGCCACTTCTCACATGTTTGATTCCCCCTTTTTTCTGACCAGACACTGACCTCACAGGGACCCTGGTGAACCCAGCCAGAGACAGATTCATAGCTCGCCCCCGCAAACAAGGGGAGGTGACCAAGCTGGACCTGGGAAGATGCCCTCCCCTCTTCCCCTGCAATGACCATGGCAGGCACTGCAATTAAGATCCTGAACCGTGTCTGGGTGTTGACGGTTTAAACCAGGTGACCGGTGTCGCTAGGCAGTGGGCTGGGCCATCCCCACGCTGCACAGCCCCGGCCCCCTGCACGAGGAAGGAGGCCTGGGCCTTACCTTGACCGTCAGAGTCATCAGGATCTTCCTCTGGGACTCGGGCGGCATGGGGTCATACTTCTCTGCCCTCATGCTCTCGGGCTGCAGGACGTAGCCAGTCCGCCCATTGAGGGAAAACAGGGCGTGATTCATCTGCAGGTACTTATCTGGGGAGGAAAGATAACTGCTGATGAAAGTGAGGCAAGAAGAGGGGCCCCAAGGTGCTGGGTAGGGGATGATTTATACCTTTTTCTGAAAATAATTTGAGGCAGCTGTTAAAACAGGTATCAGACTCAAAAATATGGGTTTAAAAAAATCCATTAAAAACCAGTGTTGCAGGAAGAAAATATGGGATTAAAAAAGTCTCAGAGTAGGGACACCTTTCCAAGTAAGATACAAAATCCAGAATGTATTCAAAGCTAAAAATTGCCACATAGAACAAAATTTCCATAAAAGTTGATGTGCTATAGAAAAATCAATTTAACTCAACTGACAGGTAAATATCTCTATATAAATTTAACCTATTAAGAAATCTGATAAATGTGTGCTGTGAATACCTAAACCCCCTTAGAAAAACTGGGTAAGAAGCATGAATAAAGTCTGCAGAAAAGAAAACACAAATGCTTCTTAAGTACATGAAAACCTGGTTAATGTTACTCATAAAAAGAGAAGTTACCAGGAAGGGAAGCTGTGACTACAGTGTAACATCAGTTTTCACCTATCGAAGACTGAAAAGTTTTGCTAAAACTAAGTTGGTGAACTTTTGCCAAAAAGGGTGTAAACGTCTCGCCTGCTTGCACTCTGCCTGCAGTTCCCATGGGGGCAGGGTGGCTAAGTGTCTTCCCTCAGACACTCCTGGATGCAGGTGTTCAGTGGTTTTCCTCAGGGCCAAGTTGACCAAAGCTGTTTGAGCCACCCTGCACTTCTGAGAATTCTGCCCCACAGATGTGCTCCCATATCTGAAGTGAGGCTCACGTAAGATTACAGGGGGCAGTGCCGTCTGTAATAGCAAATGAAGGGAAATAACCTAAACGTGCCTCAGCAGGGGATCAGTTGAAGACCTTATGGTTCTGCTCAGTGGAATCCTATGCAGGCACAAAAATACAAAGGAGACTCCTGATAAACAGGTCCTCCAAAGAGGCTTAAATAACCACCAAAGTGCAAAGCACCATGATTAATGCCACCCTTTACATAAAGAAGTTGTGCATGTTGGCTTTTCCCAGCATATGATTATCTCCAGAAGACAGCCTGAGCAGCAAGCCCTCAGAGAAGGATGGGCCCGGAGAGGGGACCCGAAGACAGCCACTGAACACCTGAATCCATTTGCCTGAAGCTCAATTCCTAGACTTTTAAATTACGTGTGTGGATGCACTTCCTTTCTCTCGTAAACCAGACTGACTCCGCGTCTGTCACTTGCCATCACGGAGCCCCTCACACAAGCACCTGGCATGCCCAGCGGTCCCCTTCATCACTCTGTTCGAGGGGATGGGCCTCGCGCTAGCGTGCTGGCCGAACTCTGACAATTCCTAAGACAAACTGCGCGCTCTGGCCACCACATCACACCGGTGGCCCCAGCAGACTGTGCCTGGAATAATGCTCCGTCATCTCAGATTTATTGGCCACCATCAGCCCCCTTTTACCTGGAGTCTGGAAATTGAGCGCCACCATCTGGGAGCCACACAGCCAGAGGCGGAAGGGGTCGTAGTTGGAGGAGTCCACCCGCTGTCCCTTGGGGTAAACGCGGGTCAGGCCCTTTTGATTGTATTTCAAGAGATCATTGGGTTTCTGTCTGACGATGCTGTCAGCCTTTGTCTCCACGAAGGAGCGGATTTCTCGGAAGTCGGGGTTTTCTGCACAAACAGAGGGAGTCGCATTTATTCTGTGTCTCGCACATTTTCTTAACGCCTCATGTACTGGCAGGATGTGCAGGTCGTAAAATGAAACCAGGAATCTCTCCCGGATGAGACATTCGAGTGGTTATGACGATACTGCCATAATTGGTTCTGCTTTGGGCTCTTCGCCTCTGGGGGGGGGTGGGTCCCAGATATTAACAGGGATCCCAGTGTTCCCACAGCCTTTTAGTCTAGGATGACTGTAATTTACTTTTTGTTTAGAACTACCAGCAGCCTTGTACAAGAAACCACAAAAGCAGTGCAGTTACAGAAAGGGGCGGGGGAAATGGGATCAGCAGGGAGGAGGAGATCTGAGGAGTGGAAGGTGTGGACATTGGATCTGGCTTCCTCATCAAAGGTGTTGCAGGCACAAGATGAGTGAACCCAGCATCTTGGTGGAGGGAGAATTGAATGCTAGCAGGAAGGGATGTGACAGGAGAGGGGATGCCTGCGTGGGTGAGGGGACAATGAATGGGAAGAGACGTGGGAAAACGCAAACAATTCTTTGCTTGGATGAAGCTCTGCTGCTTCACATCCAGCTGTGGTAGGAGAGCTCTTAACACGCTGAGCGTGGCCATGTCTGGTTCAGAGCTATGACATCTTTCCCTGCGGGTGGAGGTACGCAGGGACCAGCCTCCCAGGGACCATTAATGCTGAGGTTTAGTACTGCTTCTCTGGTCCTCTGCCTTGGAATTACAGATTCCTGAGATCAGAGACAGGAGTTGCTCAAAAGGAGGAAGAAAATATGAACAGGACCATTATTAGATGAAAGAACTTGCGACTTTGGAGGATTTGGTAGGAGATCCATTTTTGCATCCTTCTGCAGCAGGCCAAATAATGGCCCCCAAGGATATTTAGGTCCTGGTCTCTGGAACCTGTGACTATGTTCCTTATATAGCAAAGGGACTTTGCAGATTGATTAAACTGAAGGGCTTGAAAGGGGGAGATCATCTGGCCCTAAATGAAACCACAAAGTCCTTATAATTGAGAGGTAGAGGGGGATTTGACTACGTAGAAGAGAAGGCAATATGACCACAAAGGTAGAGATTGGAGTGACATGGCCACAAGCCAAGGAATGCCAGCAACCATCAGAGCTGCAAGAGGCAAGGAACAGATCCTCCTCTGGAGGGAGTGGGGCCCTGCTGACACCTTGATTTCAGCTCGGTGATACTGATTTTGGACCTCGGCCTCCACGACTGTGAGAGAATAAATACATGTTGTTTCAGCCACCAAGTTCGTAGTAACTTGTTACAGCAGCAGAAAAACTAATCCACCCTTTAAGAGGGTTTGCCTTCTGAAGATACCAGAAGGGCCTGTTTCACCAGCACCCTCGCCCTGAGGACAAACTGAAGGGGAGGTTCCCACTTAGCACAGGTAAGACGAGTAGGAAAGGTTTTCACAACGCCATACTCAAATGGAATCAAGAGTTTTCACCGAGGCTGGGGGGCAGAGTGATGGGAGACGGTACCTAGGTTGTCCTTGGTCTTGCTGGTCGGTTTGCAGTAGACGACCAGGTCCGAGAGCTCGATGGCGATGGACTGGTTCTTCTCCCAGTACTTCATGTTGTTCTCCTGTGCGGAGCCAATCTTGAGTTTCAGCCCTCAAGCCGGCACCTGCAAAATCCCATCCTCCCAGCCCCTGGCAGGCATCTCCCTCCCCTGGGTCCCCTCTTCTCTTTGGCCCTCACACAGGCTCACATCTTAAATGCGGTGGAAAGTTCTCCTTTCCCCTGCCCGTCTTCTTACTTTGGAAATTCTCCACCAAGCTGCCTCCACCCAGGATCGGTGTCTAGCTCAGTCTCTGACCACAACTCTCGAGAATACAGGGGAGCGAGGGCTCTTCTTTGTCACCACCCCTCTCTCAACCCTCTGCTCTCGGCCCGCTGCCCTATCCCTGCTCATGAAACCACGCTGTTACAGTTCATCAGATTCTAGTTCTCCAAGCCCAGGACCTCTCTAGGCCACGGCCTCCTCGTGCTCACTCGCTGTCCCCTACACCCCACCTCCCTGCAACGTGCACCTCTCTACGCAAAGGACTCTCCACGGCCCGGGCCACACACCAAGGACTTGGGAGCCACTCGCCCTCGGAGGACCCACGGTCAAATCCATCTCCAGGTAAGGATGGGCTCTCACTCCACTCCAAACCACACAACCCTCTCTGGCCTCACCAACTTCTGACCCTTCCCCCCACTGGCCAAGCGGGGGAACCCTAAAGAGAATATCGTTCGCAGATGATAACACCCACCATCTGGGAGGCTGCTTCGCTTCAGGCAGTGCACACGGAGTGCTTGATGGATATCATGCCTAAGCCCACACACTCCTGAGAGGTGGAATTTATCGCCACTCTTCCACATTACAGCACACACACAGGTGGAGTAGCTTCCCCCGGGCTCCACAGCAGGCCGAGACCAGGTGCCTAAGCAATCGGCCTCACCTGTGTTACCACTCTGCTTCGCGCCCCCTACAGTGTACCTCAGCCACCAGGTACGGGAGGAGGCCTGTCTGAAAGGCCGCCAGGTTCCCATCCCGGGTCCCTCTGAAGCACAGCAACGACGTCCTGGCCCCTCATCCTGCCGCCCCCATCCTCCTCCCTCCTCTGCAGGTCCATCGGATCCCTTTTCCTTCTGGACCCCGCCCAGATCACTCCTCCCCCAGGACGCCTTCCTGGATAACTCCATCCAGGACTGGGAAAGAGATGCTGCATCCCGCAAGCCTTCCAGAATGCCCACTGCCTCACCCGGTCTTGGCCTTGCACTGTCTCTCGTCCGACTATCCTATGTTGGTGCCTTTCAACACGCGTGTCTGGACCAGTGTCCACACTGAGACACGTCCCTTGGGAGCAGGACCCTGCAGGCGGTGAGTCTTCTGGTGACAGGTGGTGGTTTGGTGACAGGAGCATCACAGTGGTTACAACTGTGGGGACTGGACTCAGAGGCGGGTTTGAAAGCTGGCCCGATTTGCTGGCTCTGCCGACAGGGCAAGTCACCTAGCCTCTCTGTGCCTCAGTTTCCTCAACTGTACGATGAGGCTGACTTGAATACCTAACCTCCTGGAGCTATTGAGATAATTAAAGAAGGAGGCCTCTGCCCTCGCCAATCATGTGGCAAACAAGGGGTGCGACACGGACTGCCCCAGAAATGCCTTTCCGGGCCAAGGACAAGAGCATCCACTTTTTAAACAAGCAGGTGCGGGCACCCGATTTCTTCTGTAAGAATGCCTCCAACTCGTGACTGCTGGCAAAACTCCTGGGGCCCAAGTAGACCCTGGCAATGACCAGAAAACAAGCTTTTTACATGAGCTCTGGCAGCAGCCACGTCACCAGGGAAGATCTGAACGTGAAATCTGCCCTAGCTCATCGAAGCACACCCAGCTTTCACCAGCCCTTCCCACACTCCCTGAATGTTCCTGGGCACAAAGCAAGCTGTAGCAGCAAGGCTCAAAGGGCTGGTGTGGGTGGGATGGGCACGGAGCAAGAGACAAAGAAGGTGTCAGCCAGATAGTCTACGGCCCGATGCTGTCAGGGAGACTGAAGCACGATCTAAGCTCAAACCTCAGGTGTTCTTTCCTAATCCTTATGTCAGTTTGGCTTTATCCTCTTAGTACACACTTTTCCCCGCAGGTTATTTGGGGAGAGGAAACCCTAGCAACCACACAGCTCACTTCTGATGACAGTATGCCCGCCTGAAGTAAGGGTGGATTGAGCCAAGCCACAGCTGTGTCAGAGTGTGGACCTCTGGCCTCACCAAGCACAGAGCCATGATGGGTTACGGGGCATCCGTTTTTTCCTCAACCTCAGCAGAAAACAGTATCAGTTCAAGATGAAATACCAGTTGCTACTGCAAACTTGTAGGACAGTTACTCTCCAGACCCACAGACTTTGCCCATAGGCCATCTCAGAGTTTGAAATCACAACACACTTCATTGGTCAGGCTTTGGAAACTCACTGACTAGATGGATCTTAGTGACTGGCCTTCTGCCATTTGACTGAAAGAAGCCAGAGATGATGTAAAGTTACCGAGCCCTGAGCAGGTTCCTAGGGCCTCGGTGAGGAGCTCCCGGCAGTGAGCTGAGAGCACACCTCGTGCTGCTTTCCCAGCGGCAGGAGGATCCACCTCGCTTGTTCCCACACCGGCAAGCCCTGCGGCTGGTGGTGCTCAGCGGGGAACCGTTGTCAATTCTGCTGACTCCTGTTTTGTTTTGCTTTTTAACATTCATGTGAAGTGTGATAAGACTAAGCAGATGTAAAAGCTAACTAAAAAGGAATGTCGATCCAAGGCAGAGAACAGCAGCCTTCAAGAGCTAGGCTTGGTTTCAGAAACTGTCATGTGCTGGGGAATGAAGAGGACAACCTTCAAGTGAGGTCACATTTTCCTCCATTAAGAGAAAGGGAGAGAGCCAGGAAGCACCAGGCCGAGGGTGTCATCGCCATGCCACTTCCCTCTGAGCCCCACACTCAGATGGGGCTTGAGTGCCTGAGAATAAAGTCTACAGGGAACGGGGGCTAAAGGCTTCCTCCTCACTAGTGTTTTTCTCCATTCTCAACTACACGGGCCTAGAATCCCAAATACTAGAATATGCTCAGGACAGTCATGTGCTGGCAAATGGTGCCATACAGATCATGATGACAACCACTCAACTGACAATGAAAACATACCTAGAAGAAGAAAGGAGGAAATTATCTTTCAAATGAACCCCAGGACAGTGGCAACCCCCTGTGCGTCAGAGCTGTACTGCGTTGGAGGCACCAAGGGCAGATGAGGTGGCCCCACGGGGGAAGTGGGAACAGCCTTGTTGGCCACAAGCTCGTGGTTCATCCCAAGTGACTGATGTGATGACATGACAGGTCTTGCAAAGAATAAGGACCCATATGTAGGGCCTCTGACTAGATTCTGGGATGGGGGAAAGACAGCAGGCCCTGCCAGGGAGGGTGCCCATCTGAACAGCTCTCTGCACAAAGTCTTCTAAAGAAGAGGACTTTACTCCAGGGTGTCGAAAGGATGAGTCAAGGGGCCTCTGGAGACCACAGACTGGCCAAGTTGCAAAGTCCTCCCCAGGGGGAAGAAAAAATCAAGCCAAGTACACTGGAGGAGGGAGACTCATCAATTATAACCAGAGGTCAGAGGCATCCAAGAGGTCCTGAGAAAGCCTTAAAATCAGTCCTTTGGGTCAAGATTGGCCATAGAAGCAACTGAGTACATGGGAAACCCTAGAATTTCTTCCCAGTTCCGTGGCCACAAGAAAGAGAAGACAGCACCTTGCTCCATCATCCAAGACACAGCAACACTTCCCCATGTCCTCCTGGCACGAAGACAACGTGATGATTAAATCCTGTGGTGACCTGAGCCCTTGCCGTGTGTCAGGCTCTGGGCCAGCGCTTTCTATGCATCATCTCCTTTCATCTTGTGAGTTGGGTATCTGGCTCCTCATTTTACTGACAAGGAAACTGAGGCCCAGAGAGGTGTGGTTACCTGCCCAGGGTCCAACCCTGCCAGGATGCAAACTCCAGTTGGCTTAATTCTATACCTCCTGTTCTTACCTAGAACCTCACCCTTTTCAAAAGACCTCCAGACAAACCCTAATGCTCCATTGAGGATAAACCCTCAAAAGCTCATTCCCATCTAGACTGGAAGTCCCCCCCACAAGGATACAAACTTCTGGAAGGAAAGGGCTGTGTCTTGTCGATTACAGTATTCCCAGGGCCCTTTCCAGTCCAGAGACGTGAGCTCAGTGAACGTGCACTGGAAGGATCCAGGCTGCTTTGAACAGTATTTAGAAACAAGAAAACGTTCCAAATGAGGAAGGCAAAACTTTCCTGTTAAGACACACAGGGCCCAACAGGCCCCAAACATCAAGGGGGCCTGCACATACCGTGAGTCTTCAAAGGTTCAAACCAGACCCAGCTCCGCAGGTGGACCTCCAATACCCATTTCCTCTCCACAGTGTCATGTTGTCTGAACACCCCCTCTCTGCCCCCTGAACTCTGTGGGGCCACTGGGCCTGCTCCTCTGGCAGCCCAGACCCACCCCACCTCAGCAGAGTACCACAAGTCTGAGAATACCAGGCCCACCTGAGCCCAGGTGAGCAAAAGGCTTACCTTGGTGTCGATCTTCCAGGTGATCTCCCGGATGCTCTGGAACCACTCAAACAGCTCCTCCACCTTGTCTGTGGCAAACTCCACCGGAGGGTCACCCTGCTTCTTGGGCTCCAAGATAAGGACGAAAGGCTTCTGGTTCTTCCCGTGTGGGGCTTTTACTTTGGGAAAGGATAACAAAAGGCCTCATCAGCCTGTTTGAAAGCCAAAGAAGACCAGATTTCCACTTCCCCAGGCCACTTCTCTTATGACCCCAACCCAACCATCATCGTCAGTCAGCGCTGACTGGGACGTCTACCTTGTATCAGGTAGCGGTCCATGTCTTAATGTGCAGTTCCTGTGAACGTGACCTTATTTGGAAATGGGGTCTGTGCAGATGTGCGGAAGGACCTCAGGATGAGATCGTCCCGGCATTTTAGGTAGACCCTAAATCTAGGAACCAGTGTCCTTCATCCGAGAAAGGAGAGGAAAGTTGAGGCAGAGACACAGGGGCATCAGTGGGCCATTGAAGATGGAGGCAGAGACCGCAGTGATCAACTTAAGCCACGGACCGCCAGCAGCCGTGAGCAGCTAGGCATGGAATAAGTTCTCTCTACAGGGCAAGTATTTTCTGGAAAGAGAAAATGAGGGCTACGAGAGGAGAAATTATCAGCCAAATGATATCATCAACAACGATCTCTGGGCTCTCACGTGCCAGGCACTGCTCTGTATCTTATTTAAGTCTAATCACAGCCTTTTGGGGTGCTATTCCTGTTCTGCCCATTTTACAGGAGGGGAAACAGAGACTTGTTGAGGCAGAGTGAGCCATGGACGGTCACCGAGCTGGTAGTGGCAAAGCTGAGGCTCAAGTCAGACCTGACTCCAAGCTCCCTCCTCATCACCCTGAGCCACGTGCCTGTGCAAGTTCATGGCAGGAGGACACAAAGGGTGACAGCAGGGAGGGCACGAGCCCCCAGTGCCCCAGATGCAGCTTGTCTGACGACTTGCAGTGGAAGCCCAGGCAGCTTCTGTGGTCACTATGGGGCTTGGTTTTCTCATCTGTGAACTGGAACTGGAACCAAGGATCCTTTGCCCACCTGCCTAGGCTAGTGGACTGACAGACTGCAAGGGGCATGGAGGCCGGCTACTGAGACACAGGCTGCTCAGAGAAGAAAGGTGCTCTGACTTCTTGCCCAGAAAGTCTCTCCTCACTGCCTTCAGCTCCTTTGTCTGGAAGCTGCTATATGCTCACTTAAAAGACCCAGGAAGCACCATGCAAGTCACACCCCTGCCACCACGGTTGAGGCTGTGGGCTCCCTCATGCACCAGACTCTGAGGGGGAGGCCAGGTTTCCTGACGCCCAGCTGAGCTGCCAGGAAACTGCAGCTCTAAGAGGGGAAATAACAGGCCCAGGGTCTCGCAGCAACTGAGAGGCGGAGCTGGGCTGAGAACCAGACACCCCCAACTCTATGCTCCACTGCAGCCCAGCCAACAGCTCAGGTCCTCCTAGAAAAGCATGGGAGACCCAGGCAGACCCCTGCAATGAGGACGATGATGCTGGGAATAACAACAGCCAACAGTAGTCCAGCACTTAATATATACGCACCCGGGTATATAATAACACCAGATGATAGCGCTGTACGGACGTTAAAAGCATAGCAATCAAGATGTAAGATGACAGTCATTGACCAGCTTGGCCCAATACTCAGCTTCAGCATCCAAGTCGAAGCTAGAAGGACCCAAGACAGCTGACTCCCTGTCTGGAGCGGTCCTGAGGCCAGGCTGGGGGGAAATTTGGGTGGGAATCTGGGCTGAGACCATGTGTGCACATACCAACATTATAGGTGTTGAGATCCAGTATTCCTCTGCAAAGAGACCCTAAGGGATTGTCTTCAATAATCTGTGAAGAAACAAGACATAACTCACATTCGTCTTAAAGGGAATAATGAAAAGATAACCAGTTTCCAAAGCACACCGTTTAGCAAAGGCACTGCCTGTGGAACTGTTTAAAATGCATTTTCATTACAGGCTACGTCCACGGGGAGAGAGCTAAATAACGAAGCGTGTTGCTGATGGGGACCCAGCAGCGAGCAGGTGCCGGCAGGTTCAGTGTTTCATTTTCCAATCTGTAAAAAGGCGCCTTGTGAATTCCAGAGCAGGTTTCGAAGCATTTCCATGGATCTGGTTTCAGAAACACCCTAGACCCTTTCTTCTGACATTATCAGGAAGTGGGACTGGCCTCCTTTCCAAGCCCAGCTCAAGAACCTCTGTGGCTCCCCGTGTCCTATGGGAGCAACACCTAAGCTCTGCAGTCTGGCCTCAGGGCTTTCTGGGCACTGCTCAGTCTTCCAGCTCTTCCTCTCGCGCACATTTGAACCATCCCAGGGGTCAGGTGAGGTGGGGAGTTTCCTGGTCTCGGGAAAGCTGGAAGAGCTGTGTATCTGCCCATCACGTGTACTACACCACCCCTCCCCCAGGCTAATGCCGACCGTGCGGGTAAAGGGCAATGCGGGATGGACACAGCTGGGGAGCCGGGGGCGTTCACGTCTCTGCCTCAGGCCGAGCGCAATGAACAAAACTGTGTTTCCACTACCACACCTTTGCTTAGGCTGTACCTTCCCACCTGCAGTTCCCTTCTGCTGGTCTCTGGCTGCTGAACTCTAACTTAACTTTTAACACTCAAAGGCCTCTTCCTCCATGCAGCCTTCCTAAAGTGCCCCGAGTCTCTCAGAAGAAAGTCTAAGATTCCAGCCTTGGAGCACTGCCATCACACTGAAAGTAGCTGCTCTTCGAGCCTTCTGCGCAAGAGGCAGAGGGGAACAGAAACCAGGTTTGCAATGTCACCAGGAGGGCCTCGACTCACCTTTCCCTTGGGCCAGCCTGCTTACACCAAGCACATTCTGAATGTCAGGCTGGCCAAACGAAATGTTGTATTCGCAAGCCGCTTTAAGCAAAGGACATGGCCGTGGCCGTTTTCACTGCAGAGGGAATCCTGCATATGCAAAGCCTTCCAGCCCAGCGCAGCCTGATTTAAACCTGACTGTCTTGTCACAGTGACCGTCACCCACAACTCGGGGGACAGTCCCAATTTCCCCGTCACTCTGCTGTCCCTGTTCAGGAGCTCCTTGGGGAACACAGGACAACGCATACAAAACGTGGAGCTGGCTCAATGGACCCCCCAGAGCAGGATCAGCGGGTCCCTCCCTGTGATGAACGATGGAGACTCACCTGCTTTTCCAGCCCCTCTGCGTCAGCTGTTGAAATGTCTTCAACGTAATTGGACGGGAAGTACTGCTGGATTCTGGTTCCGTAGTCTCCTTTCCACCTATACGGAAACAGAGAGATCAGAGGGCCTTGGCCGAGCGGTGTTAATGATCATCACTGCTCACTAGCTCCCAGCCGATGGGGGAGGGGGAAGGTGGCAAGTGACTGAGTGTCCGGAGGAGGGGGTCGTTATCTGTGACAGCGGAGCGTATCAAACGGATCCTCGGGTTTTTTTTTTTTTTTATCAGCAGTGAGTGCTGGGGGTCACGTCCTCCCCTTACCATGATCCTAGTGTTTGGTCAAAGCCACCAAAAGTCAAAAGTTTCAGTGCTTTAAGTGGACATCAGATGCCATACAAGACGAAAGCTCAGCTCTAGCGGAGGCCCAGCCCCCTTTCAGGGAGGGCTGTGAATTTAGAGACAGGGGTGGGATAAGGAAGGTTCTGGAGCCAGACGGCCTGGAATCAAACCCCGTTCCACCACCAGCTACGAGGTGCTCTGTGCCTCAGACCCTCCATCTGTACGTGGGGATCATCCCAGTGCCTCCCTCAGAGGATTTTATTGGGACTATATGAGTTAACATACACCACAAGCTTTGAGTAGCACCTAGTACATATTAAGCGACCAACAGTGTCGGTTCTTGTTACTCAGCTAAAGTCGTGCCCCCCACCCCTGACCTTCCCACCTCTGTAGCAACACTAATAACATGAGACATAATCAACTTTTGTACGTGTCTTGATTCAACCAAACTGGCGGCACCTCCAAGATGTGCTGCCAGGTCCGGTGCCTGGACATGCAGGGCTCCTCCTCCAACCCCTCTTGTGGGCCACTTTCTGCAGCCAGGGGGCTCCTTCCAGAATGCCCCTCTGACCCCACCATACCAGTAGCTCCCGAGGCATTCAAAATTAAGCCTAGACTGTTCAGCCTGGCAATCAGAGCCTGGAATGCTATAGCCCCAGGGGCTCCTGGACCCCGACTCCTACCTCTCTGTGACTTGAACCTGATATTCATTCCACACCACCTGTGGCCACCTCCCCCTGTGGCCCTGCCATGCTGTGTAACTTCTATGCCTTGGTCTGTGCCCTTTATAGCCAGCTTGCCCCTAACCATTTAAGACTCAGCTGAGGCCTTCCTCTTCCAAGGAGCCTTCCCCGACTGCCACCTAGGCCGAGTGCTCCTCCTCTGTGCTCCTTGGCATCTGTCCCCACAGCTGTCAAACCAGTCCGCGCCTTATAGTTAACTTAACAGTTATACATCCGTCTTCCCCTGTACGTGAGACCTTTCTCGGTCTTAATCAAATCTATCCTCGGGGGCACTTAACAAATGTTTGTTAACCTGAATAAGCAGAGAGGACTGACTGTCCCACGACCTGGTGGAAACACAGAATTGCCAGTTGTGAGCCTGTTTCACACTCTTTTCACCTTCATTTCTCCAGACCTATCTCCGGCAAAGTCTGGCTGTATTCAGGGCGACTGTATGGACCATTTGCCCAGAACTGAATGGTTTATACCTGTGGTCCAGATGTAGTATCAACAGCGCATTCCCTCCACTCTAGAACGTATCCTGGTTTGAACCACAATTATTTGGTCCTCTAGTCTGGGAGGATGCAAAAAAGTGTGGTCTGAGGCAGACATCCCACTAGGTGGCAATACTGTCACCAGGGAGAGGATAAGAAATGAGGGGACCTCAACTGGGCATAAGGTTTACCCTCAGTCCCTCACTAAAGGCACTTACTCCAGTCTCTTAACTCATCTTGAGACAAGATCTGTGGGGATCCAGGTAAGAAATGGGTTGGAAAGAGGGGGTTCTCCAAATTAAAAAAACAAACAAAAAGAAAGTCTGAACACCTCTGGATCTAGCACATGAGTAAGTAAAAAGTGTGGCCTCTTGAGTCAGAAGGCCTGGCTTCAAATCTCAGGCTGCTGTGTGACCCTGGACAAGTTACTGCACTTCTCTGTGCCTCAGTGTCATCTATAAAATGCAGGTAAGAACAGAACCAACCTTACAGGGTCACTGTGTGCATTAAATGAATTATTTCAAATGAAGTGCTTAAGACAGTGCTTGACAGTGCTCCATTCAGGCTGCTATTCAGATTTCTAAGTCAGGTCCAGCTATCTTGCAGGAGGAAGAGGTGCCAGTTTTGTGAGGCACTTGAGTAACTAACTCTGCAAGTGCTCATGGTTATGAACAAGTCCTTATGGCTCTAAGGTAGGAATCATCCCATGAACCCACTTGCCTAGGAACCCACTTGCCTGGGGAACTATGGATGGGCAGAGAATTCTTATTCCCAGGTGAAAAAGGGGAAGAGATAACTCAACCCTCAAACACCCAGGTGCCTTTGGCCTAAAAATGTACCTCTTCAATCCAGGATGGGGCCACTGCATAGTGCATGGCACTAAGCAATAGTATAAGAATTTGAATTTAAAATAATGCACAGGCTTGTGCTGTTTAGTAGCTGGACCTTGGAAAGCTTCATTCACTGCATCTATAAGTGGGGATAATCATAGTCCTAACTGCAGGGTTGTAACAAGGATTTGGTTAATGTATGAAAGCAGTTAGCATAGTGCTTGGCACACAGACCTCAAGAAATGGGAGCTGCTATTATAATTAAAATAATACATAATATGATGTGATGATATGATAAAGGACATGATCATTGTTATTGTTATTTACCCACTTTCCTGAATACAGCATGCATCAGTCACCTTCCCACAGAAAGTACAACAGGTCAAAGCCAGCCCAGAACAGCAGATAAAGGGGTCAGAGCTCCCCTCAGCCTTACCAGCCCCCAGGCTCCTTGGAGACATTGTGGATGAGGGCGCCACGGCAGAAGCTCAGCTCATCGCTTCGCTTGGCTTTGTAGTCATACAGAGCTTTCACGGTTCTCTGAGGCTTTCAGGGAAAACAAGAGGGTAAAGGTCAGGCCAGGCAACATGAGCAGAAGGAGGCGGCTGCATTTTCTGGCACATTGGTTCTTCTCAAAAGAGAGGGAGGCTTTAGTCCAAGGTTACAGCGCCATCTGCTGGTGAAGGGCTGGCATTGCCAGGGAGCCACAGCCCCGAGGACGTATACCAGGGAGTGGGGATGGGAACTGGCCTAAGCTCAACACCGCTTCTGGACATCCCCAAGCCTCACCAGCATTTTAACCTAGGCCAGTGATCCCCTAACTAGGATGCTGACATTTTCCAAGAGTAACTGAGATGCTCCTCCATGAAATTCACCAAAAGGGGTCTCTGCACTGGCAGAAACAACACAGAACTTAGGACAAAATTTCTCTTCAGTGAATTTGCTTTAATGCCGGCTGCTTGACAAGCATAAATCAATGACAAAATGAACACACACACACACAGCAAGCAAACACTAACAGGAAAACCTCAGAAACCACCAGCCTGTTTAGATCAGCAGCTGCCCCTCCCCCAACCCAAGGAAATGGGGATGGGGGTTTTATAAGGAATCCATAAAACTGCTCCTCAGGGCATGGGCTATGGAGTCAGACACGTGGGTTAAAATCCTTGGTTTGCCCCTTCCTTACCAGCTATATAATCTTGAGGCTCTCTCAGCCTCAGTTTCCCCAACTGTGAAACAGGAATTAAAACTTTACGTACTTCACAGGGTCATTGAGACTATTAAATGAGATAATGCATGAAAGGATAAAAATGACAATAGCTAGCATTTCTTAGTCAAAGCCCTGTTCTAGGCCTTTCATCTATAGTGTCTCCTTTAATCCTCACAACAACCCTAACAGGTAGGTAAGCAGTAGGAGTATATCCTGTTTTACAGATGAGGAAGTAGAGGTACACAGAGGTACACAAAGAAGTAACCTTGCCCAAAGTCAACCAACTGGTAAGTAACTGAGCAGAGAAAGAACCCATTAATATGAGTTACTGCCATAGTTCGTGATGTTCCATAAGAAGCAATGTGGGTTTTAGGAGCTTTGCCATAGGAACCTCCAACCAGAGCTTTCACCCTTGACTCCCCCACCTGCAAACAGTGCAGGCTCTACCTGTGCATCCTGCTTCAAGGGCAGACTTAAGGACCAGAGCCACATCTTTCCCCATGAAATTCTATAGGTCACTACCAGACTCCAAGGCCAAAAGGAAGGTATAGCCAGTGGCAGAGGGGGGTGCCATATAACGGCTTCCACAGGAGCAAGTCTCCAGCCTGAAAGATGGCAGGAGAGGTCCTCATGTCAGGTCCCTCATGAACTAGAGAAACGAACCACCACTGGATGACGAAGCAGGCATGTGATGTGACACAGCAAACTGGCTAAGAGTGCACTCCAGGGAGCATCCAAATCCCAGCTCCACACCTTCCTCAGCAATTATTCAACCTCTATGTACCTCAGTTTCCTCATCTGTACAATGGGCACAAAAATGGTCCCTAATGCCTGGGGCTGTTACAAGGACTGATGAGCCATCACGTGCTTAGAACAATGCTCGCTATGTGGTCATCAGTATGTGTTAGCTGTTATTACTGATCTAATCACTCCAGTTCTGAGAGCTCATTTAAAGGACATAAAGCAAAAGAGACCAAGCCTCACAGGTGAGGAAGTTCAGTTTAGTGTTAATGAGAAGAGCACAGCCTAGAAACAACCCAAATGGCCACTGATGGGGACACAGCCAAATGGGCAGTTACCCAGAATATTCTACAGCATAAAACACACTCTCTTTTTAAGTTAAACTTCTAGTCCATATACTTCATCTAAATTTTTTGGCCTACCAGGTTAAACAAAAATGGTCATTAAGTAGCTTAGCAGTGGAGAAACTCAACCTGTGGCCAAGCAGCAGGTGAACAAAGCAGAATAAAAATGGCAGGTGCTGGTGGTGGTGACTATAAAATACAACTCCATGCGGACAAAGACCAGAACGGACAGCACACCCAGAAATGCAGCTACTGCACTAGGATGGTGAGACCAGGGCTGATTATTTTTCTTCCTTTCAAAGTGTTTTTTTTAATTGTTACATCATTTTTTCAATCACAGTAATAATAATAATAATTTTATTTTGAAGCACTCACCATGGTCTGGCAGCTTGCGATCAAATTCTGCATACAATCATGTTTTACTTGGCTCACTTAGTGTAGGAGGACTTTCTCTACAACTTGGTTTAGTTGCCAGGATTTTATAATGGGGAGATTTCACATCAAACATCCAGATTACTGGCTTGTCTTGAGAAATCAGAAGACCCAGCCTGATCTCTGGAAAGGCAGCCATCGACTCCTAATGGGGGGCGGCTGCCCTTGAGATGGGCTGCGTGTCCCCAGTTTACCGTGGCCTCCACCAAACCCTGACACCTGGCTGACATGAGGCCATGTCATTCTCATACCCAAAGCATCTGTCACTTCTAATAAAAGTTTTTGCTATTCAGCCAAGTCCCCTAATGCCTTTCACACCCAGTTCCATTCACCCACAACTTTTCAAGACTTCACTTCTTGCTGAAAGGGATTTGCATTGGCCAAGGATTATAAGTTTAAACAAATTTCTCTCTGGATTTCTAAAGAGCCCACCAGCAGGGCCCCTTCCTAAGTGAGAACTGTACACTAATCGTGTACCAGATACCCCCCCAAACAGAAAATTCACCACCGTTCTTCCACTGCAGGCTCAAACTAAATTTGAGATGAAACCAGGAGCTGCAGGCTAACAGTAAAATCCAGGCCCACCTGCATGAAATTACACAGCAGCTGGGGTGGGAATGTAAGATACCGTTTGCACTGCAAAGAGGTCACTGAACCAAATGGAATTTATGAACACCACAGGCTCAGTCACTTAGCAAGAAACATTTGAAAGACTTTTAATTAGAAGCTGTGTGGCCCAAAGGTGGTTCATCAAACTTCAGAATTTTAGCAAAACAGTTGCGTTTGGATGGAATTCTATTAACCTCTTCCCTGAAACTAGATGTCGTATTGTCAATCATCATTTTCTTCTCAAAAAAACATTTTGGGGGGCCAAGTTTTCCAAAATGCTCCCTCACCCTCTTTTAACTGGGGGGTGGACCCCATGTCAATCTAGTGACTAAGGAATAGCGTGAATTGGAAGTTTGGTACTGTACCATGGAAGGATTGATTTCACTGGGATCCACATACATCCTGCTGACGTCATAGAGGGAGTTTATATCTCTTTCCTGAAAAAGAATAGAGAACAATAAATGGAGCCATCCAAGCTCCCGGGACAGCCCTTACTTAGAACAGGGATGCATCCTTGTGGTTTCCTGCCCTCTAGTAGAAGAGCTGAAACCTCACAATTTACTCACCTTGCGGGTGGAGACAGTAAAAAGCTATTAAGTTCCCCAAAACTTGGAAATTTTACCCCAAAATGAGAGCGGCCCCCATGTGGGCCTGCGCTGTGCTCCTTTGTAAGAAAAAAACACACACCCTGAGATCCAGTGGTGTGCTGGAGCAAGCTCACCGCTCTTCCTGACCGCCTCTCAACGTCGGCAGCTTGACGCTGGCCACGGTGGGAGTATTTACACCACAGAAATTGGCAGATGCCACAAACCAGGGCTTCGTTTCACGGAGAGGTGGGTAAACCTCCACCAGCACACACTGAAGGTCCCTCCTGCCCTTCCTCTGCCTCTCACTGGCCTTTAGCCCCACCAGCCACATTTCTGTCTCGTGCACGCCTGCTCCCCCACTGGCTCCCCCCGGAACTGGCCTCCTGCACAGCTTCTCGGCCAATCCGCTCCCTGGGCTCCCTTCTCACCCTCTGCAGGAGGCCTGCTCCCACCTCTGTGGCCCCAATCTAACGAAGTGCCCCATCCCTTAGGCACACCATCCTGTTTTCTCTTCTTCACTGTAACTCACCCTGCCCGGTGTGTGTGTGTCACCCAGCTCCCTTTTCTAGAGCCCAAATTTCCCAACGCCGATGGTGTTCCACCATACTCCCAGTATCTAGAACAGTTCCTGGCACATGGTGCACAGTAAATCTCTTTTCAATAAGTTAATGACTCTGTCTGATAGGAACTGAGACATGGTAATCAGATCGGCTGTCTTCTCTGCTCAGAACCCTCCAACAGCTCAGAAAAAAAGCCCGTGTCTCACAGTGGCCCTACACCACGCAGTTCTAACCTTATTTAGTGCTGCCCCCGCCCTGGCTCACTCACCAGCCACAGCAGCTTCCTTTCTGTGCCTCAGGCATGCTCTCACCTCAGGACCTTTGCACTGGCTGTTCTTTCTTCCTCATAGCTGCGGGCTCCCTCCTCCACCTCCTCTTGTGTCTGCCCACATGTCTCCTTGTCAGCGAGATCTTCCTGAGCACCCTTGAGAAGTGCAGCCCCTTCCCCATCACTCTATCCACTTATCCACCTGCTCAGTGAGTTTTTCTCCATAGCACTTATCACCCACCAGCTGATACATGCTCTGTATATATTTTTAAATTTCATTTGTTGTCTGTCTCCCCTACGCTAGATTGTAAGAGTCCAAGGGCAGGTCTTTGTCCACGCTGTGCAATTTTGGACGTAGAGCCGTGTGGGACACATGTCAGTGCTCAAGAAAGGTTTGCTGAATGAACAAACAGATGAATCGTAACCTCAGACAAGATATTCCACCCAATCTCGAGTGAGTCAACCACCTACCATATTGTAGCGCTCCAGGAGCTCGGGGGTCACAGGGTAGCGCAGTTTCATCTTCCGGTAGAGTGCGTGCTTCTCGTAGTAGCTGACCAGCTCCACGAGGCTCTCGAAGTAGGCGGAGGTGCCCAGCACGAAGTGCCGCCCGTCCCGGTTGATGCGACAGTGCTTCACCTTGCCCCTGGCCCTGGGGGGGAGACCACATGGTGCTGACATCCTGGCAGCCAGACAGACGGTGGCCACATAAGCCCACCAATCAGAAACAACCTAGTCATCCATCCTAGGGGACCAAATAAATGAAGAGCACACAGCCCTCGCATGGAATACAATGACGTAGGTCTTTGCAAAACAGATACAGAAGAACCGGTACCTCAGAAGAAACACTTCAGAGTGACTCAACAGCTATGGCTCCTCTGGTCCTTCCCTTCCTCCCCAACTACTGGACTTGACTACAGAACACCCCAGTGTCCAGATCAGGGCCAGCAAACTATGGCCCACAGATTAAATCCACCCCCCCTCCTGTTTTTGTAAATAAAGTTTTATTGACGCACAGCCACATTCATCTGTCTATGTACTGCCTGTGGCTGCTTTCACTCTGCAACGGCAGAGCTGACTGAGCAGCTGCAACAGAGGCCATCTGGCCTGCAAGGCCTAAAATATTTATCCTTTGATCCTTTGTAGAAAACATTAGCCCACCTCTACTTGAGAACTCTGGGACTTGATGCCCAAACCCTTAAATCTTATCTTTAGCGGCCCAACTCGTGCACAAATGGAATTTTTTTTTTCCAAAAGGGGAAACAAATCTTTTGTTTCCTCACCTATTTGAAACAAGAGGCAGAAGAAAATCCAAAAGAGAATAGAATCCTCAGTCTTACTAGCTTTTATCAGCAAGAAGAGAAATATCTGTGAAAGTAAGTTTGACCCTAACTTTACAGCCAAGAGCATCTTTAAAGCTGCAACAGAACTAGTTACTATGCTCAAACTACTTATCTTTTAAAAATTTTGCACCTTAACAGACATTTTTTACTGTTTTAAAAAATACATCCCGGGGCTTCCCTGGTGGCACAGTGGTTGAGAGTCCGCCTGCCGATGCAGGGGACACGGGTTCGTGCCCCGGTCCCGGAGGATCCCACATGCCGCGGAGCGGCTGGGCCCGCGAGCCATGGCCGCGGAGCCTGTGTGTCCGGAGCCTGTGCTCCGCAACGGGAGAGGCCACAGCAGTGAGAGGCCCAAAAAAAAAAAAAAAAAAAAAAAAAAAAAAAAAAAACATCCCGGGGCTTCCCTGGTGGCGCAGTGGTTGAGAGTCCGCCTGCCAATGTAGGGGACACGGGTTCGTGCCCCGGTCCGGGAAGATCTCACATGCCATGGAGCGGCTGGGCCCGTGAGCCATGGCCGCTGGGCCTGCGCATCCGGAGCCTGTGCTCTGCAGCGGGAGGGGCCACAACGGTAAGAGGCCCGCGTACCGCAAAAAAAAAAAAAAAAAAAAATCCCATTAAGCCATTTCTTCCAAAACTCCTATTTAAAAAAAAAAAATGCTAGGAGACTACTTCTTCAGTAGCCTACAGGCAATGATATTTTATTAAATATTTATTTTTAAAAAGAAAAGAAATACTGCTGAGTAAAAAAAACAAGTTGCAGAATGAAACTATAGTATGATCCTATTTCTATTTTTTTAATGGAACAAAATACCACTAACAGAGTGGCGCTATATATTTTCCACAGGTACATACATATGTATGTAAAAAAAATTTTTTTGAGTCTTGATGGAGACACCAGTTACAAAACTGCTTTCTGCCAAAACAAAGATTGAGATGGCAAAGACCACAGGGGGCTTTAGCTTTCACTGCAGTATCTTAATTTTTTATAAGGCTAATATACTTACGTAGTGAAAAATTAATTTTAAAACTTTATACAAAAGCTCTACAGGGCAGGGAGGCTCTGGGGTACTGAGGTTAAGAGCATCAGTCAGGTTCTGGCTCCTTCCCCAGGTAACCTCCCTGAGCCTCAGTTTCATCATCCACAGATCTGGGGATGCACAGCTTCTGTCTCAAGGTGAGTGTCAGGACCGCTGTCCGTTAGGTAACCCAGGGTAAGCCCTTTGCAATGTGTCTGGCACCCAGAAGAAACTAAAGAAATGAATGGTTGGGAAAATATAAACAGCCAAGCCAAAACTTCCCTGGGAGACAGAACAATCAAAAGGGGAGAACAGGGCTGGAGTAAGAGCTGTGCTTTCCAGCCTCCCGGACTGTGCTGCTAGGAGCCAGTGAACACTAACGCCTGAGGGCTTAGCTTCGCGATGAAGCCCCTCATCCCACGGAGGGGCGCCTCCCACCCGTCACACCCGGAAAACAACCTCGTCTCTTTGCGTGCATTTGAAAGCAGACACTTCCCTCCTGTGGAAATCTATACAGAAGGTCAGTATATGTTCCCAGGGCCTAGAACGGCGCCTAGTACAGAAGAAGTACCCCCACAAATATGTGGGGGGAGGGAGCAAGGAAGACGGGGAGTCACTTGTGAGTCCTGTGATGACACCTCTCATCCCCACCAGACCACTGGCCTCATGGGAGCAAGGGCTGGGCTGTTTTTATCACTCCTGAGTTTCTAGACCTGACACATAGCAGGTGCTTATCAAACATTTATTGATTCCTAAAAAAGAAAACCTCCAGCTCTCAGGGTGCCTCCAATCTCATGGGGAGGACAGATGTGCAAGCAGAACACGGTGGATGTCTATAAGCTGAGTATCCATCTGGGAGCCCCCGCTTCATCCACGCATTTCCAGTGACCCCAACCTCATCGCCAGCTTGAAGGTGCCCAATCAGAATCAAGTTACTGGGCTCAAGCAGGGGCCAGTGGGAGCACCTCACAGGACTCATCCTCTCTGTGGACACTGTCCTGGCACCTCAAGGTAAAGTGAGAACAAAGCCAATGGAGCGTAACACCGAGATGCTCAGAGCTAGTCTCCTGTAGGTCACAGACGAGGCTTGTATCCGAGTGTGTTGGAGGCCAGTTTCACCTCTTGAGCATCTCAGCCTGTAGCCACTAAATCCCCACCTTTTTTCTTTCAGCCACTGAGTTTGGTTTCTGTCCCTTGCACCCAGAAGCATCCTGACTGACGACAGACTATAGCGCAATGCGACCCCCAACACCCAGCCCAGTGCCTGGTACAGCACAGATTCAATTAAACACATCCAACTCCCATCCAGGAGAAGCAGACACCATAAAGAGTTTGGGGGAAAAGAGCAAAGACACCCCTCTGTTGGCAGCACAAAGCACAGAAGAGCCATGCTGGATGGAGCTGGCACACAGTAGGTCCTCAGTAAACAGCAGTGATAATCACCATCACCCCCCAGGAAGGCAGCTCAGGGGTAATGGGGGATGGGGGCAAATCCAAACGCCCTGAGGGGCAGACTGAACAGGAGCCAAGGGGGACGGGTGAGGGCAACAGGAAAGGAAGGGCAGGAGCAGGCTGGCACACCGGGGCCCCTACTGTGCAGCCAGTAGCCACCTTCACCCTGGGCAACTGTGGGCCCAGAGCGTCCAACTCCTTCCATTTTTCATAAGAAGCAATCTGAATTTCCAGGTAAAACTTCTCAGTTTTTAACATCACCATGCAGGCTGAGCAAAACACCCAGAGGCCCAATGTGGCCCACAAGCCTCTTGCTTAGACCTCACAGTAAAGCACGCAGGCTTTGGAGGAGGACAGGCCTGAGTCTGAAACCCTGACTCAGCCTAGGATGAGGCTGTATGGCTTTAGACAGGTCAATTAACCTCTCTGGGCCTCCTTTTCCTTACTTGTAATAACTGGATCTACCCCTCATGGGCTACCGTGATGGCCTCAAAGGCAGCCCAGTGTCCCAAACATCGGTTAGGAATTCAATATCTGGTAGCCAGCATTCTATTACCATCATCAAGAATACGCAGGGAGGGCTTCCCTGGTGGCGCAGTGGTTGAGAGTCTGCCTGCCGATGCAGGGAATGAGGGTTCGTGCCCCGGTCCGGGAAGATCCCACATGCCGCGGAGCGGCTGGGCCCGTGAGCCATGGCCGCTGAGCCTGCGCTCCGCAACGGGAGAAGGCACAACAGTGAGAGGCCCGCGTACCGCAAAACAAACCAAAAAAAGAATATGCAGGGAAACCCTGAAAATGGGGAAATGGAAGGAAAGTATGATGCTTTTGGTAGAAACTGGAGGAATTGGGCATCTCGGGGTAGAATTAACATACAGAACCACCGTCCTAGAAGTGGTTGGTCCACACAACCTTCCCACTGGCAGTGGGGTGTCAGCTGTGGATGGGAGAAAACAAGAGCTACAACATCACCCATCTGGATTGCCAGGGCGGCCTGGGTTCGAATTCCAGCTCCACCGCTCACAGACTGCATGTTTCAAGCAGGTTATTTAATCTCCCTGTGCCTCAGTTTCCTCCTCTGAAAGTAGGGATCACGGTCATGCTGACCCCACAGAATTGCTGGAAGATGAGATGAATTAATATAAAACACAATGCTCTTGAGAATACAGACCGGTGCCCAGCACACTGAACGCACACATCAGTGTCGTCTGCTTTCGCTCTTTATGATTGTCATCGTCGTGGTTGACACCCTGGGCGGAGGACACAGAGCTCAGCCTCCGCCTGCAGTTCCCCCTTTGTTCTCCACACCTGCCCTTCCCAAGCCGTCTCTGCAGAGCACACAGTGGGCTCCAGCCCGTGCACCTACCTGAAGGTGATGGCGTAGGAGTCGGTACCTTCCCGCTTCCGGATCAGGAAGGCCCCGTCCCGGGGCACCCGCATCAGCATGTCCTCCGCTTCTCCACGGCTCAGCCCATCATGGTACCACCTGCCGCACAGGGCCGGGAAAATGGCCAAGGGGGAGGCCGCTGAGACTGGCAGCAGAGGAGGGGACGGTGGGTTCCCGGGACGCCCGAGGCACGGCCCCGGAACCCACCACGGCAGCTACACAGGGGGCCTCCTCCCCCGAAACCACCGCTGAAGACTGCAGCGTTTAAAAAGATCACCCAGACACAGCTCGGGTGAAGCGTTCATGCAGTGGGTCTGCTTGGAGCATAAGCGAATAAATCAACTTACATCTTTACCACCACCCCCCCGACCCAACCCCCGACCCCAGCATCAGAGGATGGCACAGTCACCACAGTGTCTCAGAACAGCACAGGCAGAAAAGATAGGGAATAGGGTTTTAGGTTGTTTTTAAAGATGTGAAATAGCAAATTTTACGGCGATCCATTTGAATAAGGACAAGAAAAGTAAAAAATAAAGGTGCCATAGCTACATGGCCTCCTGTGAAATGTGCATTTGAGCAGCCTTCTGCTTAAAAATGACTCTTTTCTTTTCACAACTAGTTAACCCTTTGCAAGGCCTAACTGATACTCACTTTACAATTATTTTTTCGCTCTCAGACCAAAAGGAATGAGCTTGGACAGAAAACGTAACACCGGGCCAAAATTAACTCTAAAAATCAAAGCTCAAGACCTCAGGACCACGAAGATAAAGGAGAAGAAAGGAAAGGAGAGGAGAGAGAAACAGGCTGTAGGTAACCGGACAGCGGCTGCCCTAGGGAACTGCAAGAGGCCCCAGTGGGCCCAGGTGAGGCGCCTCGTGGGAATCTGGGCCCCAGCACACCCGCCAGGCTGGTGTTTCTGATCCGTGAACGCAGTCGCACCCCCAGGGCACAGGGCACACGTACGGCTTCGACTCGTGCGGGCTGGGGTTGGGAACTGGGTCGGTGAGCCGGAGCTCGAACTCGGCACAGCGCAGGTGCGTCTCGCTGTAGTGCTGGATGAGGGCATAGATGCTTGTGAACATGAGGTTGTCAGTCAGGTAGTACTTCAGGGTCCCACCCTCCACGGTGGAGCGGATCCGGCAGTGCTGGACGCGGCCCGACCGCCTGCCGGGAGAGGGACCACGTCAGAGCCCAGGCCCGGCCGGCGGGCCCTTCCCGCAGCCGGCGCGGCAGAGAGCACAGGGTGGGCCAGAGCTGTGGCCGGGGCCCCCAGGGGTGGACGCTATGTGCGGCCACACAAGCCTCCGTCTGCTCTTAGCACTCACCCAGCGCTTTCACACAAGTTGATACTTGGGGCTGGATTCCAGACCATCCTACCTACTTCCTCTACCCGCCGTCCCCTTTCACCTACGTAACTGTGCCTCTGGAGCCAGACAGCCTAGGTTCCAATCCTGACTCTGCCACTGAGGAGCTAAGTGACCGTGAACAGGTGACCTGTCCTCTCTGAGCCTCACTATTATGACCCTAGTGGTCAACAAGGACAATGATAGTATCCTCCTCACAGAGATGTCCTGGGGATGAAACGGGATCATACACAGAACGTGCTCGGAACGCGGCCTGGTACGTGGTAAGCATCTGACAGGCGTTAGCTGTCGCGATTGTTTGTATGTTGTTAATATTAGAACTTTTATCCTTCAGGTCTCAATTTAAACACCACTTCTTTCAGGAAGTCTTCCTGGATTATTCTCCCAACATCACACTAGACCCCTCTCTTACAGACTTTCATGACGTCCTGCGCTTTTCCCACTGCACTTGTCAAAACGAGAATAATGTATCATTTGCCTGATTCCTTTTCCACTGTTCATCTCCCTCCCGAAACTCTGATCTCCATCAGGACGAGGACCCTGTCTGTCTGTCACTGCTAAGTCACTGTGCCTAGCACAGAGCAAGTACCCAATAAATAAATCTCTTTTAATGAATTCATGCACAGATGACTGAGTGAGTGAATGAGCACACTCACTACAGCCTCACCCACAGTTCCGTCAGGCCACTTGACAATTTTAAATAGTGCACTGAAATATCGCTACTCTTGTTGACTACGTTTTGGGGCCCTCACCCAAGTCTTGCCCCACACAGCTCACTAAATAAAGTCTGGGTTTCCAGCCCAGCCCCACCCAAGTGTGGCCTGAGCTGGCACCACTTGCCTCACGGCGCCCCATCCCACCAGCTGCGAGGAGAAGGCGCGTGCCCCGGGGAAGAGGGCCATTACCAGAAGGACAGGGTGTAGTCATTGGGGTAGGTCTCGCTCTCGCGCACCAAGAAGGTCCCATCCTTGCCCCCCGTCTCGGCGCAGTATTCCTGCAGCAGCTTCTCGGCACTTGTCCTCTTCTCCACCTTCTTGTGGAACCACTTCTCCCCAAAATGCAGCTCCGTGGGGGCTATATCCTGGGCCGCAAAGAGAGGAGGGGTTTCTGAAAACCCGGACCAGACCCCCAGTATCATCAGACTGGTCCCTGTGTGCATGCTGATTCCTGAATAACAGACTGGACTGGGTAACAGACCAAAAATGGCCTCAGCTCGCTTTTACCCCGAACCCCGAGAGGTCCGGGAAGCCAGCCTCCACTGCCCTCCCCACCCCCCAGCCACCTACTCCTGACACTTCCCCATTTGTGGTGGCCTCCTGGAGTTCTGAGTCCTGGGGTAAGGGGTCCCCAGTACAGCCCTCAACTCTACTGTACAGGAAGCCTGAGAGCCATAATACCCTGGGGGCTGCACTCAAGAGATAGTACCAAGGATGACCAGCAGCCCAGCGGGGGAGGGCAGGAAAGCCAAGAACCAGGCTAGTGGCTAAGGCTGGACAGGACATCCAAATGTCCCCATCCTCCCCAGGGAGCACAGGCCAAGCCAGCCTTTCAGAGAGCAGGAAAGACACCTGAACCTCACTGGCTAAGCACATGGGCCAGCCAGCCAATCAGAGAAGAGCCAGGCAAGCCTTGGTACCCAAAGAGGCAGCTCCTTGGACTGAGCATGTCCAGGCCTGCCGGCCACCGGATGAGAGGAGCATTATAGGAGGTCTCCACCTACCGGGGGCTGTTCATCTTCCACAGTCTGTTCAATGTCATCGCTGAAGGACAGCTTGGCATCAGCAATGGCACAGTAGTGCCGAGTCCATTTCTACAAAGTAAAACCAGCGTTAGGGCTTCCCCAAAGTCTCTGCTCCATCAACTCCGAGGCCCAAGGCCCCTGCCTGGCATCACCCCAGCATTCACTGGGGACTCGCCTTTCCCACTTTTGTAGCCATTTATGGTGGTTTCACAGAATTCGATCCCCTGTGAGACATTTCTTTTAAAACATCTATTTTAAAACATCTTCTGGGGTTCTTTTGGCATTTTCAGGACTTCTTTATTCAGTGTGTCTAAGGGTAGACACAACGTAATATCGTATTGCTTTCATTTGAAGGCTTTTATGAATGATGGGATTGTTTTCTGTGTGTGTGTCCTCATGACTGTCTTTTTCTATTTCATCCATTTTTTAAGACTTTCAGGATTTCTCAGCCAGCCTGTCTAGAGACCCTTTCTTCAACATTTAAATATGACTTAATTCTTTATTTAAATTTCAACCATTTTTAATTTTTATTTCTAGAATATAAGAATAGATGTGTAAAAATATACTCAAATGCAGAAAGACAAACATAATATGATACCACTTAATATGTAGAATCTAAAATATAATGCAAATGAACCTATACACAAAACAGAAGCAGACTCACAGACAGAAAACAAACTTAGGGTTACCAAAGGGGAATGTTGCGGGGAGGAATACATTAGGAATATGGGATTAACAGATACAAACTACTATACATAAAATAGATAAGCAACAGGACCTACTGTGTAGCACAGGGAACTATATTCAGTATCTTGTAATAATCTATAATGGAAAATAATCTGAAATACATACACATATAACTGAATCACTTTGCCGTACACCTGAAACTAACACACCATCGTAAATCAAATACACTTCAATCAGTGAATCAATGAATTGATCAATACCTACTCAAATGGATTGCCATGTTAGGTTATGGGATATGAGAAGTGGCATTAACATTCAAAATGCCTCATTCCCATCAAAAAATAATGTTTCCTCGGGACTCCCCTGGTGGTCCAGTGGTTAGGACTCTGCGCTTCCACTGCAGGGGTCCCGGGTTGGATCCCTGGTCAGGGGAACTAAGATCCTACAAGCCACGTGGCTCGGCCAAAAATAACAGTAATAATGTTTCCAGTGGAACTGCCTCAGATTGGAGGACACTAAGGAGTTAGGACAACGGATTGCATTATCACATCCCAGATTGCATCCTGGGTCAGAAAAAGGACATTAGTGGACAAACTGGAATAAGGTCCACAAATTAGGTGGAAGTATTGTGCCCAGTGTTCAATTCCTCATTATGATAATTATACTCTAGTTACACAGAATGTTACTATTTGGGGAAACTGGGTGAAGCATGTATGAGAACTCTCTGTGCTTGTATGTGTGTGAGAATCTAGAGTATGTTACACTGAATATAAAACTGCTTCAAAGTAAAACACTAATAATGCAAAAGAAAAACAGTTTCCTTAAAATGACAAATTCACTTGGCACAAAACGGGAGTAAGACAGGAATCCTCCCGGAGCTCTCCAGCAGGCCGTAACGCGCTCAGGGCCTGAGAAGGGGCGCGAGAAGACGCACCTGGTCGATGGAATCCCACATGTACAGTTCACCCTGCTGCTTGTGTTCGTCTTTCTTGTCCTCCATGTTGACATCCACGTCGCCTCGGGGGCCCAGCTTCTTATGCTGAGGGGAAAAATACACAAAGCCTGTCTCCCTAAGACCCAGGTTAGGATCTGTGAGCCAGCAAACATTCATCTACACCAGCCAAGAATCCACCGGATCGTCCCACCTCAGGGCCTTTGCACTGTCTGTTCTCTCTGCCTGGCTTCTCTCTCACCACACTGGCGCTCTGTGCTCGGCGTCACAAACTCAGAGGAGCTTCCCTAAACATAGCCCACACTCCCCTTCCCACCCAGGTCACTCTCTAGCCCCTGGTAGTTCATCTTCACGCTCGTTAGCCTAAGTGTATCTATGTATCTATCTGTCTTCTGTCTTCCCTGCTAGAGTGTAAGCCCCATGAGGGCAGGGACTTCGTTTTGCTCCCTGTTGAACCTCCTGTACTAGGTTAGCAGATAGTGCTCGATAACTATTCAGTGAAGCAATGAGGTGCCCGCGCTCTCCAGCACACAGAGGGCGAGGCAAGATCACAGCCAGTCCAAGGGCACGGGCTGCGCAGGGCAGCGCAAGGCACACTGGGGATGTAGATTTAGAAGACCTGGGTGCGAACAGCACTGCCGCTGCTTTATGGGCTGCGTGACCCTGAGCAGGTGGCCGCACCTCTCTGAACCTCTCACGGCTCATCTGCAAGACTAAGAGAGTGATTACGACAACGTCCGCCTGGGCGAGTTCACTGACCACCCATGTGGACTAGCCTTGATAAATCCCCGTTGTGGCGACCGGGTGGAGGGAGCTCAGGATTGGGAGTCAGACCTGGGCTTGAACTCAGGGCCTATCACCTTCCTCGCTGTGTGGCCTTGGCTGCATGACAATCTGTCTCAGTAACTTCCCCTGTAAAATGGGGGTAACAGGGACTTCCCTGGTGGCCCAGTGGCTAAGACTGCGCACTCCCAACGCAGGGGGCCTGGGTTCGATCCCTGGTCAGGGAGCTAGATCCCACACGCCACAGCTAAGAGTTCGCATGCTGCGACTAAAGATCCCGCATGCCGCAACTAAAGATCCCGCATGCCGCAACTACAGATTCCAAACGCCGCAATGAAGACCCAGCGCAGCCAAATAAATAAATATATTTCTTAAAATGGGGTAACATAGCCCCCCTGTCCCGTAAGGCAGTGGGCGTGTAGGATACCTGTAAATAGTGCAGCATGACATAAATGTTCCATTTTGTTCCATCTTTGGCAGGAACTAACTGTAACCTCAGCTGAGTCAACCTCTAGACCTCAGGGTCCTCACCTGCCAGGTGGGCTGGGGGCCCGGGACTATCCGTCCTGCAGGGCTGCCATGAGACTGAATAACACTGACGACCGTGCCCAGCCCAGTGTGTGGCACTCAGTGACCATGTACAAATGCTACTTCCACCCCTTTTCCCTGAAATTGAAAGGGCTGAACCAAGAGGTACCACAGGTGGGCAGCGGGAACTCTAAAAGGAGTCTTCACACCCTAAAACAAGCGCTGGGAAATCCCTGGGGACACGCAGAGAGCTGTTCTAACAGAAACGGAGGGAAGCCACGGGGGAGCTGGGAATAGAGAGATGCAACGAGGTTCCCTGAAGACGGACGGCCACACCCGAGGAGCCCTGGACGCCTCCACCGCCCGGCCGAGCCCCCTCTGCCTCTCATCCTGCCTTCCTCACGCTAGAAGCTTCCCTGAGCGTCTCAGCGGAACCTGCCCCAGGATCTTAGCCAATTCCTCCAAATGTGCTGGTGTTTTGACCCCTGAGGGCACCAGCCTCCTCCTCTCTGGATGGGCCTCAGCCAAAGCCCCCTCACAATTTGGTGTTTCTCTGTCAAGCGGTTTGTCTCCCTACAAGACCGTGACCTCCTGGCAAGTAGGAGATGTCCCCAATGCATCTTAGTGGCCCAGTGACAATCTAGGGAACATACCATGCGTTCACACTACCCCACCTTCACGGATGTCATCCCCGAAGCCGAAGGGCCTTCTCCCTTCTCTGCCTAGTAAATCCCTGTCTGTCCTTCCTACGGACCTGCCAGCTGTCACTGAAATCCACACTGCTCCTTCCACCGGTGGCTGCCCAGCTAGAGTCAGCCCCTGCAGATGGTGTGGTCATGTGACTAAGTTCTCACGCACTGGACGCAACAGCCCAGGACTGTCCAACTGACGTCCCACCTGCTTACCAGGAATCACTCGCCCTGGACCCCTCACATTCCCGTTTCTAGGAGCTGGAGCTCAATGTGCCTTGCAGCCCAGCATGGACCACACACAAGGACAGTGCCCAAGGGCAGAGCCTTCGCCAGTTCTGTGTCATGGACCCCCTCTGAAGTCTGGGGAAGACTACGGATGCCTTTCTCAGAATAATGTTTATAATGCATAAAATGAAAAGAGAAACCAATTATACCGAAATACAGCTACTAAGTAAATAAAAAATACTTGCAATATACTAATACATGTACTTCCTTATTAACATCTTCCAAAAGATCTACAGGCAGATCTAATAACCATCATAATTTTAAAGTAGTGACGAGCACACGTTATCTTGAGATATTGGCAACAACTGTAGAAGTGATATGAAATTATCCACGATTTCTGCTGGTGGCAAAGCCTCAAGCGGCTTGTTGCCAATATTCATAATGGAAGGAAATGTTAAGTTTTACCTACATGTTAATAACGAGGCACCATTTTTGCCCAAAGTTCACATGCCACCACCTCACGAGTTTTATCTGTGGACTCCCTGGGGGTCTGCAGAACCCCATCTGAAAACCCCTTCCCTGGGAGACTGTAGACCAAGATGAGAAGATCCTGAGTCCCCAGACAACCTCATGGACCGGAGCTCAGAGCTCCTAGAATACTCTCCCGCACATCGAGTCTTGAACTTACACGACTGAAGCCACGGTCCATCTGGTCTCTTAACCCTAGTAATACACATGCCCATACGTCACCCCTCCTGGCATCCGTGGTACGGCCGTCACTCATCCCTCCCCACAGCCACCCCTCGCCTCTAGTGCACGCAACCCTCTGGGGCAACTGTTCCCTTCCAGTCCACCCCCCACGCGAGAACAGAGCCTGGGTCGCTGGAACAGCCCCAGCTCTGCACGAGGGCCTGACGCAGAGCGGGCCGTGGTGAAGACTGGCCAAAACAAACGCACAGAAGTGAGTGAACACTTCTGGGGCACCTGCTGTGGGACAGGGCAGTCCCAAGCGCTCCGCACATGTCCCTCCACGTTACGCTTGCAGCACACAAACGACGCGGGTTCTGTGGTGAAGCCCCAGACCACGAGGACGCAGAGGCGGCGGGAGGTGAAGCGACCTGGCCCGGGTCAGGCGCGAGGTCAGCGAGCAGAACGGGGAGCCCGTGCCCCAAGCCGCTGGCTCTCCCCATGTGAGCAATAGCCCCGGGCCGCTACCTTGATGATGATCTTCTCCCGCAGCTGGCTGGGCGACGGCAGCTGGTCGGCACTGGCCTCCGTGGGCTTGGTCAGCAGCAGGTCGCCGAACGCCTCCTTGAACACCCGGGCCATGTGGCGCTGCTGCTCCACGCAGCAGTGCTCCTCGATGGACAGGATCACGGGGAAGCTGCGGGCGGCGGGGAGGGAGGGGCGCTCAGCAAGCGGGACGGGGCCTCCGGGGCCAGGGCGTGCCCTGTGCTCTCGGCCTAGGGGGACGCCAGCACTCAGCTGGGGCTTCTCGGCAGTGACTTTGGCCAGGATGGAGCCCGGGGTGGGGTGTGCATGTGCGGGGGGGTATCTGTGTCGCTATGTGGGGTATACACGTGTGTCTGTACGTGGAGAATATACGTCTGATCATGTGTCTGCGGAGGGGGTGTCTCTGTGTCTTTGTGTTCCGGGGGTGTTCTATGCGGGCGGTGCCTCTGCACGTGAGCATCTGTGTGGGATGTGCGTGAACGTACGTGCGTGTGCGCTGGGGGTAAGGGGGCGTCTGCGCCCATCCGTGCGGGACTGCCCGTGTCTGTGGGAGGGTGTCTCTGAGTGTGTGTGTGTGTGTCCATGTGGGGTGTGTCTGCAAGGGGGGTATGTTTGTGTGTGTGTCCGTCCACCCAACCCTAGCTGCCTTCCCCTTAAAGGTGAACCACCAGGAAGGAAATCAGCCAACCGACCTCGAGGTGACAAAGGCATGGTCTTTGATGGCCTGCACGACATCATCAAACTTGATCTTGGTGGTCCGCGTCCAGCCGTGGTAGATGATGGGCTTCCCGTCAGGCCCGTCCCAGCAGTCCACTGAGGGCAGAGATGTGCAGCCTCAGCACCCACGCCTCCCTAGTCCAATGAGGGTGGCCACGCTGCCCGGGTGACGACCGTGCCACCAGCCCCGGCCCCCGCACTGGCTCAGTCACCAGGACCCTGGGGCCAGACCCGGCATTGCCCTCAGGGGCCACCAACATGAGGACACGTGTTACCTACGCAGTTACAGGAAGATTTTGGTCGTCTAATTAAAGGTCCCGCTGTCCAAAAGAAACGAAATGTTTCTTTTTTAACAAGAGATTTATCATGTGTTTTATCTTCTGATTTGACTTGTCTAAACCTTGGCTTGCTTTTTCTGCCAGAAGAAAGAATACGGAGCAATGGGAAATTTATTTTTAAAGATTCATGGTGGGTTTCCCTGGTGGCGCAGTGGTTGGGAGTCCGCCTGCCGATGCGGGGGACGCGGGTTCGTGCCCCGGTCCAGGAGGATCCCACATGCCGCGGAGCGGCTGGGCCTGTGAGCCATGGCTGCTGAGCCTGCGTGTCCGGAGCCTGTGCTCCACAACGGGAGAGGCCACAACAGTGAGAGGCCCGCGTACCGCAAAACAAAAAAAACAAAAAAACAAAACCAGAAAAGAAGATTCATGGTAAAAAATTCAGACCAAACTAGGTTATGCAGAAGGTGAGCATCCCTTATATTTTTGACCCCCAGAGGGAATAGGAGCTGACAGTTTCAAACTTGATTTTTTCACATTTGCTTTTTCCTAAGGGGGGAAAAAGGCATAAATTAAGCAACACTCTGTAGGAATAGCTGCCATCAAGGTCTGATACCGTGATGGATGCTTTTGATAGAACTGGAGCCCACATCAGTGGTCTGTGCCTCTTCTCAGCCCAGTATAGCCATGAGCCTCTGGCGCTGAGTCGGGCCGGGGGCGAAGGGTGGGGGGACAGGAGGAAGCACCGGCCCCCGGCCATGTCCGGGGCCTGGAATCACCTCTGCCTGGGTGGCTGTGAGCAACTGGGGACAGAAGAGTCAGGGCGGTGGCCGTGGCAGGGCCGTTGCTAAAGCACGCAGGGCGTCTGCTGCCTCGGACACAGCAGCCCAGAAAGAAGCCGAGGGACAGGAGGACAGTAAGGCCGTCCTGGCTACTGGCCTCCCAGCCCCTCCACTGTATCCGGACACTTTCTGGAGCCCAAGGTGCTGTGGCTCCAGCCTGGCCCGGCTCAACACCACTCCTTGTCGTGGCGACCTTCTCTTCTGGGGGAAGGTCCCCGGCTGGTGGCCGCGTGGCTCACCCCAGATGCTACGGGCACCTGCGTTCTCCCTCCATCTGTCCCGTGCATCCCCACTACTCAGGCCTCCAAACACACAAAGCATCCAGCAACAACACGGCCAGTCTAAGCCCGCCGACCGCATGGCCGCCAGCGCGAAGGGGGTACTCACGCTCAATGCAGCGGCAGCCCATCCGCAGACAGCGGATATAGGCCTCCGGGGACGACTCACTCCGAAGCTGGTCACCCGTGAGGTACCTGGACGAGAGGAGGTGGGTGGCTGTGTGGGAGCAGGCCTGCAGCTCAGGGCATCCCCGGGGAACTTCTCAGCCCGAGCTCCCAAAGGCCTGAGTTCTCCCTGTCTACAAAGACCCCCATTTAGGATCCGGGCCAGACACATGCAGTCGTGTGGCCGAGCCAGTCATGAGACTCAGGCCGTGACCGTGGGCTGTGAAGGATAACCATCCTGGCAATCCAAGTGTGGGCTCGAGAACCTGTGTTCTTTCGAGGAGAATTCGGTCAAAGGGTGTCAGGCGGGAGACTGACGTATGATGATAAATTAACAACCCCCCTGCCCCACCGCTGCCCACTAGGCCCTCAGTCTCAACAGGGCAGAGATGGGCCATCATTCTGATACCAGGGCCCCAGGCCAAGCACAGAACAGATGGGACTTACTACCCTATGAACTATGTCCACCAAAACTGACATGAAAATACCTATTTTTATCACTCTCCTCCTCACCACATTCCCCCTTTAAGAGTCTGTGGTGCTCAGCTGTTTTCTAGGTTTGGTAGAACTGATCATTCTAAGACACAAACTCAAACCAACGGACATGGTGGGGAAGAGAGAACCATGAAGTGAATTTGCCCTGGAAAAGGAAGGCACCTTCCAAAATGCCTGGAGATGAACTTAAGGGTCTTCTCTCCAACTCCTGCCTGGACTGACACTTGGTAAAGTACCAGTCGACAGCTCTCTGGATGCCCAGGACCCAAGGCCTCCACCCCCTCACCTTACAAAGCAGACTGAGTATCAGAATTTGAGTGTAACGCCCATTTCCCCCTTCCCGTCTGCTCTTTTTTGCAATCAGGGCAATCTTCCAAAGATAAGCATTTGAGTGTGTTGTTCTCTGGCCTAAAGGCTATCAGTGGCTCCCACTGCCACTGCCCTCGCTCTGACCTCAACGATTCCACTCAAGCTGACCCTCCTGTCCTCCTCTCCTGCCACTCACCCTCCCACATTCTACACTCTAGTCCTACTAGAACCCCCTCAGTTCCTCCTGCCCCTGGACCTTTGCACATGCCGTTCCTCTGTCTGAAACCCTCCTCCTCGCCTCACCACCTGTTCTTCTCTCACCAACTCCGGCTCATCGTTAAGACACAAAGGAGGCCTTTTCCCCTCCAAGCTCATGAGGACGGGGCTGCTCCTGCCCTTTTCACTGCTGTATCCCCAGCACCCAGCAAGCACAGGGCCTGGCACAGGGCAAACTCTCAGTAAATATCAGTTCAATGACTAATTCAATTGCTTTCCTGTGACTACTAAGAGAATGAGATGCTCAAACAGTGCCAACCAGCTTTGTCGACTTGCTTCTTAGGGCCACAGAAAAAGGTTTATTATTGCAAAACCAACTGGGAAAGAGAGATGCATCCCCCCATCCTCCAGAAGCTTTCATATATTCCAATCTGAGCAGCAAGGGCCTGCACTCTGCCCACTGCCCACATGCTCTGCCAGAGCAGTGCACTTGAGCGCCCACCGTATTGCCCTTCACCTGCCTGACCCACTGCAGGCTCACGGTGAAACTCACGTGTTATGTGATGAGGAGATCCAGTAATGAGACAAGGGGTTGTTCATGTCCTGCATGTCCACCACGTCATACTTCTCGTCCCAAATGCTGTTCTCCCGGGAAAACAGGTACGTGAGGAACTAGGAGAGTGACAGACACAAAGAGGGGATCGTCACACTAAGGACGGGGGGTGCCGGGTTCTTCTGGGTCTGTGTCAACCCGGGGCGATGGGACATGAATATTCAACAGATGGTCTCCAGACCTCAGTTACCCACATTTTCAGTGCAGAAAACTCAGACTGCAAGAGGCTGTACCAACACACGTTTCATTGACCTATATTTACCTTTTTAATGTGTATCCTCAAATATTTGAGGCTACAAGAGTATATGCTGCCCATATATAAGTTTTAAGGCATAATAACATCATGAACATCTGTGAACCTACATGAGAAACGGAACATGCCAGTATCGTAACATCTAAAAGGCAGGAAATTTCATATCCCAAATCCTGACCCCTTAAAAAAAAAATCAGAAGATTGAGTGACAGTGGGTAACACTCTGTTTCCTGGGACCGACGGTACAGGGGACTGGAGCTCCCCAGTGCCCCCTCACACAGGGCCAAAAGCACCGATTTCCACATCGTGCAGGAGCCCCATAAACCTTGGAATTTCCCTGCTCTGCTTGTAATGGTTAGAGACTCCCTGGTAGCACACGCCCCCTAGTGACAAAAGCAAAGATCCCGACCAGGCTATGGGATCAAATAGAGGAGGAGAAAAACCAAAGGCTGTGATGGTTCAGGACCTGGAAGGAAAAAAAAAAGAGTTCTCGACTAAGAGAGCCAGTCTCGGGGCATCTAACAGCAAAGCCCTCCAAGGGAAGAGACCCAGAAACTATACCTCGGAGGACAGAGACTTGCATCACAAAGCCATGCCAACAGGACTGAGGGGCCCACTTACCTCATCCACAAACAGGAAGGGCTCGGCAGTTTCTCTCATCGTGTCATCAATGAACTTTGTCATCCGCTCACGGACTTTGTTCAGATCCTGAGCCCACAGCTCCTTAGAATGATAAAGAGAACAAGAAGTCATCAGAAAGAGGAACTGCAAAATTCTTTGCCTCTCAGGGTCCGGTTTCAGTCTGCACGCACATGCAATCAAGGCCTTACCCTGTGCATGGCAAACATTTTCCCTAAAGGACCAGAGAGTAAACATTTTAGACTCTGGGCCCCAACCACTCAATTCTGCTACTGTCATGCAAAAGGAGCCACAGACAACAGGCACACAAATAGCTGTGGCTGCGTTTGTAAATAAAACTTTATTTATAAAAACAGGCAGTGGGCCAGACCTGGCCCCTGGGTGTAGTCTGCCGACTCCTGCTCTACGCTAGTTCTTTATACGTGTTATCACAAGGAGGCGGGGAGCACAGTTACATCAGACCACTGGGGTTACTCGCCTGGCTGACGCTGGGCAAGTTACACACCTTTTCTGTGCCTCCTCATCCATTACGTGGGAATAATGGTATCTACGCACAGAGGCTATGAGGGGCTGGATGAAATAAGGGTCTGTGCTTAACACAGCACCTGGTACACAGAAGGTGCTCAAACCACGGCACTGTGTGAGCAATCGCCATCCTCCCGTGACATCTCGTTTAGTCCAGAAAACTCTGCAGGTCATACACTGTCATCGTCATTTTACAGACAAGGAAACAGAAGCTCAGGACATCACATGACGATCCCAACTTCACACAGCTAGTAAGCAGGAGAGCTGGGCTTCCAAATAACTGAACTGTGGAAAACGGACATAGAATCAGTCCAGATCAGTGAAGCAGTGCTGCTCAGACAACAGTAACGTCTGAAAGATACATGACCAGTTCAAAAACAGCTTCTGGGGCTTCCCTGGTGGCGCAGTGGTTGAGAGTCCGCCTGCCGATGCAGGGGACACGGGTTCGTGCCCCGGTCTGGGAGGATCCCACATGCCGCGGAGCGGCTGGGCCCGTGAGCCATGGCCGCTGAGCCTGCGCGTCTGGAGCCTGTGCTCCGCAACGGGAGAAGCCACAGCAGTGAGAGGCCCGCGTACCGCAAAAAAAAAAAAAAAAAAAAAAAAAAAACAGCTTCTGCATGGTCTCAGAACTTCAAAAGCCCTTTAGAAAAAGAATATATAACAGAAAGTAACTTTGTTTTCCTCTCCAAACCCTAAAACCCCAAATATTCATAGACAAAAGGATGACACCTGACCCATAGATTCAACTTTGACCCATGTTTTCTGGATTCCAAATATTCTAAAATCTCTATCTTTAAGAATCATAAAAGCAGATGTGCTACCAGACGTGTGCAGTTGGATGGGAAGGGTCAGATCAGGACGTTTGAAAGAAGGAAAAGCATAATGGCAGACACAAATGAGGTGGGTGCAAATCAACAATAAGCCTTGCTGTTCATCCTTGCAAATCTACTTGGATAAAGGACACCCAATAGCTGGGAGCTGGGGGAGCATCCAGTTCATTTGAATACAGCAGTGATGCAATCCTTGAATACCAGAACATGAAACTCAAATTGCAGGATACTTAATGCAAATGCCTTGCCAGCCCTAGACGCCCCCAAAATGCCAGAAGCTTCCTGCTTCCTTCTCCTAAAAAGCTTTCACATAAAAAAACACGGGTACTGGACTTCCCTGGTGGCGCAGTGGTTAAGAATCTGCCTGCCAATGCAGTGGACATGGGTTCGATCCCTGGTCCAGGGAGATGCCACATGCCACAGAACAACTAAGCCTGTGTGCCACAACTACTGAGCCTGCGCTCTAGAGCCCATGAGCCACAACTATTGATCCCGTGTGCCACAACTACCGAGCCCATGCACCCAACTACTGAAGCCTGCACACTCTAGGGCCCGCGAGCTGCAACTACTGAACCCGCATGCTACAGCTATTGAAGCTCATGCACCTAGAGCCCGTGCTCCACAACAGGAGAAGCCACTGCAATGAGAAGCCCACGCACTGCTCGCCACAACTAGAGAGAAAAGCCCATGTGCAGTAACGAAGACCCAATGCAGCCAAATAAATTAATTAATTACTTAGTTAATTAAAAAACAAAAACAAAAACATGGGTACTTAGCTGCTATAACCTGGAACTGCACTGGCTGTAAATAAGAAATCTTCTGCCTAAAGGAGTTTAAAATATGAATAGTCTGGGGGGTGGGTAGAAAAATGTATCTACTTGGTGTGGGGTACTGAGTGGGGCAACTATCAATGTAATAATGAAAATGATCAGCGTAGTGATGAGAGGAGCGAGCATGGTGAGGCCGTCAGCACTGGGCAGGGGCAGCCACCGGGTCTGTGCTCAGCCTTGTCACAGGGTGGCTCACTTTGAACTCACACGAGCCCAGGCAGAACATATAATATTATTCTCCAGTTATATAAATAAGAAAGCTGAGGCTTCAGTCATGAATTAAGTTGACCTAATGATGAGCCCAAGACCAACGCAGGCACATCAGTTCCGGGTCAGTCAGTGTCACCCATGCCTCCCAGGGCTGGACTGCGGCACATTTAACCAGCCCTCGGATGGAAATTCACATCAGTTCCAAGTTCTCACTTCTATGAAAAATGCTGCCATTATTTCTTTAGGATAAGTTCCTAGGAGAGCAATTATTTAATCCAAGTATATAAACTTTCTTTCCAAGTTTTCATTTCAATTGTGTATTGCCAATGGGTTTTCTAAAAACCTGCACTAATTCGCACACGACGTGCTATGGTGGTTATTCCACATGTGAGCATCCACCGCCGCCGACAAACGTCCTAGGTCACTGACTCTGATCCATGCCAGCATCCCACAGAGCGCGGGGAGCTGGGACATTCAGGGTCCACGAAACGGACGGCTCAGGGGCCCCACCCCTGGCAGCACATCTTGTTCCCGTCACGCGCACCCACACACATGCTCGTGGGCTGCCTGCGTCCCAACTCCCGGATGCAGGATCCTAACGGCCTGTACCTTGCTCCTGGCCCACAGCCCTGATCTCTGAGGGCAGCCCAGCCACGGGGCCAGTGTAGGGAAAGCCTGCGACCCTCCCCTGGAATAAAATTACTGAGCACGAGGTGGTGGATGCCAGGATATAAGACTACTTGTCTCTAGGAGTTTAACCGTTTAACTTCAACGCCTACAAAACTGAGTAACTCAGCGCAAGGCAGAGCGCGGCAGAAAAGCAAACAGCCTGTGCCTCTGTCTCTGCTTTACTCTCCTGGCAGCACCGCATCGTGCGTGTAATCGTGCTCAGCAGAACTCACGGATCCCCCCTCGGTTCACCCGCCCTGGGTCGTAGTCTCAGGCGGGGCAAGGAAGCCTTCTCTTGGTCACTGCCATTCACCCCGCGTGGGGAGAGCGCGACACCTCAAAGCCCTCGGTCAGCGCTCATCACGCACCACAGCAGCTGCCAGCTCTGCACCTTGCGCAAGCAGGCGTCTGTTCGTTATGTTCCCCACAATCAGTGACATCTGAACGTGGGACGTGTACTGCGTGACACTAAGAAATTCGTGTTCATCGTTCATAACAGGGGTATTATGGCCATGTTTTCTAAAAAAAAAAAAAAGTCCATTTCATAAGAGAGATGTGCTGAAGTATTTTCAAATGGAATGATACACAGTCCGGGGTTTACTTTAGAATTTGCCAGCAAAGAAATGAAGAAGGAAGGAAAGGAAGGGAGACACGTGGGTATGGGGATGGAGGATGGATGAAATTAAAGTGGCAGAATGTTCTTAACTCTGTAATCAGAGTGATGGGTACAGGGTGGCTTAGATGCCAGCTTGTCTACTTTTGTGTATGTTTGAGATGTTCTATAATACACAGTATTTTTTTAAAGTAAATGAACTGAATATTACTATGAAAAAGACTATATATTGTTATTATGAAAAAGTCTATTAAAAAACCTAATAAAGAGAATAAAAGTAAATGAAACTCCAGTGATATAAATAAAAATTTGAAATAGATATGTGACTATGCACATATATACGTATTCATACACACACACAAAGATCAAGACCATCTTGTCTAATTCCCACAATTCTGAGAGGCAGGGTTCTCATCCCCACTTAAAGAGGAGGAAAGTGGGGCACAGAAAGGTCAAACCACCTGCCCAAGGTCACACAGCTAGTGAGAGGATGTCAGGTTTCTCACTCTAGCTCAGTTTCTCAGCCGAGGCACTAGTGACATGTGGGGTTGGGTAATTCCTTGTTGGGGGGCGGGGGGCTGACCTGTGCACCTCTGGATGTTGAGCAGCATCCCTGGCCTCTACCCACCAGATGCCAGTGGCAGCTCTGAGTTGAGTCTGCAGCCATTGCCTTGGGGCAGAACCGTCCCCTAGAAAACCACTGCCCAACACAAACTCTGACTCAGCCACCAGCTCGGAGCCCACACGCAAACATTCCGGGAGACGTCCACATGTCATTTAAGGACAGCTGTGCCACCTTATCCCCCAGAAGACCCGCAGGCTCATCCACCTTAGTCACACCCTCCACGAGTCAGGGAAGGCTTCCTGGGGGAGTGACACCAGAGGTGAACTGAGAGGAGGAGCAGAGCCAGCAGGTGAGGACACCGTCCGCCCGCCGTGCGGTGCTCTCCTTCCCTTCCTCCAGCTGGGGCCTGGGAAAGGGGCTGATGAGAGGCCAATCTGATCCCAGAGTCTAAGCCCCCGAGGCGGCACTGAGCAGGGAGACGACACCTGTTTCATGGCGGCAGGTGGTGAGAAGGTGAGCAAGCGCTGGGGCAGCCCCACCCCAGAAGCCCCTGCCCTGCTGTCCTCTCACCTGCTGCTCATGTAAGAGAAACCGCTGGAAGTCGTGCAGGTGAACTGCGGAGGCATCCGGCCGGTCGGTGTTGCTGCCCTCGGGGAAAGGGAAGGTGTTGAGAGAGGGGCATCCAACAGTCAGGAGGCGATCCCAGCCAGCAGGACGGCCACCCAGACACCCTGCCGAGTGCCCCCCACAGGGCCAGGTGCAGGCTGGCCAACAGGAAGACAAAAGTGACCCAGGTGACATCCCTGACCCAGGAGGATTCAGAGGGGCCCTGACACCAGAACCTGGGAGAACTGGGCCCTGGAATCTACACCCAGCTGCTCCCAGGTGGTCCACGTGCAAGGCAGAAGGAAGGGGGAGGGAGGCAGGGTGGGCGGGCGGGCGGGCAGGCACGGACAGGCATGGACAGCAAATGCCCGGGCAGGGCTGGATGTGGAGAGCGCCTGGGGTAGGCGATGCTGGAGAAATGACTCCAGAGTTGGCTGAGCCATCGAGGGCTCTGAAGCAGGAGCGTGGGCCAGATGAAGCCCCCAACTCTGGCGGACAGGGAGAATCATCTGGAACATGCAAGACGAGAGCCGTGAAGCGAGCAGAGGCCCGCTGCTGGGAGAGTTTTCCATTTGACACGGACCCCTTCACCCTGAATAAAGGGAGGTTCCACCTCGGCCAGCAGCTTACTGACTGATGGCCTGGTGGAGAGGATGCTCACAGCCACCAGAAAACCAGAACCTCACTGGACTGGCAACCCTGTTCGCTATGGAAAGTGTATCCGGCAGAGCAGGGCATTCCGGGGAAATCTGTACTCTTCCCTGAGCACATGCAGCGGGGGTGGAAGTGGGGGGGGTCTCTTTTGAAATACAGGAGATAAAACAAGCTTTAAGCTTTCTCTCTTTACTAAACACTCAGGGTCCAAAAGTCTGTTGTCTTTGAGTGCATTTCCAGCCTTCTTCCCTAACCAGCCTCATGGTCCAACAAGACTAATCTTTTCATTAAAATACCACATAAGAATTGGATTCATTTTATATACATTTTGGAGTCTTGGGGTTTCTGGCTTAGAATGTAACAGAAGGAACAGTTGCCAGGGCACCCTCATCAACGAGGGCTGCTTCCAAAAAGTAGGCCCAGGTCAGTGGGCCGCAAATCACACTCCAGGTGCTATTAACTCCATGACAAACATTTCTCCCAGGTAGACAGGCTTAGAGGACATAGAACACTTTATAATTAGGGGAATTAGTAAGTGCAGTAGAGGTCCTGACAAGTCCTGCAGCGCTTAGGTTTTAATAATAATATAATTATCACTATTTACGAGCCCTGCCATGCACCACAGGAAGCACTTTATATGCTTCAACTCATCTGAATTCAGTTCACTCTGCTTAGCCAGGAATTTCCCCAACTCACCTCTGGGAAAGGAGGTCCTGAAGCAAGCAGGCTTCTCTACAGAACCTTCTGGGTCACCCTCCCAACATTCCACAAGCCCTGTTGCTGTGCATGTTTATTCGTGGCACAGGCTTGGGATGGCCAGTTCCCCAACAGGGGGACCCCAGTGCCTGCCAGAGAGGTGACCTCCTGGAGTTCCGATGGCAAGGCTGGGGGGACCCACAAGGGCACCAACGCCCGGCACAACTACCCAGAACAACAACCCAGCAGAGGTGCCTCACCCCAAGATGAACACGGAGGAATCCTTTTTGAATTCGTCAAGAATCTAAAATAGAAAACAGAAGGAACACACCCATGAAACAAGAACGTTAGACAAGTCGAGCCACTTCATGCAAATAAACAGATTTTTTTGTTGTTAAAAAATTATCATTGTCATTTATGTGACTTGCAAATGTTCAAATATTTATATCTTTACACAAAAGGTGGAAGTCTTCCTCATCCCTTGCAAAGTCTTTTTTCTGAAAAGCAATCACTCGATAATTTGGCAGGTCTCCATCTAGAGTTCGTTTTATGGATATTCTTTTTTTTTTTTTTTTTGCGCGGTACACAGGCTTCTCACTGTTGTGGCCTCTCCCGTTGCGGAGCACAGGCTCCGGACGCACAGGCTCCGGACGCGCAGGCTCAGCGGCCACGGCTCACGGGCCTAGCCGCTCCGCAGCATGTGGGATCCTCCCAGACCGGGGCACGAACCCGTGTCCCCTGCATCGGCAGGCGGACTCTCAACCACTGTGCCACCAGGGAAGCCCTGGATATTCATTTAATTCTATCTTATCATATTATATTACATCTACGTCTCCCAACTTTTTGCTGTTGTTTCAAGCTTTACGTCTTATTCAGCAACCTCACATCGCCCTACCTCACTACTTTCAAAACCCACACTGTACCCCATAACATGTCTGTCTTTCAGTTTTCTGCTATTATATCCAGTCTTACAAAGAACGTTCATACATATATATATCTTTGTCCACCTGTGCCAGCATTTCCATTGGGTAGTTTCCTGGGCAGGAAAGCGCCTGGACGCGGGGTGTGTACTTTGGCAGATTCACCAAATTGCTTTCAAAACAGCTGTCCTGACCAGCATGCCCACCAGAGAACGCACACCCTTTTCTGCACCCTCACGGGTACATTTTCAATCCTTAATATTTCAATGAGCTCATTTCTAATCCTTGAATTCAAAAGAAAGAAACAAATATTGGACAGCTCTGGTCCTACACTTCATGGCCTACTGATCTCCCAACCACTGATGGAAGGATGGCGAGCTCCTCCCCCAGGAAGGCCTGGGGTCCCCCAACCCCCAGCCTCCACTCACTGGCCAGGCATTTTCCACATGCACGCGCACGCATGCATGCATGCACACACACGCCACACACACGCACACCCATACTGCATCCATTTCTGGCTAGGTAGCATCACTGAAATAATCTTCAATGAGACTGCGATTGGATAAGCATTTGAGTAATTCAGGGCACAAATGGAAATGTAGCCCCTGGCAGGTTACAAACGCTAATGATATAAAACAACTCCTGCTCTAGATTCCCCAAGTCCTCTTGCCAAACTGCTTGCACTCCAGGATGACGTGGAAACTCTATGTTCTAGAAAAGGTATCCACAGGCCCCTGGGAAGAATCAGGAGATCTGCATAAGTCTGTGCAAATATGGTTTTTTTTTTTTTCTCGAAAGATGATCCATAGCTTTAGTGAGCATCTCAAAGAAGTAGGTCACCAAAAAAGATCAGAAGTCACTCTTTTAGAATGCCTTAGAAGTACTTCCTTTCATTTATGTGTCATTTACAGCATGGCTATTTATTTTAAAAAGAAAAGGGATTTTAGGCAGTGCCAGCAGTTTGTTCTCTGGAGTCATGTGGCCCTTAGATCACTGGGTCCATCTGGTGCTTAAGGCCGGATCCTTTCCAAACCCAAATCCCGAAACTGGTTTCCCTACATCTGGAGAAAGGCCATCTGTGACCCCCCCTTCAACTGTCCACTCCACGCGGCCCTTACTTAAAGCCAGCCCCATCCTTGCCTTGCCTTGCAATGATGTCCAGCAAAAGCTGCACCCCATGTCAGCTACATGAGGAGCTGGGATGAAGGAGGAGGTGCCTCTACTGTGGAGATGCTCCAGAGCCAGGAAAGACCGGGAGCAACACCTCAGCTTCCCCACTCCTCTGCCTGCAATCTCCTGTCACCCCATTTGCTGAACCCCCTGAAGGCAGAGGTGCCTGGGAACTTGTTTGTAAGAATCAGCCCCTCGGGGTACAGAGCAGGGCAGAGAATGGACTAAAATTGAAGAGGCAAATATGACCAGCCCAGGGCTCACCACTCAGGTAGCACACATGGAAGCAAACCCAGTTCTCTCAGAATTCAAAGGCCAAGCTGCCTGAGGATATGTTAGGAGATGGGCAGGATGCACTGGGGGGCAGGGGTCATGGGAAGTGGGAGAGAGGAAGCAAGACGATTCCTGGGCTCTCCCAATGGGGCGGCCATGTATGGGTTCACGGCAATGGAGGTGGGGGGTGGTGCTGAGTATCATGCCGCCTCTTCTGGACGTTCTAGTGTGAGATGCGAGGCAAGCTGGCAGTCAGGAGAGTCTGGCATTCAGGGGAGACGTGGGGGCCGGAGACATATGTTTCTGGGAGTAATCAGCATAAGATGCTATTTGAAGCCGGGGGACCAGACAGGATCACACCAAGAGTAAACAGGTAAGACAACAGCTCTGTGGACTGAGTTTTGGGTAGGGATGTACAAAAAACAGCAATAGCATGGTGGGTCTTTTCCTGAAAGCAGCTGGGAGGCCATTCTGGGGCTGCAGCGGGTACTGGGTGTTTCTCCGCCTGGGTGCCAGCATAACTGCAGGGAAAGCTGTCCCTCACCATCTCTGGCCACAGATGCTTGAGGACACGCCAGTGCGTGTGAGCAGGGGGCTGGCTGAGGAGCTGACGGGCACTGGATGGTCCCCCGTGGGGTCCACTCAAGACTCTTGGGGACCAGCGGGTTGGTAGGGCAGAGGGTAGTCACGAGCTCCCTCTGGCAGCAACCAGTTTAACAACTGGTATCAGCACTTGCCAGCTAAGCACCGGCCTCACCTGGGTCATGCCAACCATGAGACACCAAGAAACTGAAGACCCAGCCAAGGAGGTTGAGAGCCAGCAGAAGGTGAGGTACGAGAAGAAGGAAGACAGTGCAGCATCCAAAAGCCAAGTGACAATATCAAGGAGAGAGTGGCCAACTGTCACGTGGGTCACATGCCACAGAGCGAACAAAACAAAGACCAGAGGATGGACCACTGTACTTGTCAAGGCGGAGGTCAATGGTGATGACAAGGTGAACTGCTGTGGGGTAAGAGGCATGGAAACACCACTGGAATGGGCTCCAGAGGTGGAGGGAGGGAAGGAAGTGCAGACGGCGGTATAGACGGCACTCTTGGAATAGGTCACTCTACAGGGTCAGAGAAATGGGGCGGCAGCCAGAAGGGGGAGGTGTGTCAGGAGGATGTTCTAAAGATGGAAGAATGTGCAGCATGTGTTATGCGTAGAACTGCGTCCCCCAAAAGTCATGTCCAGGTCCTAACACCACCTGTGAATGCAGCCTTATTTGGAAACAGGGTCTTTGAAGATGCCATCAAGGTAAGTTGAGGTCATGCTAGATTAGGGTGGCCCTAAATCCAATGAATGGAGTCCTAACAAAGAGGGAGATTTGCAGACACACACACACAGAGACAGTGCCCATGGGATGATGGAGGCAGAGACTGGAGAGGTGCGTCTACAAGGTAAGGAGCACCCAGGATCGCCAGCAAATGGCAGAGGCTGGAGAGGGGCAAGGAACAGATCATCCCCTAGAGCCATCAGAGGGGAGTGGCTCTGCCCACACCTGGCTTCAGACTTAATCTCTAGAACTGTGAGAGAATGAAGTTCTGCTCTTTTAAGCCACTCAGTTGTGGGTCCTTTGTTACGGCTGCCCTGGGAAACGGACAGGGCGTGCTTGCGAGCTGATGCAGGGCAGCACCGACCTCAGTCACTCCTTGGGCCAATCCTATTAGGAAAGCAGTAAAATAAACCCTGTTTCAGAAGCAAGAAATGGGCTCAGGGAGCACACATAATGGTTCCAAGGTTATATACGGAGAACGTCAAGGGGGCAGAATTTCAACCCAGGTCCACCCTGGTCAATCGCCACTGCCCCACACAGTATGTGCAAAGGCACATAATATAAATAACAACATCCTAGCAACGAGGGCAGAATGCTCTAGATACTATGAGCACACAGGGGAGGCAGCAATTAATTTATCTTCGCATTACCGTGTACGGTTACATGGCCAAATCCTGCCAAGCCAGGGCATTCAGCCCTCTGTGACTCTGGGCAACACTTCTGACGCCCTACGACCCCGATAAAAGCTCAATAAGGTCAGGGTGACGTCTGTTTAGTTGACCACTGTGCCTTCTTGAGTCACCCATTTATTGAATGGATGACTAAAATAATAAATTAATTTCTCTGGGGAAAAGTAAAAGGCTACAGGGAAACTCAATTAAATTAAAATTAAGTTAAATTAAAAGGCTACAGGGAGGGCTTCCCTGGTGGCACAGTGGTTAGGAGTCCGCCTGCCAATGCAGGGGACACGGGTTCGGGCCCTGGCCCGGGCAGATCCCATATGCCGCGGAGCAACTAAGCCCGTGCACCACAACTACTGAGCCCGCGCACCGTGCTCCGCAATAAGAGAAGCCACTGCAAGGAGAAGCCCGCGCACCGCAACGAAGACCCAACGCAGCCAAAAATAAAAATACATAAAATAAATTTAAAAAAAAAAGGCTACAGGGAAAAGTAACCTATGACTTTTGGTCCTCAGGAGAAGAGGAGGTTACCAGCTAGACAAGGGAAGGGGCCACGCCAAAGGAAGGGGACAGAAATGACGGCCCAGAGGCCCCGAGGTCCACCAAAGGTCAGGGACTTGCATCTTCCCACGTCGCTGTGGGTGATCACATCCTCTGGGGCTGCAACTTGCCCAACACACTCTCTGTGCTTTGCGGGTCATGTGAAGCGGCCATGGGGACAAACCGCAGTGATAGGAAAGCGAACCAGATTCACGGCTAACTTCTGCACTGTGGACCCTTCTCTCCCCTGACCACTGATCAGGACAGCCTGTGATATTCCCTAGACTCCTCCACCAACATAGGACAGAATGTTAGTTGCTCTCCTCCCACACGCTCACACCCATGGAAAATCTGGAAGAGTAAACATCCAACTTCTTATTGAATGTATAATGGTAGGTATAATCATGGGTGGGCTTGCAGGTATTTTAATTTCCTTTTTATTTTATAATGCACTTTCCACTTTTACGGACTGCATATGCATTACTTTGCTTGTAGTACAATGTATCCAGATATCAGAAACAAACTTCCTGTCGAGGGCTGCCTCATCTTCTGTTTCAGTACATGAGATATCAAAGGACATGCTGGGAAATCCACTGACTGTGACCAAGATGGTCTTTTATTTTTAATTTATTTTATTGAAGATTACAATGCTGTGTTAACTTCTGCCATACAGCAAAGTGATTCAGTTATACACATATATCTATCTAGATATCTATATATTCTTTTCCATATGGTTTGTCACAGGATATTGAATATAGTTCCCTGTGCTGTACAGTGGGACCTCGTTGGCTGTCCATTCTCTATATAACAGTTTGCATCTACTAATCCCAAACTCCCAATCCATCCCTCCCCCACTCCCCCTCCCCTCCCCCTTGGCAACCACGAGTTTGTTCTCTACGCCTGTGGGTCTGTTTCTGTTTCGTACATAACTTCAGTTGTTCCATATTTTAGATTCCACATATAACTGATATATATTTGTCTTTCTCTTTCTGACTTACTTCACTGAGTGTAATAGTCTCGAGGTCCATCCACGTTGCTACAAATGGCATTATTTCATTCTTTTTTCATGGCTGAGTAATATTCCATTGTATATATGTACCACATCTTCTTCATCTGTTCCTCTGTTGATGGACATTTAGGTTGCTTCCATGTCCCAGATGTTGTTTTAGAAACAGGACAGAGAGCAGGAGCACCAGCGGCCAGCTGCCCTCACCTCCTCCCAGGGGGATTCTGCCTCGTAAAGACAGGCTGACAGTGACAGCAGATATCACGCTCTGAGGGCAGCTTTGCATGCCAGACCCTCTGCTGGGTGACTGAGACCTTCCAGTTCTTTTTTTTTCTACCAGTTCTTTTAATCTTCACAACAACCATCTAGGATAGCTACCGTCACCTCATGACGGTCAGGAAATTTAACACTGCTCCTAGCCAAAAGCAATGCTAAAGGAAAATCAGTGCCACCTTAAATTATAGCAGAGTTGTTTCCTACTTTAACAGGCAAACAAGCAACAGAAATCACCTATATTCAGACCCCAGTGGGATAGATAGTAATGGGATGGCAGAGAGCTGTGTGTGTTTATGTTCCCTGGCACCTTGCAAGGCTGGGAAGGCATTTGTTCTTTCAACTGCACTGGACATAATTTGTGAGCCGTTTACTAATCAGTAAACGCTGGAGCCACTGGAGAGCGACTCAGACTTGGGTTCATGGGAACCCATGGTGGACAGACGGCCCCAGGATCTCCACCTCCTGGTATTCAGACCCTTGCCTTATCCCTGTAACTTGCAAAGGTAATGGATGTACACACTTATGTGCATATGATTACATGATGATGTTTTTATATGCTTGGAGAACCTGTCTTGCTGGCTTTGAGGAAACAAACAGCCATGCAGGGAGCCCCACACATGGAGAAGCCGTGGGCAGCGACTAGGAGCTGCAGGCGGCCAACAAGAAGCTGGAGCCCTCAGTCCTACAACTGCAAGGAACTGAATGCTGCTATCCCCACATGAGCACGGAAGCCGATCTTTTCCCATCTGAGCCTCAGATGAGACCACAGCCTCAGTGGAAATCTTAAATGCAGCTTTTTGTGAAACCCCAAAGCAGAGAATCCAGCTAAGGCACACCTGGATGCCTGAGCCCCAGAAACTGAGAGAGCAAACGTGCATCGTGGTAATACTGTTATGTACATGCCAGCAATACAGAACTCATACACATAATACGTAAGCAATACATAAGTAATACAGAACCCTAACGCATTTCCAAACTAATCTACTAGAGGGTACCAAGAATAGAGCATGTGAAACGGCAGGGGGTAAAAACAGATGAATCAACAGTAACCCAACCACCTAATCCCATGGGGTTGAAACTCCAGTCCTGGGCCGAGAGCAAGAGTGATATTAGTCAACCATCTTCACTTATAATCAGGGCCTGTAAATGCCAGACCCCCAGCCTCCAGTAACCCAAGGGGGGACTTCACAGGTTTGCTGGGGAGGCAGCAAAGTAGCAGTGATGAAGCTGGGTATTAGATTCAAATATTTAAGGAAGAAAAAACACAATGTCTTAGGTTTGCTTCAAAACCATCTGAGAAGAGGGAGGTGGGTAAGGGCATAGATGAAATAAGATGACCATGAGTTGACCATTGCTGAAAACTGGCTGCCAGGTGCTTGGGGGTTTGTTATACTATTATCTCTGCTTGTCTCTGTTTGACTTTTCCCTTAATACCAAAGTTTAAAAAATTAAAAAGAAGTATCAGTGGGTGGGCAGTGAAGCTGAGCACAGGAGAACGCAAATTCTAGCTCTGCAGCTTACTCACCTCATGACCTCCAGCAAGTAACCGGCGTGTCAGCAAGTTCATCCCCAAGATGAGGATAATAGCAGTACCTCTCCCACAGGGTTGCCAGGAGAATTAAATGTATGTAAGACATATAGCACAGCGCCCAGCACAGAGTTCACACTTAGGAAATGTTAGCTCTGATCTTTATTCACAATACTGTTATGACAGCCTAGTTAGAAGTATATCCCCCCACAGGGGGACACACATGGAATTAAATTTCTTATCTTCCTGCTGCTGCCAAACTTTTGGAAGCTTTGAGGCTTCACAGCAGCAACGTAAGCGAGTGGTTAGACACAAGGAGGGACTGGCAACTTCAAGTTGGAAACCTATAGCTACTGATAAGCAGGACCCCACTCCCTGCATTTAGCTCTGGGCATCATCAATCACCATGAATGGCCCTGTCTCCCCAAGGAGCCCAAGAAAGCCAGCTGCGCCCCTAACAGCACAGAGGAAATGCTTTTCTCTGCCCTGAGCTTCCAGTGAGGAGCTCAGTAAGTAAATGATATGCTGACAGGGGAGAAGCATTTATCTACACAAGAGCACTGAGGCTTCTCAAGTTGGCCAGTAACTATCTATAGAGCCTGGGGCTTTGTTATTCAAATTCCAAGTCACTGAATTAAAATATGCAGTGGCCGGACTGGACAGTTACACCCTCCAGTGATGGAGAGGCTGCTGACCCAGAAGGTCTTAGGGACTGGGTAGGTGACATAAATTAGCAGAGAGAGCTGGATGGGGGGTTGGGGGAAGGGCTGGGGCAATCCAGAGAAAGCAGGCTTCCCCCCACCGCGCAGAGGCTGCCACATAGAGCCACATCTCGATTTTTCTTTTCCCAAGAGAAGTGAAAAATCTGGATCTTACTAAGAAATCTCCCAAGTTTTAAATGTAGGCAATTCATTTTAAAAACATTTAAACCATTAGGCCAAGTACAACTGAATGCTGGCTGAATGTGGCATTCTGGCCACCAGGGTAACCTCTGGTACGTACAGATGTTTTTCCCCAAAACTGGGCCATCTAGGGTACCCCCGGAGGACTCAGGGATTCCACAGAAACCTGACTCAAATTTCTTTCCCTTCCTTCTCTCTCTCAAACACACATACATGAGCTTTAGAAAGAACCACAATGAAAAGTGCTCTTATGTGGAATTTTATCACGGTGGAGACCACCAGTGGTGGGTAACCTGTACTGGCAGATGCAACAGCTTTTCTGGGAACCTTGCTCCCAAGCTTCACCTGCTCTCTGCCTGATGAGACAGTATCTTGAAATTTCCAGACAAACGATTATAAAACCTGTTTTTTGCAACTACTTATCTTGAGTGAATCAAGTTTTTCTCAGTCTTGGTCAACTGCCTAAGACAGCAATTGTCATTATTCTGGATTTCATTTATATACTATCATCACAACATTGTCATTGCTCTCAAGAATTGATTATGAATGAAAGATACAGATTTTAACATAAAAAGTGTTCTGATCAGCTTTTATGTAGCAGAGTATTCTTAATTAAGGTTTCGTACAAAAAAGGGGAGCGGGGTTAGATAGCTTTAAAGTTGTATAACCAATGACCTGATTTAATACCTTCATTTTACAGAGGAGGCTGAGTGACGGGGGGAAAGATGGCTTTCCCCAAAATCACTTGGTCAGTGACAGGTCAAGTTGGGGCTGGAATCCAGGTCTTTCAACCTCCAAAGCCTACGATCTTTCTACTCTATTTGGCAAACCAAGAACTAATTATCACTTGTGAGAAAAAGTGAACACACTGCAACTGAATCTTTTACTCTATGAAATAATGTATTTTTCCCCAATCTAGGCAGACAAGAAATGCTTCTCCCATTTCTCTACCTCAGATACGTCCGAAGTCCCAAGGCCAGTGGTCACCTATCAAGAGGCCTCACCCTGCGGCCAGCCGTCTTTCACACTCATCACTTTAAAATGCCTGCACTCTTGACCTCCAGTCCCTCGTCAGTCCTCCCCAGCGCCCGGTGGGGCAGGAATCATAGCCCCGATTGCACGGATGAGAAGACCGAGGCTGGGAGTGGTCAGTGACTGGCCCAAGATCACGCACAGCCAAAGAAAGCAGATCCGTCTTGCTGCAAGTCCTACCCACTCTCTGCTTCCTCGCGGCTCTGCTCTGGACCCACCTCAGCCCCCTGCAAAGGCCTTTTCCAACAGTAACAGCAGTAACCACCCACCAGGCATGCTGCTCCCTGCATTGAATTGAATGCCTCCCTTTTTAAGCCTTATGCTTTATGGGACATTTTTTTTTTTTATTGCAAAAGTAACGTGCTACTTGGAACAAGTTGAAAACGGAGTGGTGCAAAGACAAATTTAGTTCTCCCTCCTGAGCATCTTTCCAAATCCCTCCAGGACATACACAAAATCAGCATTAAATGTGAGGGGCTTCCCTGGTGGCGCAGTGGTTGAGAATCCGCCTGCCAATGCAGGGGACACGGGCTCGAGCTCTGGTCCGGGAAGATCCCACATGCCGCGGAGTAACTAAACCCGTGCACGACAACTACTAAGCCTGTGCTCTAGAGCCCGCGAGCCACAACTACTGAGCCTGCGCTCTAGGGCCCACCTGCCACAACTACCAAGCCCGCGTGCCTAGAACCTATGCTCCGCAACAAGAGAAGCCACTGCAATGAGAAGCCCGCTCACTGCAACAAAGAGTAGCCCCCTCTCGCCGCAACTAGAGAAAGCCCACATGCAGCAACAAAGACCCAACACAGCCAAAAATAAATAAATAAATAAAATAAATTTAAACCACAGTAATCTATTAAAAAAAACATTAAATGTGAGGTGTGTATACTCTTCCATACCTTCTCCTTGTTCATAAAAACACTCACAAACATATATAGGAGGAGTACTGTTTGTTACCAAAAAATCAGACCTAGCTCCTTGAATAATCTGCAGCTGGTTTTCCTCACAAAATACCATGAACATCCCTCCAGATGGACAGAAACACAACGGACTCAGGCTTCTTAATCAGCTGCACAGTGTCGCACAGTATGGATGGACCGTAACTTACCCAGCTTTTGCTCTACTGAGAGGCATTCAGATGGCTCCCAAGTATTTTGCCAGCATAAGTAATGCTGCAATAAACAATCTAGTGATACACTCTTAGGTCTCAGTGCTTTCATTTCTCTAAAACAGAGCCCCCAAAATGCCACTGTCAGGCCAAAATGTATGCACATCTTAATTTAATTTTAAAATAGCATATTATCTATTTTTTAATAAATTTATTTATTTTAACTTATTTTTGGCTGCGTTGGGTCTTCACTGCTGCCCACGGGCTTTCTCTAGTTGCGGTGAGCGGGGGCTAGTCTTCGTTTTGGTGCGCAGGCTTCTCACTGCGGTGGCTTCTCTTGTTGCGGAGCACAGGCTCTAGGTGCGCGGGCTTCAGTAGTTGTGGCACGCGGGCTCAGCAGTTGTGGCTCGCGGGCTCCAGAACACAGGCTCAGTAGTTGTGGCGCACGGGCTTAGTTGTTCCGTGGCATGTGCAATCTTCCCGGACCAGGGCTCGAACCTGTGTCCCCTGCATTGGCAGGTGGGTTCTTAACCACTGCACCACCAGGGAAGTCCCAATAGCATATTATCTTAATGGAAAAACAAACTCTCATTAACAAGGAATAAAAGTATAAAAAGAACAACACACAAAAATCTCTCAACCCAGAGACAAGTTACCATTAATAATTTGGTAAATTTCCTTCCAGAACAAGATGACAGAGTTAGTAGAACCTTTCTTACTTTAATAGGCTCAGACTAAATTCCAAGCAGACTGACGGCCACTCATATTCCCACCGTGAAGGTATGAGAGCACCATTTCCCCACACTGTCCCCATAGCTCTATAACATTTAAAACTTTTGCCGAGGCTTCCCTGGTGGCACAGTGGTTGAGAATCTGCCTGCTAATGCAGGGGACACGGGTTCGAGCCCTGGTTTGGGAAGATCCCACATGCCGTGGAGCAGCTAGGCCCGTGAGCCACACTACTGAGCCTGCGCGTCTGGAGCCTGTGCTCTGCAACAAGAGGCCGCGATAGTGAGAGGCCCGCGCACCGCGATGAAGAGTGGCCCCCACTTGCCACAACTAGAGAAAGCCCTCGCACAGAAACGAAGACCCAACACAGCAAAATTAATTAATTAATTAATTAACTCCTACCCCCAACATCTTCTTTAAAAAAAAAAAAAAAACTTTTGCCAATCTAATAGATGAAAATATGATGTCACTGCCATTCCCACTTGATATTTCCTTGACTAGAAGGGAGACAGAACACTTCTCATGGGTCTCTTAGGAACATGCCGGACTTCGAAACACAGGGGAAACAAAAATATCATTCGATCATTTGCTCAAGAATCATCTTACCCATGCAGATGGCCGACAGGCACAAGAAAAGATGCTCAACATCACTAATCATCAGGGAAATGTAAATCCAAACCACAGTGAGATACCACCTCAGACTCATCAGAGTGGCCATCATCAAAAAGAACACAAATAACAAACGCTGGGGAGGGTGTGGAGAAAAGGAAACCCTCCTACACTGTTGATGGGAATATAAACTGATGCAGCCACTGTGGAAAACAGTATGGAGGTTTCTCAGAAAACTAAAAATAGAGTTACCATATGACCCAGCACGTCCACTCCTGGGTATATATCCGAAAGAAACAAAAGCACTAATTCGAAAAGATACATGCACCCCAATGTTCATAGCAGCATGATTAATAACTGTCAAGATACAGAAGCAACCTAAGTGTCCATCAGCAGATGAATGGATAAAGAAGATGGGATATATATACACACACACACACACACACACACACACACACACACACAGTGGAATACTACTCAGCCATAAACAAGAATGAAATAATTACCATTTGCAACAACACGGATGGACTTGGAGGGTATCATGCTAAGTGAAATAAGTCAGACAGAGAAAGACAAATACTGTATGATATCACTTACATGTGGAATCTAAAAAATACAACAAACTAGTGAATATAACAAAAAAAGAAACAGACCCACAGATAGAGAGAACAAATTAGTGGTTACCAGTAGGGAGAGGGAAGGGAGGAGGGGCAGTATAGGGGTAGGGGATTAAGAGGTACAAACTATTACATATAAAATAAGCTACAAGCATATACTGTACAACACAGGGACTATAACCCATATTCTATAATAACTATAAATGGAGTATAACCTTTAAAAATTATGAATCACTATATTGTACACCTGTAACTCATATAATATTGTACACCAACTATACTTCAATTTTGAAAAGTAAGGTAAAATAAGACTATCAAAACCTTCAAAAAGTGAATGGGAAAAAAAGAATCATCTTACCAATTTTTGCTGTTCAAACATAAGTTTTTTATAGAAGAGATGGAACTGTTCAAAGCTGAGTTCATCTTTGTGTGCGCCTATTTCCTGTAAATATAAAAAACAAGTGACCGCACGATTTTTCTTGTCCACCACAAGAATGCCTCTTCCCTGTTCACAGAAATACCATGGCTCTGCTACAACACTGGTTAAAATCAAACTTGCATTCCTCTGAACCCAACTGTCCACAAGTTTCCTAATTTATCTGCCTGGAGAACATACCCACCAGGGATCCCTGGAAAGATCCTTCCCTTGACTCTGCAAAAGGGAAGGATCTTAGCCAGAATTCCAAGAGCCATAACGCAGAACTCCTCCTTTTGGGGGCAGAAGACACTTTCAAATCTAGACATATTTATAGGGTGTGTACAGATAGGTCATTTTTAAAAGCATAAGAAAATGAACCGAGCCTTTAGAATTAACAGAGCTCAACTCCAGTCAAGGTCTGCCCCCTGAATGGCTTAACAGCTTCGGGCAAATCACTTGACCCTCTCAGACCCTCCGTTTCTTCATCTGTAAAATGGGAGAACCACCATTACCCTCCTTGGACTTCCTTGAAACCAAACCAGATAACATCCACGTAGCACCTGCTTGGTAAAGGCTTGATAAAGAACAAAATTCCAACTACGTGGTGGTCAGTGGTAAATGCCTCTCCCATCTCTCTTCCGTCAGTCCCCACCGTTCTCTGGCTTTGCCTTCTTGGACTAGTTCGAAGGATGGGGGCGGGCCAAAAGACGGCTTGATAAGCCATAAAGTGGGTGAACTGTTCCGGGAGCTCACTGGTGTAAAAATGAATGGGCTTCTTCCGCTGAGGAATCCTGTGACATGCCCCTGTGAGGCCACCAACTGGGGCTACTGGGATAGAGTGTTGTTGGGTTCCTTGAAGAGAGTCAATCTCTCTCTGAAGGCCAGAAAGAATGCCTATGGATCACCTCCATCCTTACACCCTTCAGAAGAGCCCCACCTGACCTACGCTACCCCATCACTCACGGAATGACCCACCCTAGGTCTACCAACGGCTTAATTACACAAGAACATAAACAAATTAAATGATGGGCGGAAGGAGGGATGGAGGGGCGGGAGGAGGGGCAGGAGGAAGGAACAGTGGATGAAGGGAGGGGTGCGAGGAGAGGGGGAGGGCAGAGAAGAGCCACCTCTGACAACTATGCTATCAGGACTTGAATACAAAATGCCAAGTCCTTGGCAACCTACATAAGGAATCTTGCCTAATATATTCCAGAAGAAACACGTGTTCATATTATTAAAAGGAAAACAGGCTGTGGGGTAGCGAGGGAAAGGGAGAGCTGGACTGGCGGAAACGTCCCAAGTCAAGCAGCTCGGTGAACATGGTCTTCGTGGATGACGTCCTCTGCCATGACTGAGGACACAGGCTTAAGATCTTCACACAATCCCTCTGTCCGGACTAAGATGGATGAATCTGGAGGCGGGGGACTTCCTTGGGCACCATTCAATGGAGCTCAAAGGCATGTAGTGGCTTCATGGGAAAGGCACATGTAGCCCTGGGTTCACAAAGTCGCCAGGCTGAGAAACAAGACTTACCACGAACTTATCTTTGAGGAACTTGGCGCTGCTCACTTTGAAGTTGACCAGGGGCAAGATGGTCTTCAACTCTCGGAGGCTAATGCTGCAAAAGAGGGGAACCCCAGCCCCATCAGCCTTGAGGGGTGTCACGAGTGGAGGATCTGGCTGCTCCCGTCAGCTCCCATCTCTACGAGAAGACCTGCCAACAGCTGTTAGTGAGCACTAACTGGGAACAGAGACTCTGGGATCAAGACACCCGATGTGCAAAGGCTGGTCTCCACCCTTCAGGGATGGCCGTGGACACGGATCACGTTGGAGATTCGCAGTGTGGGCAGAAATGGTGTTGGATGACCTCGGCAGATATGAAATGTCACAGTGGTTCCAGCCAAGAGGAGGTCACTGAAGGCCAGAGGCAGGCAGGGGAAGGAGCCAACCTTCTCTGAACACCTACTATGTGCCAGGCTACCCCGGGGATCTCCAGGCAATGACGTCACCTCGCCCCTCGCTACGCTTGACCCCCCACACAGTATGCATTCTCGAACCCCAAGGTTCAGAACAGGCAACGGGGATGGGGGCAGGGTATGCGGCTCGAGGTCGGAGCTGGTCTGACGACCTGAGGAGGTGGGCTCCATTATCACTCCATGCAGCAGGTGAAGAAACCGAGGCTCAGAGACGTCGGGTGCTGGCATGCAGTGGAGGCGGACTCCAGTGCAGCCTGCCTCTGGGTCTGCCTGTAACCACTGCATTTGAAGCCTCTCAGGGAATGCCACGAACAGTGATGGAGGGTGGCGGGTCAAGGGCATGAGATCCAGACCCTCGTGGCTGCACAGCCAAGCGTCCGGCAGAGCGAGAGAGGGTGGTCTGGGCGGCCTCTGGTGTGGCCACAGAAAACTGTTCTGCCTTCTTGGAGACGTCAGACTAGAAAGGGGTTGTGCGGGGCCAGGAAGGAAGTCTGCCCGGGCTGTGGGCAGAAACGGCCCAGCTTCCGCCACACTGTCTACTCGGCCTCTGCCAGCACGCCCGGGAGGAAGCAGCAGGCCACACTCGGCAGCTGCCCCGGGAGACCGCCAAGAGGACTCCTGGCCACCCCAGTGTCCCCACCTCCAGCATCCCTGTCTCTCATCTAACAGCCTCCCTAACATGGGAGACCTTTATGGGCCACGTGTTCCCCACCTCCCGCCACTCCTGGGGCCGGCACCCAGGGCTTTCCCAGAGAGACGGTGAGGGCAGCACAAAGCCCCTGGCAGGCCCGGCGGGGCTGGCCGCGCAAGGAAGCGAGCAGGCTGGCTGAGACCCCCTTTCGGACCCTGCCCCCGGGGTGTCCACGAAGAGCTTGGCCAGGGCAGGATGAAGGGAGAGGAGCGGCGGGGGATGGAGCTATAAAACGAGGCAGGGAGAGGGTGTGGCCAAGCTGGTAGCCAAGGGGGCTCATCCAGGACCAAGGAAAAGGTCACTGTCCCCTGGGGAACCCAGAACTTCCAGGCAGAAACGGGGCCAAGAAACCTTCCCACAACCAGGAACAAAGGGACTGGGGAGCTGGGAGCCAGTGCAGCTGCCGGTGGGCCAGTGGAGCAAACACAGGGCCCAGGGGCACGAGAATCTGAGCACTGGGGCATCTGAGCCCACCGGCGCCAAAGGTCCCGCCTTACAGTGGAGCAACTGAGCCCCCAGGTAAAGGTGGGGGCCAAAGAGCTTCTTTGGACTCCCGTGCAGGGACTAGCCACTCCACTACCCTACCTGCACCTCACCCTCACTCCCCGCTCTGGGCATGTGGACCAGGACTGGCCCATGGAGCTGCCGGTGGGTAGGAAGCCAGCAGCTCCCAACTTCACCCCTCTCCCTGTCCAGGATTTGTCATCAGATCTCAGCCAAGATCATGGTGTGCCCTCTGGCCGTAACTCAGGACAGCTCTGCAGGGCCTCCCCGGAGCTCCCCACGGGCCGGCTGAGGCCGTGACTGTGACTGCATCTCAATCCAGCTGCCTTCACAGGTGTGGACATGCACACACTCCCCATAAGCTTCCTGCACACAAACCCCCATCTCAGATTCTGTTTCCTGCAGGCTCAGCCTGTGATGGTGCGTTAGGGAACCAGGGCAATCCCTTTGGGGAGGGATGGCAGGAACTACCCCCTCCCCACGGGCACTTAACAATCATGTCAGCGTCCCTCCTCAGCTTGGCATGGTCCCAGATCCTACAACACTGCACCCTGGGGCAGCCTTTACCAAACAACTGAGGTTGGCAGCCCCAGGAAACTTACCTGCCACCCTGAGGCTGGTAACCAACACCTCCACCACCCCTGGCTTCTTGTAATAGTAATAAACATTCATTAGTGTTTACCGTCAGCCAGGCACTGGCCAAGCACTCATCACAAAGGAACCCACTGAATCTTCAAACCAATCCCAGGAGGTAGGAACTATGATCTCTCTTACAGATTAGGAAACTAAGGCACAGAGAAGTTAAGTAACTTACCCAAACTCATACAACCAGTAAGTGTTAGTGCTGAGATTCAAACCTCAGCGCTGCCCAATAGAAGTTTCTAGGATGACGGAAACGTTCTGTATCAGGGCTGTCCAATGTGGCTAGGGTGACCAAGGAACTGAATTTTTAAATTTTTATTTAATTTTAATTACTTTAGGTTTAAATAGTCACATGTGGACAGTGCAGCTCTAGAAGCCTGCTCCTCTAAGCAGGGTCCCTGGAACGCACGCCCGTATCAACATCAGTTGGAAATTTGTTAGAAATGCAAATTCATGATCCCCATCCAGACCCAGTGAAACAGAACTTCTGCAGGACAGGCAGTGCACCTCTGTGGGTAAAGCCCCCCCAGACTGTCCGACGTGCTAGAGCCAGGACTGCTGACCGCAGGGAACCTATTTGCATGCCTGCTGAAGACAGAACTGGACCACACACCTGCACGCCCAACCCTCCCGTCTCCTAAAGGCCAGGCTGAGCAAGAACAGGAAGTGCACACTCGGTTTATGCAAAGTCAGTGTCGTATGCCGAGGGGCAAAGGGCAAAGTGGGAAAGAAATGTCCACAGCGACAACCTGCTCCCAGCCCGTAGGTCTGCTGGCCCCTCTGCAGGACTCAGCCCGTGAGCCTCACCCTGAGGAAGGCAATTCCAGTGACCACGCCCCACCCCCGAAGGGTCAGGGGCTTTCGCAAGGGGTATTTTGACGGAAGAAGTTTTCACCTAATGCACTGACCTTAGAACCTAATTCCCAGGTAAGAGGCAACTAAACTCTAAAGACTCAAAAAGAGGGGGTTTGTGGAAACCTGGCCAAGATTCATGTTAAACGATTCACGCCTTTGACTCAGTCTCCCCAGGTCTGGAAATGTTATAAGGAAAGCTTCCAAAGTGAGAACGTTCTGGTTGTCCCTTGTTACAATGCTATGTCTGCGAATGAAAAGGGAGGGCTTCGTTCATCTGACCAACACTACAAAGACCGAACCAGCCGGATCCCCGACCTCAAGAGACCCCACCGGTGTGAACAGCAATAACAGGGGCAAGACTCTAAGAAAGCAGAGGGCGTCCAGCCAACGGGACAGCCTGGCACTAAGACAGAGAACCCTACGATGACCCCGAAAACGCTTCCCGTGAGGGTCGCTCCATAACGTTCCCTCTGAACACAATTCAGTGAAACTGTGAACATTAGGAAAAACCGGACACAAACTAGATGACAAACAAAAGGCAACGTTTCAAGCCAAATATCAGAGCCCATTGGTTGAATTACAACGTAGGCGTTAATACTATTCCCAGAGAGTTGCAACAAAATGTAAACATGTTCCTGGTTTAAGGTGAAAACAGCTTCCCCTCCTTTCACGGGGACTGGACTTAGTGACTGGTTCCCAGAAGATAGAGCGGGGGCAGGTGGGGGGTGGTCTTTACAAAGGAGAGATCGGGAAGACGCCACCTTGGCCAGGAAATCAAGGTTTCCATCACCCTTGACAAGCCACGGTGAAAGCAGGCACCTCTTGAGCGAGGTGAAGAAAAAGACCTTCACCTCCGTGATATTCTTCCCAAACACAACCTCAGGTTACCCTTAACTCCACTCTAATCATGACCAAAATATCAGACTAACACAAACGGACGGACATGTTACAGAATACCTGAGACCTACTCCTCAAAACTGTCAAGGTCATGAAAGACAAGGGAAATGGAGAAAGCGTCACAGCCTAGAGACCAAAGGGGCGGAACAACTAAGTACAATGTGGGGTCTTGGGTGGGATCCAAGACCAGGAGAAGGACACGGGTGGAAAAAATGGTGAATTCCAATAAAGTCTAGGGTTTACCTAACAGTCATAGAGCAAATGTGGTCTGTCAAGTTTTGACATGAATGATGTGAACCGCAGGGAAAACTGGCCAAAGGGGTATATGAGAAATCTCTGTGCCATCTTTGCAACTTTTCTCTAAACGTAACATTATTCCAAAATTTTTAAATTAGTTAAAGAAGAACACAATGGAAAGTCATATGTATAGTTACATATTAATGAAGTAAAATGAACAACAAACCAATAAATAAAGTTGAGGATGGAAATCTACTGAAAACAATTGTACCCAGAGTTAAACAGTGCCTACCACTTAATGTCAAATTCACACCAATTTTTTCTAGTTTTCAGTAGTTCCAAAATTTTCTATAACGAACATGAGTTACTTTCATAATATATATACACTACCAAACGTAAAATAGATAGCTAGTGGGAAGCAGCCACATAGCACAGGGAGATCAGCTTGGTGCTTTGTGACCACCTAGAGGGGTGGGATAGGGAGGGTGGGAGGGAGACTCAAGAGGGAGGGAATATGAGGATATATGTAGATGTATAGCTGATTCACTTTGTTATACAGCAGAAATTAACATTGTAAAGCAATTATATTCCAATAAAGATGTTTAAGAAAAACAAAAAACATAGGCTTGGGGTTCCCTGGTGGTCCAGTAGTTAAGCCGCTGAGCTCCTAATGCAGGGTGTGCCAGTTCAATCCCTAGTCAGGGAACTAAGATCCCACATGCTTTGCAGCACGGCCAAAAAATAAAATTAAATAAAACATAGGCTTGTTTACCATATCTAAAAAAAAAAGTCCATGTGATATTTTTAAATGGGCAAAGGACTTGTCTAGATATTTCTCCAAAGAAGATATACAAATGGCAGAAAGCACATGAAAAGATGCTCAAGATCTGTAGTCATTAGGAAGATGCAAATCAAAACCAAAATGAGATACTACTTTACACTCACTGGGATGGCTGGAGGGAGGGAAGGGAGGGTGGGGGGGGGAAGGAAGGGAGGGAGGGAGGGAGGAGGTTAGGTGTTGGCAAGGAAGTGAGAAAAACATGAAATCCTGTTGCTCTGCTGGTGGGAATGTATAATGGTTGCAGCTGCTGTGGAAAACAGTAGGCAGTTCATCAAAAAATGGAACAGTATTACCATTTGATCCTGCAATTCCACTTCTGGGTAATGCACAAAAGAACTGAAAGCAGAGACTGGATACCCATATTCACAGCAACAATACTCACAATAGCCAAAAGGTGGAAGCACCTGGAGTAAGTGTCCATGGACAGATGGACGGATAAACACCATGTGTTATATGCACATAGTGGAATATTATTCGGCCTTAAAAAGGAAGGAGATTCTGACACTTGCTACAGTCACGTGGGTGAACCACGAAGACATCATGCTCGGTGAAGTAAGCCAGTCACAAAATGCAGCATCCTTCCACACATATGCCCATAGGAGTCAAATTCACAGAGACAGAAAATATTGGGTCATTTTACAGAAAAACCTCAACGACCTTTTTGGCACAGCGGTTACCAGTGGCTGCAGAGAGGGTAACAGAGTGAGGGCTTAACGGGTACAGAGCTTCAGGTTTGCAAGAGGGGTAGAGCTCTGGAGACGGGTGGTGATGGCAGCACAGCAGCAGGAAGGCACAGAAGTGTACACTGAAAATGGCAAGTCTTACGTTATGTATATTTCACCACAATGAAACCAACACGTACTTTTCAGTCAAAGGAGGTCACAGTGGGGAAGGGAAGATTTCTGCCTTTTACCAGCTTAGTGATCAGGTAAGCCACAGCTGACCGGCTAGGTTGCTGTGGACAAGTGATCTAACCTCTCCTGGCCTCATATCCTCATAAAATGGACCAGAGGGGGCCCAGCTCACCAGCCTGAGAGCCTTCGTTCCATACGCTTTCCCCAATTCCCTAAGTAAGGAGAGTGCTCAGAGCGGCGGGTGTTACAAAGTGAGTCCTCAGCAAATGCCAGCTGCTGCCATTTTGCCTCTCGAGAGGCTGAAAAGGGAAACATGCTCAGGCCAACAAAAACCCGGGATTGGACACTGCCCGAGCCGGGCCAGCCCACAGTCTGCCTCCCATCCCCAGACTCTTTCCTTTGTGCTGCAGCTCCTTTGTTTTCTTCCAGGAAACGGGACCACTATGCGAGACAGGAAAGGAGGGAGACTGGCAGAAGTCAACTGCCCTTTCATTGGCACCTTGGTCAAGTTCCTTTTGAAAAACTCCCTCTGGGCCTCACAGAACCACAGGAAAGGTGGGATTTTCCACGTGTTGACAGAGCAGCAGGGCTGTGCCCAGCGGAAGGGAGGTGGGGGAGCGGGAACAGTAAGCAAGGAACAAGGAATCATGGCCAGAGACAGACGTGCTCTCTGCTGAAGGTTCTGGAAAGGACTTCTCTGCGGAGGACTTGCAAGAATCCATTCTGAGCGAGAGAGCTGGAGGGAGGCTCCCACTTCTTGACAACAGAAGTTGGAGAAGCAGACTGTGGAACCAGATCAACAACGCCGTACCCCACCATGTGGAGAGAGGGCCCAGGAGGGCTCCCTCTCTCAGCTCTGTGCCAGCCTCAGCTGTGAATCACGCCAAGGCCACAGGGAAGGGAAACAGTCATGGGAGGCTCCACCTCCGAGACTGAAAGAGGCCAGTGTGTATAAAATCCCCCAGCGCGGGGACCTCGTTTGATCCACCCTCCGTAACACAGGCGGAGCCCAGGTGTGGGACCACAGAACGCTGGCTGAGAGGAGGAGGGAGTGAAAGGAAGACGGACAGAGACACGGAGTGAGCTGCTGGCTGACCTAGCAACGTCACTAAACTTTTCACCGCTTCATGGTTACCATCTGCAAAGCATCCCGTGGGGCACGTGTACAAGAGACCACAGAGGCTCTGAAATCAACAAGTGATAGATGACACTAGCCTGACACTAGAATGCCTTAGGGATGGAAAGACTTTGAGGAACAAGAGAGGTGAGTTGTAGAGGTTACTTGCTGCCTCATTTATGACGCTGACGCCTCTTAATGGAGAATGGAAGGAAGGAAAAACATTTAAAAACTTTCAAAGAGGTCTGATGTGAGGCTAAAATGATACAATTGATTGTCAAGTGCTTAGTACAGTGCCTGGCATTCTGGGTACTCAATAAATGGTGGTTTTTTATCTTTTTTTTTTTTTTTTTTTTTTTTGTGGTACACGAGCCTCTCACCGTTGTGGCCTCTCCCGTTGCGGAGCACAGGCTCCGGATGCGCAGGCTCAGCGGCCATGGCTCACGGGCCCAACCGCTCCGTGGCATGTGGGATCTTCCCGGACCGGGGCATGAACCCATGTCCCCTGCATCGGCAGGCAGACTCTCAACCACTGTGCCACCAGGGAAGCCCATCATTACATTATTAACAAGAACTGGATCATAACCGAAATAAAATGGAGAGGATGTTCAACCTCACCCATAAACAAGGAAATGCAAATTTAAGCCAAAATCCACTGCTGCCTTTTACCCGTCAGATTAATAAAGGTCAAACTCTGGTGACATAGTGAAACAAGTACTTTCTTGCACTGTTGGTAGAAATAGAAATTGCTACCACCTCTCTCAAAAATCTCAGACCCGATGACACCTGGCCGCTGGAATTCCTCTTCTGGGAATTTATCCTGCTCATACCCTCATCACCTAAGTGTACAAAAAGGGAGATGTGAAGGCTTTCACAGTATGATAATAAAGGACCAGGAACAACTTCATGTCGATCAAGAAGGAAATGATTTCTCATCAATTAGAGAATTACACTGCATCCATCCAAGGACAAACCGCATTTGATACAAAAATGTCTGGCATGGAGCGTTGTGTGCTGACAGGGAACCACTCCAAGACGTGCTATTCAGTGAACCAGTCAAGGACACTGAATTACATGTTATCACATCGCCCCACTCATGTCCACCCAGCCCTTACGACCATCGCTACTGAACTGGGTTTACCTCTTGATGGTCAATCACCCACCACAGAGAAAGGGCAGGCACCATGGTGATCCTGTTTCTCCCCGGGACACAGAAGGGGCTCACACGTGAAGGCCTAAAGGACGGGCTGCAAGTGCTCCACAAAAGAGGAGGCACCTCTGCAGACGGACTGGAATTTTCCACTGCAGTGAGGTCCCGCACGGGTGGAGATTCTGTCACCATGACCCCCACCACCTAGCACTGTGTCCAGCACCTTGTAAGTCAAACCTAACTTCATGAGGCACTTTCCACAGCAGAGAACTTGCTCCAACCCCCTCAGAATGTTTAAAGGAAGAATGAACATCGGAGTCCAAAACTATCGGGAGAAAACTACAAAAATGTGAGTGAATCTTACCTGTTTCTTCTGGTTTGATCCACAGAATAAATCTGCTTTCTCAACCAACTGGGAAGAGAGTTGAGACAAAGAAAGTAAGTTAGAAAACAGCACAAGTCTAAGTGAGTTCTATAGGATGGGACAAAGGAAACTGGAAACAAAAAGGAAGGTTTTCCAACTTTCTAACTCAGGCGACTTGGGAAGAAGCAGTTTCTCCTTGTGGTTGAAATGCCCCAGCTGAGCCAAGAGGCCCCTTTGACAGAGGTTGGCAATCTTTAAACTGACAATTCCCTCTGATATTAGTTATTCCCCAAAAAGCTGGTAAGGAAAATGGTGTAAATCAGAGGGCTTTGGTTTGCTGGAGGGACAGTAATTCACACACCAATCCCACCCAAAGGGAGTGGCAGGTGGAAAATCCCAGACCTCAAGCCTGAGGTCCTTTGATCAGTCAGCTTAAGCCCTCTTCCTAAATCCTTTAAGAAACAAGCCTCCGGCCCTCCCCTCAAACCCAACACCAGTACGAGCTTCTTTCTCAGCCCCAGTGCACTCCACACTCCAGCAGGCCAAGACCAAGGCCCAGCACTGAGACAGGCTTTTCTGTGAGATGCTGGAGAGTCCACAGCCACTAATGGGCACCTACTGCATACAGGACACTCAATGAGCCTCCAAGACACAATGTTCCCTTTTTCTTTTTTTCACCATGTTGGCTAAAGGGAGCAGAATAAATGCCTGAGTGAGCGAACACAGAGGTAAACAGGCCAAAACCGTCACCTCTCAATGATGGTGGGGGTGGATGCACTCATCACTTCCTGGTGTAAGATCTTCAAGCCAGAGAGCCACTTAGTTGCATCTTCTTTAGTGTCGGCTGCAGAGGTGAGGGGACAGAAATGCTGTTACTCCCCGGGAAGACAGACCGCTGCTTAGGGACCCCCGCCCCACCTTCCCAGCCCCACACAGACCATGGGGCTGGGAGGAGCCTGTGCTGGTTCCTAGGCCCTACTTTTTGTCTCAGATGAAGCCATATGCCCACAGTGAGCCTCCTACAGCAGGGGTGACAAGCCAGTGCCTTTTTAAAAGAGTTTTAGCCCTATGCTAACGAACAAGAGGCAGGACCTGGGATAACTTGTACCACAATCCTGAGCAGCCCTGAGCATCTCCCCTGTTTCCCTTCAAGGCCAGAGAGAGGGGTGCAAAGTAGGTGATGCTGATGCCTGTAAGGGAAGCGGCAACAAGTACCAGTTAAGAGCTTGGCATCATCGGCAAGTCCCAGTATACCACTTCAGGGTTGTGTGATGTTCACTTGGTTACGTAACCTCTCTGTGCCTCATTTCCTAATCAGTAAAGTGGAGATGGCAATGCAAACAACTAGTCCAGTTCTTAAACATCTCCAAACTAGGGAGTTTGCTAGTCTAGATAGAGCATGCTGAGGTTTCTGCTCTCACTCTTCCCGTGTGGCTGAGGAGAAAACTACAGCTCAGAAGAGTGACGGGACCTATCCCAGAGCCAGTAAATAAGAAGCTGGGATCCAGACATCACCCTGGCATCCTGGGCTCCACGTCTTGCTTGGGCTTTCATGGCCTCCCTACCAAGAAGAGCACCCAGGCTTCAGCCTGCAGGGGGGCTACGTGGACAAAGCTCTGAAGGGACACGGTCATGGGCCCCTCTCTCCTGCCCCATCTCTGCCTCCTGCTACACACCATCAATCAGACGTCCACCCAACACTTCCTACATCCAGCTTGCTAATTTCCCTCCTCCAAGCCCTGGCACATGCAACGTCCTCTCCCTGGACCATCCATCCTCTTTCATCCCAACTCCTACCGATGCCTTAAAACCCAGTTGAAAAGTCACCTCCCCTGCAAAGCCTTGCAGGGAATGAGGCACTGTGTATTCCTCCAGCATGCTTATGTTTGGACTACTGCTCTTATCACAGAGTACTCTAAGTTCCTGTCCACACGTCTGTCTCTCCAAGTAGACTGTGAGCTCCTTAAAGGCAGCAACTGGGTCTTATTCCTCTCTACAGCCCCACTGACATCTAGCACAACCTGGCACAGAGCATATGCTCAAAAGATGCCTGATGCAAGCATGAGTGAGAAATCAAACCAATGAGACCTAACTGACCCTAAATTTTATGTCTTTTATAACTGAGTTGTAATAGTTCTTAAATATTCTAGGTATGTTTTTTATCAGGCATACGAATTGCAATTTTTTTTCTCTACATTGTGGGTTGTCTTTTCACTTTTTTTTCCTCTTGGCCGTGCTGCATGGCTTACAGGATCTTAGTTTCCCGACAAGGGATCAAACTCGGGCACCCTGCAGTGGAAGCTCGGAGTCCTAACCACTTGGACCGACAGGGAAGTCCCTCCCTGACCCTAAATTAAATGTCTCTAACGCTACTCAGCTTTCACGGTTTCCCCCCACTTTGGTCTACTTTTAATGCTACTTATTTTCTCTCTCGTCAGTCATGATTGTACATCAAGTTCTAAGTCAATAAATTCTAGGATTAGACCTGAAGGCAGCTACAAGCTTCTGCCCCTGAGCAAAGTGCCTGAGCTTTTTCACAGCCCTTCTCCTGGCTGCTCTGAGGCCTCTTTGACTTTCTGGTGGATTCACAGGGATGGCCTGAAATCTCACCTCCAGATACGTGTGTCTACGTGTGTGCACGTGTGTGTGTGCACGTATGCGTTTACTGTAAGTGCATGTACGCATGTTTACATGTGTGAGGTGGAACATTTCAGGATAGTTCCTTTGGATCAGTTAAGCTGAATAAATGGTGCAGACCAGACTCTGCTGGACGAAAAATGTACCCTGCCTTCAGCTTTCTGCACGAGCCAGGTAGGCCCTTAACATAATCCTTTCCACATGCCAGTGAAGTCAGCTTTATTAGGCTCCCCGTTTCACAGCTGAGCAAACTGCAGCTCAGAGAGGCTGAGTCGCTTACCCAAAGTCACACAGCTAGCAAGGGACAGGGTTAGGATTCAAAACCATGACACCCTAAACGGGCATTAGCGGTCGGGCAGGTGTGAGCATCCTGCTAGTGAACTTTCTAGGAAGGAAACAAAGACCCAGGGAGGGAGAAAAGCACATGTCATGCACCCACCTGCTAAGCTGAGCGTGCTGAGGACGAACTGGGTGCCGTACAAGATGGTGAAGCAGCACTCTTCCTTCTGGCGGACTGCTTTCGCACGCTCAAAATCCTTGGAGTTCTTCCCTGGGCGGATTTCCTTTATTTCCATGATATCCACTGAAGGAAAATTAACATCAGCCAGTCAGAAGCTGGAGTTCACTCCATCTGAGGCTGCAGCCATGCGCCTGCACCCCAGACACACAGAGCCCAGCTCTTCACTCCCCAGAGTGAAGACAAGCTGGGCCAGCCCCACAGTCGTGCCCCGCTTGCAGGATTATGTGCAAACAATGAAATGCTTGTTGTTCTAAGCCACTAAGTACTGGGCAACTTGTTGAACAGCAATAGATGACAGAAAAAGAGGAAACCCATCCTCCCTGGAACCCCCGCTGCCACGTGATGCCAACTCACTCCTAGCCAAAACCTACCTGGCCAGGATGGCACCTGACCCAAGGGTGACCCCTCCCTCCATGGGATGGCCATCTAAGGGTGACCCCCCCACACACAGGGTGGCCATTAGGCCCAAGAATGACCCCCTCCCCTCACAGGATGGCCACCTGATGCAAGGGAGACCCCCCCCTTCCTGACATAGGATGTCCCGTGAACTAAGGAGTGCCACAGAGTGACAAGTCCCCCCATCCTTTCCTCCCTTTCTTCTGTCAAAAAAGCACCTTTTCCTGGGATGAACCCATTTCACGTGATCAACGTGAAGATGATCCACATCCCGACACCTTTCACCACCACAAGCCAAAGGAGGGGCCAAGGGTCCCAGGAATGACCAAGATGTCCCACCCCTGGCACGGTGATGGGTTTGGGGATGAGCACATGGCCTAAGCTGGGCCCATCGGCATCCCCCTGGGACTTATTTATTTGGCCAAAGCTATTCATCAAATTTCTCCCGCTGCTGCTGCCAGGCTGACAAAACGTGAGTCTAGGGATAGCAGGGTCCATGTGGCCTGCCATACAGAAAGCAAAGATTCGTCCCTGATGCACTACTGAGGCCCTGGGTCCATTTGGGCTTGAAGCCACTTCTGCGCTGGAGCATGCTACCTATGTGACCCAATAAATTCTCTTTTTTGCTTTGGTTAGTGGGAAGTGAGTTTCTGTCACATGTAACCATAAGAATCCTGGGACATACATCTTTGTGCTTACACTGAAGAGAGAAACAGGAAAGAGAGGTATTCCTGGAAATGAGAGAGTAGGGACAGAGACCTCAGCATTGACCTGGGATCAGGGAAGCAAACAGACCCAAGTGAACAAAGGCATTTTAAGTCAGAGTTGAACTGGCAGGAAAGGTTCACAGCCATTCACACATAACAATAGGAGGAGGAGACAGAGTATTAAATTAGGGGAGGAGGGGACGGAATGAACCAAAGCCTTTTTTTTTTTTTTTTTTAATTTATTTTTGTCTGCGTTGGGTCTTCGTTGCTGCACACAGCCTTTCTCTAGTTGTGGCGAGCGGGGGCTACTCTTCGTTGCGGTGCACGGGCTTCTCATTGCGGCGGCTTCTCTTGTTGCAGAGCATGGGCTCTAGGCACGTGAGCTCAGCAGTTGTGGCTCAAGGGCTCTAGAGCGCAGGCTCAGTAGTCGTGCCGCATGGGCTTACGTGCTCCACGGCACGTGGGATCTTCCCGGACCAGGGCTCAAACCCGTGTCCCCTGCATTGGCAGGAGGATTCTTAACCACTGTGCCACCAGGGAAGCCCGAACTAAAGGCTTTTCACTTTCTTACCATGGATCTAGCTAGACTGAAAACAGTTTGGGGGACAAGAATCATGAAGTAAAGTGAAAAGACTTTAAATAAACAGCATTTGTTCTGTACCCTGTGTGTGGTGGTAGCTACACAAGCCTAAACATGTGATAAAATTCCTTGAAACTACACACCAAAACAAAAGCCCAAGAATGACCCCCTTCAGTCCACATAAAAAATGGTGAAAACTAATTAAGGTCTGACTACTCAGCCATAAAAAAGAACAAAATAACGCCATATGCAGCAACATGGATGCAACTAAAGATTATCACACTTAGCGAAATAAGTCAGAAAGAGAAAGACAAATACCACATGATATCACTCATATGTGGAATCTAAAATATGACACAGGCTTCCCTACTGGCGCAGTGGTTGAGAGTCCGCTTGCCGATGCGGCGGTTGCGGGTTCGTGCCCCGGTCTGGGAAGATCCTACATGCCGCGGAGCGGCTGAGCCCGTGAGCCATGGCCACTGAGCTTGCGCATCCGGATCCTGTGCTCCGCAACGGGAGAGGCCACAACAGTGAGAGGCCCGCGTACCACAAAAAAAAAAAAAAAAAAAGAAAAAAGAAAATATGACACAAATGAAACTATCTACAAAAGAGAAACAGAATCAGGGACATAGAGGATAGATTGGTGGTTGCCACGGGGGAGGTGGGTGGGAAAGGGTTGGACTGGGAGTTTGGGATTAGCAGATACAAACTGGTATATGTAGAATGGATAAACAACAAGGTTCTACTGTATAGCACAGGGAACTATATTCAGTATCCTGTGATAAACCACAATGGAAAAGAATATGAAAAAGAATGTATACACATGCATAACTGAGTCATTTTGCTCTTCAGCAGTAATTAACACAATATTGTAATTCAACTATTATTTAATAAAAAATAAATTTAAAAAAACTAATTAAGGTCTGTAATTTAATAATATTTTACCAGAGTCAATATCCTGGGCTTGACAACTATGGTTATAAAAGATGTTATCACAGGGGGAAATTGGATGAATGGTACACAGAAACTCTGTATTATTTTTGTAATGTCATCATGAGTCTAAAGTTATTTCAAACTAAAAAGTTTTTTAAAACACTTATCAAGGGACTTCCCTGGTGCAGTGGTTAAGAATCCTCCTGCCAATGCAGGGGACACAGGTTCAAGCCCTGGTCCGGGAAGATCCCACATGCCACGGAGCGACTAAGCCCGTGCGCCACAACTACTGAGCCTGCGCTCTAGAGCCCGCAAGCCACAACTACTGAAGCCTGCATGCCTAGAGCCCGTGCTCCACAACAAGAGAAGCCACCGTAATGGGAATCCCGCGCACCGCAACGAAGAGCAGCCCCCGCTCACCGCAACTAGAGAAAGCCCGCGCGCAGAAATGAAGACCCAACGCAGCCCAAAAATAAATTTAAAAAAAAATTTTAAAAACCCACTTAATTATGGGTGGTCCTATTATGGGGGTGGGGGTGGGGGTGGGGTCAAGGGGTCCTTCATTCCTCAAAAACTAACAACAAAACACAGAGTCTTTGTGCGTGCTCAGATTCACAGCCTTCTGGGGGGTTAAATCGGCACTGTTGATTTATCTGCTTCAGCAGTTATCTGAGAACATCTGAGGTATTAAATGTTTGTTCTCAGAAATCAGTTACTTACCCAACCCAGCTGACTGCCAGTTAAGAGTCTAGTGACCTTAAGCAATACTCTTTTTTTCCTAGCTATTCTAACAATGATTATCTAACCATTCTCTTTCCCCATAAAATATCTCTAAGAGGGAATTTCTGAATTGGCCAACTGTGAGCTTTTTTCCTTACAGCAAAATTATAATAAAAATTTGATGCATTCATAACTAAATAAAAAAATTTCAGATAATGTAACACTGTCTTCAGGCAATCACTTAGTCTTATCAATTCCTTCTAAATCACTCTTGAATCTATTTTCTACCCATTCCCAGGGCCAACACCATAATCCAAGCCACTGTCACCTCTCACTTGTGCTACTGAAGTAGCCAGGAGCTACCCCCACAGTCTTTTCTATGAAATGCAGACATGCTCAAGCCACCCCTGGGCTTCAAGCTTGCCGATGGCATCCCAGTGCTATTAGGACTAAGAACCAAGGCCATGGGATGACCCTGCCGACCCCATCTGGATCAACTGTGCATCCTCACTGTCGTGCTCCAGCCACACTGGCCAGCAGCTTGCATTCACTCCCCCACAGGACACCGCCGCTGGCTCTGCTGGGGACGCTCTTAGCCTAGTTAGCTCCACGTTCTCCCTTTCAGTTTCAGCTCAATCACCGTCAGACGCACAGAATACCCTCCAACTACTGCTATTACACACACCAAGCCCCTCTTCCCCACAGCACTGAAGAGGCCAAGTGCTTAGTGGTGTGAACCATGGATTCATGGCTCCTTCCCTAGATGGTGCATCTTTCCTCACCACTGTATCTCCACCCCTAGCAGAGCAACTGGTACACAGTGGGGCCCAATAAATAGCTGTCGAAAGAGGAAGCGGACAGAGAGAGATGGGGACACAGACAGGGACAGAGTGGAGATGTGACAGAGGGGGAGGCAGAGGGAGACAGACGCACACAGATACGAACACACACAAACGGCAACAACCAGACAGGGTAAAGGAGGGGCAGAGACAGCCAGACAGGAACAGAAGACAAGCCGTCCAGATGAGGAGGGAGGGAGATACAACCACGCAACGTACAGAGTCAGAGAGAAAGAAACATGCGAGACGGGAAAAGAAGAAAATGTAAACAGCCACTCTGATGATGCAAGCAGCCCTGACCATCCCTACACTACCCTTCACTTCAGGGCACGCAAGGATCCTTTGGAGGCCAGCCCTGGCCCAGGAAAGGGCCGCAGGCATCCACCCTCGCCAGCCGGGACTGCCTGCCTCCATGACGTCATCCTGATCACTTCCCCCTTTCTTTTCCGGGGATAAGTACTGGCCTATTCATCATGCTTCTGATAAGACTATGCTCTCTCCATTGGGTTGCCTTTGTTCCATTGTCAAAGACAAGTTGATGATTTGTGTGGATCTATTTCTGTTTTCTCTATTCTGTTCCATTGATCTAATTGTCTATTATTTCCCCAGCATCTCACTGTCTTGATAACTATGGCTTTATAGTAAGTCTCAGAGTACGGCAGCAGACACCTCTGACTTTGTTCTTCTTCAATACTGCACTGGGCATGCTGGGTGTTCTGCCTCTCCGTATAAACTTTAGGATCAGATTGTCAATATCTACAGAGTAATTTGCTAGGATATTGATTGTGATTGTGTTGACTCAACACCAAGTTGCAAAGAACTGACATACTGAGTCCTCCTATCCATAAACGCAGAGTACTTATTCATCATACTTTGTCAGCCAGACATTCTCCTGGATGTACACAGTCCTGACCTCCAAAGGTCTTACAGACACACTAGCTTCATTCTTGAGATTAAAAATAAAGGCAATAGGGCTTCCCTGGTGGCACAGTGGTTGACAGTCCGCCTGCCGATGCAGGGGACACGGGTTCGCGCCCTGGTCCAGGAAGATCCCACATGCCGCGGAGCGGCTGGGCCCGTGAGCCATGGCCGCTGAGCCTGCGCGTCCGGAGCCTGTGCTCCGCAACGGGAGAGGCCACAGCAGTGAGAGGCCCGTGTACCGCGAAAATATAAAAAATAAAAAATAATAAAAATAAAGGCAATAATAATAGTCATGTACAGCTCCTACAGAGCCCTTACTATATGCCAGGCACAGCGCTAATGCTCTGCACATGTCATAGGTCGGTTCCCTGGAAGCCAAGCCTGAGGCAAGGATTCTCTTTTAGGCTTTTATTGGGTGGTGGGGTGGACAAAGGACTGCAGAAATAGATGAGGCAGGAGAATAAAGCTAAAGCTAGGCTGTGGTCCCAGCAGGGGACGGGCTTCAGCTTGGTCACATGAGGCGCTGGAGCATGGATCACACCAGGAAAGTGAGTCTCCTGGAAACAGCGAGGCTGTCCTATTGTTCCCCCATGACTGTCCCCATTATACAGATGAGGAAACAGGCATGCAGAGGTGAAGTACCTCGGCCACGGTCACCAGCCAGCAAGTGGAAGAGCCAGGATTTGAACCTTTACGTTGCTTCTCACGGTCAAGCAGGCGACGCTGAGAAGTCATGTTAGGACATGCAGCCCTCTTCCCACCGCGCTCCGTCAGCAAGTCTCACCGTACATGGGCCTCCTGGCTACGTCGGCTCTCATTTAAGTGATTTCTCAACACCGCCTTCCTTCTCCCCATCCCTGCACTGATCCAGCCTGTCATTTTTACATCTGTGCCATAAAGTTCCTCACCAGCACCATCCGCATTCATAGGTTTCTTTGTTTGCTGCCTATCTACTCTCTCCTCTAAGCCCCAGGAGGACAAGGGTCGTGTCCGCCCTGTTCACAACCGGAGCCTCACACCCGCCTATGTCAGAGCCTGGCTCAGAGCAGAAATTCAGACTGCCGCGGAATACATGATAAGGTTTCCTGGGTGTCTTGGCTTGGCTTCCCCCAGAAGTGGACCCTGAGACAAGGATCTGAGCGCTTGCAGTTTATCCAGGAGCCGATCCCAGGAAACACCAGCAGAGGAGCAGGGAAGTGAGACAGAGAAGGCAAGCTGCTGATAAGGAGGCTGCTGTGTCATCAACCTGGCACCCCAGGGGCACCGGCAGCTGACCCCATGGGGATCTGGGAGCCCCTTAGAGTTTGCCCCACCGAGAGAGGGAGGGAGCTGGGGTGTTATCTCCCAACCTCCAACTGCTATTGGTTGAGGGCTGCTTTTAGGGGGCCTTAACTCCCCAGGCCTCAGGCAAAGAGCTGCAGCATTCACGGCGAAGTGCCTTTAATGTACAGCAGTGACTACTATGGCAGCAGGGTTAGGCCTCGGCATCCTCTGCTGTATCAGGTTATCGAACTGGTAGTTTCTGTGCTACCCCCACGGAACTCGGCGATCAGATGTTTGAGGGCTGCAATGTCTCTCTAGTTCAGGCAGAACAGTGGCAGATGTGGACAAGTCCCAGTTGTTGAGGGAACAGCGTCTCTGGGCTCCCCCAGGAGAGATCCTACATGGAGACGGGACGAGATGTTACTGTCCCTGTACGTTCTGTAGCCCCAAAGCTATCCTGGATCAGCAGGTGGTTCTGGAATTACAGGTGTCAGTGCGCTCCCTCGCTCACTCTCTCTTTTTTTTTTTTTTTTTTTTTTTTCTTTTTGCGGTATGCGGGCCTCTCACTGTTGTGGCCTCCCCCGTTGCGGAGCACAGGCTCCGGACGCGCAGGCCCAGCGGCCATGGCTCACGGGCCCAGCCGCTCCGCGGCATATGGGATCCTCCCAGACCGGGGCACGAACCCGTATCCCCTGCATCGGCAGGCGGACTCTCAACCACTTGCGCCACCAGGGAGGCCCTCTCTTTTTAATGTAACAGCTTCAGTAAGATATAGTTCACAGGCCATACAGGTCATCCACATGAAGTATACAGTTCAGTGGCTTTTAGTATATTCACAGACTTGTGCAACCACCACCGGTGTCAACGTTAGAACATTTTCATCTCCCCAGAAAGAAACCCATACCCTTCAGCCTCCACATTTCCCACTCAGCCCACACCAGCCCCCGGACAACACTCATCTACTTTCAGTCTATAGAGACTTGCCTGTTCTGGATGTTTCATATAAAGAGAGGCATACGATACGTGGTCTTTTGTGTCTGGCTTTTAAACTCACTTGGCAGAAGACCTTTGAGGTTCCTCCGTGTTGTAGCACGTGTCAGTACTTCATTTTTATGAATGAATAATATTCCATTGCATGGATTGGGTCTATCTATTTATCCACTGATGGACATTTGGGCTGCTTCCACCTTTTCGTTATTGTAAATAGTACAGCTATGAACATGTGCAGACAGGTTTCTGTCTGAACATACAGGTTTCTTTTTGAACACCCGTTTTCAGTTATCTCAGGTTTCTGGTAGGAGCGGACATTGGTCCTCTCACGACTATACCCTCAGGGCTGCAGGTGTAACGGTGACGTGCCCCCTCATGCCACGCGGCTGACCAGCCACCAACCCGGGCCAGCGATGGTGCTCGTATGTAGGTGGACAGTCACTTGCTGTGCATGAGCTTATGGCTGGGCCTCTGCGAGCCAACACCGAGCCCTTCAAAGCTGTCACCACTACTTCCCAGGCCTTCTGCGCAAGCAAGGGCCACCCTCCAGACACACAGAGGTGCTCACTCTCTCGCCACCCCCTTGATTACCAGGGGCCCCAGGAAGTCAGGAAGGAAATCCCTGGCCAGTGGGAGTGGTTTTCTATTTGATAACTGGCAGAGTCTGCAAGGGCCCTTTGGGTATTTTTGTTGGCATGCCCAGTACTTGATCTTGCATCCCACGGGGGCACCTTCCTCGCTGAAGGGTGGTCCCACCACACCAGGGGTGCGGAGCAGCAAGAAGCGTAAGGCCGGCTGCACCCAGTCGGGTTAATCCCAAACCACCTTTCGGAGCTGCCGCTGGGAATAAAACCCTAGTGCCGGGGATGCAAATCCACAGGTTTCCAAGGGTCCCCCAGGTCGTGACAAGCCCATGGCTGGTGATGAGCAGATAAGACTCTGGAACCAGCGCACCCTGGGTTCAAATCCAGCAGGTGGTTTCAGGCCGTAACTTCACCTCTTCCTGCCTCCGTTTCCTCATGTGAACAATAGGAGAAATAATGGTCTCCCCACACGGTGCTCTCTGAGGATTAAATGAAAGTGTGTCCGTATGTGTGCGTGCGTGCGTGCGTGTGAATTAAAACAGTGTCTGGTAATTTTAACTAATAAAGATGTAGTAACTTCTAAGTGCTTGTTAGCTACTATTTTTTTAATTATTAATGCAATGGAATAAAGCTGAACTCATATAAGGCCTAAGGAAAAACACCATCTCTCAACTTATCTGTTGTGGAAATTGAAGAGCCAGATTCTTACGTAGTGATGTGGAGAAGCTCCACAACAGCTTACATAAACAGGATACCAGATTTATGTGCCTGCATCCGTGTGTGTGTGGGTCCACATGTATGTACAAACACATGCATGCACATATAGTATACAGGTGCCCGTTGCTGTTCAAAGTCTCACTATATTAATATTTACTGTAACTCGCAAACATTTTTTACCTAAAATGCACCACAAAGATCACACACCTGCTACAGGAAGGTCAGGTGCAGGCACCTGTGGACGTACTGCTGTGTATCAGTCTGCATTAGAGAGGAACATGTCCGGTGCTCTAAGGCTGAAAATCATCATGCAGCAAACCTAGCGTCCTGCCCACCCTATTCAGTCTTAGTGTTCACTTCTGGCAAGCCAGCTACCAACCAGAGTCCAATTTAGATGACCTCTTTAGTATTTTTAACAGATTTCATTGTCATTTCTATCAAGTTACAAAGTAGTTACAGGACAGAAAAAAATCAAAATTCAGAACCAATACCGTGTAGTATCATACGTATGAGTAGTAAGTTCATTAAAGCATCAAATCATTAGGTATTTGTTGCTGTCAATGCTTCGTATGCTTGCAGAAATATTTGATGGGCTGGTTTCTAGGTGATTAAGGGTGTCAAGCAACACTGGGGAAACTGGTTGGGTTTTTTCGAGCTGTTGGTAATGTGTCACCACTTGTATCCATGTAATATGACATAACACACTGCTATCCAAAGAAAGATGCTCTCCATTGTGTTTTCAGGAATGCACTGGGCTCAGCTGAGGAGGGATGCCTGTATTTGTACACGTGCTCATATGTGTGTAAAAGCATGAGAAAATGTTAAAAAAAGAGATTCCCACCAATTTGCTGACAACAGGGATTACCGGTGGGAAGGGGGATGGGCAAACGGTGGCAACGGGAGCTTGATCTGCACTGGCTGGAATTCTGGCCAAGGGGCACAGAGTCGGTAAGAGGACCGACTTTACTTTCCAAGTCGGCTCTGGTGGCCAGAGCTCGGGCCGAGTATGCTCATGCAGTCGGGCTCTGCAGCCGTGCTTCCTGCTTGAAGAAGTGAGATAACACAGCCACAGAAGCCAAGCCTTGTCTCTGAAACCTCCGCCCGCTTCCCAGCATCACCTCGGGTCTTCCCCAGGTCCGGCCACTCATCACCTGCAGACTTACACTTGGGGTTTTCTGCCCCCCCCCCCCGTCGGTTGTCCCCATGCCCCTGTTCTTTGACTCCTGTTTCCTTCCTCCTCCCACTCTTGAGTCTGGGCCGCTGTCTTGCTGACCCCCGCACGCCTGGAACATCCTCCTATCCTCACATGACCTATTCCCCAATTTCCTCGGTCGACCTCAAGTGGCACCACCCCCCAACAAGCTTAACAAAGTATCTTCAAGGAAGCTCCAGATGTACCCAAGGGGAAGAGACAGAGAAGGCTCGGGGACCTTCCTGCACATACCCACCACCCTCCTTTTTCCATCTTTCAGTCATTCAACCAACCAGGTAGGTAGTGATCATCTCGCTGAGCGCCAAGGATGAAGCCGACAGGCATGGTCCCCGTCCCCGGAAGCTCAGAGCCTGGGAGGACAGACCCTGTCCGAACCTGCACACAAGCACGTAAACCCACCACCACGCTAAACACCTCAAGGGAGCAAAATCAAGTCCACACGGGGGCTTCTTCCCAGCAAGGGGAAGAAAGGCTTCTCGGGGGCATGCGTCTTGGCTGCGTTCTGAAGGCTAGAGTCATCCTGGTGAAGGGGGAGCAGAAAGCCCTGGAAGGAGTCCCGGGGTCCAGAGACCCCGGTTCAAATCCCAACTCTGCTCCCCAAAGACGCCTGGGAGGTCGGGCAAGTCACCTCCCTTCTCTCTGCAATTTCCTCGTCTGCACTCACAGTGGTCCAGTAGCTCCTTCCCTGAGCTGCTCTGCAAACAAGATGAAATTACATTAAAGAAAAACTGCAGTGGCCCCCAGGAGGTCTCACAGCCAGGGTTAGTTGAGCTATTGGGATGCATGTTCTTTCATAGCGTCTTTCAATAACACCTTCACCACTGCTCGTGGTTTCACTTTGTCTCAGTGTTGCTCGGTCTCAGTGAAGGACCCTGCTTTAAAAAACCAAGGGTGTGGGCTTATTTCACATACACAGCAGCATCTGACCTTGCAGTCAGATAAAAAACTGAGATGCACCACAGAACACAGTTACAAGAGGCTCAACGTGGGAGAGGAGAAAGAGCCCAACTTTAAAAGAATCTAGAAGACACGTGCTTCAAGTTCCACTCTACTTGTCCCAGCTATGCAGCTTGGGACAGGTTTCTTTATTCTAGCCTAGCCTCTGCCTTCTTGTAGGTAAAATGGGGAAATAATATCCATCCCACAGGTAGATATTATACCTAAAAGAACTTGGTAAAACATTACAAATTATTTTAAAGCCTAGAGATGGGAAGTGAGGGGGGCCGTTCTCATCTTCCTTGTTGAAAATGTAAGAAACAATGGATGAGACTGCGCTGACAGCCAGAGGAGAATATGCCACCTCATGCTTCCATATAGAGACTTTTCCAGAATAACAACACTCAAATAATTATTTAGCTGTTCCTGGAATGCGCTGTATCCAGGCAGAAATGTTTGAAGGACTGTTTTATGGGTGTTTAAGAGTTTTAAGCGATCCCGGAGAAATTGACTGGCCTTCTCTTCCCTCCGGGGACTCCCTCTCCCCAGGGGAGCAGGGAACGCTCTCGGACAGCAGAGTCTGGAAGAAGGAACCGGGCTTGCCCAGCTCAGCCTCCTGGTCCAGCTCTTGTCCAATCCATCCCCCAAGAACCACATGCCCTGCCCTACTCCCTGCCACATGGAGTGGACATCCAACAGTGCCAGTGACAGAGTGAGCAGGTCAGGGGTCGGGGGCCAGAGGTCAATGCTAAACCAGACTCTTCAGGCAGCTCAAACGCAGAGCAAACCTTCTCATAGCCAGTTATGAGTTACCTGTGTTTCAGTTCTTGTTTCCAAACGCAAGAGAAAATGAGAGAAAGAGAAGTCTTATGAACTGGTCAGCTGAAACCCCAAGCACTAACTAACCATCAAATACAATTCTTTAAATATGCATTGTTTTAGTGTCACTTAAACTTGATGTTTCCTCACTCCTGCTGGAAATGAAATGAGAATAATCCCATGCGTGTGATATGGGAGAGGACTTTAATAAGAGTACCTACATTTTCTTTTTATGTCTTAACTGTGATGTATTTTACTACGAATTGGAAAAATACAGATCTAGCAGCCTCTAAACTGTGAGATCAAAGTTCCTTCTCTACAAATTTAACTTAAAAAGAGTCCATCTTAAAATATGTATTAGGTATATAAAACAGGTATTGTGCAGATATTTCAAAAATCATTCAGGCATTAAAGGAAGGACTCACTCCCTTATGCCCAGCCTATTAAAATTTTAATTTGCTTTGCCTTAGACCAGTATTGTGAATCAAAATTACACAGAAGGCCTTCATTGTACAAAGGCTATATATAGATATTTCCCCCACTGGACCAACCAGTTTTGGGTTTGGGGTTTTTTGGAGTCATATGTGCTTTTGACACTTTCTCGAATGTCAGTCATTTGATTATCAACTTTGTCAAGTGTGCCATATCTGCATAGTGCTGGCACTGTTTGTCTAATATTTATCTTTAAATCAACTCATCTTTTTCACTTGAACAGATGTATTTTAAGAATGGGTTTATGCCTTACGGTAAAAAGAAAACCAGTCCCGCCCACCATACATTATAGGAATTGTAAAATAACGCAGTCAGTGGAAACAGGACAATATTAAATTCTGCCTAAAACCAGCTGATGCCAAAAGGAAACCCTCACGTGCTTCTGAGTTGTAAGAGGACAAAAGCAGGCGTGTTAGAGGGTGTGAGGCCAAGTTCACCATAGTAAGACTCACAGAAGACACAGAAGCAAAGAGGTGGTTACCTCGTGGGGACAGTGGCCACAGAGCTGGACATGTGTAAATTTGAGCTCACGCTCACCTCGTTTGCATTTTACCATAGGTTTGTTATATCTTATTAAAGAAAAATGCCTTTCAAAATGAGACGTGTTAAAATTTTAGAAATGCAGGTGGGTATGGTCATTAAGAGGGATTTTGGTGGTGATGGAACTTCCAGTATCTTGACTGTGGCAGGGGATACAGGGACCTACCCATGGGATAAAATCGTGCAAAACAAACAGATACACACAGAGTATAAGGACAACTGGGGAAATGTGAGTAAGTCAGGTAGTGGACTGAATCAGTGCCAGCGTCCTGGCTGTGATGTCACACTACAATTTTGCAAGATGTTACCATTGGGGGAAACTGAGCACAGTCCACCTGGAAAATGAATCTTCATTTATCTCAAAAGAATCTTCAATTATCTCAATGAAATTTTCAATTACAAATACAGAGTATGGGGCTTCCCTGGTGGCTCAGTGGTTAAGAATCCGCCTGCCAATGAAGGGGACACGGGTTCGAGCCCTGGTCCGGGAAGATCCCACGTGCCACAGAGCAACTAAGCCCGTGCGCCACAACTACTGAGCCTGCGCTCTAGAGCCTGCGAGCCACAACTACTGGGCCGGCGTCCTACAACTATTGAAGCCTGCGCGCCTAGAGCCCGCGCTCCGCAACAAGAGAAGCCACTGCAGTGAGGAGCCCGCTCGCCGCAACTAGAGAAAGCTGGTGCACAGCAACGAAGACCCAACGCAGCCAAAAATAAACGAATAAAAAATAAATAAATTTATAAAAGAATAAAATACAGAATATCAAGAAAGAAAGAAACCAACCATGCTAGTAGCAAACAGGTATTCTCCCTGACATGATCAGAAAGACCAGAAAGGAACTTTGAAGGGAAGGATGCTCCCACCACTGGCTCATGTTCCAGGGGCCCTGCCTGGAAATCGTGCTTTGCCAGGGCCCCGAGCATGGTCTCCCCTGGGGGACGCTGGGGACAGCATCCCTTACCCCTCCCCACAGGCTGCTTCTCCATTCTAGGAGCCAGTCCTGTGCTCCTCCCTCCACCAGGATTCATACTATTTCTAGCCGGACCAGAAATAGATGCGCTTGGGGCTGGCCGATAAGCCAGTCACTAAAACCCAGAGGAAGTGGCCTGCAGGGGACCCACAGCGGGGCCTAGCTTGGGCGCCCACTCATTCTGCAAAGGCCAAGGACGGCAGCCAAAAACACAATTTCTATGTACGTCTGCAAGGAGCCTGAGTTCTCAGCACCTGCAGAAGGACAGCGTGGGTTCCCCCTGTAACAAGAGAACGACCTCTCGTCCCATCTACCCCCTGCCTGACCTCAGCCCAACCAGCGGCACTACACATAAACACACACTCATTCTTTGAGTCTGATGGTTCTTTTCTTGTTATTTTTTCACAGGAAAAGAAAGGTTCTGAGAATACAGACAATTATCTCAACTTTGACCAGGTTTGCGTAGAGAAAATTCTAGAGGTTGACTGATGTTGAATCTTCCCATGGAAAACGCTGGTCTTCGTCTTTCTACCAGGAGCCTCTTGGCTTCAGAGGAAACCAAAGAGGAGCAAAAGGGCAGGGAAGCCACATTCACAGAAACGTCTAGTACAGCCAGGCAACATATCAGGGATTCTGATGTGAGCCGAGATCGTCATCTGCATTCCAAAGATGGGGACACTGAGACTGAGATGCGTGACTTTCCAAGCCCACACTGGTGGAGCCAGGACTTGAACCCCAGCAGTCTGGTTCCCAGCCTGTGCTCTTAATCACTATACAGGGAAGAAAGACCTCCCTGCTGCTCAGACCTCACCCTGGGCCAACGGGGTCCTGCTAGGTTCTTCCTCTCAGGAGCATCCTTGCAAGGGTCCTGGCTCCGAAACCCCTACACAGACAGAAGCAACTCTGACAGTTCACCGTTTGCCGACCACCAGCCGAGTATAATACTTGGTGTCCGTTACCTCAGTGGTGCCTCCTGCAGCCCTAAGGGGCGAGTGGCCACCGTTACCAGCACCCCCATTTTGCAGAGGAGTAAACAGGCTCTGGCAGGCTGGGTGACCAGGGTGCGAGCCCTGCTGGTCCAGCTCCAGAGCCGGCACACTCCGGCACCACCCAGGCGGGCTCAACAACCAATTCCACCAGCAGAAAACGGAGCCCGGCCAAGGTCAAGCCCAGGGTAGAAACACCTGAGTTGGATGGAAAACAGACCAGACCCTTCTTACAAAATATTTATTAGGTGCCAGAGCTGACCTCCCCATCTCCTTAATCCTCTGTCAACCTTGGGAACAAACCCCCATTTTCCAGACTCGGCTCAGGAAGGTGAAGTCATTCCCTCAGGGCCACCTGGCCGGGCCTCGATGCCAAAAGCAGCAGGGCGGAGGCAATGTGGTGGTGGTGCAGAGAGAGAGCCCCACCAAGCAGGGGAGCCCGGCTCTCTGCCCTCCCCACTTCTATTTCCGAGCGGGCTGCTCCACCAGTGGCCTCTCTGAAAACCCTTGCGTGACCAGGATAGATACCGGCTAAACGTGGCTCCTCTCTTTGAAGTCAAGCCTCAGCGGGCGGAGGGAGATGCTAAACGTATTCGGGGCTCCCGCTGCCACAGTCAGTCCCTGGATGAGACAGGCAGAGATACCTTTTCACCCTCCGGCTTCCCCTGCAGGCACTGGGCCGTGCTGGCCAGAAAAACGGCTCAGGACCCTCGGAGTGACCGACAGAGCCATGATCAAGGGAAGGAGCTCCGAGGGACGAGGACAGACCGCAAGAGAAGGCCCCGCTCTTCCAGAAGCCGCCCCCAGAGTCCTGTGGTGAACACACGACACACTGGCCATTTCCACCCGGCCTAGAGAGCCCTCCAGAGAAGTAAAGCCCTCATCCTTTAAAGGGGGACTTCATCCTGGGGTCCGTGAGCCTTCATGGGGTCCTTAAAACCCCCAACACAGTGCCTTCCAGGCAGGGAAGGAGCAGGCTCTCCGGAAGCCCAGAAGCAGGAAAGCGCATTCATCTCAGCGCAAGGCCCAGCGCAAATGCCCCCTTTCTGGGAGGGCTTTCCTTCCTCTTCTCAACTTCCCCTTTCCGGGTTCTCATCACACTTACGGTAATGACTCGTTCCTCTGCTTTAGTGCTACAACCTTGACGCCAACACCAGGCCCGGCCCCGGGCCCCGGGCAAGCATGGCACACTAGAAGCCTTCAAATAGTTACAGGCGCGGATGCCTGGACCTCTGGGAGCTTAACAACTGCCTGTGCTAGCTCCCATCCTGCTCCCTTACAGCTAACTGGGCACCCACGGTCTCCCCCACCAGACCCAAGGCAGGAGGGCCAGCCTCTGCCTCATTCTTCAGTTTTGCAGGAACGGGGTCTGGCCCTCACGATGCCCTCAGTCAGCTCCATATCAGACTGCTCACAGAAGGTTAACTAAAATGGCAAATTCTGCTCGAAAAGGAAAAGGAAAGAATGCATCAGGAAGTATTCCTTTATCTCCTTGTTGCTGAACCTGAGGATTATTCCTAAAAAGCAGCTACTATGTGGAGCGGAGGCCGGGAGAAGGATGCCGACTATCTATCACCACCATGGAAATGATGCTAATAGCCTCCCAGTATTCACAGTGCGTCAGGCACTGCGTGCATTTCCTCATCTGAGCATCAGATCACCACAATATTATTATGATTACTCCCATTTAACAGAGGGGAAGACTGAGGCTGGAAGACTAGAAAGCCGGCAGCTGGTAACTGGCTCCAGGCTCCCAAGCCCATTGGCAGGGCATGACCAGTTCCAGCAAGACAGCAGCCTGCGGACGTCGGTCCCTTCTGCTGGGGGCAGAGAAGGGCCCTGTGGCCCCTGCTTTGCCTTTGCAAATGAGTTTTCACTGTGGTTAGCAAGCCAGCCCTTCATTTCCCCACGAGGCTCAGAGTTTTGCAAACCAAGGTTGCGGGGTAGGGGGTGGCAGTTCCTGTTACAACGAGCTAGAAGGTGAGAGCCTTCCTTCCCTTTCAGAGAGGGCAGGACTGGGGCAAGAGGGTCCCCCAAGCACTCCAGTCCAGGCAGGTCCACCCCGAGACCTCCCTGCACAAGGATCTGAGTCCAGCCCGGGGGGCACGAACGCTTGTCTGACTCCACAGCCTGGGGCGGAAACCCACAGCATGCCTCCTCTTTCCCAGCATTTGCCAGGGAGCCAGCCTGTGCTCCCAACTGGAGCTCGGGTCAGCAGAGGGTCAAGTCCCAGCCCCACGGTCACTCCACCCACAACCCTGCCAGCTCCCATTCCCCCTGCAAAATAGAGACACATTAAGTAGGGTCAGGCTCACGGAGGTGATGCGGGGATTTAAGGAGTCGACAGCTCACATCAAAGAGGTACGCAGGATGCAATCTGGTACTAAACGCTCGCTGCTGACACCCACAGGTCATCACGGTGAGGGTAACGCCCACCCACTCATCCAGTTGGCAGAGGCGCTGAGGGTCCACGGGCCTGGCCCAGTGGCAGGGGCTGTGGATACCACGCAGACCAAATCCCTGCCCTCAAGGAATTATATTCTAAGGAGGCAGACAGGTAAATCAATATGTATTATATCTGGTGGTGGTAAGTGCTGTAAGAATTAAACCAAAGCAGGGACTTCTCTGGTGGTGCAGTGGTTAAGACTCTGCGCTTCCACTGCAGGGGGCAAGGGTCTGATCCCTGGTTGGGGAACTTGGATCCTACATGCTGTGTGGTGCAGCCAACAAAAGAAAAATCCAAAGTAGAGCGAGGCCTGGTGGGTGACAGGGTAGGGGAGAAGCTTGGGTAGCAGGTGTGATGTGGGAGGCCTCCCCGGAGGAGGTGCCCTCTAAACTGAGGCTTGAAGGAAGCAAGGGCAGATCCATGTAGATGTCTGGGGAAGAATATTCCAAGAAGAGCAAACAGCAAGTACAAAGGCCCCGAGGGGAAATGGCATGCTGTGTTCCCAAGAGGGAAATGTGCCTGTGTGTCCCGCATTCTGCTAATCTCTTGGATGTGAGGAACAGCAGGGCGCTGCCCGGACCCACTGCACGTGCTCCCTGGAGCCTCCATGGCCCCCAGTGCCTGCCCATCTCACCTCTCCCACCCGTACACTCTGATCACACCAGCTCCACATCTGTATATTCAGTCATTCCTCCTGCCTGGTGCACACACCTGTACGGCCTTTGCACCTGCCTGGAGCCCCATCCCCGCACCTTTCTCATCCCTGTCCACCGTCACCCACTGTAACTAGCTAGCTCCCCCTGGGGTCCTCTGGAGTGGGCTGTGGCCCCTGGTGGGTGGGCGTGCCATTTTTTTTATATACTCATGATTACAGTTTTACTATAAAAGACAGAACTCAGGAATAGCCAGATGAAGAGAGAGGTACAGCAAGGTTTATGAGGGTCCTAAACACAGAGCTTCCATCCCTTCTCTTTGAGGAATCAGGGCTCAGCACTCTCCTGGCACATCGGTATGTTCACCAACCAGGAAGTACCAACAAGCTTTGGTGTCCGGAGTTTTTAAAATTGGGGTTTCATTACAAGGACATAAGTGATTGAACGTAGACCTCATGATTGAACACAATCTCCAACCCCTCTTCCTCTCTTCTCTCACCGGAGGTCAGGCTGTTTTAACATCCCAACCCTCTAATCACAAGTCTGTCTTTTTGTTGACCAGCCCCATCCTGAGTCATCTCATCTCATTAGTATAAACTCAGGTGTGATCCAAACGGCTCTACATAATAAGGACACTTATTTTACTTGGGAAATTCCAAAGATTTAGATTCTCCTTCCCAGGAGCCAGGGACAAAGACCAGTCAAATTCTTTGTTACACAACAGTAGGTCTTCTTGAAGTCCCTGGACTGCTAACAAGGATGCTTCTTGCCATGATTTTTTGAGACCTACTAACTGGCTAACTGTCCCCCTCTCACTTCTGCATCTGCAGCATTCAGTACCTGGCACCAAGGAGGGACTCAGCCAAGAGGCAGAACAAGGCCCCTGGACAGTGATGTGGCAATCCCCGATGCCACTGGAAACGCACACTCCTTCCCCAGGCGATTCCACCTCTCAGAGTCCGTCCACCCATGAGAAACACCCACCCATGCTGACTGTGGAGCAGCTCACACCTGCAGAAGGAAAAGAGAATCAACGTGCGTGTCCATCACTGGAGGAGTTAAGCAAACTGGCTCTCCTCATCCATGGATCCCTCTCCACCAATTAAAAAAGACAGACCTATACACAGTAACGTGGATAAATCAAAACAACCCAGTGCAACGTGGTGCTCTGGATGGATCCTGGAACACAAAAAGAACATTTGTGGAAAAGCTGGTAAAATCCAAATAAAATCTGAAATTTAGTTAATAGCCATGCACTGATGTTAATTTCCTGGTTTGGGCAAATTCATCACATAAGACGGGAGCGTAGGAGAAAGGCACATGGGAACTCTGCATCTTTGCAACTCCTCTGTATATCCAGAATTATTCCAAAATTAAAAGCTTAGTTTCAAGAAATGCTAAGCACGGAAAAGGTTGCAAAAGTTTGAAATTTTATACAAATGGTAATGACTTATTTAAAAGACACAAACCGGAGCTTCCCTGGTGGCACAGTGGTTAATCAGCCTGCCAATGCAGGCGACACGGGTTTGAGCCCTGGTCCGGAAAGATCCCACATGCTGCAGAGCAACTAAGCCCGTGCACCACAACTACTGAGCCTATGCTCTAGAGCCCGCAAGCCACAACTACTGAAACCTGTGGTCCTAGAGCCCGTGCTCCGCAACAAGAGAAGCCACCGCCATGAGAAGCCCCCACACCAGGACAAAGAGCAGCCCCCGCTCGATGCAACTAGAGAAAGCCCGTGTGCAGCAAAGACCCAACACAGCCAAAAGTAAATAAATAAAAGAAATAAATTTTTTAAAAAGAAAATAAATAAATAAAAGACACAAACCAACTGTCATGTGTATCTGTGATTCCAGTTACCCCAGTGTATGAAAAGTATAAGACATAAAAGAGAAGGGTAGGGACTTCCCTGCTGGCACAGTGGTTAAGAATCCACCTGCCAATGCAGGGGACACGGGTCTGATCCCTGGTCCAGGAAGATCCTACATGCTGTGCAGCAACTGAGCCCGTGTGCCACAACTACTGAGCCTGCGCTCTAGAGCCAGCAAGCCACAACTACTGAGCCCACATGCCACAACTACTGAAGCCCGTGCTCCGCAACAAGAGAAGCCACTGCAATGAGAAGCCTGTGCACTGCAACGAAGAGTAGCCTCCACTCAGCACAACTAGAGAAAGCCCGTGCACAGCAACGAAGACCCAACGCGGCCAAAAAAAAAAAAAAAAGGAGAGAGAGAGAGAGAGAGAGAGAGAGAGAGAGAAGGGTACACATCTTCATCACGAAATGGTTATTTCTGGGAGAACTGACAGATGGCTTTATAGCCGTGTCTATAACATTTAATAAAAAGAGATCTCTAGCAAATATAATGAAGAAAATGCTAAGAGTTGGTAAAACTGGGTCATGATGCATAGGTACGGTTTATATTATTTTCTATGCATTTTATGTTTGAAATATTTCATAATTTAAAAACTCAAACATGTATTTATTAAAATAATTAAAAGTTCATGAATGAGTGAAAAGCACAGAAGCAGAAAAAGACAGGACAGAGCTAAGGCACGTGCCTCATCATCATTAAAACCCAGCTTCTGTGACGTTGTGACTATTTTTGAGTCTAGAAATCTTTAAGAGATTCAACACTCACAGCAGACACTTCATTCAGTGATCCCTCTAAAACCGGGATGCAGCTGGTGAGATAATATGACACAATCTATTAAAATGTTCAGTGTGCACACCCAGGAATTCCACTTCTAGGAACTCATCCTGCAGCAATAGTAGGCACAGGTGCACAAAGATGCAGGTCCAGGGGCATCTCTATTCTGGATGATTGGAAGTGCCCTCCTGTCCACCAGTAGGGAACCTGGGTTAAAGAAACGACAGCGCAGCCACTATCTGGAACACCAGGCAGCCATCAGAAGAGAATGGAACAGACCCACGGGTACTGATGAGACAGACGCATAGAGCACAGTAAAGAGAAACAGCAGGCTGCAGAGCGACGTGCATCGGGTGGTCCTATTTCTGCTTAAAAAACTGTACATAAACTTATGTACATAAGTGTGCATATGGATATATACATACATAGGAAAGATGTAAAAAAAATACACTAAATGGTTAACACTGGTTACGTCAAGATCTGGGAGAAGGAAGGACAGAGCATTTTTTCCCCTCACTTACATTCTCTGAGTTGGTTATAGTAAGCAGGTAATGTTTTCGTAATAACACAGCAAGAATGAGGCCCCTTTGTCTCAATGTTCACAGTGGCTAACTGACAAAACAAAAACCTGGAAACGCAGTAAAGGTAGAAGAATAGGTGATTTACCTTTGGTTCAGCCACACCATGGGTTATGATGTAATCAGTAAAAAGGGCGTAGTAGACTATCTGTGTCAACTGAATTGGAGAAATTTCCTGAGCTATTATTCAGTGACAAAAGCAAAAAAAAAAAAAAAAAAACCCTCAGTGTACAGAGATGGTCAGACTATAAAGAAAAGTGAAGAGCTGGTTGGTAAGGGAGGAGGGGTGATTGGGAGGATACAGGAGACGCTTCTGGGAGCTGGCAACATCCTCGGTCTGGATTTGAGTGATGGTTACATGGTAGTTCGTCTTATAATTAGTCATTATACTGAATATTTAATGTGTGTTGTTTCAAATTAAAAAAATTTAAAAAGCTTACAGACAGGGTTTCCCTGGTGGCGCAGTGGTTGGGAGTCCGCCTGCCGATGCAGGGGACACGGGTTCGTGCCCCGGTCTGGGAGGATCCCACGTGCCGCGGAGCAGCTGGGCCCATGAGCCATGGCCGCTGGGCCTGCGCGTCCGGAGCCTGTGCTCCGCAACGGGGGAGGCCACAGCGGTGAGAGGCCCGCGTACCGCAAAAAGAAGAAAAAAAATAAAAAAATAAAAAAAGCTTGCGGACATACGGTCGATGCCACAGAGTCTCTATAATGACCACGTGCGCATAGCTCGGCCACCCTGCTCCTCATCAACACCCTGCCCCCCTTGCCTTTTTTTTTTCTTTTTTAAACACAGCAAATGCTCTCTGGCTACGGGACCTTGGCACTTGCCAGGAGTCGGAACCCGTTCTCCTGTGGCGCTCACTCTTCCCTCTATGCCAGACTGCCAGGTGCATCTCCAGACCCGAGCCAAGTCTGAACAAGACCAACACAAACAAACGTGAAACCCAAACAGAGGGCTAGGTGTCAGGATGCCTGGGAGATGTGCAGTGTCTCCCTGGAAAGAGGTTTCTAGTGATAAACCCCAGGGCTCTCGGCCTTTCTCAGCTCTTTTTTAAATTTTACTCCAAAATTTGGAAAAGAGAAGGAAGGCAAATTGATGGGAAAGAAATTCACATTTACTGAAACCTTGGATGGAGCACACCTTTCACGCTCTGAAAAACACTACAAGTTCAACTGCCACAGCGGCTTCACAAGGCTGGTGCTATAAAGGTCAGCAGAGTCTCTGAGGAGTTCTATAACTTGCTTAAGGCCACACAAGCATGTCTTCCCAGGATCCTCTGTGGACCCTGCAGACCCACTGATTGCAACTGTGGCCGAAACGAGCAAAGGACAAGGCACCATGTGCCACGCAACAATAAGAATCACAAACACCCTCATCAGTCTAAAACAGACTTTATACTCATTGGCCAGGGAACTGCATCTGGCTGCAGACGTGTTTGGTTAGGTCAAGATCACGTTGCTTATTTGTTTAAATGAGTCAGCACGTTTTAAAAATGAGACGATTTTGCATTAACGACCTACGTTTCCAGCTGCGGATGTGTCGACCCTGGGCCTACAGTGTGGGGTACGATCTGCTCACCTCGTACCGGGCACACACGGGCTCCCCACCCACCATAGTTCCCACCCGCCCTCGCATCTCACCCACTCTGCGGCCCAGGTTTGCTGTCACTCATTCCCTAGACCCTGTCCAGTGCTCTTATTTAGGTCACCTGCCTGGCCTCCTACAAGTAGATGAGTTTCTGGTCCTTCACCTGGAACAGAGGAGGTAGAGTTTTAAAGGAATAAATGCAAGGTTCTGGTTTTGGACCTGAAAACTTAACTGATGCTGTACAGAAGTAGCCAGAGCTCCAAAACAACAGAGACCCTTATAACTGCAGCAGACATGAATTTACGAGGCTCCTTCTCACACATCCCATCTACGGGGTCCCGGGAAAACGTCCAGTGAGTCTTGATTTCAGCACAAGGTCACAGGGAAATGCACCCTCAGGACACTCAAGCATGGTGACACACAGTCTGTAGATCATGAAGCAATTCCTTAGGGGACTGAGGAGGCTGAACCGAGAGAGCAGTTCAGGGCCAAGTGCCCTGGCTTCAGTCATCTGATCCAGAGGAAGCAGGAGCCTGGTTCTGCTCATCTCCAGCAGGAAGAGCCTGACTTCCAGGTGGGAGCAGGAAGAAGCTTCAAAAAACCCAAGAGGTGCTCAAAATTGTCTCAGGCCACCTTGAGAGACATACTGGAAAAAATCATGGCAGAGCCATTCCAACTAAGTGGCTTCAGGAAGGTCACGCTACTTTGTGAGACTCAGTTTCCCCATCTGTAAAATGGGGAGGCTTTATAAAGGCTTAAGGAGGATTTATAAAGCACCAAGGACAGAGGTTGTTAAGACCCTTCAGAGGACATGGAAAGTGGCTGCTGCTGTTAGGAGTTTTAGTGCTTCTCCACCAACCACCACCATTTATACAGGATATCATTCTAAGTCCTTTATATATTTTAACATATTTAATTCTAAAACATCCCCATGACATAGGCACTATTTTTATTCCCATTTCGTCAGTGAGGAGACTGAGGCACTCAAGATGAAGCACTTGGACCTCAAGAGCACACTGCTAAGTGCAGAGCTGGGATTTGAACCTGGGAAGTCCATCTTTGGAGTCTACCCTTTTGGCCATGACACTTATGGCCTCCTACTACCTGTATGAGGAAACCGGTTACATTGGATGTTTTTCTCAATCCTCCCCTCCCTCTGTGAGCCCGGATCCTAGTGCTGTGCATCTAGCAGGAGGGAAGCATACCTCCAGGTGGGGATAAAACCCACAGACCTTGGGGGCAGGTTTGGTGTCGAAGGTGAAGAAGAGAGAGTGGAGTCAGGAGGACTCCAGTGTTCTGGCACGAGCCACTGGGTGGGTGTGGTGAGCCTCTCACCAAGGTGGAGAAACAAAGAGTAGGTTTTAAACAAGGAGGCCTTAATTTTTTTTTTTTTTTTTTTTTTTTTTTTTGGCTGGACCACACGGCATGAGGGATCTTCCCCGACTAGGGATCGAACCCGTGCCCCCTGCATTGGGAGCTTGGAGTCTTAACCACTGGACCACCAGGGAAGTCCAAGGCCTTCATTTTTTTAGTGACAAGTTCCATTTTAAATAGTTTCAGCTTAAAAGACTTACTAGATGTCCAAGTAGGGATAACCAAGACGCAACTGGACATTTCTAGAGTTCCTACTCCAAGTTCGGAGATCTTCCCAATGACTTTTATGAGAAACCTCCCACGGCCCCCAGTCTGGTTCCACGTCTCTCCTGACAACTCCACGGCACCCTGCACATACCCCTGTCGTAGCAACGTCACCTCTTGTCTATCTCCCCCGCAGACTGTGACCCTCTGAGAGATGGGATCCTGCTTTGTTCAGCTTGGTCACCTCATTGCCCAGCAGAGTGTCCAGAACATGGTCGGTGCTCAATAAATCTTTACTAAATGGGTCAGTCTAAAAGATCTTGGAAGGAGATGCATAGTTGGGAATGTATTCATTTCCTATTACTGCTCTAACAAATGACCGCAAACTTAAGAGGCTTAAAACAACAATACAAATTTATGATCTTACATTTCCGCAGGTCAGAATTCCAAAATGGGTCTCACCAGGGCTTCTCCTTCCGGAGGCTCTGGGGAGAATCCATTTCCTTGCCTTCTCTGGCTTCTAAAGGCGTCCCTTGCCTGTGGACCCTTCATCTTCAAAGCCAGAATCTTTCAGCCTCTCTCTGACTCTGATCTTTGACCTCCCTCTTCCATCTTTTAAAGACCCCGTGATGTCCTTGGGCCCACATGGATCATCCAGGATCATCTCCCATCTTAAGCCCCTTAACCTACTCACACCTGCGAAGTCCCTTTGGCCATGTTAGGTCACATATCCACAGGTTCTGTGGATTAGGACCTGGACATCTTTGGGGACCACTACTCTACCCACATGGGGGGTGTCCTGGGAAAGGACCAAAAGCGTAGAGGTCACAAGATGGCAACCAGTGAGACGACCCCCACCATGGGATGTGCTTCATTTCTCAGCCCCAGTGCTGTTCTTTCACTACAACACGTACTACTGAATTTCAATGCCCAACTCCTACCACGCCCCATCACCTCACAAACGTGGCACATGAGGAACACGGCAAGAAGGCCCACGACACACCCAAATAGGGTCCCAACAGAGAAGCACGGCCAGCCCTGCAGTCAGTCCCACTCAGCACCAGGGCCTGCTTTTCCACGGAGGTTGGCAGTGGTCTCACATCTCCAGGGGTCATTTGGTGCCAAATCACAATAAAACAATCATTAAAAAAAATTAAATACAAGCCCACACCAGACAGAGAGGAGCTCGCCTCAGAGAACACCGGGCAGCGGAGTCCCATCCCCGCCCCACCTGGACCCTGACGCAGCGGTGGGCAAAGGCGGCACACAGGAAGCCTGGCCCCGAGAACGCATGGCTCGTTTCTCTTCCTGCTCGAGAGAGGAAGAGAGAGGAAGCCTTTGTGCAGCAGTTCCCCTAGCCACGGGGGCGCGCGGCCGCCTGACCACAGAGACCGAGGCGCTGAGGCCAGGCCCCAGGGAAGCCACAGTATCTCAAGTCCCAAAGGCCTGACCAAAACAGTCCATCCAAGCCAGAAGGGTAAAAACATAAAAATGAGCACAGGGGCCATCATGGGAGGTTACCTCCTACGAAACCATAACAACATAAACCTGGCAGGCTGTGCAAGTCTCTGATGGCTGCTGTAACAAATTCCACAAATCTAGTGGCTGAAAGCAACATGAATTTAGTCTCTTTCAGTTCCAAGGTCAAAATCAGTCTCACGAGGCTAAGGTGGGCTATCCAGGTATGGGCAGGGTTGGTCCCTTCTGGAGGCTCTAAGGGAGAATCCATTTCCACACTGTTTTCAGCATCCAGGGGCCTGGCCGTCTGTACTCCCTGGCTCGTGGCCCCTTCCCTCCAGCTTCCAAGGACATCTATGCAACCTCTGCTTCTGTCATCGCCTCTATTAACTCTGACCCTCCTGCTTCTTACTTAAAAGGATCTTTGTGATTACACTGGACCCACCTATCCAGACCATCCAGAATGACCTCCCCATCTCAAGATCCTGACCTTAATCCCATCTGCAAAGTTCCTTCTACCACATAAGAGAACATATCCACAAGTTCTGGGGATTAGGACGTGGACATTTTTGGGGCCATTATGCACACCCTACCCTTCAACTCCCCCTATCAGTGATCTGCAGAGGAGGAGGGTATTACTTCAAAGACAGCTTTGCAAGTATCTTTCCAGGAAAGCCAAAGCTTATCCTTCCCCTCATGCCTACCACATTTACAGACACTGAGGCACAAGTTCTGGGACAAGGAAAGAGGGTAAATGAAAAGGAAAAAACAAAAACAAAAAAAACTCCCTATTTGCAGCAGCCAACCATGTGTCAAACGCAGGGCAAGGTGCTTTGCATACACGCTTGAGAGTCTGGTCTCACCTTTGCCAGTTAGCACAGAGGAGAACTGAGGCTCAGAGAGGTTAAGGAACTTGCCCAAGGTCTCACAGCCTGCAAATGGTGCATCCGGGGTTCAAATCCAGGCCTGTCCAGCTCTAACTCTGGGCTACACAGAAAAAACTTGGATCCTTTTGAGATTTTTTTTTTTTTCTGGTCCCAAAAAGTTGTTCACAGTAAAACCCCTTCCTTTTGGGGAGGAAATTATGCAAAGCATGTGCCACTGCCTCCACTCGCTTGGAGACTGAGCAGAGAAAGATCTATTTGGGGGCTTTACGCTCCAGTGATCTGCTTACTTGGCCTAAAACTCACCACCCGCTGCTTATACATTTTTTTCTACAGAGGCCACTTCCTGAGGCTCAAATGAGGCAAGCTGGTGAGTCTGCCCAGCAAGACCAGAGCCGGCTCAGAGCAGGACGCAGGACAAGAAGCAGGGCCCGCTCTGAGCAGGTCAGAGACCCCAGGGCCTGCCTCAAAACAAAACCGAACCACGTTAGAAGCGGCAGAGCCTGCCTGTTAGCCTGTCGCCAAAATGCACAGCGTCCAAGCCTGCGACAGAGGCAATAGCCACGGAGGCTGCCCTTTTTATTATTTTATTCATTCATTCATGTTATTCAAAGGAGCCCCAGACTGAAAACGCCTGCAATGTCTATCACTTAGTTTCTGGGGTAGTTTGTTATAAGCAAGAGATAACTGAAACCTTTATTACTACTCTCAGTAACAACCACCATCATTGAGCACTCGCCATGTGCCAGGCATTCTTCTCATCACTCACAGGAACTCATTAAATCCTCACAGCAATCCAGCAAAGTGGACCATATTTCCCCCCATTTTACAGAAGAAAACAGAGGTGCCCAAGGTCATCCATCAGAAGGGTGGGTGGAGTACCACTCATCAATAGAAAAGAACAGACTACTAGGACCTGCGACAACACACATGAACCTCAAGAACACCACGCTGAGTGAAAGAAGGCAACCACAAAACAGCACATACTGTATGTGCTATTCCATTTATGTGAAATTCTAATACACACGAAACAAGCCTGGAATGGCAGAAAGCAGGTCAGGAGGTGCCTGGCGCAGGAGTGAGCAGGCGGGTGCTGACTGCAAAAGGAACACGAGGGAGCTTTCTGGGGTGATGGAGGGGTGGTGGTTACACGTGCGTACACGTGTCAAAATGCACTTAACCATATACTTAAAATGAGACCCCTGCATTGCATGTAAATTATCCCTCCATAAAGTTCATTTTTTTAAGTTTTTAAAAAAAATACCAGGTACATCTATCTCCCAGAAGATCATAACCCTTAAAGATGAAATATGACATCTTCATAGAAAAGCAACCAAATGCTAGCTTGGTTCCTGATCAGGTACCTAGACCGTAGGCGATGGGAGCTATTTTTCTTTATCCGTGTTTTTCTGTATTTTCCAAAGGTTCTACATTGAACATGCATTCCTCTTATGATGGAAAATGAAACTACAGTCAATGTAATTTTTAAAACTCAGATGAGATGAGTCCAGCCTTCCTGAGATGGCTTGGATGACCGCTTCCCCCAGGGAAGGTGGAAGAGCCCTGGAGGAAGAGTCAGGAGATGCACCTGGCTCAGCCTGGAGCTTCCTGGGTGTCTGGGGCCCAATCCTGGCTCAGCCTGGAGCTTCCTGGGTGTCTGGGGCCCAATCCTTAACTCCTCTGAGCCTGGCTCTATCAGGGGACTCATGTGAGCCCCTCTTGACAATTCTGCCCAACCATCTGGCTCTGGAAGGGACTCAGCCTCCCCTCCTCCCACCCTGTGCATCCCCAGAAGCAGCCCTGCACCCAGCAAGGTCTTTGTGCTCCACATCAAAGCCCTGAGAGTCCTCACTAAACCCCACAGGCAGGCCGACTGGATCTGGATCCCACCTCGGCCATCCCCTGGCTGTGTGGCCTTGAACAAGTCACTGGACCTGAGTCTCAGCTTCCTCATCTATAATTCGAGGAGTTACACTTGCCTATGAAGGAGCTGGAAGAATAAAATGAAATGATGGTACTGGGTGTACCCTAAGTTCCCACTAAAAAGCTGTATTTGGTTTTACTTTTGATTCAAAGAGTGCCCCACCAAAAAAAAAAAGAAAAAAGAAAAAATCCAGTGAGTTCCCACTAATTCATGGAAGAGGAAGCAAATCTCCCCCATGCGTGCTCCATCAAAACACCAGCTCCAGGCTTCCCTGGTGGCGCAGCGGTTGAGAGTCTGCCTGCCGATGCAGGGGACACGGGTTCGTGCCCCGGTCCAAGAAGATCCCACATGCCGTGGTGCGGCTGGGCCCGTGAGCCATGGCCGCTGAGCCTGCGCGTCCGGAGCCTGTGCTCCGCAACAGGAGAGGCCACAACAGTGAGAGGCCCGCGTACCGCAAAAAACAAAAACAAAAACAAAAAAAACACCAGCTCCCATGATGCTCCCCTCCATCCTCCTCCCTTATGCCAAGTTGATGAGGTAGGCAGCCCTCAGTTTCCATGGAAACTCATGACAAGGGGCACCCTCACGGAAACTACTCCAACCATTTCCTTCTGCCTGCCTGCGAGTGCCAACCAGGCCTGCCACATCTGACGAAGGCTGTGCCTGGATGGATGGCTCTGGCCTGGCTGTCATCCAGACCACAGAGGCCTCCAGAAACACTGCCCTCGCTGGACAGATGGTTCCTGAAGCTCAGGTCTCCAGAGCTGCATTTCACTACAGCTGAAGGGTATCGCTAGGCTAGACAGGGGAAGGATGGCATTCACCCACTGAGATGATGTGTACAGTGTACCCAGCATGTGCTGGTCATTGGGAAGTGCGCTGGAGCACTGAACAGAACAAACACGGCCCCCCTTCCAAGTGCTGACACAAACGCAAAACCCACAGAAATAAGAAGTAATCACAAGCTGCACAAAGCTCCCCAGGAGAAGGGCGAATGAGAGAGAATAATGGGGACGTGTACCAGACAGGGAGGCAGGAGGTTAGGAGTCAACTGAACTCAGATCCGGAGCCAGAAAGGCCCTCACCAGTGAGGAAACCGAGGCACAGAGGGTGGAAGTGGTCAGAAAAACTCTAAGAGCTTAAGACACGAGCTCACTGAATTCTCACGACCGCCCTATGAAGTACTGCAATCCTCACTTGACAGATGGGGCACTTGGGCCCGCAGAGAGGAAGTGACTGAGCCACGTCACATGGTGGGAAGGAACAGAGAGAAGATGACCCCCAGCTCTCCATCTTGCCCCTCCCTCCCAGAAGCTGACTTCTCCTTTCAGTCTTGCTCTCAACCCCAAAGATTCACTTAATCCTTTTTTCCCTCCCCCAAAGAAGAAGGGACACTAGACTAAATGCTCCATGCAAGCAGGGAACTTGTCACGACCAGGCACGTATCAAAAGTACTCAATAAGTGTGTTACGTGAAAGAATTATCACCTACCCTCTGAAATGCTGCCTTCACATTCGGAGTCTTTCCTGAAGGACAGGTGCCGTTTGAGAACCTCACTTTGACCAACTGTGTTTACTGAAGCTGTAGTCACACAATATACAATTGATAAAGTACCTTGACGAGGCAGTAGACAGTGACCCTCAGGTCGATGCATTTCATCTCACACCTCCTCCCACCAAGAGGGGTAACCCTCACCTTGCATCTGGGCCGGCCTCGTGACCTGCTCTGACCAACAGGATGAGACAGAAGTGACACTGTGCAAGTTCTAGAGCCCAGACATCAAGAAACCTTGCCGCTTCTGCCTCTGAGAACATTTCTTTCTTTTTTTTTTCTCTTTTGGCTGCCCGGCATGTGGGATCTTAGTTCCCGGACCAGGGATCAAACCCGCGTCTCCTGCACTGAAAGCGCAGGGTCTTAACATCTGGACTGCCAAGGAAGTCCCATTAGAACGTTTCTTTGAGACTGCCACATTAGGGATCCAGGCTGGCCTGCTGGAGGATGAGACGCCACACGGAGAACAGAAGCCCCCAGCCAACAGCCAGCACCAACTGCCAACCACGCAAGGGAGGCCATCTCGGAACGTCCACCGAGTAAGGCCAGCACAGCAGCAGAGGAACGGCCTCAGAACCATGCAAAATAACAAATGGTTGCAGTTTTAAGCCACTAAGTTTTGGGGTAGTTTGCTACAGAGCCATAGATAACTGAAACCATTATGACCACTACCAACAAAAACTACCGTTCATTTAGCAGTTACTATGTGCCAGGCGTTCTCCTAATCACTCATACATTAACTCACTTAATCCACACAACATTCTGATAAAGCGGATAAAGTTTTCTCCTACTTTACATAAAGGGGAAGCTAGGGTGTCAAGAGGTGAAGCGACTTACCCAAGGACACCCACCAGTGACCATCTGAACTCAGATCCTCTGACTCAAGCCCACAATCTTAATCCCTTACAACTAATAATAGCTTACATTTATTCAGCTTTCTCTGTATGTTAGCAATTCAACAAAATGCTTTGCATGAATTAACTCACTAAGAATTCACCACAACTGGCAAGGTAGTTGGGATTATCCTCATTTTACGAATGAGGAAAGGGCCCAGAGAGGTGAAGTAATGCGCTCCAGGTCACAGAGCTAGAGAGAGAGCATGCCAGGATCTGGACAGGCTGTGTGGCTCCAACGTGTTGGTTCTTAACCACTCTTCTACACTGGCCTCTCTCTACAGTAATGAAATTCCTTACGTCTCCCAAACCGATACGTTCATTCTAAAGCCACACAACTGCCTTTTGATCAACACTGCCTACTTCTTTGTGAAAATGCTGACGGCACACACCACGTACCACTCTTTTTTTTTTTTCTGTTGAAAATCCCAATATGTTATTAGTTGGATATAGACAAACTAATTTTACATTTTATATGCAAGACCTCAGACTTAAAAACACAACACAATATTGACGAACATGGTCTGAGGACAAATACTACTCTACTTCCAAACTGTGTATAAAGCCACAGTAATCAATAAAGTATGTATGGTGGTGATGGACCACATGGAAACAGTGAGCAGGCAGAATGTGATGGCTAGTCCGGAGACAGGGGTTGCGTCCCGAGGGAATGGTGTTGAAGACCACGTACCACTCTTTAACACAGCCCACGTCTGAGCTTCACAAACAGGCTGGAGCACCATTCGTGGTCTTCGGGCATCACACACACATACACACACTCTCTCAAGTTCCCCAGAAGAATAAGACTCCTCTCCAGCGTAATAATAAAAATAATAACACCTAAGAAAGCTTTTTGTTCTTAGCGAGGGGTAGATGCTTTACAGGCCCTAATTCATTCTATCATCACAGCTGCCCAAGGACATAGGTGCTAACACTCCCATTTTACACATGGGGAGACTGAGGCCTCAACGTCCTCAGAGACCCCACCATGGGTTCTCCCGCACCTTGAGTTGCCTTCATTAGTAAAGACGGGTCTTTGTCTTCATTTCCCTTTCACTACCCACCTCTTCCCACCAGCCTACGAGGGTCATGAGAAGGATCTTGTCACTGTCATTTGCCTATTTACGCAGCATCCAATACCTTTAGTGCCTGTCAGGCTCTAAGCAGGTAGCTGAGCAATGGGTACAGGAGCAAAGAAACTGGCTCAGAGGAGACCCACAGCCCAGCTGAAAGAACCGGGACGTGGCCCCGGGCATCCAAGCCCTGCCCCACGCACAGTAACAAGGTGTCCACCATCTTGGTTCTCCCTTCTGGAACCCCATCTTCTCGGGAGTGAGTAGTCATCTCTAACCAGGGACAAGGGCCCCTTCTCAGACTTGTCACATGGCCCTTTCATGGCCCAAACTGGGCAGTGCCGAGCAACTCAGTGCCTGAGGGCTAACTGTAAGGGTGCTAAGTAACACGCATTACAGGCCCTCAGAGGTTTCCGCCAAGAAGGCCACAGGCATCTAAGGAGCCAGCTACACCAGGGCTGGGACAACATCAGGCATCAAAACTGGATCCCCCCAAGGAGGCGGGATCCTGTGGCTCAGGCCCTGAGCTGCCTGAGAGGGACGTGTGTTCTGGACGGCTTTGGAGCTCTCTTAACCTTTGGAAGGGCCAGGAGAACCTCAGAGCAACAGGATGAGTCGACAGAACCCAAGGAGGGGTGGGCAGAAGGGAAAACAGCCCCCAGCCAGGGCGGTTCTAAAGAAACAAATCAGGAAGCCTTGGAGGCAGGTCTCACAGCCCCCAGACGTCCCCCTGGAGGGACAGGTCACCCTGGGGCTGTGTCTTCTGCCTCTGGAACCCTGAGGGCTCGGCCAAGCATAAGCAGTTCGCTGTCCTGGGTGGCCCCCACCTGCTCAGGCCAAGACCCCCTGGGGAGGACTGGGAGGCTCACAGGCTAGCCTGGGCCCCCCAGGGAGAGCAGAGACCCTCCAGGTGAAAGACCCTTCCCCTCTTCTGTCCAGAAAGCCTCCACGTGCAACGGCTGCGTCTCCCTTCACTCACACTCAGCACGAATGGCCATCGCAGGAGGTGGCCTCACGGTGGTTTACTTTAAGCCTCTGAACTCCCTGACCGTGAACAATAACTACACATTCCTTTCATCCCTGGGAAGAAAGAAACGCTTAAAAATTAACCTCGGGCCTCCCTGGTGGCGCAGTGGTTGAGAGTCCGCCTGCCGATGCAGGGGATACGGCTTCGTGCCCCGGTCTGGGAGGATCCCATATGCCGCGGAGCGGCTGGGCCCGTGAGCCATGGCCGCTGGGCCTGCGCATCCGGAGCCTGTGCTCCGCAACGGGAGAGGCCGCAACAGTGAGAGGCCCGCATACCGCAAAAAGAAAAAAAAAAAAAAAAAAAAATTAACCTCAACAACCAGAAGGTTTAGTCCTGGAATGAGATTTGTCAGGTTGGCACGACTTCTATTTTTTTTTTTTAATTTATTCTTGGCTGCGTTGGGTCTTCGTTGCTGTGCGCGGGCTTTCTCTAGTTGCGGCGAGCGGGGGCTACTCTTCGTTGCGGTGCACGGGCTTCTCACTGCGCTGGCTTCTCTTATTGTGGAGCACGGGCTCTAGGTGCGCGGGCTTCAGTAGTTGTGGCGCACAGGCTCAGTAGTTGTGGCTCGCGGAAGTCACACACAGACAGAGTAGCAGAGCCAGGACTCAAGCCCAGGCTCGTCCAACTCCAACACTGCTGTTACACGTGATGTGACCTCCCGCAGCCCATCAACTGCCCCAGGGTCGCCCCCAGGAAGTGCACACTCACAGCCCTCTGGGACACAGGTCAGACTTGGCCTCGAGCCACAAAGCACAGCCACTGGGACCAGAAACGCCATAGTTAGATCAGTTTGGCTGCTGTTCCCTGGGCTCCTATCAGGTATGAAACCTCCCATGGTCCCTCAAAGAACGTGTCAGAACTTATCTTCATTTTCATTACAAAGGCAGTTGTGTGTGGATTCTACCAATGTTTGCCAGATCCCCCAAACAATAATGTCTGTGAAATTAAAGACCATGTCTATTTCGAGCTGAACTCAACAGTTCCCTGCCCTTGGCAAATAATCAGTAAGTAGTTATTAAATGAATAAATAATGGGAGGAATGAATTCAGCAATGATGAATAAAAGCAAAGAGACAGGGACTTCCCCGGTGGCGCAGTGGTTAAGCATCCACCTGCCAATGCAGGGGACATGGGTTCGAGCCCTGGTCCGGGAAGATCCCACATGCCACGGAGCAACCAAGCCCGTGCTCCACAACTACTGAGCCCACGAGCCACAACTACCGAGCCTACGTGCGGCAACTACTGGAGCCCACGCGCCTAGAGCCCGTGCTCCACAACAAGAGAAGCCACCGTGATGAGAAGCCCGCGCACCGCAACGAAGACCCAATGCAGCCAAAAATAAATAAATAAATTAAAAAAAAAAAAAAAAAGCAAAGAGACAACCAGTTCATTGGCAGCCTCTCTTCCTGACCAGGCTTTGAGAGCCACAGCTGAGACGTGTTCTCCCGACCTCGGTTCCCAAAAGGCTTTCACGACCTTACAGTAGAAGAGGCTAATTCTAAGGAAACAGACCTTCCCTCTCAGACTTGAGGTCTGGTACCTCCTGGGGCTGTGGGAAGAGCAGGCAGAAGGCTCTAGAAAGCAGGACGTGGGGCTGAGTTTCTCGCCGAGACTTCCAGTGGGTGGCTTTGGTGGCAGGACACGCTCTCTCAAGCCCAGGGAAGAAGCCAGACACGCGCTCCCACCCGTCCTCTGGCCTCTGCACACCCTCTTCTAGAATTCACGTCACTGGTTCAAGTGGGGGGCCCCAAGACCAAAGCAGAGCCAGTCTTACCCCTGGATTGACATATACAGTCAATTCTCACCTTTCACAGCAGTTACATTCTGTAAAGTCACTGTAAACACTGAATAGGCAAATATGGACCCATTGCTCCTCGGGGGGAATACGAGGTTACGTTTTTGCGAGCCTCTGGTCCCATCATTTTCCTCAATTGATCAACACAAAACCTTGTTTTATATGTTTGTTTAAAGACACCTTATTTAACATATATTGTTGATTCCTTAACACTGAACTCACAGCCAGCAACAATGTAACTCACGCCTGAACAAAGCTTATGTCACACCTGTTATTTTCTCCGTAAGGCATAGCACAGCCTTCTTGTGCTTCATAGGAACACTAGACAGCCGTCAGGTGCCTTTTAAATGACAAAATCACACCCAAAAGGCAAAAAAGTGAGAAAAACGCGGTGCTAACTAGCCTGTTACACTATGAACGCTGAAACAAGCACGCAGCCAGCTGGGAACGCAAACCTCGGGCAACTCCAACGTTCACGGCTCTAGGAACTCCCTGGCGGTCTAGTGGCTGGGACTTGCACTTCCACTGCCGAGGGCCCAGGTTCAATCCCTGGTTGGGAAACTAGGATCCCGCAAGTTGAGAGGCGTGGCCAAAAACAGACAAACAAAAAAGCAAAAAAATGTTCACGGCTCTACGCACGCGCACAGATGACTACAGAAGCCACGAGGTTTGGTACAGGGGTTGCGAATAAGTTTTAGCGAGTATGCAAATTTGGAAAGGTGGAATCCACGCGTGAGGACCAAGGGTAGACGCTGAGGGAAACTGGCACTCTCGTCGGGCTGCTGGGCTGGGGCTGCTCATGGCTACACGATCTGCTCTGTAGCGAGGCCTGTCTCTGAAAGGAGAGAACAAGGGCAAAAAGCAAGGACCCGCAGCAACGTGAGCAAAGGATGGGAGAGGCAGTCTCCGTTGCTGCTCCCAAGGCCCCAGCTCCTTGGATCTGGTGAGTTACAGAGCATTCTTCTCAGGCACACATTCCAGTATATTCTCCGTTTTGCTTAAGCTGGTTTCTGACCCCTGCAGCCCAAAGATTCCAACTTGTGCTCGGGGCAGTGGGAACTGGGCATGAGATACACTCTCTCTAAAGTGAGGACAGAGAAGACTGGGCAATTGGCAGCAAGAGGGGAAAGGCACATGCATATGTATGTACACACACACACACACACACACACACACACACACACGTGCTCCCCAGTCTGCAAGCTGACCAGTGCCACCCGGGATGCAGGGCACCCCCAGAAGAAGGTTCTACTGGGACTACTGAATAATCTGCAGAAGCACAGCTGGAAGTGGACGCTCAGGCCCCGGGGATCAGGTGTCACACCTAAATCTAGAACAGATGCCCAGGCAGATGGCAGAGCCAGCAGACACGCACAATTCCACATTTTCAGTTGCTGTAGGAAAATAAAGCCACCGGACCTCATGAAGCAGGATGCAGATTTGCCCTCGTGATCATCACAGCAGCTGCCACATGGAGAACACCTTTGTTGCTTGGGGGAGAAGGAAGAGTATGGGGATCACAAAGGAAGTGGGTAATGCAAAAAGAGGAAGTAGGTATATTCTAGAAGTGCAATGTCCGATTCAGTAGCTATTGGCCAGATGTGGCTCGTGAGCACTTGGAACTGAATTGGTCTAAATTGAGATGTTCTGTACGTATAAGACACACTAGATTTTGAAGACTCAGACCAAAAACAAAAATGTAAAAATCTCATTAATAATTATATTGTGGAGCTCGGTGCTTTGTGACCGCCTGGAGGGGTGGGATAGGGAGGGTGGGAGGGAGACGCAAAAGGGAGGGGATATGGGAACATATGTATATGTATAACTGATTAAATTTGTTATAAAGCAAAAAATAAAAAAAAAACAAAAAACAACAACAAAAAAAATAATAATTATTATATTGTGGGGACTTCCCTGGTGGCACAGTGGTTAAGAATCCACCTGCCAATGCAGGGGACACGGGTTCGAGCCCTGGTCTGAGAAGATCTGACATGCCAGGGAGCAACTAAACCTGTGAGCCACAACTACTAAGCGTGCACTCTAGAGCCCGCGAGCCACAACTTCTGAAGCCTGCATGCCTAGAGCCCATGCTCTGTTACAAGAGAAGCCACCACAATGAGAAGCCCATGCACCACAACGAAGAGTAGCCCCCGCTCGCCACAACTACAGAAAGCCTGCATGCAGCAATGAAGACCCAACACAGCCAAAAATTAAAAAAAAAAATTATATTGTGTACATGTTGAAATAATACTTTGGATATGCTGAGTTACATAAAATATATTATTAATTTCACCTCTTTCTTTTTTTAGTGTCATGACTAGAATATTTGAAACTATGCATGTACCCGGCATTGGTGGTTCTCATTATATTTCTTTTAGACACAGCTGGTCTAGAAGTAGCCTACCTTGGCTACAGCAGAATGGAGAGGCAGGTGGGTGGGCAGTGTGGTGGGATGGGGGAAAGAGCAAGTGAGGTCTCTGTTCAGATCCTTTGCCCATTTTTAATTGGGTTGTTTGTTTTCTTACTGTTGAGTTTTAGGGATTCTTTGTATATTCTGGATACAAGTCCTTTATTAGTCATGTTGTGCAAACATTTTCTCCCAGTCTATGCCTTGTCTTTTCAATCTCTCGACCTAAAGTTTTTATAGCACATAGTGATTGGGGAAATCTGACCTTATTAGTTCCTCTAAAAGCCTTGGTAACCTTTGGTTGACTTGCCTAATTCACTTAACTCACCAGTAATAGGGCATAACTCACAGGTTTATTGTGATGACTGGACACTACACATGAATATCCATACACACGATCACATGGGTACATATGTGCTTATAATACCCAGCATGATGCTGACTCATGGCACATGCTCAATAAATGCAATAATTACTCTGCCTTCAAGGTGTTCCTGTCCTCTTGTCAGCAGTGCCTCCCAGTTCCCCCCCAACTCCCCTTAGAGGGTAGCTGGCAGCCAAATGGCAGGCAGAGGGGCTCAAGCAGTCAGTTAAGAAGGGAGGAGGCATTTCCACGGCTCTGTGAAAAGATTCACCAAGTATGGACACCCTGGGGACAAGGCATTAAATCTTGAAGTGATGGAAAATCTGTGCCACACCTCAGCCACCACATCCAAGTGAACTTGAACATTTACTAAGGAAAGTAAGATGAGCCAGCCCATTCAAAAAATGGTCCTGGGACTTCCCTGGTGGCGCAGTGGTTAAGAATCTGCCTGCCAATGCAGGGGACACAGGTTCGAGCCCTGGTCCGGGAAGATCCCACATGCCATGGAGCAACTAAGCCCGTGTGCCACAACTACTGAGCCTGCGCTCTAGAGCCTGTGAGCCACAACTACCGAAGCCTGCGCACTTAGAGCCCATGCTCTGCAACAAGAGAAGCCACAGCAATGAGAAGCCCACACACCACAGCGAAGAGTAGAAGAGTGACCCCCGCTGGCCGCATCTAGAGAAAGCCCGCATGAAGCAATGAAGACCCAACGCAGCCAAAAAATGAATTAAAAAATTAATTTTAAAAAAAGATTAAAAAATAAATAAATAAATAAAAATAAAATAGAACAATGGGACTTCCCTGGTGGTGCAGTGGTTAAGAATCCACCAGTCAATGCAAGGGACACGGGTTCGAGCCCTGGTCTGGGAAGATCCCACATGCCATGGAGCAACTAAGACCATGCGCCACAACTACTGAAGCCCGTGCCTAGAGCCCGTGCTCTGCAACAAAAAAAGCCACCATAATGTGAAGCCCGCACACCACAATGAGGAGTAGCCCATGCTCGCCGCAACTGGAGAAAGCCTGTGCACAGCAACGAAGACCCAAAGCAGCCAAAAATAAATAAATAAATTTTAAATAAATAAATAAAATAGAACAATGAGCCAAAAGGAAGATGCAAATCAGAACCACAATGAGATATGGTTCCCTCCCACCAGGATGGCTACATCAAGACAGATAGACAAGGGACTTCCCTGGTGGTCCAGGGGCTAAGACTCCCAGCTCCCAGTGCAGGGGGCCAGGGTTCAATCCCTTGTCAGGTGACTAGATCCCACACGCTGCAACTAAAAGTTCGCAGGCTGCAACTAAAGATCCTGCATGCCACAAATAAGACCCGGTGCAACCAAATAAATAAATAAATATTTGGGAGAAGAAAAAGACAGACAAGAACAAGTGCTGGTGAGGATGTGGGGAAACTGGAACACTCATACACTGCTGGCGGGAATGTAACATAGTACAGCCACTTTGGAAAACAGCCTGGCAGTTCTTCAAACAAGTAATCAGAGTTACATGTGACCTGGAAAACCACTCTTAGGCATACAGCCGAGAGAATGAAAATATATTCACACAAAAACATGTACACAAATGTTCACAACAGCATTAGCCACAATAGCCAGAAAGTGGGAACAACCCAAATGTCCATCAAGCGATGAACAAAATATGGTCTATCCTTACAATGGAATATCCTTCAACCATAAAAAGGAGTACTGACACATGCCACAATGTGGATGCCCACTGACAATAGTATACTAAATGAAAGTAATCAGGTGCCAAAGGGTAGAGAGTCCATTTAAATGAAATGCCCACAATAGGCAAATCTACAGACATAGAAAGTAGTTCCTCCTCAAAAAGAAAAAAAAAAAAAAAGTGGTAGATCATGGTGGAAGATATTCACTCAACAGCACACAGTTATTGAGCACCTACTGATGGCACTGGTGCCAGAAGCTAGAAGTACAGAGACTAACAAGACAACCCCCGCCTTAAGGAACTAGAGTCCAGTCTTTTCATTCCAGACCCGACTCTGGTCGGCAACTCTGCATAGCCATACATTTTTGGAACCAACTTCAACATGGAAGATCATCCAGAGCCTTATTCTCGAGCAAGGAAAATGACACCCAACTCACATCCCAGAAGAGAGCCTGTCCTAGTAAAAGGCATGAGCTGAGCAATCAGAATAACTGCAACTAAATCCCCACTGTTACCCTTGGAAAGTTCCTCAGCTTCCCTCAGCATCAAATGTCTCCTATCAACTTTCTGGGGTGACTGTGAGGCCCCATCAGCAGCCTCGGCCCACAGTACGGGCTCCTAAGTTTTCCACCACCATCCAAAGTGGTCCTGTTGATGTCATGGCGAGACCCACACCTTCAGCCAACAGGGGAATCAAGCTGCTAGATTCACGGCCTGGGACAGAATAAAGGCAAACCAGGAGGAGAAGGACACCCAAACAACAGTCACAAGACCCTTCATTTGCCTGTGAATTTCATATCTGTAAAAGATGTGAGAGCCCACGGACATCCAGATCCTGGTAAGGGTGGTAAGTGGGCGTACAAGTCGGTGAAGCTTTCCTGGGGACAACTGAACTCTATGCCCAGAGCCCTCAACACAGCCTTCCTTCCTCCCAGAAATTCTTCTAGAAATTTATCCTAAGGAAATTAACAGGGATGTGCCTACGAGTTAGATATGAAAATGTTCCCGGGATCACTGTTTGACATGGCAAAATAACAAACTGCATAATATACAAAAATAGAAGTTTGGTAAAAAATAAAAATATACATAAATAAAAATTATGAAATAAAGTAGAGGGACTTCCCTGGTGGCCCAGTGGTAAAGAATCCATCTTCTAATGCAGGAGACGTGGGTTTGATCCCTGGTCAGGGAACTAAGATCCTACATGCTGCGGGGCAACTAAGCCCTCATGCCACAACTACTGAGCTTGCGTGCCTCAACTAGAGAACCCACACGCCACTATCTACAGAGCTCACGCACTCTGGAGCCTATGCGCCACAACTACAGAGAGAAAACCCGCGAGTCGCAACTAGAGAGAAGCCCACATGCCAGAAATGGAGAGAAACCTGAGCAGACCATGCACCGTAACGAAAAGATCCTGCACGCCTCAACAAAGATCCTGTGTGCTGCAACTAAGACTCGACGCAGCCAAAAAAAAGTTAAGGAAAATAAATAAATTAAATAACAGCTATTTTTAAAAAAAGTAAGGTAGAAAAATATAGCCATTTAAAACAAAATGGAAGGCATATACTTGGACTGGAAAGATGTTCACAACTGGAAACCACCTAAATATCCATAAGCTAAAGGACAGGTGTATCTATCAAGCTGTACTCATGTAGTAAACCAGCTATGGGCGGTTCAAATAAAGCTGCTGATATTATGTGGATACCTCACAAATAATATACTATTATAAATTGCAGACTAAAATTTTTGAAATAAATGTAAAAAATATGCATGGGAATGACAATTATCAAAGCATGATACTGGTTTCTCCAGGGAAGGAGGGGTATACATGAGGACTTAACTGTAATATTTAATTTCTTAAAAACAAACAAAAAAGATCCAAAGCAAATACTATGATGTGTCTATGTTGATTAGGAGGGTGTATTCATTTCCTATTGCTGCTGTGTAACAAATTACCACCAACTTAGTGCCACCATTTATTATCTTACAGTTCTGGAGGTCAGAAGCCAAATATGGGTCTCACTGGGCTACAATCAAGGTGTCAACAGGGCTCCCTTCCTTCTGGGGGTGCCAGGGGAGAATCCGTTTCCTTGCCTTTTCCAGCTTCTAGAGGCTGCCCACATCCCTTGGCTCATGGACCCCTTCCACCTTCAAAGCACTGACTTCATCACTCTAACCTCTGCTTCTGACATCACGTCTCCTCCTCTGACTCTGACCCTCCTCCCTCCCTTTCTTTTTTTAAAATTTTATTATTATTTGTTTTTGGCTGCGTTGGGTCTCCGTGACTGCGCACGGGCTTCCTCCAGTTGCGGCAAGCAGGGGCTACTCTTCATCCTGGTGTGCGGGTTTCTCATCGCGGTGGCTTCTCTTGTTGCGGAGCACGGGCTCTAGGAGTGTGGGCTCAGCAGTTGTGGTGTTGTGGCACGTGGGCTCTAGAGCACAGACTCAGTAGTTGTGGCGCATGGGCTTACTTGCTCCGCAGCATGTGAGATCTTCCCAGATCAGGGATTGAACCCGTGTTCCCTGCATCGGCAGGTGGATTCTTAACCACTGCACCACCAGGGAATTCCCTCCCTTTCACTCATAAGGACCCTTGTGATGACACTGGGCCCACCCAGATAATCCAGAATCATCTCCTCATCTCAAAATCCTTAACTTAATCACATCTCCAAAGAGCCTTTTACCACACTGGGCAAGAGTCACAGGTTCTGAGGATTAGGATGCGAATACTGGGCTGGGGGGCAGGGTGGTGTATCCACAGAATATATAGAAAGAATAATAATAATAAAAGCAGTGGTCGTAATAGCAGCAGCTAACTCTTACTGAGTGCTTTGAGCTATCTGTGAGGCCCTATCCCCAGGTGTGCTCCAGTTAGCTCTCCTAATCCTCGTGAGAATGCGGTAAGGAAGGCATTACTATTACCCCATTTTATAGATTGGAAAATGAGAAGCTAAAAAACTTGTCCATGGTCACAAACGTTGTAAGTGACAGAGCCAAGATCTGAACCCAGGCAGTCAGACCCTAGAGGACATGCTCTTAAGTACACAGGCGTTTGTCATCTTTGTCTCTACACCAATCTCAACATTTTAAATAACTCATAAAGAGAAGAAGGTGGTCACAATATAGCACAAAATGAAAAACACATATTACTATAGAGTATTATAAAAGGATTATGTTTTGTAAAAATGTAACTGTCTTGCAAAAAAAAAATCTGGAAGGGTTACACCAAGTGTGAACACGCATCCCTCTGGGTCGGGGGTGGCGAACGGTTCGTAATCCTCACCAGTCAAAGTTAAAAATCTTTCTACTAGGGGCTTCCCTGGTGGCGCAGTGGTTGAGAGTCCACCTGCCGATGCAGGGGACACGGGTTTGTGCCTCAGTCTGGGAGGATCCCACATGCCGCGGAGCGGCTGGGCCCGTGAGCCATGGCCACTGAGCCTGCGCGTCCGGAGCCTGTGCTCCGCAACGGGAGAGGCCACAACAGTGAGAGGCCCGCGTACTGCAAAAAAAAAAAAAAAAAAAAATCTTTCTACTAATGGACACATGTGACTTGCTTCAAGAAAAACAAAGTAAGAGCTGTTTAATTAGGGGAAATAAAACCACGTCAGAGGGGCCTCGCTGGGAGCTGTCTTCAACAGGACACGGGTGTAACTTTCACCATCGGCCACCCAGCGCAGGCCCTTCTTGCTGCCCCAGGGGCATCGGTCCTCCCCCGGCCAGGTCCCTGCTCCCACCAGCAGAGGCTGGCAGCAGGCCAGGAGTGGCCTGGAGTGGCCAGGCGTGGCAGGCAGGTGACACCTGGCCGGTGAGACCCAATCGGACTGAGAAGGTGAGGCAGGGAGACCCCGGCGGGCCCCCAGTCCTGAGGTGTGTCTGCCCCTGTGAGTCCTGGAGGCCTCCTCCTGCCATATCGCTCTCGACTGTGCGGTGCTGGCTCTAACTCTGCTGGTTTCCATTCTACTGACCAGCAAGTTCCCAGGCTTTTCCTTCTCAGAACAGAATCCTTCACACACAGACACTTTACCCCTCAAAACCCACTCCCGACCATGGCCACCGGCACACCTCGTGTAAGATGAAAGCATCTTACAGCTTCTCCCTATACTGTGCCAGGAATGTGGAAGAGGCCCTCCTGCTCTAAACTGGCATCAGCACCGATTCTGTTTACGAAACTTCACCGCTGCCCTGTGGACGCTCCTCCTCCAAGTCCAGGCCTCCCTGGACTGCGGAGGGAGAAAGGCAAGGAGCTGGGCTGCCCGCCGACAGCCAAGCTCAAACCCAAGGGACCTTAACCCCGTGGGACCCCTACCCACACGCGTCAGGAGGGCCCAGCCTCTACATGGGTGGGCTACATGACGACCGCCCCCAGTGCCCCCAGGCACACACAGATGCGGCCCACACAAGCTCTGTCAGGTACATACCATGCGTGTCAGATGCACTTACAAATGTAATCCTCACTACCATCCTGCAGGGTAGCCCAGCCATTAATTACCCATCTCACACATGAGAAAACTGAGGCAAGCACAGGCCCAGGCCAGAACCAGCAAGTGTGGATAAAGAAGTTGTCACAGAGCTGTCCTAACCCCAGACACTGCCACCTCTGGGGAGAGAGAAGGGGACAGAGGCTGAGAGGACAGCCAGGTGTGGTTTCCTGGATCTGTCTGCTGACCACGTCTCTGAGAAGCACCCACTGCAGGTCAGGTGTGGGCCAGGTGCTGGGATGCCTCCCTGGTGATCAGAACCAGTGGGCCCCAGCCTCCCGGAGCTCACGGTGTGTGGGGTGACAGGCACCGAGGGCCTGGCTCTGGGGTCAGGCATGGCCAGGGGGCAGGAAAAGTCAACACCAGGATTTCTGGCTTCAACCTCAAGGTGCACAGCACTCAGGTCTCTTCCAAGGCAAAACAAGGCGTGTCACTTCGCCCGCCTGATATGGGAAAATGTTCGTTTACAGCGAAGACGGACGGGCGTAGGGGTGAGGGTGGGCTGGGGAGGGTGGAGGGGGAGGCAGATTATTTTCTTTCCTACAGGATTCACCAGGGGATGCCTTTTATTTATTTTTATTTTTATTTTTGTGATACGCGGGCCTCTCACTGTTGTGGCCTCTCCCGTTGTGGAGCACAGGCTCTGGATGCGCAGGCCCAGCGGCCATGGCTCACGGGCCCAGCCGCTCCGCAGCACGTGGGATCTTCCCAGACCGGGGCACGAACCCGTGTCCCCTGCATCGGCAGGCGGACTCTCAACTACTGCACCACCAGGGAAGCCCAGGGGATGCCTTTTAATAGCTCCCTCCCCTAGTCAGACATGTGTAAGAGATCCAACCTGCACCCACTGTTGGGGACCCTCTAATTGTGTGAAGCGGGAACACAGATGCCTGCCAGGGCTTGGCACTACAGCACAGATGCTCCCTGTGCCGGCCCTCTGGCTTCTCGGAGCAGATGTGTCCACACTCCAGCTGTCACTCTCTCCTGTCTTCTCCTCCCCAACGGCCAGATGGACCTCTGGGCTGGGACACCGAGATCCCCAAAAGCCAGACCAAAAGAGAGTCCTGTCAACACCTCCACAGCCATCGGGAGCACAGGGAACTGGCTGGACCACAACTAACCAGACATGCACAGGGTCCTCCAAAGGGGAGGCTTGGTTACTTGGAGGAGAGAATTCAAGGGATGTACTTCCAAGAGACGGGCGAGAAGCCTGAGCCATGGTAACAAGAGCAAACCTCACATAGCGCTTCCCCTACCTTTCTAAGTGATTTACCTTCAGGAGCTCATTTGATCCTCCTGAAGACCCTATTAGGTGGGTACTGTCATTCTTCCCATTTTACAGGTGAGGAAACAGAGGCACAGAGAGGGAAGTCTCTTGCCCAAGCCACAGACTTGGGACTCAAACCCAAGCAGGCTGGCTCCAGTCCCCACATTTAACCAGCACACAACACTGCCTCTCACACCCTCACAGCCAAGACCAATGCAACCAGGAAATGAGATGACACTTGGAATAAAGCAAGGGCTCTTAAATTCCTTTACAACAAACTCCAGCTTGTCCGTATTATCTGCGGCCACGTGGATACATCAATCGCTGGGCTCACCTCCCTGCCCCTTGGGCTCCTTTGAAAGGGGAGTGTGTTAGTCTGCTAGGGATGCTGTAGCAAAACACCCCCAACTGGGTGGCTTCAACAACAGAAATGTATTGTCTCACAGTTGAGATCAAGGTGTTGGCAGGGGTGGCTCCTTCTGTGGCTGTGAGAGGGAATCCCTCCCGGCTTCCCGTGATGTCGGCAACCCTCAGCGTTCCCAAGCTTACAGAGGCGTTGCGCGTGCGCGCGTGTCCTCTTCTTATAAGGACACCAGTCATATGGGATTAGGGGCCCATTCTGTGCCAGCATGACCTCATCTTAACTAATTACATCTGCAAAGACCCTATTTCCAAATAAGGTCACCTTCTGAGGTCCTGGGGATTAGGGCTTCAACACATGAATTTGGAAGGGAGACACAATTCACCCGGAACAGGGACCCATCTCTGCCCAGAGTCCTGAAGAAGCCAGACCCTGTTCTCTATCAGGAGACCCGTCTAACCCACCCTCCACATCAAAGCTGACCGAGAGGACACTGGTCTCAAAGGCAGCCAACCCCCGAGCACGTGCTCAGAAGACCCAGCCAATCAGAGGCATCCATCGTTGGGAGGCTGGGACCCAAAGCCTTCACTGATGGGGCTACACAGTCAAAGTGGAGAGCTTTGCTGGGGAGGGTCTAGCCATGACTATGAGGAAACCTAAGACGGCCGACAAAGCCCATCTATGGAGAGACGTCACCAGTGGCAGCTCCTGTCACAGATGGGATGGGAGAGTCCTCAGTGCCATCACCTCCCCCTCCCAGGAGGCCCAGTGCAAAGGCTCTTCATGTCCCTGAATTCCTGCAAGGATCCCTAAATCCGTACAATCATTCTATTCTCTAGCCATCAGTGGGGCTCCTACAGCCACCTCTTCATCTTCCAAAATTAGGGGTCGTGGAAGAGCCTGGGGGACGCCTGACAAGCCGCTTTCCCATTCTTCCTGACACAAAACTGGGCCACATTTCCCAGCATCCTTTGTAGCCAGTCACATGCCAAGTTCTGGTCGATGGATGATGGGAGGGAAGAGGCACATCGGTTCCAGAGATGACCCCTAAAACCTCCTAAGCCATCCTCCCCTCTTCCTCTTCTGCCACATGCTGGCCGAAGAGAAGACCCTGCAGTGGCCTCAGATGGCTGAGGGGACAGTGGTGCCACCAGACAGCAGAGCCCCACCCCCCAATCCCACTAGACCATGACCTGAGAAACTTGCATGAGATCAAGAAATCACTTGTCACTGCTGTTAGTCTACCCTGACTAATACAGAAGCTTTATTGCTGTGCCCTCTGCCCAGAATGCTCTCCCCTTAGACCTTCTCATGGCTCCCTTATCACCTTTCAAGTCTCAGCTCAAATGTCACCTCCATGGAAATGCTCCCCTGAGGCGTGGCCTCCTAAAACAGTGATCGTCACCGGTTACTCTGTCAAGGGGTCCTGCTTCTTCCTTTCCTAGCACCCAACACCATCCAGAACGACTGAATGATTGGCCTGGCTTTTTCTGCCTTTCCCGTGACACTGTAAGCTCCTCTGGGGGTCCACGCTGTCCCGCTCACCGTGCAGTCCCCAGTGACAAGCACCATACCCGACACACACCACGTCCTCTGAGTGTTTGCTAAACCAACAGAGGGCTGAATTCTAATCACGCCAAGTGATCGTCATCCAGGGCCGAAGACAACCCTTGAATAAACACAGAAACCGATTCCTCCACTGACCAGCGTACAGGCAGGTCTCCATCCATGTCAGGAATGAAAACAAGAGCTCTGTTTCTCACACCAGCAGGCTCCGCCCTAGGGAATCCGTACCCCGGAAGAGGAGGAGGACAACCCATTCGGGTGCAGGAAAGAAACAAGGATCTCATTACATAAATGCAGGTTCTCACATTCATGGCATCCTTTCCACAGTGCCGTTTCCCTTCACGTCTGATGCGGACAGGAGCAGCAGATGCTTGAGCACCTACCTCCTCTGTGCCCAGCACTGTTGAAAGCAGGTTACATGTATTACTTCATTTAATCCTCACAGGAGCCTTAGGAGACAGGTTCTCTTACGATTCTCATTTTACAGACGTGGAAAAGGGGCACAGAGAGGTGACATGGATGGTCCAAGGTCACCCTCCAGTGAAGAGGCAGGGCTGGGATCTGAAGCCAGGCCCTCGGGCTCCAGAGCCTGTGCTGTTACCGTAACTGCACATCTATGATCAAAAATTGTATGTGTACACACACACACACACACACACAAAATGGAGTATTACTCAACCATAAGAATGAAATAATGCCACGTGTAACAAGACAGTTAGACCTAGAGATTATCATACTAAGTGAAGTAAGCCAAACAGAGAAACACAAATACCATACGATATTACTTATATGTGGAATCTAAAAAAAAAAAAATGATACAAATGATCTTATATACAAAACAGAAACACACTCACAGACACAGAAAACAAACTTCTGGTTACCAAAGGGGAAAGGGGGCAGGGGACAAATTAGAAGTTTGGGATTAACATATACACACTACTATATACAAAAGAGATAACCAACAAGGACCTACTCTAGAGCACAGGGAACTATACTCAGTATTTCGTAATAACCTATAAGGGAAAAGAATCTGAAAAAGAAGAGATATATGTATAGGTATAACTGAGCCACTTGGCCATACACCTGAAACTAACACAACATTGCAAATCAACTATACTTCAATTAAAAAAGAAGAAAAATTCTTTAAAAAGAAAAATAAGTTTGTACACACTGGGGGCATTGGTGGAATCTTATTTCTGATGGGACACTTGACTGACAGAGCTTGGGAACCACTTTCAGACAATGGATTTCTTCTTAGACGGAAGATGCCAGTGGGAAAAAAAAAACATCTATTTCTCCATCGTTTGAAAAACACTTTGTTAAAATAAGAACTTGGCAAAATACTCTTTTTTTTTTTAAAGATGGGTAAGAAGCTCAAGGTTGGATTTCAGAAGAAGCCAGGATACAAGACGAGCCCATTTCAGCGCCCCTGGCTGTGTCCGCACTTGTCTCCACTGTGGGGTCTCCAGCAGGCATGTCTGGCTCCCCGCTAACCAGGCACCTCTCGAGCCTCCTTCCCCTGGCACCTCAGCACCAGGCAGAGCGTGTCCTCTGCGCGAATAAGGAACCGGTGCCTTCCCTCCTGTCGTAACGAAACCTGAACGAAGCTGTCATTCTTAGGTCCCCAGCAGGGTGCTTCTCCATCCCATACGGGCTCAGACATCTCCGATATCATGTAAGAGAAGATAGCAACACAGAGCGGAAGACTCGAGACCCTGAAGGCAGGTTGAACGAACGCAAACTGTAGTTGTGCCCCTTCCTGACTGTGCAGCCTCGGGCATGTCACCTAGTCTCGCCAGGACTCGGTTTCCTCGTAATAAAGTGGGGATGATTCCTGCTTCCTGTTCACAGGGTCACAGGCAAGCCAAGAACCTAATACCAGGGAAACAGAACAGCTCCTATTTGCGAGAATCCCTCATTCACGGGCAGCCACCACTTGCCAAAACTAAGCAGACGGAGAAAACACGCGTAAGCAGAAGTGAAAACTTGAGGATAAAGGGCCCATTCAGTCAAGAGGGACATGGTCCACGTCCTCAAAGGCGGCTCATTGCACAGCCGGCCCCATCCACACTCCACAAACAGCTGGCACCACATGGGCTCCTGAGACGCATTCCAGACCGCCCTCCCAAATGGACAAGATGCAAGAGGACCCCAAAGGTTCAACTCAGAAAGGTCCCCAAGCGGGCTCCTTTCCAGCTGGAGTCTACGCAGCTGGTGCCCCTGGAAAAAAAGAAAAACCAGAGAGGCAGCACTTCCCGGCATGAGCTCCCTCCCGACATCCAGAGACTCAGGAGCCAGTGCAGGAAGGAACACAGGGCACCACCTTGCCCATCAGCCTTGGAAAGTAAACGGGAGAATGACAGCCAAGAGGTGAGTGTCTGCCTGGAGACCATCGTCTTTATTAGAAGCCAGGCCTTGGGAGTCCCACCCACTAAAATATGTACCTTTTATATACAGATAAAACATGTACATATAAAAAAGTACATAAGGACTTCCCTGGTGGCGCAGTGGTTAAGAATCCGCCTGCCAATGCAGGGGACATGGGTTTGAGCCCTGGTCCGGGAAGATCCCACATGCCGCGGAGCAACTAAGCCTGTGCGCCACAACTACTGAAGCTCGCACGCCTAGAGCCCGTGCTCCCCAACAAGAGAAGCCACCGCAATGAGAAGCCCGCACCCTGCAATGAAGAGTAGCCCCTGCTCGCCGCGACTAGAGAAAGCCCGCACGAGGCACTGAAGACCCAACCCAGCCAAAAATAAATAAATTTATTTTAAAAATTAAAAAGTACATATGATAAAATCCGTTTGATTCTCACCCTTATCTTATTGGTGGGGACTACTATCATTTCACTTGACCAACAGGGAAACAGGCACAGAGAGGTCAAACAACCTGCCTTGGATCACGCAGCACCTAGTGTTTGATCAAGCGGGGAGTTGAGCTACAAGTCTGGATCCAGAGTCCAGCCGTTCTCAAGGTCACTTGGCTCCAAGGTGGCTGCTGCCAACTTTTTCCCACCCTGGACATGCGAGCCTCGCCCTCCCCAAGAGAAGATTCCCCATGCTTTGAACCTGAGTTGGCCCTGGTGACCTGAGCACGTGACTTTCTGGGAGTTCTTGGGCTAAGTCATAAGAAGCCCAGCAGCTTTGGCCTGGGACTCTTGGAACACACACCCAGGGGGTACACCAGGCACCATGTAAGAAGTCCAGCTACCCTGGGACTGCCACGCAGCAGGTGCTCAGCCAACATTTCCAGCTGAGCCCAGGCTTCCAGCCATCACCACCACAGCACCAGACATGGGAGTCAAGATTCTGGAACCTTCCAGACCAGGTGATATGCCAGTTGAGTGCCACCTCAGTCCAGGCCACAAAGAGTAGAAGAACCGTCCAGCTAAGCCCTGTCCAAATCACTGACCCACAAATCTACTCACTTGCATCCAATGGCACCTACTGACCCCACTTCAGGGCAGGCGTCCTGCTGGCCACCTGACAAGCCCCTCCCTTAACTCTCCACACAAGCAGCTCCGCTGCTATGAGGCCTCCCCCCATTTCCTACCACCCCCCCATCCCCACTGAGGGGGACAAGAGCCTTTCTTCCTCGTGAAGTACCCAGCGCAGACCTGCACTGTGTACCGACCACACAATCCTACAATGCCCAGGTGCTGCATCTGTTCCCTCCAGGGCAGGGACTCCATCCTTCCTCCTCTCTCTTATCAGGATCTAGCACCCAATATGACAGCAAATATGGGCTGAACACATGACATAGCTCCGTCATGACAGGGTCCCAAGAGAAACCCAAATATACCCAGTGCCATTTTACGGTTCTAAGCAAAGCAAACGCATGACTTTAGACCAGGGCTTCTTAACCTTGGCACCACTGACACTTTATACGGGATAACTTTGTTTTGGCGGGGGTGGGGACTGTCCTGTGCATTGTAAGGTGTTTAGCAGCACCCCTGGCCTCAATCCACTAGATGCCAGAAGCCCCCCCAAATAATCACAACTAAAAGTATCTCCAGGCGTTGCCAAATGCCCCTGAATGGGTGGGGATGGGATTGCCCCGGCTGAGACCCACTCACTGCTTTGCACAGTGGGACCCCTGGGTGTCTACCTTCACCCAGGCCTGCAGGGGGTGTGTGACACCTGTCCAAAGGTCACAGGCTGCTTGCCAGTTACCCCAGGACCACATGCTCGTGCTCCCTCCTGTTTGCCTGCCCCTTGCAGATGCCACAGTAACCTGGAGGACCCCACTAACTAGGACCCCTGAAGCAACACGACAGCTGTGGGGGCCCCCCCAGGACACCCCTATGTCAGGAGGCTGAAAATGCGGTGCTGAGAGTCCCCACCTAGGGCCCAAAGGCCTGTTCTCTCTAAGTGGTCAAGGGAGCACCTTTTCTAAGCTCTTTACTCCCAAACTGGGTTTTCTGCTGCTTTACAAACACTACTGACATAGCCGTATCACACAGGCTCGCCAGCGCACGTTCCAAAACGCAAACGTGTTCGCATCATCCCTCTTCTGAAAACACTTTGGTGGGTCCCTACTGCTCTCCAGAAAAAGTCCAAACGCCTAAGCAAGACTCTGCTGCCCGGGACAAGCTGGATGCCACTTGTCATCAAACAACCCATGGCAAAAATGGCAGCAGCAGTTGCCACCGGTCCAGGGCTTACCCTGTGCTGTACCTCATGTTCCAGCCTCTGATGTATCGACTCATTTACTCATTCCCAACCGTAACCGTGTGCATGGATACCAATGTCACTCCCATTCTGCAGATAAGACAATCAGATCTCAGAAAGTGGAGGCAGCTTGCCCTGCGGTCACATGGCAAAGCTCATCAAATGTGCTGGAAGTCAGCTCCACACTGCTTGTACCTAATCAAACGATGTAGGCTCCACGAGGACTGGAGTCTAATGTAATTCCTGCTGTATCTCCAGGACCTAGAATAGTGCCTGGGAGAGCGGGCATTCAAATATAGATGGACAGAGGTAAGGAAGGATGGGTGGAAGAAAGGAAGGAGGGAAGGAAGGGTGGATGGACTGAGGGGAGGACGGAGGGAGGGAGGGAGTCTCCAGAGCAGTACCTACCAAACCTATAGCTACAGGATCACCCGGGGCGCCTATTAAAATACTGAATCCCAACCAACCTGGTGAATGACAGTCATCCTCAGCCACTCCAGGGAGGAGGAGGAACCGCTTTTGGTTAATGAGTGGGGAGAACTATAGTGTGTGGATTTCAAGAGCCAAAATCCTGTCTCACACCCATCAGAACTTTCAGGAGAAAGTTCCAGTAGGCTGTATCTTTAAATGCCCCTCACCAGGTGTTTCCAATGTTCAACCCCCAGAAGAGAAGGGACCAGCCATCCACTCTCAGTGCAGGACACCAGTATTTACCATCCGTGCCCTTTCATCCCCAGGCAGGCCCCCACCCCCGCCCCAGCTGCGACAGGTCTCTGGGCCACCTGGGAGGCGGAGTGCGGCCAATGCAAACAAAACCCGGAGGAGAGTTTGCTGCCTCCAGACATGGGCACTTGCAAAGCGGGGCTTCTGGCTCTGTGCCACTAGAGGCCTGCTCGGCTCCAAAGCCAGGAGAAACCTTTTGGAAAGCTACTTAATCTCACTCATGATGAAAGAAATCAAACGAAGAACTACACCGAGCTATCAGAGACCACCTGTGAACGGCCAAGTTCAGAACCCCATGGCAGAGTGGATGAGGGTGTGGGGAACGGGAGGTACCCTCAACACCTCGTGGGCCTCTGTGGGATGCTGTCCAACTGTCCTTTAAAAGTTAAAATAGCCTGTACCCTTTAACTCAGAAATAACACATATAGGAAGCTGTCCTTCAGGTAAACACAATATGTGTGCATGAAAGCATAATGCAAGGATGACCCTCACACACAGTTGGTGGGAATGTAAAATGGTGCAACAACTTGGAAAATAGTCTGGCAATTCCTAAAATGATTAACAAAGTTACCATACTGACCTAGGAGCAATGCTACTCCTAGACAGATACCCAGGAGAAATGAAAACACACAGCCATACAAAAAATCACTCATGAATGCTCCTAGCAGCAGGATTCATAATAGCCAAAAAGTGTAAACAACCCAAATGTCCATCAACAAATGAATGGATCAACAAACTGTGGAATATCTATACAATGGGATATTACTCAGCCACATAAAGGAATGAAGTATTGAGACACACCACAACGTGGATGAAGCCTGAAAACACTGGAAAACATTGTGTTAAGTAAAAGAAGCCAGTCACAAAAGGCCATATACTATATGGTTCCTTTTAGAGGAAATGTCCAGAACAGGGAAATCTATAGAGATAGAAAGGAGATTGATGATTGCTTAGGGCAGGAGAGGTGGATGAGGAATAGAGGGATGGCTAAAAGGTACAGGGTTTCTTTTTGGCGTGATGAAAATTGTGGTAGTGGCAGTGGTTGCACATATCTGAATATACTGAACTGTTCATTTTAAATGGATGAATTATATGGTATGTGAATTATATCACCATAAATCTGTTACCAAAAAATTTTTTTTAAAAACTAGAATCCGGGCTTCCCTGGTGGCGCAGTGGTTGAGAGTCCGCCTGCCGATGCAGGGGACACGGGTTCGTGTCCCGGTCCGGGAAGATCCCGCATGCCGTGGAGCGGCTGGGCCCGTGAGCCATGGCCGCTGAGCCTGTGCTTCCGGAGCCTGTGCTCCACAACGGGAGAGGCCACAGCAGTGAGAGGCCCGCGTATTGCAAAAAAAAAAAAAAAAAAAAAAAAAAAAAAACTAGAATCCAAGTATAGTCACTGCAGCTAATAACAAAAGACTGGAAAAACCCAAGTGTCCGTCTCTAGGGGTTAAACTGTTACACTGTAGCCAGAATGCTATGTGGCCATGAAAGAAAAAGGCAGCTCAATATGCCGATAATAAACCACCTCCAAGATAATTGTTAAATTAAAAAAAGAAATCAGGGCCTCCCTGGTGGTGCAGTGGTTGAGAGTCCGCCTGCCGATGCAGGGGATACGGGTTCGTGCCCCGGTCCGGGAGGATCCCACATGCCGCGGAGCGGCTGGGCCCGTGAGCTATGGCCGCTGAGCCTGCGCATCCGGAGCCTGTGCTCCGCAATGGGAGAGGCCACAACAGTGAGAGGCCCGCGTACAGCAAAAAAAAAAAAGAAAAAAAGAAATCAAAGTGCAGAAGTGTATGTAGTAGGTACCCATTCATGTAAGAAACACAATGCACACATCACACAAGCATAGAATACTTCTGGAAGACCAAAGAACTTGGTAATGAGCTTGCCTCTGGAGCATGACGTGGGCTGGGGAAGAGACATTTATTTATGAATTGTCTCATTTTCCCCCAAGTGTACATTTTAATTCCTCAATTAAAAAGTAGCCAATAAAAAAGTCAAATTAAACAAGTCTCTGCAACTGAAAATTGCTTAAGTCTCCTAACTCTGTTTGTTAAAAACTGTCTTAGAAACTTTAGGAACTGAGCCAACTGCCGAATGTAAAGAGGATGGGGAGAAGAAGATGCCTCCACCTGGACCAGAACTTCCCTTCAGAGCTACAGAACAGTCAGCAATGCGCTCTGTCCACCTGCAGCTACGGCACAGGCCTCTCACTCTGCTCGTCTGGCCACCAAGCTATGAGTTTCCACAAGCTCTGGCCAGTCAGCCCTCAAAGGGCAGACGGCTTGACCATCAACTCGAAACAAATGCTCCCCGACGCTGTGAGACAGGGAGCCCGGCCCCTGCCATCCCAGGTGAGCTGCCTGGATGTCACTTCCAGGTTGGCCCATGCAGGCTTCTGTTCCTTCACCCGCTGTTTCCTGGCTAACCTCCCCCACCTGCTCTAAACCCATTCGAAGACCCAGACAGCGCGGCCCTGCTTTCACTTTCAGAAGGTATCAAACCAACAACAACTGCCGTGACCACTGGTCTGGGCAGGAAGGTGAGAAGGTACTCACGGAAGCCCTCGATCTTATCGGCCGTCTTGCTCCAGGCCACCTGCTGCGTCTCCATGACCACCTGGACAGTCCTCCGCTCCGGCGTGGACCTGCGGAAGCTGAACACCGACATCACCGTGCCCAGCTCCAGGGCCCTCTTGATCTGACTCTTCTCGTACTCCGGAAGGGCGTCCACATTGATCGTGGTGCTCATGGTCGCCCGCTCCAGGGGGACGCAAGCAAGGAGTGAGAGAACGAGGGAGGCTGGAAGGGTGGAATAAAGGAGGGAACTGGTTTTAGTTAACTGAGCGGGATTTGGCTGAGACTTCAAGAGCCAAAATCCTGTCTCATGCCCATCGGGATGAGTGTGGGGAGAAGGTTCTAGTGGCGGAGACTCGCTGGCCGCTCAGAGGGCCCAGGCAGGACACACAGAGGTTTAAATGGAAGTGAGGTGTGGGTGGGGCCCTCGACCTCAGTGACCCAACCACTATCCCGGCTTTAAATAACCAAATCACCCCAGCCTGGCTGTTACCACTCCTTCCCCACATACTCTGATGCTGTGGAACATTTGAATAGCCAGAGCAGCCCAGACTGACTCCTGACCCCACCCCTGACACCCTGCCAAGAGATTTCCAACCATCCCTTTACTTCCCGAGTGAAGTTGGGAACAGGAAAAAAAAAAAAAAAAAAAAAAAAAAACCTTCCGAACGTGTCCATGGAACTGGGGCAAAAAGGGCAGAAAACAGCAGGGCCCAGCAGCCTCACGTTCAAATCCTGGTGTAGGTTGCCACGGACCGTGTGGACCTGGGCAGGCTGCGTGACCTCCGTGAGCCCCAGCTTCATCGGAACAGTTAGGAAGCCACCTGTGAAGCACCTGGTGTGCAGCTCAGCACCCAAGGGGTGTCCCTGGCGATCCCTCATCCTCGTGCACAGGTGGCATTTCCCAGAGAGGTGTTTGCGCCCCAAATCTCAGGGCCTTCCTTGTCTGGTTTCTCTCACGCCCACATCCAATCCACAGGCAAACCCAGAATCCAGTCTCACTGCTTCACTGGTCCCTCCAAGGATCTTATACTTGGGTCGTTCTGATCGCCTGCTAACTGGTCTCCCTGCTTCCGCTCCAGCCCCTACAGTCAACTCTCGGACCAGGAACCAAAAGGATGCTTTAAGAACAAGCGTGAAATCATGTTGCTCCCTAAGCCCCTGCTCTGCAAAAACCCTCCCCCCCAGTCTGCCTCCCAAATGTCCAAAGACTCACTGCCCCTCACTCAGAAGGGACTTAACTTCAGGCTTGCAGACTGCAGCCCCTACCCCAAGTCACTTACACCCGCAGGCTGAATTGCCGCCCTTGTAAAGGGGAAGATGACAGATGAAAGAACCTCCAAAGGTTCTCGTAAGGATTGAACCAGATAATATATCTCAGCCCGTAAAACAAAGATGCAAAGTCAATGCTCCTCAGATTTAGCTCCTGTTACTGTCACTATCCACTGTTCCCTGTATCTTTCTTACCTCCTCCCCTCCTCCAAATCCCTTTAGGCTCACAGTTGCTACTCTGTAGAGAAACTGGTGTTCAGCCAGGGCTGTCTGGGCCTCCACACTGGCTCAGCCTCCCCACAGCCTCTTTGCCAAGTTGCTCAAAATCAGGGCCTCAGTTTCCCCGGCTGTATAATGAGGATAACAATACCACCCTCGAGGGGCTCTGGAAGGACTAGACACCACAATGTGTGTACAGCCACCAGCATCTAGCAGGGCCTCTGATCATATTAATCAGACAGCTGGTCAAGACATTAATCAAGGGTCAACTCTATGACAGACATGGAGGGTGGACTTGTATGCAAGTGAGGGGTGCAGGGAGCGGCCCAGGCCCTGTCCTTTGCTCCCTCATCCCTCTACCTCACACCCACAGCCAAAGGCACCTCCCAGGTATGCTGACAGCCCAGCGATAAGCTCATGAATTACACCTGCTCTCCACCCATTTGGAAAGGGACCAGTCAGCTCAATGACTCTGCAGTAGCAGAGACATGGGGGTGGGGGTAATAAACGGAGTAGCAAGAAGGGGTCCTTAGTCTGAGGTAAGGCTGGGAACTGACAGTGTTCATAGGAAGCTTCTGGGGGAAGGGGGCGTCTGAATCCAAGCTTTAAAAATGATGAAGTGGGAGGGAACAGTGTTCTAGTCAGAGGAACAGGCTTAAGCAAAGGCCCAGCAGCAGGACTACAGGGTAGGCCAAGAACTCTGCCTGACCTGAGCCTCCTGCCTCACCGCCCTCGAATCCAGGTCAGGGGATGAACAAGGTGCCTGAGGCCAGTCTCACCCTGGTAAACTAGCTGTTTATTGGCCCTCCCCAGGCGCCTGCACCTGCCATATCTCGTTCATCTCATTTACTTCAATGAGAAATACCGGAGGTGAAATCTCAAGTCCTGGGAGGTGAAATCATGTGATCAAGGTCACAGAGACACATGGTGACATGAGGATCGGAACCCCAGTCTGAATCCCATGCCCCTGCTCCTTCAGCACCTGCCTTCTGGAATCCAGAATCTGGTGGCAGAATATGGTCAGACAGTAACTAACTTGGCAAAGAGGTCAAAGGACTTGTCCAAGGTCACACAGCTGGAAAGTGTCAGAACCAGGACTTGGACCAGGTCCCAGCCATACACCTCCTGAGTTCCCCACTCCCAGGGCTCAAGGCCCACGTGTAGCAGGGCACAAATAGGAAACACACAACCCCTCACAACACTGCCACGTAAACCAGCCAACCGGGAAGCACCAGGGCCCTCAGTTCTTTCTGACTCTGGGAGGGCCTTGGACTTAACCTTCCCAGGATTCTGGTTACTTCCCACTTAGAAGCCCAGTGGATTGGTTCAACCATAAACACCAAGTCTCTCACGTCCTTCCCCAAGAACTGGGAAGACATCCTCACGGCCACAAGATCCTTGGAGTCAACCACCAAAATCCACCAGCTCCCAACTCAGGCTTCCAGAGTTCAGTGCTTCAGCAACTAAGGTAAGGAGGTCTCTGAGGCCTTGACCCCAGGGGAGGGCACTAGCCATCACAGGCAATTTCTATTTTGCTTCTGCTTTCAAAAAAAAAAGAAAAAGAAAGAAATAGCCTTGAAATCCCTTTTTTGTTCCTGTTTCTCAACCTCCCTGGGTAACTTTATAAAAGTGACTTATGGTGTAAATACAAATGTGGCTGAGATTTAACAAGATTCTACTTTTCATGTCCTTCTATTCGAAATAAACTTCTGGGAAAGATAAATATCCTATGATACTGCTTATATGTGGAATCCAAAAAAATGGTACAAATGAACTTATTTACAAAACAGAAGTAGAGTCACAGATGTAGAAAACAAACTTATGGTTACGGGGGGGAAAGGGAGGGGGGATAAACTGGGAGATTGGGATTGACACATACACACTACACTATATATAAAATAAATAACTAATAAGGACCTGCTGTGTAGCACAGGGAACTCTACTCATTACTCTGTAATGACCTATGTGGGAAAATAACCTAAAAGAGAGTGGATACATGTATATGTGTAACTGATTCACTCTGCTGTACAGAAGAAACACAACATTTTAAATCAACTATACTCCAATAAAAAATAAAATAGAAAATAGAAAATAAACTTCTGGGATACAAGGACCCAGAACCAGGAAACAGGGGAGTTATCTTCAGTGCTCTCTGCACACGTTAGAGAAGTACAGAATTTCATACAAAATCCCACGAAACAATTCTGTTAGACTTTGGTACAGTCGCATCCCTGAGAGGTAACAGCCCATCCTACAGCTCGAGGGACGTTACTGCTGCATCTCACACCCACCCTACAGCAACAAAGCGATACATATTTTCATTGCAGGAACCAAGCAGTGTCAGCTGGGGCAGGTAGGAATGTGCGTTACTTCAACTTTTTTTTTTTTTTTTTTTTTTAGGGCAATCTGTGAGCACCTACTAAAATGTAAAACATGCATATGCTTTGATCCAGTGCTGTGCAGAAACACACACAAAAATATTCACAGAAGCATCATTTGTAATACAAAGAGGAAAAAAAAAAAACAAGAAACAATTCAACTGCTCACGAATGGGGGGGGTCCCTTAAATGATAGGACACACACACATTAAAGAATGCTCAGTAGCTATTGGAAAGAATGAGGAAGATTTACACGCAATTTGATCTGGAAAGATTCGTGAGGTGGATGAAGAAAAAGTTGCAAACTAATAAGCATAAATATAATTACATTTTTTAAAAGACTGTCTGCTTATAAATCCAGGAGGAGTGGTTACTTTCGGAGAGTGGGAGAAGGTAAAGGGTCTGACCTGACTTTTGACTGATTTAAGTGCTAACACAATGGATGAGTTTTCTGCTTTGTGTTTTTAAGTGTTTTCCAAATGAAGATGTGCTTTCAAAAATTTCCTCACCCGCCATTTTCCATCAACTCCACTCAGCCAAAGGGCTCTTTATGGGGGTCCTGGCTTGGCCTCTTCCAGAGGAGTTTCACAGGCTCCAGGTAGAGGGAGGGGGAGGGGGGAGGGCTGCAGCATGATTAGGCCATTTCAGCATCAAGGAAACCTGCAGTGAGTATCGTCCTGAGCTGGTACACACGGGGCATCCATACCTTTGTAATAGGAGTAACTGCCTGAGGCGGCCAGGGACCCCTAAATTAAGACTCCCTGCAAGACTGTAGCTAAGGATGAAGGCCCGAGCCCCAACGCAGGGCCCTTAGGCACAGGGTGAAGAAGTGGCAGCCCTGGAATGGAGGCCTGGGTGGCCCAAGTACCCAGGGGAAGAAACTGAGGCTCAGAGATTCTTCAATTTGCCCAAGGTTACACAGCTGGAACCGAAATTCGAATTACACTGACTGACAAGGCCACCTGTTTCCCATGCGCGTGCCCCCCCCCATACTTTCTCACTCTAGTTCAAGATCAGGGTGCTACAAGAGCCCCTCCCGGGCCCCCTCTGGAATCCAGGCGCCAAGCGCCCCCCGCCCCCCGTCGAAACGGGACACATCTTTCCCGCGAATTCTTCCGCTATGGGGGTAACGACCTCCCTGGGATTCCACAACATAACCAGGAAAACTCAAGAGACGCACATAATGATGCATACAACTATTGCGGGGGGAGACGGAATCTGGAATCCCCCGAAAGCTCTATTTCTCAGGGTGCAGGGCTGCGCCTGTTGTCAACAAGCCCTGGGCACAGAGGTGGTCAGGAGACACGACCGCCCCCCCCCCCCCCCCCCCGGCCACCGGAGCCTACACCACCAGCGCTCGCGCGAACCCGACCGCAAGCCGCGCCGCTTCCTCCAGGCTCCCATTCAAAGCCGGACGGACCCGGGACACCAACCGACGAAGTGGCGCCGGCCCAGAGTGAGGAAGTGGTCGGCGACGGAGCCTGGACCCCCGCCGTCACCGCCCCGGCCCCGGGCACAGCAGGCTGGGGCCCCGACGGCAGCGCCCGGGCGCAGGTCCCCCCTGGACGCCGCTCCCCGAGCGCGGGTCCCGCGGTTGCCCGCGTGCGCTCGCACCCGGCCGGGCCACTCACCTGGCCGCGCCCCCGCTGCGGGTCCCGGCTCTGGGGTCCCGCGCGCAGCCGCCCGCCGTCCTGGCTGTGGGCACTCCCTGCCGCGCACGCCCTCCGACGCGGGCGCCGTTACTTCTGCTTCGGCCGCGGCCGCGCGCCACGTGACTCCTCCGGGGCCGCCCCCCGCTCCCCGGCCCGCCCCACCCCCGGCCCGCAGCTGTGGGCACCCCCGGCGCCGCGTCCTCCATGGGGGCGGACCAGGCCTGGGACCCCGCCTCCCCGGGCCGAGAAAGAAACTGAGGCAGCGGGAGAGGATCGACCTGCCCCTCCTCGCTTGCAAGGTGGAGAGAAAACTTCCAGATAGACTAGCTTTTATGGAGCTCCTACTGCACACACGTGTTTTACATGCATTTAATATACTCCCCGTAATCACCGGGAATTGGCAGTTCATGGCCCTAATTTGAAATCGTTACTGAGGCTGCGCTGGTGATCACCTCTTACCACCTGGGGCAAGCCACATAAATACCCTCAGCTCAGCTTTCTCATCTGTCAGACATGATCAAAATAGTGCCGGCCCCAAAAGTCTGTTGTACGGAACGTAGAATACTAGGGAATTGATCTCCCATTTTCCCAATGAGAAGATTATTTTTTATGGCTCACTTTATAAACTTCTAAGCATATAGACATGGTCGAATGCCTAATGACGGTATTTAGTTGATTCATTTAGCTACACCAAGCCTACCTCAAGTCACATATTGTATGATGTAACATATTCTTTAAGAGAAATATTGCTTTTTTCCACTTTCCTGTTTCATGAAGCAATTTTATTCAAACCTTTCATATGCATCTTTGACTACAGTCCGTTGTGACTGTAGCCAGCTTCCCAGTCACCTACAGAGCTGTCAGGACACGTCAGTTCTACTCGTAAGCCACTTGAGTTACAGCATTTTTTAAATCTATGAGTATTGTTCTGGCTGAAAGTATAATACCTAAAGCCACAGGGCTCATTCACTGACTTTAGGCAATCTGGACTCATTTCTTTCACTGCTTCTAGCTCCGGGCTGTACCAGTTGCTATTCCCCACAGATCACTTACTGCACCATTTTTTAAAGAAATCTTCGAAACCACGTGTAATCATGGGGCCAACTCCCCAGGAATGACGGCTGAATCTGGGTTAAATTTCTTTGCCTTTTTTTTTAACAACTTCAATTTATATTTATTTCCATCAATCCTTTTATCATTTCTATTTTGGTACATGTTATCTAATGTACATAATATATTGTTACAAAGATATATGTGTAGAATTTATTTTCTTTTTTTTCTTTTATTTATTTTTGGCTGCATTGGGTCTTCGTTGCTGCACGTGGGCTTCCTCTAGTCGCGGTGAGCGGGGTCTACTCTTCCCTGCGGCGTGCGGGCTTCTCATTGCAGTGCCTTCTCTTGTTGCGGAGCATAGGCTCTAGGCGCATGGGCTTCAACAGTTGTGGCACGTGGGCTCACTAGTTATGGCTCACGGGCTCTAGAGCACAGGCTCAGTAGTTGTGGCACACGGGCTTAGTTGCTCCGCAGCACATGGGATCTTCCCAGACCAGGGCTCAAACCCGTGTCCCCTCCATTGGCAGGCAGATTCTTAACCACTGCACCACCAGGGAAGCCCTAGAATTATTACAAAATCCATGTGTATAGGGAACCGTGTTAAACCTCTTGCTGATGAAATGAAACTAAGTGCCATCAGCTTTGGAAACCACAGTGGGAAGCTTTGGCTCCTAACCTCTGTCCAGACAGATAGCTAATTCTGGCTGGAGTTTTCCCTGGTCCCTGGGGATCAAGCAAGCAAAGACCAACATGTAGCACACACTTCAGCTCAAAGAACTCTCATTTAATGTGTGACTGGGAGCCTACAGCATTTGGGGAGTTAAAATGTCTGCTGGGTTTGAGATGGTGGTCGTAGGAGATGGCAGTTCGCTTTTTTCGTATTTCTAACTACTTTTCCTCTTTGCCTTGGTTTTCGCTCTCAGGTGAACAGCTAAAGGAACACAGTGCAATGAATGGGAGTGTCTGGGGTTCCTCATCGTGGCCTCTTTTTCTCCAACTCCAACTTGATTGTTCAAAATAGTCACTGAGATGGAAGCCCTGGTTCTGGGAGGGCTGAAACACGACATGACACTTCTTCTCCAAGGCATAATGGGTAGGGGGAGAAGCCACCCAATATATTCAGATACATATGGCAGAAAGCCCCCTGTCATGAGTTAGCTATTTTAGGGCTCAAGGGCATTAAGTCAGTGGGTGGTGGAGGCTGGATTTGAACCCAAGTCTGTCTGGGGCCAGAGTCCATGGGCACACAGGCCCACTGCCCGTCCCCAGCATTAATAGGAGGCATTCGGGCAGGAAAAAGTGAGTGTGTAACCACTCCGCATAGATTCACAAATGGGTCAGGAAGTGACCTCAAAGGGTGGAGGGAACTTTCTTTTCCTTTTCATATAAAAAGAAAGAAAAGGGGGAGGAGGGGAATAACCTGAAAGAAAATTGTGTTTTAATCAGCCTTGTCTTGACTTTCTATTCTGAGTCCCTCACCAGTCCTCAGGGATGCACATGTTTTTCCCCATAACCCTCTCCCATTTGCTAGCAGCCATGGTGCATTGGACCATTAGCCAACCCCCTCCGTGCCTCAGTTTCCCTCTCTGCAAAATGGGTATATTAACTGTCCTACCTCCCAGGGTGATTATGAGGATTAAATGAGATGAGGGATAAAACAGGCAACATAGTTCAACCATCAGGGCTGACTATCTTCAGTATTGTTATTGGGAGGAAGAAGAAAAAGCCCCGTGGTGCAATGGGAAGGTATGGATTTGGAAGACAGGGAGATCTGGTTTCAAGTCCCAGATGGCCACTTCCTTAGCTGTGTGAACTTAAGCTGGTCAGTTACCCTCTCTGAACCTCCAATTTCCCCATCATTCGACCTACCTTTGGGATATAAAGAACAGGCAATCTACAGAGACGGAAAGTAGAGTAGTGGTTGTCTGGGACTGGGAGACATGGGGGTCTTGGAACGTGATGACTAAGAGGTACAGGGTTTCTCTGTGGAGTGATGAAAATGTTCTAAAATTGATTATGATGATGGTTGCACAGCTCTGTGAATACACGAAAAGCCACTGAACTGTACACTTTAAATTTTTGTGTTTTTTTGGCCACGCTACGCGGCATGCGGGATCTTCCCCGACCAGGGATTGAACCCATACCCCCTGCCTTGGGAGCGAGGAATCTTAACCACTGGACCACCAGGGAAATCCCTGAACTGTACCCTTTAGATAGGTGAATTGTATGGGATGTGAACTCTATGTCAAAGCTGTTCAAAAAAAACCACCTACCTTAGAAGGCTGTTTAAAGAATTAATGGCTGGGACTCCCCTGGTGGTACAGTGGTTAAGAATCTGCCTGCCAATGCAGGGGACACGGGTTTGATCCCTGGTCCGGGAAGATCCCACGTGCGTCAGAGCAACTAAGCCCATGCGCCACAACTACGGAGCCTGCGCTCCATAGCCCACGACCCACAACTACAGAGCCTGTGTGCCACAACTACCGAAGCCCACACGCCTAGAGCCCGTGCTCCATAACAAGAGAAGCCACAGCAGTGAGAAGCCTGTGCACCGCAACAACGAGTAGCCCCCACTCGCCGCAACTAGAGAAAGCCCGCGCGCAGCAAGGAAGACCCAACACAACCAAAAATAACTAAATTAAAAGAAAATGGGCCTCCCTGGTGGCGCAGTGGTTGGGAGTCCGCCTGCCGATGCGGGGGGCGCGGGTTCGTGCCCCGGTCTGGGGGGATCCCGTGTGCCGCGGAGCGGCTGGGCCCGTGGGCCGTGGCCGCTGGGCCTGCGCGTCCGGAGCCTGTGCTCCGCGGCGGGGGAGGCCACAGCAGTGAGAGGCCCGCATACCGCAAAAAAAAAAAAAAAAAAAAAAAAGAAAAAAGAATTAATGGCTAACACAGCTTAGCACAATGCAGTCTTCAATAAAGTAGCAGCTGCTCATTATAATAATCATTATTATTAGATAGTGGGTCTTCTGAACCTGGCCATTCTCTCCCGGTTACGCACAGCAGTGGCCAGGCTGAGGTCCACCGCGCTGCCCCAGGGCCTTGCCAACCTCCTCCCTCCACCCCACAGCCAAAAACAACCAGAAAACCCCGAGAGGTTTTGAGTTTGGTTTCCTTTCCCGATATTGTTCAGAGAAGTGCATGTCCCCTGGGGACAAGCTGAGTCCCAGCTGCTGGCTGGCAGGCGTCTGTGAGAGGAAGTACCACCCAGTACTGGCTTCCAGACCTGGTCAGGGTTAGGCTCAATCTAGAAGTTTCTGCACTGGGGGGGCAGTCAGACCCCCCTATTTTTTTTCAGCTTTCCTGAGGTGTAACTGGTACTAAACTGCGCACAATTAAAGCATACACGCTGATGAGTTTGGACATATGCATACACCTGAGAAAACATCACTGCAATCAGGGCAATAAACATCCATCACCTTCAAAAGTTTCTTGTATCCTTTTGTTATTGTTGTCATTTTTTGTGTTGTTGTATTTGCATGTGTATGTGCGGTAAGAACACAACATGATACCTGCCCTCTCAACAAGTTTTTTTTTTTACGATTATTTATTTATTTATTTATTTATGTTAGGGTGCATCGGGTCTTAGTTGCAGCACACAGGCTCTTCATTGTGGTGCACGGGTTTCTCTCTAGTTGTGGCGTGTGGGTTTTCTCTTCTCTAGTTGTGGTGCACAGGCTCCAGGGCACATGGGCTCTGTAGTTGTGGTGCACGGGTTCCAGAGCGTGTGGGCTCTGCAGTTTGCGGCACGCGGGCTCTAGTTGAGGCTCGCGAGCTCAGCAGTTGTGGCACACAGGATTAGTTGCCCCAAGGCATGTAGGATCTTAGTCCCCTGACCAGGGATCCAACCTGCGTTCCCTGTATTGTAAGGCAGATTCTTTACCACTGGACCACCAGGGAAGTCCCTCAACAAGTTTTCAAGTGTAAAATACAGTACTGTTAACCCTAGGCACGTGCTGTAATGCAGATTTCTAGAACTTACTCATCTTGTGAAACAGAAACTTTAGATCCATTGAACAACTCTCCATTTCCCCCTCCTTCCAGCCCCTGGCAACCGTCATTCTATGCTCTGTTTCTATAAGTTTGACTATTTTAGGTGGCTCATATGAGAAGAATCATGCAGTGTTTTTCCTTCTGTGTCTGGCTTATTTCATTTAGCATAAAGTCCTCCATGTTGTTGCAAACAATAGAATTTCCTTCTTTTTAGAGGGTGAATAACATTACATTGTATTTATACACGACGTTTTCTTTATTCATTCATGCATCCATAGAGGTTTAGATTGTTTCCATATCTTGGCTATTGTGAATAATGCTGCAACGAACATGGGAGTCCAGATACCTCTTCATGATACTGCTTTCAATTCTTTGGGATATACACCCAGAAGTGGGATGGCTGGATCATATGGTAGTTCTATTTTAAAATTTTGGGGAAGCTCCAATGTTTTTCATAGCAGCTGCACCATTTTACATTCCCACAAACAGTGCACAGGAGTTCCAGTTTCTCCACTTCCTCTCCAACTCTTGTTTCCTTTTGGTTTTTTGGTGATGGCCATTATAACAGGTATAAGGTGATACCTCACTGTGGTTTTCATTTGCATTTGCCTGATGATTACTGATGCTAAGCACCTTTTCATATACCTCTAGGCCATTTGTATGTCTTCTTTAAAGAAACATCTTCAGGTCCTTTGCCCATTTTTAAGGCAAGTTATTTGCGGTGTTTGTTTGTTTGTTTGCTGCTATTCAGTTGTAGGAGTCTGCTATTCAAATTGAGGGCTGCTTGGAAAAGCCTCTGGTCCTGTGGTTTTAATTTGGGCTTCTCAAAAAATGGGTAGATGACCTAAATAGACATTTCTCCAAAGAAGACATACAGATGGCCAACAGGCACATGGAAAGACGCTCAACATCACTAATTATTAGAGAAATGCAAATCAAAACTACAATTACGGGGCTTCCCTGGTGGCGCAGTGGTTGAGAGTCCACCTGCCGATGCAGGGAACACGGGTTCGTGCCCCGGTCTGGGAGGATCCCACATGCCGCGGAGCGGCTAGGCCCGTGAGCCATGGCCGCTGAGCCTGCGCGTCCGGAGCCTGTGCTCCGCAGCGGGAGAGGCCACAGCAGTGAGAGGCCCGCATGTGGCCAAAAAAACCCAACCAACCAACCAAACAAACAAACAAAAAACTACAATTACGTACCACCTCACAGCTGTCAGAATGGCCATCCATCAAAAAGTCTACAAATGACAAATGCTGGAGAGAGTGTGGAGAAAAGGGAACCCTCCTACATTGTTGGTGGGAATGTAAGTTGGTGCAGCCACTATGTAAAACAGTATGGAGGTTCCTCAAAAAACTAAAATAGAGTTGCCACATGATCCAGCAATCCCACTCCTGGGCATATATCTGGACAAAACTATAATTCAAAAAGATACATGCACCCCTATGTTCACAGCAGCACTATTCACAGTAGCCAAGACATGGTAACAACCTAAATGTTCATCGACAGATGAATGGATAAAGAAGATGTGGTACATGTATACAATGGCATACTATCCAGCCACAAAAAAAGAAGGAAATAATGCCATTTGCAGCAACATGGATGGACTTAGAGATTATCATACTAGGATAAGTTAAGTCAGAAAGAGAAAGACAAATACTATATCACTTATATGTAGAATCTAAAATATGACACAAATATGGGACTTCCCTATTGGTCCAGTGGTTAAGACTCTGCGCTTCCAACGCAGGGGGCTCGGGTTCGATCCCTGGTTGGGGGCTAAGATCCCATATGCTGTGGGGTGTGGCCCCCAAAAAAATATGACACAAACTTATCTACGAAACAGACTCACAGAAGTAGAGAGCAGACTTGTGGTTGCCAAGGAGGATGAGGGGTGGGGGATGGTTGGATCGGGAGTTTGGGATTAGCAGACACAAACTATTAAATATAGAATGGATAAACAAAAAGGTCCTACTGTAGAGCACAGGGAACTATATTCAATATCCCGTGATAGACCATAATGGAAAAGAAGATGAAAAAGAATGTATATATATATGTATATGTATAACTGATTCACTTTGTTTTACAGCAGAAATTACCACAACACTGTAAATCAACTATACTTGAATAAAATAAATTTTTAAAAAACATAAATGAGGGACTTCCCTGGTGGCACAGTGGTTAAGAATCTGCCTGCCAATGCAGGGGACACAGGTTCAATCCCTGGCCCGGGAAGATCCCACATGCTGCGCAGCAACTAAGCCCGTGCGCCACAGCTGCTGAGGCTGTACTCTAGAGCCTGCGCGCCCTAAAGCCTGTGAGCCACAACTACTGAGCCCACGCGCTGCAACTGCTGAAGCCCTCGTGCTCTAGGGCCCGTGCTCCGCAACAAGAGAAGCCACCGCAATGAGAAGCCCGTGCACCGCAACGAAGAGTAGCCCCCGTTCGCTGCAACTAGAGAAAGCTCGCGCCCAGCAACAGAGACTCAATGCAGCCAAAAATAAATAAATTGTTTTTTAAAAATGAAATAAACAAGGCTGATTGGGCAAAGCTGATCAGCGCCCTTGGAATAATGGTTCTCTTGGACTGGGGAGGGGCAGAAGACAGGCTCTTGGTGAGCTGTGATGTTCTCGGTTTTGATCTGGTGATTAATATGAGCTGGTCACCCAGTGAAAATGTATTGAGCCTTATGCTTACAACTTTTGCGACTTTATGTTATACCTCAATAAAAAAATTATTATTATTATTTTTTTTTTTGCAGTACGCGGGCCTCTCACTGTTGTGGCCTCTCCTATTGCAGAGCACAGGCTCTGGACGCGCAGGCTCAGCGGCCATGGCTCACGGGCCTCGCCGCTCCGTGACATGTGGGATCCTCCCGGACCGGGGCACGAACCCACGTGCCCTGCATCGGCAAGCGGACTCTCAACCACTGCGCCACCAGGGAAGCCCTAAAAATTAATATTTTTAAAAGGCTGTTCAATGTGTTAACAGGTTGTCTCTGATGTATGTTTCTGCCTTCAGTGTTTTCTACATATGCTTTACTAAGCATGTCTTAGCTATAAGAGAAAACCAAATGTGTTTCAAAATCAAGGCTGTCACAGGTCACTTTTCTGCATTATGTCATGCAACAATAAAAACATTAAAATACAAGGGCATTAGCTAAAAGGAAGAGGAAGCATTTAAAATCTTTGCCGTTTACCAAAATCAGTAACACGTATTGAATACCTACGTGGCACCAGGACCCTTCCTGCAGTAAATGCATTAACCCCTCACAACAAAGTTAGGAAGCTCAATTATTCTCACGTCTCTTTTACTGATGAGGAAACTCAGAGGTGTTAAATGATTCACAGAGGCGACCCAGCAGTTGGTGCCAGAGCTGGACTCTGAAGCCGAGTGACTTCTTCAAGATCTGGGGTTATTTCGACTCCCACAAAGGACTCTTGCTTCTCCTGGGGGTTCTCAGGGAGGTCTAAGACACACTCAGACATGCTGGGCCTACAGAATCAGAACCTCGAGGATGGGACCGGGGGATCTGCATTTTAACACCCCCCACCCCCACCCCATGATTCTTTTGTACCCTCTAGTATGAGCAACAGTGCCTTCTGCTGTAACAAGGAAGAAACACATCATGGGCCTCTTCAGAGGTGGAAAGCAGTCTGGGCACTTTGGGCAGATATAGGAAGGTATTAGGTATAAAGATAAGGAGGTTATGCCTGGCAGATTCCAGAAAAATGACCTCATAATGAGTTCCTTTGGGAGAGAGGGCATCGACTAATACTCCCCCCATGGCATCCATGACGAATTCTCCTTAAACACCAATTTGACAGATCACCCATTCAGTCATTCAGCTTACCTAAACACCTGTTGAATGCTATGTGTCAGTCACTCCTCTAGGTTCTGAGGATAAGAAAAGGAGAGATTCATTCTCTATCAAGAGGTCGCAGCTGGTGGGAAAGATGAGCAGGTAAAAAAAAAAGGTTACTCACCTGTTAAAATGGCTAAACTAAAAACACCTGACGGGGAATTCCCTGGCGGTCCAGTGGTTAGGACTCGGTGCACTCACTGCTAGGGCCCGGGTTCGATCCCTGGTTGGGGGACTAAGATCCCGCAAGCCTCGCAGCACAGCCAAAAAAATAAATAAAAAGAAATATAATTCAAAAAATAAAAACACCTGACAATAGCCAGTGCCGGAGTGCACGTGGAGCCACTGATGGGAATGCAAAAGGGTGCAGCCTCTTTGGAAAACAGCTGGGCAGTTTCTTAACAAGTTAAATACGCTTACCGTACAAGGCAACAATCCCACATCTAGGTGTTTACCTGAGAGAAATAAAAACATACGTCCAGGGGCTTCCCTGGTGGCGCAGTGGTTGAGAGTCCGCCTGCCGATGCAGGGGACACGGGTTCGTGCCCCGATCCCGGAAGATCCCACATGCCGCAGAGCGGCTGGGCCCGCGAGCCATGGCCGCGGAGCCTGTGTGTCCGGAGCCTGTGCTCCGCAACGGGAGAGGCCACAGCAGTGAGAGGCCCGCGTACAGCAAAAAAAAAAAAAAAAAAAAAAAAAAAAAAAAAAAAAAAAACATACGTCCATGCAAAGATCTATACACTAATGTTTACAGCAGCTTTATAATCACTGAAAACCGGAAACAGCACAAATGCCTTTCAACTGGTGAAGAGATAAACATCCATACACTGAAATAGCACCCATGGATAAAAGGGAAGAAACGCCAAGGATGCATCTCCCATGCACTATGCTAAGTGAAAGATGCAGCACCAAAAGACCACAGAGCTAGGATTCCATTGATAGGACATTCTGGAGGAGGCAAAACCACAGGGACAGAAAATAGATCACTGGGTGCCAGAGACTGGGGGTGTGGAGGGGGGCTGACTACAAAAGAACATAACAGACTTTGCGGGGTGGGGGCAGATGGAACTGTTTTACATTTGGTCGTGGCAGAGTTACATGACTTTATGAACTTGCCAAAACTCGTAGAACTCTGTACCCAAAAGGGTGAACTTTCCTGAGTGTAAATCATATTTTCTTAAGAAAAAAAAAAAGATGATTACAATACAGGTGGTAAGGCCAAGGTTGAGAGAGAAGGGATAATTAACGCAGGTTTGGGGGGAAAAAATGAGAAGAGAGGATCAGGAAGCCTTCCTGAAGGTGGTGATCCTGACACTGAGACTAGAGAAAGGTCAGGAGTTCAAGTTCCGTGAAGCTGAACTGGGAGGGGAGGAGAGAGGGCGGGATTTCAGACAGGGGACCCGCCTGCGGGACGTCCGCTCTGGGAGTGACTCAGTTCTGCTGCAGTGAGGGCTGGACGTGCCCAGAGGGGAAGGAAGGCGGGCAGGGCTCCACTCCGGCAGGGCTGGCTGAGTCCTGCTGAGGCATTTGGACTCTACCCAGGAACAATGGGAGCTACCGCAGGTCTCAGAGCAGAAGAGTGACTTGGATGATTTCTGGTTTGGAAAACTCTCAGTTGACCAGGATGGGGGTGGGATGAGGGAGCCGGGCTGAAGGCAGGAGGGCTGGTCAAGAAGTTCTGTGCCTACGGTTGTGCATCCTTGGCTGAGGCATTCTGTCACTCAGCAGACACTAACCAAGCACTTGCCACTTGCCAGGCACTGTTAACAGAAGCCGGAGATATAAGAATGGACCCAAACTCCCTGTGTCTCTTGCATTCTACTGGGGAAGACAGACCACAAACAAGGAAGCACAGTGTCACGGTCATTGCAGACGGGGTGGAGCAGGCGAATATTATGGGGAAGGTGAGGGAGGTGTTTAGACCCCGCAGCACAAAGGCCTCTCAGAGGAGGTGCCAGCGGAGCGGGCCTGAGGAGGAGGGGCAAGGAGCCAGTCCGTGAGGCTCTGGAGAAGGAACTTCTCTGGCAAAAGCAAAGCCCCCAGCAACACACCTGATTGCTTTTGAGGGTCACACAATGGGTGCAGGATGTGGAGTCCCTAAAGCCCTGGGGTGGGGGGCAGCTATGCCTCCCTGGGATCTCTGTTCCCGCAGGAGAGGGACAGGGCCTTCGCCGGCAGCAGCTATGTTTCCCATCATATTCTGGTGAATAACAGTTTAAGGGCCCGAGTGTGAGCGTGGAGAGAACAGCCTGAATCCATAAGGGCAGCCTTCCTCTCGGGTCTATAGGTCACAGCCGTTGCCGTTATAAACAGCGCCCATGTGGACACAACCACAGCAGCTCCAGAGTCAGGGAGACTCAGGCCATACCTGGGAAGGCCAAGCTGGATTTTCACATTTAAAAAAAATTTTTAAAGCCCCTAGCAAGCAAACACACATCAGTGACTGGTGACTCATGTGTTTCCCGAATCCTCCCCGTCAACAGAGCAGGCCGTGCCTGAGTCTCTCCTGGCCTGTCACCTCCCTTGGCCACACAGCACGGGGTCCACAGGGGTCATTCCTGCACAGATTGAACCTTTGCATCAAGTCTGAATTAAGCCACTAATCGGTCAGCCAGACCCCCAACTTGTAAGGGACCAAAATGTCACTGACAAGTGCATTGGTCTCCTGTGGCTGCTGTAACAAAGTACCACTGGGGAGCTTAAAACAACAGAAATTCGGGGCTTCCCTGGTGGCACAGTGGTTGAGAGTCCGCCTGCCGATGCAGGGGACACAGGTTCGTGCCCCGGTCCAGGAGGATCCCACATGCCGCAGAGCGGCTGGGCCCGTGAGCCGTGGCCACTGGGCCTGCGCGTCCGGAGCCTGTGCTCCGCAACGGGAGAGGCCACAACAGTGAGAGGCCCGCGTACCACAAAAACAAAACAAAACAAAACAAAACCCCAGAAATTCATTCTCTAATAGTTCAGGAACCAGGAGTCTGAAATCAAGGTGTTGGCAGGGTTGGTTCCTCTGGAGGCTCTGCGGGGGCCAGCAGCCCTTGGTGTCCCTCAGCATGCAGATTCGTCACTGCAGTCTGCGCCTCCACTGTCACATGGCTTCTCCCTGTGAGTCTGTCTTCACACCATCTTTCCTCTGGGTCTCTCTGCATCATCTCTTCTTTTTCTAAGGAGACCAGCCATTAGATTTAGGGCTCACCCTAACCCCGTATGACCTCATCTTAACTTGATTACATTGGCAAAGACCCTATTTCTGGATGTCCCTGGTGACGCAGTGGTTAAGAATCCGCCTGCCAGTGCAGGGGACACGGGTTTGAGCCCTGGTCCAGGAAGATCCCATATCCGTGGCACAACTAAGCCCGTGCGCCACAACTATGGAGCCTGCGCTCTAAAGCCTGCAAGCCACAACTACTGAGCCCACGCACCACAACTACTGAAGCCCGCATGCCTAGAGCCCGTGCTCCACAATGAGAGAAGCCACCGCAATGAGAAGCACGCGCACCGCAAAGAGTAGCCCCCGCTCGACACAACTAGAGAAAGCCAGAGTGCAGCAATGAAGACCGAACGCAGCCAAAAATAAATAAATACATAAAAGACCTTATTTCCAACTATGGTGACGTTCTGAGGTTCCGGGTGGACATGAATTTGGGATGGACCCTATTCGACCTAATCCACAAGGTAACAAGCAAGATGGAGAAAACAGGGCTTGCCACCAGCTTCTCAGAGACCTGGAATTACCAGAGAGCTCAGCTTGTGGCTGAAAAGACAATCACAAGGGGTGAGGGTGAGAACCCCCCAAAGGGTATGCCTGGGTGATAATCCATGGGGCTAAACTGCCTTCCGAGGAGAGTGTGGCACTCAAAAGCCACCTGTGGGCAACTGTATTTTCCAAAGACACCTGTCCATACCATCTGCTCTTCCACACACAGTGTGACACTGATATTCCTCCTTTGAGAGGTGGGGTCCAGGTCCCCTTCCCTTGAACCTGGCCAATCTCTGTAACCTTTTATAACTGCCTCAATAGAAGGTGGCAGAAGGGACAATGCATGAAGCTTCTGCCTGGCTCAGGACGCATACCTTAGGAGCCCCAAGCTGACTTAAGAAGACCAGCTCCCCTGAACTCACCATGCTGGAGAGTCTGAAGAGAGAGACTGCACAGAGATGACGAGATGCCCAGGGAGCCCCAGTTGCTCCAGCTCTCCTCTGGTCAAGTCCTTCCAGCCCAGCACCAGATACGAGCATGAAGCAGCCTTTGAGATGGTCCCAAAACAAATCAGCACCTGCCTGCAATAGCATGAGAGACTCCCCACCCCCAGCCAGAACTTCCCTGCCTCTCCCAAATTCCTGACCCTTAGAAACCATGATAGACCATCAATGAGCGTTGTAGTTTCAAGCCAGGGCGAAGTTGTTATGCAGCAACAGATAACTGGTACAAGGGGTCTGCTTTGCTGAGTGGGGTTTGCAAGTCTGGGACAGAGCAGAATTGTCCAAGGCAGTGGAAACAAGGCAGGGCTTCTGAACACCAGGCTTGTGTTCAGAAGCTGGCAACGGGAGAAGCAGGTGTCGGAGGGCACATACCTGGCAAAGGCAGTGGCAGAGACACCCAGCATCCAACAGCAGCAGGACCAGAGGCTAAAGCCTCCAAGCCCAGGGGAACCAGCTGTGCTGCCTGTGCCCGACCCTGGCAGGGGCGACCTGTGCTTGGTTCTGCCTTGCTTCTGGTCGTGTAGATTCCAGACCTGGATCTCTGTCCTTCCAGAGAGTCTGCAAGCCACCTAATATCCTTCAAAAAATTCCTTGTTTTGCTAACACTAGAATGGGTTTGTCCTCTACCTCCTACAACTACTGGATACATTGTACGGTTGAGGTGACTCCTAACTATGTAAAGAAAACTGTGTACAGCTAAAAGACTGGAAAGGAGCTGTTGACAAGTGTGGAAAGGGTGACATACTATGGTTTAAGGGGAAATTGACATGTATATGTCTATATGTACAAACCAGCTCCAAAAAATCACCAAGAAAGTGGTAACAGTGGGTGTCCCTAGGAGGAGTTTGGGTGGCTGGGGCTCAGGGCAGGAGACTTATTTTAAACCTTTAGAATTCCGTAGTTGTACAAATATTACCTGTCGAAAAATAAATACCTAACTGAATTGATAAGAAGGATAAAGAGGGACTTCCCTGGCGGCACAGTGGTTAAGACTCTGCACTCCCAATGCAGGGGGCCCGGGTTCGATCCCTGGTCCGGGAACTACATCCCACACACATGCCACAACTAAGAGTTCGCATGCCACAACTAAGGAGCTGGTGAGCTGCAACTAAGGAGCCCTTGAGTCGCCACTAAGGAGCTCACGTGCCACAACCAAGAAGCCCGCCTGCCACAACTAAGACCCGATGCAACCAAATAAATAAATAAATATTAAAGGAAAAAAAGGATAAAGAAAAAGGAAACATTATTAAACACTAATCATGGTGGTCTCAGGTGGTTATTTTTCCACCTTTTTATACATTTCTCCATTTTTCAAATATCTTAGCATGGGAATGTATACTTTAATAATAATAAAAAAAGGCACCATGAAAAAGGACTGAAGCCCACAAAATGCAAGAAGACACTTGAAAATCATATATTTGTATCCTGTATCTAGACTATACAACTCAATAATAAGACCAATAACCCAATTTAAAAACGGGCAAAAAAATCCAAATAGACGTTTTTCCAAAGAAGATATACAAATGGCCAATAAGCACATGAAAAGATGCTTTACATCATTAGCCATCTGGAAATGCAAATTGAAATCACATGAGATACCACTTCACACCCACTAGGATTGCAAACCTGCAAAAGAAAATAGCAAGTGTTGACAAGGATGAGGGAGAAATTAGAAGCCTCATACACTGCTGGTGGGAACGTAAAATGGTGTAGCTGTTTTGGAAAACAACCTGGCAGTTCCTCAAAAGGTTAAACAGAGTTATTATATGACTCAGCAATTCCGTGCCCAGGTGTATACCCAAGAGAACTGAAAATGTTCACAAAAACACTTGTAATGACGTTAATATCAGCATTACTCATAACAGAGGAAAGGTGGAAACAATCCAGATGGCCACCAATGAATGAATGGATAAACAAATTGTGGAATATCCATAGGATGGAATATATTCAGCAATAAAAAGAAATTAAGTACTGATACACACTACAACATGAATGAACCTCGAAAACATTATGCAAAGTGAAAGAAGCCAGTCAGGAAAGACCACCTAGTATGTGATTCCATTTACATGAAAGGTCTAGAATAAGCAAAGCTATAGAGACAGAAGGTAAATTTGTGATTGAAGGTGGTTGGGGAAAAGGGGAAATGAGGAGTGGCTGCTTAATGGGTATGGGGTTTCTGTTCGGGGTGATAATAAATGTTCTACAATTGATTGTGGTGATGGTTTCACAACTGTGTGAATACACTAGAAGCCACTGAATATACACTTTAAATGAGGAATGGTATGGTATGTGAATTATGTCTCAAACTGTTCAAAGTATTAAAAAAAAGAACTGAAGGAAAATGTCAAACAGTGGCTTTTTTCTGTTGGTTTGGGATTGTGTGTGTGTGTGTGTGTGTGCGCGCGCGCGCGTGTGTGTGTGCGCGCGCGCGCGCGCCGCGCGCTTTGTTTCCAGGGCCTGGCTCAAATTGGAGTCCAGCAAATGTCTACTGAATGAACGGATGGACAAATGACAAAATGATGGCTAGCTGGATGGATGGACGGATGGATGGATGCCTGGATAGATGCCTGGATGGATGCCTGGATGGTGGTAGCCAGCCTCCAAGATGGCTTGGCTCCAATGATCCTTGTCTCCTGGATCTACGTCCTTGTGTTGTCTCCTCCAACACTGAACAAGGCATGATTCTGACTTAACAGAATCCTGTAGAAGGGACGGTATATGACGTGTCAGGCTAGGTTATGAAGGCATTGTGGCTTTTGCTTTGGTCTCTAGGGCCACTCTCTCAGGGGGAAGCCAGCCACCATGCTGTGAGGACACTCAAGCAGCCCTCTGGAGAGGCTCAGGTGGAGAGGGACTGAGACCTCTCGCCAACAGCCAGAATGAACGAGTCAGCCATTCCTGAACTCCCGACCCTCAGAAACCAGGCAACAATTATTACAGTTATTGTTGTTGTTTAAACCACTAAGTTTTGGGGTCAAGAAGCAACAGATGACTAATAAAGATTTATAAAGACAGGATGGATGGATGGACGATGGATGGCAGGTGGACAGATGGAAGGATGGGTGGGTGGGTAGGTGGGTGGATGGATGTATGGATGGAAGGAAGGAGGAATGGGTGGGTGGATAGAATGTTTAATTTGGGTCCCTTCTAGAGCTTTCTTTTTTCTTTGACTCACACAAAAGTAAAGGAGATGCAACTACTCCAACATGATTCTCAAAACTCTCCATTTCAGTGGAGTTCAGGCTCAGGCAAACATCCATGAGCAAAAGATACGAGGTCACTACCCTTCCTACTGTACTTCCTCTCCCTCACCCAAGGAAGCAGCAAGTGGAACCATCTGGGATCTTTTACATGATCTCAGAAAACATGTGTAGAGGCCTGGTGTGTCTGGTCCAGGTCCCAGAGTTCCCAAGAAGGATGAGACTTGGAACAAATGGCCAAGGAAGCAAGATAAGGTGGTGGGGTCACTGAATGAGCAACACATCTGGTTCAAAGCATAGCTCCCTTGCTTGGGCAACTCATTTACCCTCCCCGTGCTCCCAGTTCCTCATCTATAAAACAGAGCCAGTGACAACCCCCTCGTGAAGTCTGTGACTCTTCAACGCCAATATTAATGAAAGGTTCACATGGGACCTGGGTGCTAGGACTTACCTTCCTTCTCCCCTCTACCCAGCTCTCTGCTTGTCCTCCCGTGGCCCGCGATGGTATATGGCACGGTCACCTGCACCAGCTCGGGCTTCAGATGACCTGGGCTGGACTCCAGGCTCTGCTCCTCTGCTGTGTAAACTTGGGCACAATACCAAACCTCTCTGTGCCTCAGTTTACTCACCTGTAAAATGGGGATAGTAATAGTAGCGGCCTTATAACTTTGTTGTGAGCATTAAAGGAGATAATCTTCTAACTCACTAAGGTCGGTGACTGGGCACATAATATGCACTCCATGAATGCTGGCAGTAATGATACAGATAATAATAATACGGCATATCACTACCATCCCGTCAAGCTCTGTGTGAAAGGCAGGAGTGGCGCTGGCAAGTTATCCGGTTGGCTTCCAGGAACAATGCTGCCGTCTACTCGGCCTCCCCAACTGTCCTGGGCTTGGCCACCCTAAACTTCATCCTGATGGAACAATGGCGGCTCCACCACTCGGCTGAGCACCACCCCACTCAACCTCTGAAATCCCACTGTGCCCTTGAACAAAAAGCCCATCTTTCCTCCCAGAAATGCTGTCACCTCTCTGGTCTCCATGGAAACAGACTACATGGACCGGCCTGGAGTCAGGGCAGGTTTGGGATGACTGGAGGCACTGCCACACTCTTACCTGGGGGCACGAGGGGAATGACTGTCTTTCCGTGGACTTTGTGGAACACTCTTTTCTGATGGCCTGGAGCTCTGGGGGAGAGCAGTCTCAGTGTCCTCGAGGGGTGTCCTCCGAGCTTGCAGACGCGGCTTCAGAAGCTGAGGGCAGATGCTTCAGTTAAAGGCACAGGAGGGGCTGGTCTCCCATGGACGGCCACCTCCCTGCTCGGCGGGGCAACACCTTCCTGCTTGCCAAGACTGACACATGTTCTATCTCCTGACCCCCAACCCACAAGAAGGGGAAGGAGGTTTTTCCAGCCTCATTCCACAGATCAGGACACAGGGGCTCAGAGAGGCCAGGCACTTTGCCTAAGGACACATAGCTGGCTCCTCCTCTTCAGACATGTCCCTCACTTTGTGCTGTTGCCGGGGTGATGACCTTGGCGGGGGTCACCACTTCTGAGCCAGCTTGGAAAGTCAGCTCGACGCCTGGGGCAAAATTCAAACGCTGCAGTACCTGGAACAGAGTAGGTGCTCAATAAATATTTCTAAAAACCAAGTCCTCCTTTTTTACATAATAATTATCTTTAAAAATAAAAATAATAACTAATTTTTTAACAACTACAATGTGCCAGGCATTTTCTACCTGTAACTCTACTTAATCTTCACGGCATATTCTATTTAATTCTATTTAATACCCCAGAGCAGGTTATTAGTGCCCCATTGGGGATTCCTGCAAATATTTAAGACAGGCCTGGATTTGACAAACCTAGGGAGAAGTGTCAGGAGGGGTAGGGGTCTCCACTAGTGAGCTCTGCCAGAGGGCCAGCAAAAAGTCATCCACTAAAGCAGGTGGTGACTCCTTACCAGGTCCTTGAGGAGGATAAACTGTGAAGTGAAGTGCATTGCTTTGTGAATTTCCAAATCACCTACCATGTGGGATGAGGTACAAAGAATAGAGAAAAGACAAATGGGAAAGGAGAAGGATGGGGAAGGAAGGGAATGGGGGAGGGGAATGGGGAGGTCATTCCAGAGGCTTCTCTGTCCCCTCCTATCACAGGTGAAGGTGGCAAACCTAAAAGTGGGTTCCCAGGACCTGGGGTCCCTGGGTCAACCCCCAAGCATGGTCCCTAAGGACCAAAGTCCTCAGCCTGCCAGGTCTGGCCTTGCCTTCCTCCTGGAACCGCGCCAGGCCAGCAGGGCTGTGATGGGGACCCAGGCCAGCCGACCAGGCAGTGCCCTCACACCAGCTTAGCCTCCACCAGAGGTGGGACTGGCCTGGCCCTAGCCACCTCCTCTCCCTCCACAGCCACCCCTCGCTACCCCGTGCCCTCCAGCTACCTCCGCACAATGAAGCGCCAAACCAGCGCTCCTCTCATCTCCAGCCAGGGCGCCTCTTCCCGCCCCTGTAATCGTGGCTATGGCCTGTCTTCGGTCATCCTCCCAGCTGCCTCATCCCCTCCCAAACTCAGGGCCCAGACTGAACCTGGTCGTGGAGAACAGTACAGTCAAGCTCAAAGGAAAGAGGAAAGGGCTCCTCCTCGCCTGTGCCAGTGCCCACGTAGGTCAGCACCCAAACTTTCCCCTCCGGCCCAGCTCAGGCTCTCCCAGAGGTGGTCCAAGGCATGGCTTTCTGGCTTTAGGCCGTGGACATGGAGAGAGGGACTCCCCGCAGATGAAGAGAGATTCCCAGAGACCTGGAAAAGGCGAAAAAGAAACCTGAGTCCTGGGGAAGGACCAGGGCCAGCCCTAAGGGATGCTCCACAGCAGGGTCAGGCTGCTATGGTGCTGCAGAAGCAGTAAGACTGCAGGAGCGGATCTCAGCGAGCACACAGAGGCACCAGTCACCGGAGCTAACAGTTACGAGCGCTGCCGGTGTGCCAGGCGCCGTTCCAAGTAAAATTCTAATGACCACCACAGCCCCATGAGGCAGGTGCTCGTGCATCCCATGTTACAGCAGAGGAAACTGAAGCACAGAGAGGGTAAGGCACCTGCCCAAGGGCAGAGCCAGGGTTGGAACCCACCATGTCGAGCTCCTGATTCCACCACCCTCTGTCGTCAGTACATCCAGAGGGGCCTCCCCAGCGCTTGGGCCCAAATTAAAAACCAGCAAATCAAACAGCATCACCATATGACCCAGCAACTCCACTTCTAGGTGTACACCCAAAAGAACTGCAATAGGGAGTTGAACAGATATTTGCACCGTTATGTGCCTTAGCAGCACTATTCACCACAGCCAAGACGCGGAGGCAACCCAAGTGTCCGTTGATGGATGAGTGGATAAGCAAAACGTGGTCTAGACACACAACGAAATATTATTTAACCACAGAAAGGAGAGAAATTCTGACACCTGCTACAATGCAGATGAACTCTGAGGACCTTACTCCGATTGAAATACGCCAGTCACAAAAAGACAAACACTGTCTGACTCCACCTATATGAGGCATGTAGAGTCGTCAGATTCGTAGAGACAGAAAGTAGAAGGGTAGGTGCCGGGGGCTGGGAGAGCGGAAATGGGGAGTTAGTGCTTAATGAGGACAGAGCTTCAACTGGGAAAAACAAGAAGTTCTGGAGACGGACGGTGGTGACGATTGCAGAACAGCGTGAGTGTATTTAATGCCACACAAGTGTACACTTAAAAACGGTTAAGGGCTTCCCTGGTGGTGCAGTGGTTAAGAATCCGCCTGCCAATGCCGGGGACACAGGTTCGAGCCCTGGTCCAGGAAGATCCCACATGCCACGGAGCAACTAAGCCCGTGCACCACAGCTACTGAGCCTGCGCTCTAGAGCCCACGAGCCACAACTACTGAGTGCACATGCCACAACTACTGAAGCCCGTGCGCCTAGAGCCCGTGCTCTGCAACAAGAAGCCACCACAACGAGAAGTCCGCGCACCGCAACAAAGAGCAGCCTCTGCTCGCCACAACTAGAGAAAGCCTGAGCGCAGCAACAAAGACCTAACGCAGCCAAAAATAAATAAATAAAATAAATAAATTTATTTTTTAAAAAAAGGCTAAGATGGTTGATCTTACGTTATGTAAATTTGACCACAAGAATCAAAACAAACCCAGGGCTTTGGCTCGACACTGGGCCGGGCACCCCAACAACGGCTGACACTGATGTTTCACCGAACTGGCTAGATGGGCTGAGAGGCTACAAACTAAAGAGAGGTGGTATTCCTTGCGGACCTGAGCTTGAGGGCCATACCTGCTGCAGGAGGGAAGCCGGGCAGCTGGGCGGGTGGGAGTCGAGACAGGGCAGAGGCCAAGAACAGAGCTGGGTAGCTGTGACTGGTGGGGGTGGAGGCATCCTGAGAGGCTCAGGCCAGCTGCAGGCTCTGCCTAATAAGAGCTGATACCATTATTAAGCACCTGCTGTGTACCAGGCTCTGTGCTTAGCACGAGACACGTAGCACCTCATTTATTCCTTACTATTACAACACTTGGAGGTGTTATAATTTACGTCCATGGCACAGATGAGGAAACTGAGGCTCCAAGAAGAAAAGCAAGCTGCCCAAGGCCCCCAGCTAACAAGTGGCCAAGCAAGGCCTGGACCCTGCATCTCTGGACACCCATCCTCTTCCCAGGCGGCAGTTCCTCTGCCTCTGGGGGCATTTGTTATTGTGGTGTCTGGCGCTGGGCTGGGGTCTTCACCTCCCTGGGCATCCTGAGGGGTCTGGCTGTCCAGGCAGGGGTCCTGGACTTGGGCCACATCCTCCACGGAAGTTGCTGGGAGCGGATTCTGCCCAGGCAGAGCCTGAAGGGAGGGTGGGCAGCACTGGGTCAGCGTTATGGGTCCCTAAGGGAGCACTCAGGGAGCACACCTACCCCACCACCACTGCTCTCTGGGGCGTGGGGTAGGACCCTGGAAGTGGAGGTGGAGAAGTGCCCGCAGCCCAGCGGGTGAGTGCTTCCAGGAGAGCCTCAGAGGCCTCAGAGGCCACTGCCTGGATGGCTGCCATTAGTGTGGTCACAGCTGCCTCCGCCCCAAGGAAAAGAGGAAGTGGTCAGAAGCAGCGAGAGAGAAGACAGAGAACCTTAAAAGAGGACGTGTCCCAACCCACACTGCCCCCTCCCCTCAGAAGAAAAGGGGCCAAGCTGGCCCAGCACTTCTTGGAGGCTCCCACCAGCGAAGAGGGAACCTGCTTGAACCCCACACTGATGTTCTGAAAACACTCTAGACCTCTGCGGGCCTCCGGCCCTCCAGCCTCGGGAAGCCCTGAGGTCCAGGGGCAGAGGACAGTGGGAGCCCCCAGCCCAGTGCTCACAGCCATGAGCCATGGAGGATGGGGCATCGTGGGGTTCTGGGTTCAAATCCTGCTCTGCCCTTGTTAGTTCTGCAGTTAGAGACAGGTTGCTCACCTTGCTGGGGCGCCAGTTTCTTCATCTGCAACCTGGAGATAACGAGAGCCCCGAGCTTGTGGTGAGCATTCAGTGAGGCTTTAGATAGGAAGTGCTAATGCCATGCCTGGTATGCAGTAAGGGTTTAATAAGCATTAGCTATTGTTATGTCAGGGGAATCTCTGAGGCCTGCAGGTTGCCTCTCTTCTCTAGGAGGCTGGGCCTAGGGCTGGCAGCAGGTGGAGGCTAGGCATGGGGCACATCCAGAGAAAACTAGCCATGCTGCTACCATAAATGGAGACAGAATCAGAAAAACCTTAGGGACAAAAATGGATGAGCCCCATCTCTCCAGAGGCCTACTCTGAACCCCCTCCACAGCACAGTCTAATCCTCAACACCTCCAGACAAGGAGGTGTCACCAACATGCCAAATGGCACAGCACAAAGGGTCTGGGACCCTATCTCAGGAGCTAAGCCAAAACTCTGCTGTTTGACCTGGATGCAGAATTAGTTGTGTCTGTTCCATCACCATGTTGAACCTAGTTCAGCAGAAATGGTCAGCACCGCTCTACCTCGTAGTGCAATAGCTGTTTACAGATCTTTTGTTCTGTCTTCAAGAAGCAGTCAAGGAACTTCCCCGGCGGTCTAGTGATAAAGAATCTGCCTTACAACGCAGGGGATGGGGGTTCGATCCCTGGGCAGGGAATTAAGATCCCACATGCTGCGGGGAAACTAAGCCCGTGTGCCACAACTACTGAGCTCGCGCACCCCAACTAGAGCCCGCGTGCCGCAAACTACAGAGCTCACATGGTCTGGAACCAGCACGCCACAACTAGAGAAGAGAAAACCCTCACGCCACATCTAGAGAGAAGCCCGCATGCCTCAACGAAGATCCCACATGCTGCAACTAAGACCAAATGCAACCAAAAGTAAATAATAAAAAAAAAAAACAAAAAGCAGTCAGTAGGGCTGGGGCTTGAGTGAGGTGAGTGCAGTACCTAGGATGGGTCCCTGAGAGTGAGTACCTCCTCACACTTCGTGTATCCTTAAATTTGGCAACTCCTGAAACGTTCACTCTCGGGGTGGACCTTAGGACCCTTGCTCACTTCACCCTAGTCTTGGCCTTGGTCGTCAGTCTCTAGTTCCCATCACTCCTTCTCTCAAACATTCTAACCACCTCCACTTACAAACTATTCACCAAGAACCAAACAATATACTTTACAAGAACTCCCTAGAAATGAAAGAAGGAAGAAACAGGAGTGACGCTTTGGGCAGGAAACTTCGTATTTTTCAAAGCCCTGCATTTCACAGGTTAACTCATGACATTAAGACGCAGAGCGCTCTCTGCCTCAAGTTCAGAAACCTCTTTTCCAAAATACCCTTGTGAAGGAAGCATTGGAAACCTAAATAGAAACTCTTATGAGACATGGTTTCAGAATTTTACACCATTTGTATGTGACAAAACAGCAAGGAACAGTAATATTTCAGCAATTCACACAAGCGGAAACATAATTGGTCAACCCCGCCGCCAAAAAAAAAAAGTCAACCTCACTAATCATCAAAGAAATGAAAATGAAATGTCATTTTTACATTCTAGTCAAATAATTTGATATCTAACATTATAAATTGTTTTTTCTTATGTTTATTCTAACATATATATCTCTGTGAATATATGCTTCTAGCTAGCTTTTTTTTTTTTTGAAATGAGATCATTTTTTAACTCACTATAGTGTAAACATCTTTCTGGGCCAGCAAATGCAGCAAACCTCATGGTATATTGTTTTGTTTCATTTTGGTTTTGTTCTTAATCAGCCATGTCACTTTGCAAACCCTTGTGCACATGGAGATCCACTGCGTTTAGCAGTTGCCTACTGATGGGCTGTTTACAGTTTTGGGTCTTTCTGTTAAAAGCAATGCATCTTTGCACATGTATCTTTGAACACCTGGGTGAACATAATCACAGCAAAAAACCATCTGCCATTGTAAATGCTGGATCACGTACCAAAATGTATATATATATTTTTTTTTTTTTTTTAATTTTGACAGAAATGCCAAATGGTCCTCTAGATACTTTACTGTTGAATTGGTAACAATATCCATCTAATACTTTGATTTTTTTTTTAAATAAAAGGACCACTTTAAGATTTAAGATTACAGAGATGGTAAAAAACAGCCCAGATGGGCTCAGGGATGAGGTTCTTTGGCTGAGTTGGCTCATGGTCCCCCAAATAAACCTCCAAACCAGTAATGCATGAACATGTAAATCAAACCCATGCTTTGGATGCCCAGCATTGATGTCTGTTTCCTGCCTGGAGAGCCCCGTGTAAAAGCAGCAGTGGGAAGGCAGCTGGGCTGAACTTCAGGCTCCACCTTGGGCCCTCTTCTGCCACCCCCAGGTCTCACGGCTTGGAGAGGTCCCCTGAAGGAGGGAAGGAGCCAGGCTGTGTCACTAGAAAAGACTCAGTTTCAATCCCAGCTCTGACAGTATCCCACTGGATGACTTCGGACTAGTTGCTAAGACTCTCTGAGCCTCAGTTTTCCCAATCTGTAAAATGGGCCTGATAAAACCTGCCTGGCTCATTCATTGTGATGAGGATCAGATGTAGGAAAGGATGTGAAAGTAACTGGTGTTCCTTCTGCTTTGGGTTTGCTGTCAGGTCTACAGCTGGGGAATAGCGGAGCCCAGTCTGGGGTTTTCTGACCACAAGTGCTTTCCCAGAAACAATCTTCTCTTAAGCTGTTGTTTTTTTAAACTGAATAGATTATATGCAATACAAAGTTCAAAAGGTCTAAAAGAGTAAGGGTGAGAAGCCTCCTTTTCCCACTCCTGTCCCCCCAATCCCCCATCTCCCCTCCCCAGAGGCAGCCTTTGTCACCTCTTTCTTCTGTCTTCCTCTGGGGTCAGTTTTTGCGCACCTCCACAAAAATGCAGCATTCTACATCTATTGCTCTGCACCTTGCTTTTAAAATTTTTTTCTAACATTTCCCACAGCTTTTCCCCTATCAGTGCATATGGAGCTTCCTCATTCTTTTTCCTCCCAACTTTTGCTTTGGAAAATTTCAATGCTATTAAAAAAATCTGCAAGAATAGGAAAATAAACAACCATATTTTTTAACTTAGCAACTGTTAATCACCAATTATTAATACATGCCATGTTTGTTTCATCTCTTTCTCTCTCTTTTTTCTAAACTATCCAAGAGTTAGTATTTCAATCCCAAACACTTCAGCAGGTATCTCCTAAGAAGGACATTCTTCTACATAACCACAATACAATTATCTCATTCAGGAAACTCAATCATCTAGTGTATTGACCATAATCAAACTTCCTTAGGTATCCAATTTAAAAATCCTTTTTAAAAATTCAGGTTCCAATTAAGGATTTCCCATTGCATTTAGAGGTCATGTCTCTTTAGTCTTCTTTAATCTGGAACAGTCCCCAGCCTCTTTTGTCTTTCATGACATTGACATTTTTGAGTGTCTAGGTCAGTTCTGCAAAATATCCCTCAATTTGGACTTTCCTGACTCTTTCCTCAAAACAGATGAAGGTAAATCAAATTTTTTTTTTTTGCAGGAATAGAACATAGCTGACGTTACACCTCATTCGTTTTGATGGCAACAGAGTATCCCAGTGTATACAAGTTGTGCAACTGGTCCTTTATCCACGGATGTCTAGATGATTTCCAATCATTTGTTTTATACACAGTGCTACAATGAATGTTCTTAAATCTGTCCTCTTGAAAGTTTCTGAGTATAGAGTCTGTCTATAGGGTAAACTCCTGGAAGAGGAATCCCTGTACCTACATATAGATGCATTTGTAGTCTTGAAAGCTATTGCCAAATGGCCCTTTCTAGAGGATGTATTTATTAATACTCCCACTAATACTGTGTGAGGACGCTTGCCCCAGAAGCCTGTCATATTTTTAAACTTTCATCTCCCTGAGTCCTGGCTCGCAGGGCCACGCAGCCTTGCAGAGCCACTGTCTGACAAGATTTCCTTACATTTTCCCCTATGAGCTTTGACTGGAATCCGAATAAAATCCTACCTTTCAAAGACAAAGTCCAAAGAATTCTCAGGGAGCAGAATTCTTGATGTTTGTTACAATACACATCCACTTGTTCAATAAGCTGCTACGATTCAAAAGGAGGGATTTGTTAAGCAACGCCTGATGGATGCCTGCGAAGTGTGCATTATTAACACGCCCATTTTACAGATAAGCAAACAGGCTGATGAGGTCAAGCAGATTGTTCAGTCCAGTCTGAGCGAGGAATAACCGATCCAGACCAGTGTGCCATCACAGAAGCGGGAATAGCCTCCTTGGATGTTGGGAGTGGACAGATACAAAAATAAATCCTACATAAGAACTCCAAATCCAAAACTTGTTAACGCCCTGCAGCCGCTTTCTGCTCGGGTGAGATCATCTCGGTTCCCACTGCTGGGTTCTCAGACTGCTTGAAAACTATCTTCCCCAGAATGCATCGCTCTCAGGGATCCTCCGGCCTCTGTGAACTACATTTCCCAGAATACAGTGCGGCCACACCCCGCTGGTGCGATTTCCGCTTCCGGCCTAGGTGTTTTCTGGGAGTTGTGGTCTCTGAGGGTTCCGGGATCGGAAATGCTAGGACCTAAGGGGCTCGGGACTGACCAGGCAGCGAGCCCGTGTGGCACAAAGATATCTGGTGGGAATAGATACCGCATTTATAAACCGGGAGGCACTGAGCAGGCCTGAAGTCACTTTCTGCTTCCCTTTACCCAGCAGACTGGCTCTGTCTGTGGCCACACCGCCCCGGGAAGCTATCGGTTGGGACTTTCTCTGCCCGACTTCAGGGATAGCAGAGGTTCCTTTAGGATCCTGGCATTCACTTTGCTGCTGAGTCTTCTAAGGGCCCCGAGGTTCCGTCCTTTATTCTGTGACACCATATTGCCCCAGAAGCGCACCCTGTTTCTTCCTCCTTGAGACACCCGCTCCCTTCCAAGCAGTAAAGAAAAAAAAAAAAAAAGGAAGCACCTTTTAAAAGTTATCTTATGGGGCTTCCCTGGTGGCACAGTGGTTAAGAATCCGCCTCCCAATGCAGAGAACACGGGTTCGAGCCCTGGTCCACGGAGCAACTAAGCCTGTGCGCCACAACTACTGAGTCCACGTGCCACAACTACTGAAGTCTGCACGCCTAGAGCCCGTGCCCTGCAACAAGAGAAGCCACTGCAACGAGAAGCCCGCGCACCGCAACGAAGAGTAGCCCCCGCTCGCGTTAATTAGAGAAAGCCCGCGCGCAGCAACGAAGACCCAACGCAGCCAAAAATAAATAAATAAAATAAATTTATAAAAAAATAAAAGTTGGGCCTCCCTGGTGGCGCAGTGGTTGAGAGTCCGCCTGCCGATGCAGGGGATACGGGTTCGTGCCCCGGTCTGGGAGGATCCCATATGCCGCGGAGCGGCTGGGCCCGTGAGCCACGGCCGCTGGGCCTGCGCGTCCGGAGCCTGTGCTCCGCAACGGGAGAGGCCACGGCAGTGAGAGGCCCGCATACCGCAAAAAGAAAAAAAAAAAAAAAAAAAAAAAAAAGTTATCTTGCTCCTTCAGATAGTCAAATAGCTGTATTACAGGCAGGAAGTTCAAAAATAAAGTCTGGACGCTGAAGTCAGCTTCTGAATCAATAGGTGAGAGCAGAGTCCCCAACCTCCTCTCTGTTAAAACCCGCAAGCCCAGGCCAACCCAGATCCACTGAATCAGAATCTGGACAAAGCTCCCCACGTGATTCTAACCTGCAGCCAAGGTCATAGCCTCAGGTTTACAGGGAAGATACGAAATGTTTGTATTCTAGATTTACCTACGTTTTCTTACGGGAGCTACCAGACTGCCTGCTTTGAGAGCAGTGAATGTACAGAATTTATCACTGCATCCCCAACATCCAGCCCATGCTGCCCAGAGTAGGAAGTGTCCTTGGGGTTGATATTCAGCTGATATTTACCATATGGCCCAGTTGCCTGTGGCCATTCAATGTGCAGTGCCCATGCCGTCCTGGTTGTTAAATATTTTGAATACAGTTCCTAAGTTATAGTCATTGTTTTGAGAGGGAGAGGGGGAGGGGGAGGGGGGAGGGGGAGAGAGAGAGAGAGAGAGTGAGTGTGTGTGTGTGTGTGTGTGTGTGTGTGTGTTTCCGGGGGTAGCTAGAATTCAGGAAAATGCAAGCTGGGAGACAGAGAATGGTCAGAGGTGAAGATATTTGGTGGCAACACTAAGAGAATATTGGAACTTAGAGAAAAGAAAGATGTATATGGCCACAGGTCATCACGGAAGGCTTCTGGCAACCCTACCTGTTTCTCATAGGTCAGCACTAGGTCACATGCACATGTCCAATCAGTGGGAAGAGGACAAGGAATGTCATGACTGGCTTAGACCAACCAAGATTCAGTCTCTGCACTGGGCACCCTGATGTGGTGTCAGCAAGGAGGAAAGGGAACCTGTAACACCACGTGTTACTGAACACACCTTCTCTAGTTCAGCCCTGCAGGGACCTGGATGCAAAAGCCAGCGTCTTCACTGGGGCTGATTTACATAAAACGAGCATTTATGGGTTCATGTATTCTTTACTGAATGTTTACAGAATAATGGAAAGTTCCACTGCACAACATTCTTTTTAAAATCCGTAACACTGTTGGGGTTAAGATTAGACATTTTTGTTCAAGAAAAAGTAGCATTTCTTTTCATCTCCCCTGCCTTCCCATAGAGCCCAGTCTTGTCGGCTCCTCTTTCCAGCTCTCCAAATTTCTCTCAAAAATTCAAATTCCTTTTCCCGCTTTTAGACAATTCAGTTCTTTCCCAGCTCCTTTTCCACACTTCCTTCCTCATCACCACCGTCACTACTACAGTTGACCCTTGAACAACGCGAGGGTTAGGAGTGCTGACACCCTGTCAAAAATCCGCCTATAACTTCACAGTCAGCCCCTCCCTATATCCCAGGTTCTGCACCCATGGATTCAACCAACTGCAAATTGTGCAGAAGGTATTGATTGAAAGAAATCAAACCCATGTTGTTCAAGGTCAGCTGCACTTATGGAGTCTACTGCTGTGAAATTGGAATCTTTTGGTTGCAGGTGAGAGAAAAGTCAACTAAAACTGACGTGAACAAGAAGGGAAATGATCAGCTCATGTAACTAAGGGCCCAGGCCTGCAGTCACAGCTGGATCCAGGAGCTCAGACAATGTCATTATTCTTAGTCTCTCTCCATCTCGCCTATTTCCTTCTAGGGGGACCTTGACCTCAGGCAGGCTCTCTCCCACAGTAGCCTCGGCAGCTCCAAGTTTCCCTTGTCCCAGCTTCCTATCCACAAGGAAGAAGAGCTCCCGACCCACCAAGTCCAGTGAGAGCCCTGAGCCCAAGTTCTCATCAGCTCAACGTGGACGAGGTGCCAATTCCTGAGCCCCTGTGTGAATGGAGACGGAATATAGGGATTAGCTTAGGCGGGGTCAGATGATCACCCCTAGAGCTGTGGGGTCAGGGGCAGTCAGAGCCATCAAACCATGGACCCAGAGTGCATGTGAATTGGTTCCCTCAGGGCACGTGGGAGACCGTCAGCAAAGGGAGGGTGGATGTTGGGTTAGACCATGCATGACCACTAGGATGCACGCTGGGTTACACTTCACACAGATTAGCCCACTAATCATCCTGTCAACACTACACAAGAGGGACTATCATCCCCATTGAATTGATGAGTAAACTGAGGCCAGTAAGTGGCAACAGTGAGATCTGAACCCAGGCAATCCTAACTCCAGAGCCAAGTGAGTTCAGGTGCTCAGTGAAGCAAAGGGTCCTCCTGTCAACAGGCCACCCCTCCCGCAGCAGATAGTTTAGTAGGTGGTCTTTGCTGCTTGAGCATGCCTTTAAGGGTTCACCTTCCACCCTAAAGAGCTCATCAAAGTATAATTTATAAAGAAACGTGGCCCTCTTCCCTAGAGCAGGGATTTATTTAGCCTGATGATTGTGGTTAAAGGGGTACATAAATTTGGATGCTGTTACTGATGAAAGTTTGTGTCCCCCACCCCCAGAGCCATGGTTGAGCCCTAACCCTCCACATGATGGTATTTAAAGGTGGGGACTTCTGGCGATGACCAGGGTTAGATGAGGTCATGAGGGTGGGACCCCACCATGGGATTAGTGGCTGTATGAGGACATAGTAAGAAGGCAGCTGTCTGAGGGCCAGGAAGTGGGTTCTCACCAGGAACGGAATCAGCCAGCACCTTGATCTTGGGCTTCCAGCCTCCAGCACTGTGAGAAATAAATATCTGTTGTTTAAGCCACCCGGTCTATGGTATTTTATTACGGCAGCCCAAGCTAATACAGATGGGGAAAAAAAATGACACCTTCATTTGCACTAACCTTTAACTGAAATTTAGCATTTCCTTCCATGACGAACACGGCAACAGAACACAGGAGTATCAGCAGGACCTGTGACTTCCTCACCCTCAGAAATTACAGATATTTTCACATCACATTATAGTTGTTGCAGACATCTCAGATATCATTGATGCTCATCACTCCTTGCAAATTCTAATATCATGAGACTGCTTGCTAGAGCTGGTTATTAAATATGTTACTTACAAGCACAGGTATTATTATACTACAAATTTGGACTTTATATCTTGGTAACTGTATTCAGTATAACTGGTGTCCTTAAGACTCCTTGGACTTTATTTTATGTACTTAAAAATATTATTTGAGGGCTTCCCTGGTGGTGCAGTGGTTGAGAGTCAGCCTGCCGATGCAGGGGACACGGGTTCGTGCCACGGTCCAGGAAGATCCCACATGCTGCGGAGCAGCTAGGCCCGTGAGCCATGGCCGCTGAGGCTGTGCGTCCAGAGCCTGTGCTCCACAACGGGAGAGGCCACAGCAGTGAGAGGCCCGCGTACCACCAAAAAAAAAAAAAAAAAAAATTATTTGAAAAAGAAGGGCACAGGCGCGGGCCCAGAGGAAGCCCGGGGAGCACACTGTCCTCTTTCTTGTTATGCCTCATGGGAAGAACCACTGAAGGGACCTGCAACATTCTGCCCAAAGCAGATAGACCTGGGGACATCCGAGCTGCCATCAAATCCTCAGGGATGTTTGCATTTCGGAGCTAGGACCCAAGACGGAAACTACAGGAAAGCAAGCCTGGGCTTCCCATAAGCAGGCAGTTCCTCACTGTCACAGTGAGGTGAGGGAACCCTGGAGTGAACCCACACACCCACTCTTGCCCCCTCCCATGAGCGAGGCTCACCGGAGCCAAGGCAACCCTTGGGAAGATAAATCAGATCACATCACTCCGTCACTTTACATTGTATGGCATCCCAGCTCCCTCAGGATCTCACCCAGACTCCGCACCATGGCCCACGAGAGCCGAGCCACCCAGCCTCACCCTGTTCTACCTGCCAGCCCATTCCCTCCCTCCAGCCCTCCCCCTCCCCCAGCTTTTGGAATGTGCCTCGCTCCCTCCAGCCTCATGGCTTTTGGCCATGCAGGTGCTTCTGCGGGCACTGCACTGCCTTCTGCTCCTTGCCCAGCTGATGCCCGTTCCTCCAGCATCATCGAGAACAGAAAGCACCCTGCTTCTTTTAACAGAGACAGTGTAATGTAGCTGTTGACCAGGTATTGCGAACCCAAAAGACAACATGGGGACACTAGGTATCGCGGGCTAATAGGGACCCAGGGCAGCCACCATCCCAGGGCTGGAGGAGCAAGGGAAGCAGGTGATGATGCAAATGGAGAAGCTTGGAGGGGGACGCGGTGCTGGGCCCGAGGCCTCTGAGGCGGGGCCGGCCAGCTTGTGAGCCGCAATTTAAACATCAGCTCCCTCGAAAGGGGGCCCTGAGGGTGGTAACCTCCCTGCCCTTCAGAGCGCTGTCACAGGTGGTAACCGGTGTGCACATGTGCTGGTGTCCACCTGCCCTTACTCTCCCCACCAGACCCCCGAGAACGGTGATTATGCTGCGTTGTACTAAGTGCCCCCCAGAAACCCTGTTGACAGAATCATTCCTCAGGGACGGTGTGTCAGAAGCTCCTTTCCTGGCTGGACTGGGTCTCTCCCAGGTTATCTAAACTCTCCGTGATCTTGAACCTGGGCTGGGACTAGAGTGACCAAGAGGGGCCACGCTAGGTTCCTGTTGCAGGACTTCGGGTGGCGCCCCCTCTGGGGGCCATGCAGGTGCAGGGTCAACCCTGAGAGGGAGCATCACCTTAAAGTCTTCACCTGGGGCCCCTCACGGCCTCACCTTGAACGCTAGGCCCTGCCAGGCAGGTAGTAGGGCCCCGTAAGATGTGTTGAGTGAACGAATGAGCCCAGGCCTCCGTTTTCCAGGGGAAAACAGCCCACTTGGAGTAGCGAATTCTCTAGGTCATCTCTTGGCTGAGAAGGGCTATTCTGCCTTTGAAAATTCCCTCTCTTAGGGCTTCCCTGGTGGCGCAGTGGTTGAGAGTCTGCCTACCGACGCAGGGGACACGGGTTCGTGCCCCGGCCCAGGAGGATCCCACATGCCGCGGAGCGGCTGGGTCCGTGAGCCATGGCCACTGAGCCTTCACATCCGGAGCCTGTGCTCTGCAACGGGAGAGGCCACAACAGTGAGAGGCCCGCGTACCGCAAAAAAAAAAAAAAAAAAAAGAAAATTCCCTCTCTTAGATGGCACATTTTATATGTTTTTTATGATTAAAAAACATTTTTTAATGGATAAAAATGCCCCTACCAATAATAAGCCTCTTGGTGCTGTGAGAAGTGCCCCTGCTTTGGAGCCAGACTGCCTGGGTTCAAATGGAAGTGATTCTACTTCCTGGCTGTGTGGCTTTGGGCAAGTCACTTTACCTCTCTGAGCCATAGTTGCCTTGCCTGTAAATGCAACTAAAGCCCCAGCACAGTACCTGGCACGTGGTAGGTACTTTATACAAGTCAGTTTCCTCTTGTTGTGAGCCCTGATCACACCTCAAACACAGAGGACCTGCCTCTCTGAGTGAATGGGAGTGAACCAGGGTGGGGCTGGATCAAAACCAAGGCTGAGGGCCCTGGTCCATGGGAGAAGGGGGCTGCCTTGGGGAAATCCCTCCTGCTCTATGGAGCAAAGAAGGTATATGGTTCAGAACTCTATTCAAACTTGCTTAAGCAAAATAAGAGAGTTATGGTCTCACATGTTGGGAATCCCAGGGAGGACACTGGCTTCAGGTTAGGCTGGATCCAGGGACTCAACTAGACCTTTATCAGGTTGGTCTCACTCACTAACCCAGTGACTGGCCGGGGCAATAGGGTACAGTGATTGGCCTTGCCTGACTCACATGCCCTTTAGGGGAGGGCAGGGTTGGGGGCTGCGATCGACAGCCCCACTGATCCAGCTCCCCGAGGGAGGGAGAATGGGTGTTGTCACCAGAAGAAGGGAGGAAAGTAAGATAAATGGTAAACCTTCCGACCTGCCACACACTGTCCTAAACACTCATACTTAAGTCATTGAATCCTTATAACAACCCTTATAACAACCCTACAAAGTGGGTACCATTTTCATCACTCCCATATTACAGATGAAGAAACTGAGGCCATGGGTGTCTCAGGTCACAGTCAGTGAGGGACGGAGTCAGTATCCAGCCCCAGACAGTCTGGCTCCAAGTCCAAGTGTGTCACCACTTTCCCATGTCGCTTCTCCCCATCAGATAGAAACAAGAGACGGTTGTCAGAGGGGCAGCCCCGGAAGGAGTCCCAGGGCTCCCCTGGAGTAGAATGGGGAGCAGCTGAGGACAGCAGGTGGCCCAGCCTCATCACGAAGCCTGTCTTGAGTGCCTCTCACTGTATCTGGAAAATGCTGGGAGCTCCCAAAGAATTTACCAGAAATTGAGGACACTCCCAGACTCTGCCCCAGGGGCAAAAGTCCTGGCCTGAAGACCCAGACCCTGGCTTTGCACTGCCACAAGCTGGCTGTGTGAGTTAGGGCCGGCCACTGCCCCTCTCTGGGCCTGTTTCTTCCTCTTGCAAATGAGTAAGTTGGGCCTGAATCTCCGTCACTGAGGGCCTGGGCTTCCCCTGGGGAAAAGCTGGGAGTGCACTGCTCTGACTTGTGGTCGGCCACAAACTACTCTGTCCTCAACAGCCCTAGGTGCTGGGAAAGCAAGGTGGCCCCCTCCCCAGCCCGGCCCCCAGCACATCACCGAGAAGGCCCAACCATGAACCCAGCTTCCTTCCAGAAGATGGCCCCTAGTCCCTGGCTGACCACTGCTGGGCCCACCCCTAGCTGGTACCCAGGGCGGTGCCACCACCCCGCAAAGCTCCACCCCGATGCAACTTCCCCATCTGGTGTCTTAGCCTCCTAAACAGGTATGAAAAACTCGCCAGGGCAGGGGCTCTCAACTGGTGATTTTGTCCCCTTAGGGTTTCCAGATTTAACGAATAAAAATGTAACCTTTGGGACATAATTCTAGTAAAAAGTTGTGAGTTGCTCATCTGTGATGCAAATTTAACTGGGAAACCTGTATTTTATCTGGCAACCTTATACTCAGGGGACATCTGTCCACATCTGGAGACATTTTTGATGATCACATTGGGGGGTTCTATTGGGAGCTAGTGGCTGGAGGCTGGGCTGCTGCTGAAACCCCACCATGCCCAGGACAGCTCCAGCACAGAGAACAACGCAGCCCAAATGTCAGCAGTGCCCGAGGCTGACACACCTGCCCTGGGTCGTTCCCGAGGCTGACACACATACCCACATGCGATCTCAGGGACTTGTCAGAGGGAGCAGTGGTTATCCTCACGTGAAAGCCAGGGAAACCGAGGCACAGGTTAAATGGCTTGTTCAAGATCACACCCAGTGGAGTCTTCCGCCTGTCTGTGCCCTCTTCCTCTCTAATCACCTCACGTGTTCTTCTAGACAGGGAGCCATGCAAGGCCAGCCAGGAAGTCCAGTAGGGGAAGGGGGACTGGTAGAGCTATACAGGGTCTCCAGACCCCACGGGGCTGGCGCTCTGGGCTCCCAATGGGCAGGCAAGCCAGTCCTGGAGAGGGAGGCTCCCAAGCATCACTACCAGGGATGCTGTCAGTTGTGTCACCAGGGGGCAGCAGAGACTTGGAAATGATTCCGTGTGCCTGTGCCCTCCGCTACTGGAAGGCACTGGGTATTCATCCTGACTCCTGGGTCCCACCCACAGAGATTCTGACTAAGCGAGTCTGCATGGGCACCAGGCATTGGTGGGGTTTTTTTTTTTTTTTAACAGCTCCCATGTGCAGACAGGATTGAGAACCAAGGGCTCAATTTTCATGCCTGATTTCACATCAGAATCACCTGGGAGCTTTAAAAAATACCAATGTGGAAACAACCCAAATGCCCATGGATGGATGAAGGGATAAACAAAATGTGGCATATATTATACAGACAGTGGAATATTATTCCGCCGTAAGAGGAATGAAATTCTGACAAATGCTACATGGGTGAACCTGGAACACACTGTGCTAAGTGAATTACTAGCCAGACCCCAAAGGACAAATACTGTATGATTTCACTTATATGAGGTTCCTAGAAGCAGTCAAATTCATAGAGACAGAAGGTAGAATAGATGTAACCAGGAACTAGGGAGAGGGAGGGATGGTGAGTTAGTGTTTCACGGGTACAGACTTTCAGCCTGGGAAGTTAAGAAAGTTCTGGAGGTGATGGTTGTACCATAATGTGAATGCACTTAATGCCACTGAATTGTACACTCAAAAATGGTTAAAATGATAAGTTTTGTGTTACGTATATTTCACCACAATTAAAAAAAAACATGTAATGGGAATATACATGCTGGGTTTCATGATTAAAGTTTAAGATCACTCCACAAAACAAACACAAATGTCCACGGGTCTCACCAGACTAACTAAATAAGACGGTCTGGCGGTGGAGCCCTGGGCACTGATATTTTCTAAGTGTCCCAGATGAATTTAATGTGCAGTTACGATGGAGGGTCCCTGTTCTAAGATTATTCTAAGATTCCAGCATCCAGGAAGAATAGCGGGTGTGCCATTCATTTATCTGTTGTGATGGTTTTAAAACCTGTCCACAAATTCTTTGATGCCCTTCCTCTAAGAGGTGGAGCCTAATTCCCCTCTCTCTGAGTGTCATCGGACTTAGTGACTTGCTTCTAACAAACAGAGAAAAAAAAAAAGGGAGAAGCAATGGTGATGGAGAACCAAAGGCCTCCCACCAACAGCCATGAGAGGGAGCCATCACAGAAGTGGATCCTCCAGCCCCAGCTGATACCTTGGTTGCAATCACAGGAGAGACCCTGAGTCAGAACTACCCAGCTAAGTCACTCCAGAATTCCTGTCCCGCAGAAGTGGTGAGATAATGTTTGTTTTAAGCCACTAAATTTTGGGGTGATTTGTTACACAGCAATAGCTAATGAATACATCCATTCAGGAGTCATTGAACCATCCATGCATTCCTGTACACACCCACCCATTTATCTACCCACCCACCTCACCTATCCTTTCATTTATCCATCCATCTATCCATTGATCTCCTTACCTCTTCATTCATTTATTCACTCACACATCCACCCATCCATCTACCCCTCCATCCACCCACCATCCTAGAACACAGGGCCTAGCACATAGGAGACCCATGTAAATATTTGTCAAATAAATGAACGAACATTTTCTAAATGTCTCCTCTATGTTACTGCCTGAGACAGGCCAGGGGACTTGCCGAGAAACATGACCCTCAGGTCATACTGGGTTGGTACCTGGTCCTGCAGGACAAGCTGGGCAGCCCAAGGACATACTCTGGCTCCCAGAGACTGTTGACCACCTTGTGGGGAGGATCTTCCCCACCTGAGCCCATCCAGCCTCATTTCCTCCTGCTGAGAAGCTTTAGCCTGGAAAAGGAAGACTAGGAGGATGGCAGAGCCGCCTGCCCCCTGGGGGGGTTTGTGATGAGAAGATCTGGGCTTTCCTGGAGACCAAGTGGGGCAGCCACAGAAAGGCCGATTTCCTCCTGTGCAGCCTCATTCTCTTCCCTGAGAACAGGATGGAGGCCTGGGCCCTTCCCACCCCACACATGCCTTTTCTAGCCTACTCTCTTCTCATCCCTCAGGGTTACATGCTAGGACCCCAGTTTTCTCATCTGTAAAATGGGAATAACAAGAGTATTTTAGAGGTGAGATGACTGGGTGCCGGGGAAGAGCCTCAGCAAAGGGCCAGTGGCAGCAAGCACATACTGTGCCCTGGGAGCTGTGATGAGGAGTGCGGAGTGACAGTAAAACCAACGTCCTCCCAGCGGGGGCAGGGCCGCAGGTGACCACCCTCTCCTCTCTGCTTTGCTCACTCTGCTCCTGCTGTGTCATCTCCTCCTGTTCCTCTAACATTCCATGCCCCGCTGCTCCCACCTCAGGGCCTCTGCACAGGCTGTTCCCTCCTCCTGGAAAGCTCTTCCCCAACTGACAGCTTCTCCCTCCCTCCTTCAGGTCTCTGCTCAAATGGTCACCTTCTCAGCGAGGCCTTCCCTGGCCCTCCTTCCTTTACTCTCTCCATCCCCCTTTTGGATTCATTTTTTTCCATTACGTTTATCCTTCTAAGACGCTACATCCTTTCCTTACTGAGTTTGCTTATTGTCTGACTTCCCTCAGAACATTGGCTCCACAAGTGGGGGTTTGGCCTTGTTTATTCACTGCTAGATCCCTCACCTGCCAGAGTGACCAGCACATAGTAGGTTTACAAGATGGATGGATGGATGGATGGATGGAGGATGATAGATAGATGGCTGGCTGGACGGAAGATGATGAATGGGTGGATGGATGGATGGTTGGAGGATGATGGATAGATGGATGGATGGATGGATGGAAGATGGATGAATGGGTGATGACTGAATGGATGGATGGATGATGATGAATGGATGGATGGATAAATGAACAGATGTTTAAAGTCAGGATACCGAGCGGGACTTCTCCAGCAGCCCTGAAATCAGCATCTAGGTGTACGTTCCCCACATTCTAGAAAAAGCCAGCAAAGAGAAGACCAGACCCCAAGGCTTATGAAATGTGCCTGCAAACGTTCTGCTCTCCCCATTTATCACCCCAGCACCAACAAAAGATGGGTGTGGGATGAGGAGGGAGAGAAAAGGAGAAACCTCCCTTCCCAGGCCTCAGGTTCAGCCCTGTCCTGCACCCATCCCCAGCTAAGCCCGGTGCCGCGGATCTTCACGTGGCACCTGCCTGATGTAGGGGGAAGAGAACTGGCAAGAGGTGCCAGGGTGGCAAGAGGTGACCACTGCAGGGAGGCCTGAGTTCTGGGAATCACATGGACACCAGGAAGGAAGCAGGGCCTGAGACACTTTCCCAGTATCATCCCACCCGAAAGCGTTGGCCCCAGGATGAGGAGCCCTCTCCCCCCAACCCCAGGAAGCAGTGGCAGGTGGGAGATGGACCACAAGGAGAGCGAGCTGCAGGGGAACACGCCGTGGGGACCCTCACCTCTGCCCCCACCCATACGGTTCCCCAAAAAGCACACGTTTGGGCTGCCTCTGAGCACCCCTGTGGACAAAAGCATGATGCCTGCCATTTCAGAAAACAAGCAATGCTACCCGCCATCAAGCCATCAGACACTGTAGCCATCCCATCCCGAAGGTGTGCCCTGAAGGGAATTCAGGATGGAAAAATACAGGATACTGGCCCTAGATAGTGAAGATGACTATCAAAGGAATAATTTCAGTGAGCCCAGACTCTTGCACCATCCCATACACAGAAAGACACTAAAATCATTAACTTGAGATGTCTAGTTTTTGTGGTTAGCAGTAATCTTTTGTAAGTCTTTCTACAGCACTTTTTCCCCCCGGCAAAAGCTCCTATATATCCTGGTTCCTCCCTTACCTCTTTGGAACCGTCCCTCAGAGCCATCTGAGAGGCTGCCTTCCTGGGCTATAGTCCTCAGAAATGTCCTCGAATAAAACATAACCCTCAACTTTTAGGTTGTACTTTTTCTTTTTTTTTAAGTCAACACCCCTGGCCACTTCTCTGATGGCCAGCAAGAGAAGCGGCAATGACCAGACAAGGGCAAGGACAACACCAGTGGTCCCTTCTCCACCTTCGCCGCCCACAGGAGGAGACAGGGACTCAGAAAAGGGAAGAGGCATGAAACGAACGTGAAATTGGACGGGAGGCTAAAGTTCTCAACTAGCCTGGGCATTTTGCTACTGAAAGTGTCTTTAAGAAACTGGAAAGAAAGGTTTCAGAGAACAAGGTTTAGTGACAAAGAACACACCATGTTACATGTGTGCTCCATACGTGAGCAGTGGGCCAGCTTCCCTTGCTGGGCCGCCCTGAGGATCACAGGTGCTCAGCTCGGCAGAGAGCCTGGCACGCGGAGGTCTCAGGAAATCGTTGAATGAAGGGACATTAAAAACAAAACAATGGAGCTAGGAGTGCGGGGGTGGGAGGGGTCAGTAGAGGGAGCCTACACACCCGCCTCCCTTGGCCGCCACTGTGGGGAAGGGCCACAGCCTGAGCTGTTTTACACCAAGACATCTCCCAGACTGCAAGACAGGAGCGTGTCTGGGTGACAGGCTTGGGGGCAGGATGTAGAGCTGGAGGGCCCCCCTCCCGGTGCTGGTACCCTGCCTTCTCCCGGACCGTGCTCTGGGGCACAGGTCCGCAGGGTTCAGGGCTGTTCTTCCTGCTTCCCTCAACCCTGCAGAGCCTTCCCTGCCCGGGGGGTCTCCAGTAGCTGCAACACGTGCTGCTGGAAGCGAGGGGGTGGGGTGGGGGGAGGGGTCTCCATGGCAACATTGACGTCATGGACCTGGAGTCCCTGAACGCTGCCTCCCGCCCCCACCAGGGCCTGGTGCAGCCCTAGCCTCATTCTGCAGCGGCTGGGACCTCAGGGGCGTTGGAGCTGCCACCCTGCCCTCCGCTGGCTCTCGTCCTGGCCACCAGAGGCAGACAGCTGTGAACCGGGCCAGCCAGGTCTCACCTGCTAGCCGCCTTCCTGATGCCCCTTTGTCCTCAAAGCACTCTCAGCTGGCCGCTAGCTCAAGAGACCTTACTTCCTGTTTCATTAACAGGAAGCCCCGGAGAAAGCACATCTTAATACAATGTGGGAGGTGAGGTGCTGGCCTCAGCCCCCAAATGCTAACCGCGCCTGAGGACTGAGACCTAAGGGCCTTGCCTGTGATATTAAAAAAAAAAAAGTCCCAATCTGAGATGCACGGTTTCAGCTCTGGGGTGGCCTTGAAACTGAGCAGCACCCTGTGGGGCTCTCCCAGGTACAAGCCCTATCTGTGTCCCCTGTTTCTTGTTTGTAGGAAGTAGGCTTTTTTTTTTTTTGCAGTACGCGGGCCTCTTACTGCTGTGGCCTCTCCCATTGCAGAGGACAGGCTCCGGACGCGCAGGCTCAGCGGCCATGGCTCACGGACCCAGCCGCTCCGCGGCATGTGGGATCTTCCCTTACCGGGGCACGAACCCGCGTCCCCTGCATCGGCAGGCGGACTCCCAACCACTGCGCCACCAGGGAAACCCGGAAGTAGGCTTTATTTAGCCTCCTTGACCTTCTCTGAGTTCCAAAGGGCAGATCCAAACAGTTGCTAATCAGGGAAGGGAAGGAACACAGAAACAAGGGAGGAGCAATCAAGAAACAATAGTGCAGCCTTGTGGCAGGGTCCTCCTCAAGGAATATACATAACAATGTCTTTGAGTTCTTCTGCAGGAACTTAGGCCCCATCCAGGTGGAGGATGGTAACTTCAGGCTGAGCGCAAGATTCCTGAAGCCCCGCCCTGTTACCTCACCAACAACCAATCAGACAAAAGTCACACACCCCGCAGCCCTTACACCAAATTTTGCCTATTAAAAACTTCCCCCCCTCATGGACTTCTCTGGTGGCGCAGTGGTTAGGAATCCCCTTGCCAATGCAGGGGACATGGGCTCGAGAGCCCTGGTCCGAGAAGATCCCACATGCCATGGAGCTACTCCTCGCAGCTAGAGGAAGCCCACGCACAGCAACAAAGACCCAACACAGCCAAAAATAAATAAATAAATAAGTTTATTTAGGAAAAAAACTTCTCCCCCCAGACCATATGGAATTTTGTTTTCTTTTTTTTTCTTAAATATTTGTTCATTTATTTGGCTGTGCCAGGTCCTAGTTGCGGCATGTGGGCTCTTATTTGCAGCATGAGAGATCTAGTTCCCCGACCAGGGATCGAACCCGTGTCCCCTGCATTGGGAGCATGGAGTCCTTAACCACTTGAGCACCAGGGAAGTCCCAGGATTTCAGGGGTTTTGACCATGAGCCACCCGTTCTCCTTGCTTGGCCCTGCGCTAAACTTTTCTCTGCTCCAAACTCCACCGTTTTGGTTTGTTTGCCCTCACTGTACATCGGGCACGTGAACCTGTAACAGCCTCTCAATTCACACCATCTCAGTAAAAACCATTTATGGGTGTGTAAGTGCTGGCTCCCATCCTGTCCCCTTGCTGCTCTCCCCACCTCCCACCGAGCTGCCACTGCCCCTGCTCCTGGTTTATGGAAATTCTGGAACCATGCTGTCCACACAAGAGCCACTGGCCACATATGGCTGCTACTGGGCACTTGAACATGATTGGTCCTGACTGAGATGCCCCGGAAGGGCAAATTACACACTGGGTTTCAAAGACTTTGTATTAAAAAAAAAAAAAAAAAAGGAATGTAAAATATCTCAATAATTTATTTTTTCCAATAATTTTTATATTGATTGCAGGTTGACATGTTTGGGCATGTTAGGGTAAGAGATATATATTATTAAAATGAATGTGGCCTGTGTTTCCTTTAACTTTTAAAAATGTGGCTACGAGAACACTTTACATGTGTGGCTCGTATTCTATTTCTCTAGGACAGCACTAGTCTTGAACAGCCACCCACCAGGGGACACAGCCCCCAACCCCATGGCCGTGGTGGACACCACCGGAACTCCAGGCCTGTGAGGGGCTTAAGATGCATGGCTGCTATCCACAAAAAAACCCACCTCCCACCCCAGCAAATCCCCTGTAGCCAGTGGGTGGGGGAAGCCCCAGACAGGAGCTGCTGTTGAGACCAAGCAGGACCCTGTGGGGCTCCTGGACACAGAAGCCTTTCTGTGTCCCCTGTTTCTTGTTTGTAGGTCAACGGATACACATAACAACATCTTTGAGCTCTTTACAGAACTAAAACCCCCAACCAATGGAAGATGCTAGCATTCTTCATTCCAGAGATCACAGTTTGATAACCTCGAGAAGCTCATCAAGAGACCACCTGAGGCCAGATCAAAGGAACCAGAAAAGCTCATCAGGAGCTTTTCTGAGACCAGATTAAAGGAGTGCAGGCCCTGCACACACCTTGATCCTTATCAGCAACTCTGCCCTTGAGCCATTGCTCTAAAACTCCTCACCAAATCCTCCCAGGTTGGGACACACAGTTTTTCAGGGCACGAGCTCACTGTATCCCCCTTTGCCTGGCAAAGCAATAAAGCTATTCTTTTCTACTTCATCCAAAACTGTCTCTGAGATTCGATTCGGCACCGGTTGCACAGAGGCCGAGTTTTCGGCAACATCGTGAGGGGTAAGTTGTGCCCAGCAAGCTGCTAAGGTTCCAGAACCCCATTACTTGAACCTCCCTTCCCACTGGATCTGACAGCCCCTTCCCCTCCCTGGCAAATCAGAGAGGAGACACAGCCTGGTGTTTTAGGGGTGTTCAGCTCCTTGGCCCTACCTTTACATCAGAGGAAAAACAGCCAAGATGTCTGTCACCAGGAGCTTGGTGGAGACCTTCCAGCCCGTCCTCAGCCTCCTGCTTCTTTGATGACCACAAGTGCTCTGGGGAAGGTTTCATTTCCAGAGGTGACTCTGAAAGGCAGGTTTCAATACACTGATGAGTGGATCAGGGAGCAGGTGGATTTCATCTCCCTGACAAAGCTGGGAGAGGCTAGCCCAGGCTTGCCTTATTCAGCATTACCGTGGAACAAGAGGGAAAGTCAGCCTGAAGGTTTTCAAGGCCCCATCCATATCTGGATAGAGTACACTGAAAAATAAAGCCAAGTCACCTATCCTGCCATGTACAGCTGTGCAGGTTGGGCACTGTACAAGGGTGCCGCATTTAGAAGGTTGTATGTTTATTACATAAACTTGAATATTTACTATGACAAATTTCCAGCAGGTGGCAGTAGAGTGTTTTGAGGAGGCGACACAACCATTCACCAAGAGGCTTCACAAGGATGGACAAGTATGGCTGATAGGAGATGTGATGGTGGCACTGGCACCCCTTACGCTCCCCAGCCCAGACACAGCAGAGAGGAGCAGCAGCCACCTTGTCATTTAAAAAATTCTGTTTTGATGCCGCTTAAGAAAAAACGGATGCAAAATTCAAATTAAAGAAACCACTTTAAAGTGGCATTTCGAACATTCACAGTGTTGCACAATCACCACCTCTATCTAGCTCCAAAAATTTTTCATCACTGTCGGGCTGCACCCCGCAGGCCTGTACGGCCTGCACTTGCCCAGCTTTAAGACGGAAGAAAGAGCCCAGAGTCGGCAACAGAGACATCAAAGGTTTAATGGATGGGGGAGCTTACATGTCTGAAGCAAGGTCCTGGAGCAAGGTCCCACCGAGCAACACCCCACCGTGTGTGGCTTCTGGTGGGCAGGACACGGTGGCAGGCTTTGCTCCTGGGGGCCAGGGGAGGTTACCAGTTACAGGAGAAGTGACCTCAGGTGGGCTCATTAGTTACCAGGGAAACCAGCAGAGGGACACGAGGTGAGGCCCCTCACTGGCCCTTTGATAAGAACAATCACCAGCTGGGGCTCGGGGCAATTACACATAGGAAGGTCAGTCAGGTGAGTAGGGTATGGGGAAGCAGGCCCTGGTCCGGCAGGGGTTGGACAGAAAGCAACAGAACAGCCACCTTGAGTGGCCTGACCATACACTCAACCCCAAATAAAACCCCATATCCATTAAGCAGTCACTCCCCAGCCACTGGTAAACACCAATCTGCTTTCTCCCTATAGAGATTTGCCTATTCTATTATTTCATATAAATGGAATCATACAATATGTGGTCTTTTGTGTCTGGCTTATTTAACTTAGCATAAGGTTCTGAAGATTCATCCATGCTGGAGTATGTATCATTATGTATGTATTCATTCCTTTTCATGGATGGATAAGAGTCCATTGTCTATATATACCATGTTTATTTATCTGTTCATCTACGGATAGGCATTTGGATTGTTTCCACCTGCTGCCACTTTTATAAAGTTGATGTGGGGCTTTCTCTGGTGGTCCAGTGGTTAAGACTCCATGCGTCCAATGCAGAGGGCGTGGGTTCCATCCCTACTCGGGGGAACTAAGATCCCACATGCTGTGTGGCCAAACAAAACAAAACAAAACAAAACAGTTGACGTGTAATGAACGCAGTAAATCACACGAATCTTAAGTGTCGAGCTCCACGAGTGTGTAAACATCTGTGTATCAAGATGTAGCGCATTTTCAGCACCCCAGAAGATTCTCTCCTACCTTCCTCATCAATAACAACCCCTACCTTGCAGAGATAACCACTACTGTGACCTCTATAACCACAGATGACTTGTGCTTCTTCATGAACTTTATATAAATGGAATCACACAGCAAACCCTCATTTGTGTCCGGCTCCTTTCACACAACATAACGTCTGTCCAATTCGTTCACGCCATTGTGTGTATCTGTTGGATCTTTTTCTCTTTTTCGGCAGAATCTCCTCATATGGACATGTCACCATCTATTTATTCTTCCTCCTGTTGATGGAGGCATTTGCGTTGTCCGCTGTATGTCTGTTCCACAGTTAGTTTATTCATTCTCCTGTTAGTGGACATTTGGGCTGTCTCCACTTTGGGCTATTATGAATAACACTGCTATAAACATTCTTGTTTGTGTCTTCGGTGGACACGTGAGCTCGGCTCTCTCAGGCGTCTACCCAGGAGCAGGGCTGCGTGGTCCCGGGGTCAGCAGATGTTTAGCTTTAGTAGATACGCTTCCCAAAGCGGTAGAACCAATTTCTACTCCTGCCAGCAAAGTCTGAGAGCTTCTCTCAGCCGCCACTCCCACCTCTGAAAATGGGTGCAAGCTGATTCTGGGGGCCCCTGTAGCAGAGCTCTTCCAGCTCGGCTGGGAGGCACTTGGGTTGCTGAGGTTGGGACAGGAATACCCGGTGCCCTGGTACCCTTGGGAGGGGTTTCCCAGCCTGTCGTGGAGACGCTCCCCTCCATCCTGTCCCTCTGTCCCCTGGCACGGTCAGTCACTGTCTTAGTTTGGGCCTCCCCAGAAGCAGGCTCTGCGATAACTATTCCAGCCAAGGTAGCTTATTTGGGAAGTGGTCCCAGGAACCACGAATGGGACCATGGGAAAGTGAACGGAGAAGGGCAGGAAGTCCTAACCAGCAAGTCAGCCCGGGGGCAGCTGGAGATTAATCCCAGGGAAGGACTCCAGGAATCAGGGAAGAAAAGGAGCCTTGGAGGTCTCCGGCCTCACCAGGAGCCAGAGAGCAGGGGCATTTACACACCAGCTCCCCCTGCCACGAGGGCTGCTGCCAGGCAGAGGTGCAATTCTGGGCCTCACAAAGCCTCAGGGAATAAGCCAAGAAACCGAACTTCACCCTTCACTCCTCGCTGGCCCTCCTTCCATACCTATCACCACGTTCTACAGTTTTACTCCTCAGCTTCTCTTGAATTTGTTTCTCCACGTGGTCCAAGCCACAGCCTCAGCCCCATCCACTCACCAGTCAGCAGTGGAGAGATCTTCCCATAATGCCTGGGTCATAAGCTTGCTTTGATCCCCAGCTCCCTGCGTGACCTTGACCAAGAGACCCAGCCTGTTCTGGCCTCCACTTCCGCATGTGTCAAGAGGGATCATGTTAGCACCTGCCTCATAGTCTTGCCAGGAGGAGTAAATGAGTTCAGACCTATAAAACCCTGTTACCATGCCTGGCGGGTAGTAGGTGCTGCATACATGCTTTGTCAGCAAATGGATAAGATAATTGCAACGTCCTTACAATCGTTCATAGCCCTTGGGGTAAATCCCAGACTTCGATGAATAAATATGACTAACGAGACACTGGCTGGTCTCACCCCACACCTTCCCACCGTGATATGCTGAGTGGTGGCCCCAGAAGGTACCTGCACCTGGAAACAGTGACCAGGAACTTATATGGAAAAAGAGTCTTCTTCGTAGATCACATAATCATGCTAAGGATCTGGCCATGAGATCATCCTGGATCATCCAGGTGGGCCCTAAATCCAATGTCAAATGTCCTTACAATAGAAAGGCGGAGGGATTGTGAGCTGGAGAAAAGGAGGAACCACATGAAACAGAGGCAGAGATGGGAGTGATGCAGCTGCCAGTCAGGAACGCCGGTAGCCACCAGAAGCTGGAAGGGAAAAGGAAATTTTTCTCCTCTACGGTCTTCAGAGGGAGCAGTGGAAGCGTGAAGCCCTAACCACTGGACCACCAGGGAATTCCCCCTGCCGACATCTTGATTTTGGACTTCTAGTGTCCAGAAACAGAATACATTTCTGTGTTTTTATCCACCGGGTTTGTGGTACTTTTTGTGGCAGCTCTGGAAAACGAATGCACTCTGTGTTTTAGGGCTGCTGTGAAAAAAACCCACAAACTGGGGGGCTTAAAATAACAGAAGTGTATTCTTTCACAGTTCTGGGGGCCAGAAAACCAAATTCAAGGTGTTGGCAGGGTTGGTTTTTTCTGAGGGCTGTGAGGGAGAGTCTGTTCCCGGCCTCTCTCCCGGCTTCTGGTGGCTTACCGGCCTGCCCTCATCTTCACATGGCCTTCTGCCTGTGTGCCTGTCTCTTCAGATCAATTTCCTGCTGTGCATGTCTGCTTCTGTGACCAAATTCCCCCCCGCCCTTTTTTTTTTGCGATACGTGGGTCTCTCAATGTTGTGGCCTCTCCCGTTGCAGAGCACAGGCTCCGGACGTGCAGGCTCAGCGGCCATGGCTCACGGGCCCAGCCGCTCCGCGGCATGTGGGATCTTCCCGGACCGGGGCACGAACCCGTGTCCCCTGCATTGGCAGGCGGACTCTCAACCACTGCGTCACCAGAGAAGCCCCCAAATTTGCCCTTTTTACAAGGACACCAGCCATACTGGATTAGGGCCCACCCTAATGACCTCATTTTAACTTGAATACTCTGTAAAGACTTTATTTCCAAATAAGGCCACACTCTCAGGTACTAAGGACTTCAACATCTCTCTTTTAAGAGACACAATTCAACTCCAACGATAACACCCCCCACCCTGCCCCCATGCCCACCATGCTTTCCATCTGCAGGTCCCAACACAGATCCCGCTCCTGTCTGTCGCCACGTCTTTGCACACTCCCCTTTCCTCTCTGATGTGACAAACATCCTCATTCTTCACTGTCAACAATACCACCTCCTCCAGGAAGCGTGCCACTCCCCCCCCGACTCCCAAAGCCTGGGTTAGCTGCCACCCTCCATGCCCACCATAGCTTCCTGTCGTAGCATCTGTCACACAATATCAGGGCTGCCTGACTGACTGCCAGCATGTGCCAGGTCACTGGGGCCCTGGAGGGTGAGGACCATGTCTCGTGCTTCTTCTAGCATGTTTTCTAGAACGTGCTAGCACCTGCTAGAAGGTGTTCAATAAGGAATAGTTGAATGCATGAATGAATGAGGCCAGGCCCTTTTCCAAGGCTCTCTGACCCCTTTCCCGGCTGGCCTTTAGAGAAACTTCTAGCAGTCTGTCAGACACAAATGACAACCAGGTTCCCACGTGGTACAACTCCAGGGAGTACCATTCACACTGTAGTCTAAGTGACTGGAGGACAGCTCATTCTAAAGTAGGCACTGTTTGAGTGTGGCAACCTGGAGAATTGCATCAGGCTGGCCTGCGGACCACAGAGCTCAGATCCCACTAACCCAGTGGCCACTCTCTTGGGAGTGCTTCTCCCTGCCCCCATTTCAGGATCTACCCTGAAAATTCCTGATGAACATCCCTCCCCAGCTCAAGGACCTAGCGCTCCACTGGGCTCTCACTGGGCCCCTCACCATCAGCTGTGGGGGGAGGGGGAGAGGGGGGAAGTTGCACGTGTGTTACAGGAGGAACAGGTAGGGTCCTGGCATGAAACAGAAGACCCACTCTGGTGGGTTCTGGAAAGTACGTGAGGAAGGGCTAGCTCTGGAGGGGCGGTGCCGGCTAGGTAATTGACAAGGGACGCTGAGGTCCCGGAACGTACAACAGGGGGCTCTTACCACGTGCAGGTCAGCAGGGTGAGGGGAAGACGCGGTGTAACTCAGTTTCTGTAGGAGGAGGTCGAGTTGGCAACCTTCTGGTTCAGGGAGTGGGCGGGGTCAAGGGACGTGAGGCACGTGAGGCACGTGGTGGGTGGGGTTAAGGGATGTGAGGCATGTGGGGTGGGCGGGGTCAAGGGGCGTGAGGCACGTGGGGTGGGCGGGGTCAAGGGACGTGAGGCACGTGGCGGGTGGGGTTAAGGGATGTGAGGCACGTGGGGTGGGCGGGGTCAATGGGGCGTGAGGCACGTGGGGTGGGCGGGGGTTAATGGACGTGAGGCACGTGGGGTGGGCGGGGTTAAGGGACGTGAGGCATGTGGTGGGCGGAGGCTAAGAAATGTGAGGCACCTGTAGCTTGCAGCCCGCAGGTCCTTCCAGGCCAAGGCTGAGGGTGGGGGTGAGGGTTGTGCTCAGAGCTGGAACTGTGGAGGGCGGCTGCTGGGGGAGGGGAGGGCGGGTGGGTACCTGAGCTCACAGAGGTAGGCCGATTCTGCAAGAAAAGCATGGGGGGAGAAAACGCCCTGATTCTCTCTTCCCGCGTCCCTGCCTCTCTGCCAGGTAGCCAGCATTCTCCAGGCTCAGCCGGAGGAGCCCAGGTGACAGGGTGGGGAGGAGGGCTGAGGACAGTGCCTGCAGGGTCCTACCTTTTCCATCTGGCAGTGATGAGCGCCTGCTGAGCCAGGCCCTCCTCTGCTGGGTGGGAAGAATCAGAGACGGCAGGTTGCGGGGCCTCACAGCCCCGTGTCTCAGCCCGCAGCTGGCTGTCGTGAAGCCAGTGCCATCTGGCCTGAGGACCGGAGCTCCTGGAGCTCGCCCGCCAGCCCTGCAAGTCCAGGGCCCTCCTTGTTCTCACGCAGGGCACCTGGCTTCCCTGAGTGGCCGGAAGTCGTCAGTGGGTCAGCTGACAGGCCGCACACCTGAGGGATGTAGAGGCCTCGGGGAGTGAGGAGGCCAGGGGAGGGGGAGGTGTACGGAGAGGCACGGAGGTAGTGGGAAGAGGGTGTGGGGTTATCAGGGGGCGTAGAGGGGGTTACACCAGTTGTCCTTGGGAGAGGGATGAGGGGCCTGGCTGGAAGGGCTGGGCAGGGGGCGGATGGAGGTGCAGAGGGAGGAGACTCAGCAACCTAGCAGCAGTGGGCTGGCCGTGGGGCAGGGTGGAGGTGAAAGTTACGTTTCTTCTTATCTGGGGGAGGAGCCAGCTGGCTGGCTGGCGTCTAGGCGCTGGACCTCAGGGAGCCCGCCACAGACCAGAGGCATCCACGTCAGCCAGAGCTTCTCAGAAATGCAGGGTCTTGGTGCCCACCCAGACCCTGGGGATCAGAACCCCCGTTTTCTGGACTCTCACTGGACTAGAGCTTCCGTGACGCCCTACCGCACAGCAGTCTAGGAGGACGGCCGGGTTCTACCCTGGGGTGACTCTTCCCCCTCCCCCGGGGACACTAGGCCCCATCTGGAGACATGTTCAGTTGTTACAACTGCAGTGGGCGGTGGAGGGGTACTCCTGGCATCTAGTGGGTCAGGGCTGGCGGGGGCCTGCTCAACATCCTTTGATGCCCACGGCGGCCTCACAACAAAGGAAGATCTGCCCCCTAACGCGCCGGGGTGAGGAGTCCTGGACACTTGGAGAGGGTGTCCGGGCTCTGCCGTGAGCCCCCGACTCTCGGCCTAGGTCTCGTCCCTTCCCATCGCCCGGGGAGGCCCCTTCAAAGCCACACAGAAAGGCCAGATGTCAATGAGTCACTTACAGTTTATTTTTGCCTGAAAGTATTTCACATCTCTGAACACAGCCACGTGACAGTAGTATTAACCATCAGGAAAAGCAACGGTGCGAGGGGGAAGGTGGCGTGTCTCGGCTCTTCTTTTTTTTTTTTTTTTTTTTCCTTTTAAAGTTTTTTTTTTATGCTTCTGCTTCTTCCTGCACCAGAGTGCTGTAAAGTACGGGACCGGAGGGGAGCGAATAAAACCAAACAACAGAAAACAACAACAACAAAAAAAAACACGGAACGGAACACACTCACACGCACACACGAAATCAAACCTGGCACGGAAAATGAATTAAGACTGAAACCCAATTTCTTTTTTTTTTCCTTTTTTAAAAAAATGAGGGCATAGTCGGGGGGTAATAAAGTCTACCTAGCAAAGTATAAAACGACAAAAGCATGGTTTCCATTGAATAAGATTAAATATATATAAAACAATTACATTGACTGGGGGTTAGGTCTGGAGGTGCTGAAGGGGGGCTGTGTTTGTGCTAAACCAACAGAAGAAGGGGCTTGGGGGAGAGGGGACCCCAAGTAAACCATGAGGGCTGTTTTGTACAGTGAGGGCTTGTTTATAAAAGAAACCGAGGTTGGTGTGTCTTCGGGGCCGGTGTGGGGACAGAGGGGGCAGGAGGGGCGTCTGCGCTGCAGTGGTCACATTCGTGGGCGGGGTGGGCAGTCAGGCTGGTGGAGGCGACGTCTCTCTTCTCCCAAGAGACCATGCAGAGAGGCGGGCATGCATGAGGGGACCGCGGGAGGCACAGGACGGCGGGGAGGCCACAGGTCGCAGAGCCTCAGCGGGGACGGGGGCAGCAGAGGCCACCGCAGATGGGAGAGCTCTGGGGGAGGGGGCGGGGCAGCTCTCCTGCGGGACGGACGGGAGGACAGGTTAGCACCCTCCCCCTCCAAATGTGTAAAAGGGGGCCGAGAGAAAGCTGGGGCCGTAGAGGAGCAAGACGACAATGTGGGGACCCCACTTCTCCTCCCCCAGCTGACCTCCACCCTGTGAGGAAACTGGAGACTTCTGGGATCGAAACGCACGGTGGCGTGGCGGGCAGAGGGATGGACGGACGGACCGACATGAGAGCTTTAGCACAGAGAATCCATTACGAAAAAGCAATTAATTTTCCAAGGAGGTTCTTTTTTTTTTTTTTTTTTTTCTGTCTGTTTGTTTCCTTTAAAAAAATAACAAGAATACTACCACTACCCTGACAGCTGACTGGTTTGTACAGTACTACACGCCAGGGGCGGCCGGCGGGCGGGCGGGCGGGCGGGTCAAAGACTTCATAAATAAGAAGCAGGTCCCAGACCTGCAATTTGTCAACATTTCTTAAATAGGCGCATTATTTAAATCTTATGTACAACAAGAATCACTTTGCATAGCAATGGCGAGGACACAGGACAGGTGTGGGTGTGATGACGTGACCGGGTCTTGTCCCATGGCGACGACGGCGGGGTGAGTTCTCGGCAGGGCCTCGGAGGGAGAAAGCATCCTTCCTCAGCCTCCAGGCCCATCGGGGTTGCGAGACGGTGGCATCAGAGTTGACTCTTCCCACATGGCATTGAACACAGAGGCAAAGAAAATCCACAAAGGGTCCCCCCTCCCCAAGTGCCCCCATCCCCACCCTCTTCCCGACCCGCTGCCGCTCCTCTGGTTGCTACAAAGTCCGTTTTAGATCAGGTCAAGGTTTCCGATTATGAAGCTAAAAGAATTAGGTGGGGGCTGGGCGTGCTTACGGACCCCCTCCCCACCCCCTCCCCCCTCCGCCCTCCGCCCCCAGAAAGACTCCCCCGTCTATCTCACAGCCAGGACGCGGGGTGGGACCCCGAGACCCGCTGCTCTACAGCTATTAGTCAAGAGTTGCGTGTCGCAGTTGCAAACTCCTTCCTGCCGAGCGGGAGCTTCACCAGGCTTCCGTGTAGCGGACGTCCACCTCCTTCAGGTTGGGAAGCTTGGCCTGGGGGGAGCAAGAAGGATCCAGTCCCTTCCAGAACCTGGTGGTGCACGCCCCCACCCCTGGCGGCTGGCGTTCCCACCGTGCCCTCCCCACTTTGTCACCATCGGGGGCTCCCGAGCCCAGAGCTGGGGAACCTCCGGGAGAACCAAGTAGGCGGCATGTGGCTCCACAGAAAGCAGGCGATAGCTTCTGGGGAGTCCACGTTCCCACCCCACAGAGGCTTCGGATCACTGGCTCTGGGGGCAGGAAACCCAGGATGTGAGCCCCCCGCCACTGTCACTTGCAGGCCACCTGCCCTTGGGTAGATCCCTGGCCTCCGGGAGCCGGCTTCCTCATCTGTGGAGGGAATCCGAGTCCAGTCCCTGGCTCACAGGACGGGGCGAGGGACTGGATACCAAATGCAGGGCAAACCCAGAGCACCCGGTCCGAGACAGTGCCTGTGCCCTCAGGGCTGTCAGGAGTCCGGTGGGGAGAATGGAGAGGGATCCATAAGCTGCAGGTTCCTGGCAGGTGGGTGGAGGTCCTTCCCACTTAGGCTCCCCTACGTGGATCTGTGGCCGGACTACAGGATCCCACCTGCTACTCCTCAGAGCGGCTTCCTGCCCCCCATCGCTGCCACCCATACGCGTTTGTGCTCTGCCTTCTTTTATCAACAGTTGACTTTTTCTTTACAAGCCTTTGCTGTACAGCCTTTGCTGCTAACTGGTCTCCTGCCTTTACTTCCCGCCTCCCCAGCTTCCTGGGCACTGGCCTGCCCGGCAGACTCACTTTAACCACTTCTTTCTGTGCAGGCTCTTCCGCCCCAATGAATGGAGCTGGCGGTCCCCTCCCTGCTGGCCCCTGAGCCCCGTCCTGCTTCAGTCTGCTGCGCGTGTCTGTCTGCCGGGGACTGAGCTCCCTCCTGGGCAGGGGTGAGCCCGCTGCACCTCGGTGTCCCTGTCCCCAGCGCAAGCCTGCCACACAGAAGGTGTCTGGAGGCTTGGCCAGTGAATGGGCCCCCGGCTGCAGGTCTGGCTGAGCTGGAGGGGAAGCTGAGCAGGGGAGGCCCTGCTGGAGGTGGGCTTCCAGGGCACCCAGGGTCCAGCACGCTCCTGGCCCAGCCCTGGGAAGGGTGCTGGCTCTGCGGCGGAGCCCACTCCTCCGGGCCCAGGATGAGGGGGCGGCAGGAGCCTGCTGAAGGCCCAGCCCCTCCAGCCCTGACGAGACATGCATTTTTACAAACAAAATGTGCCCACCTTCCACCACCCAGATCCTCTTTCCTTGACTTTAAGTTGCCGACCTAGCCCAGCCTGCTGGTCCTGGGTCTCACCTGTGTGACTGCACCAGCCCTGCAGACCTTCTCCATGGTGCTACCCCTTGCTTGTACTCTCCCTCAAAAATCCTGCTTTCCACGTAACAGCCAGAACAAGCTTTTAAAAGCAGAACTCAGCACCCTGCTTAGAGCCTCTGAAAGCTTTCTCCTGAACTTAGATGAGATCCAGAGTCCTTCCGTGACCTGCGAGGGCTTATTCGGTCTGGCTCCGGTCTCTTCTCTCACTTTCTAGTCACGTTGGCTACAAAGTCGGTGCGTACCAACCCTTTCTGCCTCAGGACCTTTGCACTTGCAAAGGAAGGAAGGAAGGAGGGAAGAAAGGGATTACCTTCAGGTCTTCGTAGGTGTCCGCCGAGAGCTTGGTGCTGTTCATGTTTAAGCTGCAGAGACTCTTCATGGCTGTCCAGGGACAGACAGACAGACACAGTCATTAGGTCAGTGGGACCCCACAAGGGGCAGTTGCAGGTACAGGATGGAAAAGCTGGGGGTGGACTGAGTTGCTGAGGCCTCTGGTTAGGAGATGGGGTCGGGGAGGTGGGGTTTCAGAGGCACAGCCCGGGACCACTACGTACAGAAGGTCTATTTCAGGCAGGAGCTGATCTGAATTGGGCCCACGTTCTCCTCCTGCCCTCTGAGCCTCTCTCCCTTCTGGTCCCTCTGTCATGTCCCTCCACTGCCTGTACCCCAAATGTCCCCAGAACTTGCCTGCCGCACTGCAGACAGCGGACCCCGCTGTGACTCTAAACCTCATCCTCTCTGCCCTCTGTTACCCCGTCACCTGCCTCCAGCCACTCCCAAGCCACCCAGAACGTGCCGACGACCTTGCAGGAGTCATGCCCACTGCCCAGCATGCCTCCCCCTCGGTCAATTCCTACGTATGTGTCTCTCACCCCCAGATCCAGTCACCTCCCTGGGAAGCCTTCCTGGATTCCTCCCAGCTGAGGCCCAGGGCCTCTCATCTAAACCAGTGGACCTGGAAATGGGAAATGCAGATTCCCAGGCTCGACATCACCCAAGATTGGAGTTTAGTAGATTAGGGTCAGGGTACAGAAATTGACAGTTCTAGGTGCCTCGAGTATTTTGTGGCTCCTTCTACTAGGGCGGTGCTTTTCAAACTTTAATGTGCCTGAGAATCACCCAGCAGTTTGTTACAGTGCAGTTTCTGAGTCAGCAGGTCTGGGGCAGGCCCGATAATCTGCATTTGTAACCAACTCCCGGGTGAAGGCTGTGGCTGTGGCTGGGGCCGCAGCTGCTGCGGCGGGTCAGGGGAGCACGATCGCCCTCAGGGGCTGTGACAGCGTCGGGAGGGCACAGGCTGGGCCTCACTCATTCTTCCTTTTTCCTCTAGAGTATCAGCTCCACGAGGGCAGGGGTATTTCCGCCTGGCATGGAGGAGGAGCTCCGGGGGCACACAGCACGGTGCGTGAATGGAGGAAGGCATGAAGGGATGGATGGACGGACTCACAGCTGAGGGCCAGCAAGCCGGCGTCGGTGACAGGCGTCTCGCACAGGTTCAGCACCTGGAGCATCGTGAGGTGTTCCGACAGGAGCCGCAGGCCGGCGTCTCCAAACTGTGGGGCAGAGACCTTCTCAGCCTGGACACTGACGCTGGCCTCCCCGGGGCACCCGGGGCGATGACCCCGAGGCGGGGGCAGCGGTGGAGCAAGGAGACAGGACAAAGCCCAGGCCCGGGGCCCATGGCCTCCATGCCTCAGGGCCTGGGCCACTCTCGCTTCTCTCCAGAGACTCCAGTGCCCGGACCGGGTTCACATCCAGCTTCTGCTGGTGCCGTGGACCAGACAAGGGCCCCCGTGGAGTCGGTGTTGCCATCTGTCAAGGGTGGCTTTGAACTCAGTGACTCGTGGCTACTAGCAGGAGCCGAGGTGGCCCTTCCCTGGGCGGGACAGTGGGACAGCAGGGCAGCCGCCCGGGTTCTCTTCTGCGAGACGAGGGCGTCGGCAGGGCCTGCACCTCACAGTGGAGCGGAGACCACACACGCTGGTACGTGTTTAACAGCCCAGTCGGTACGAAGCACGGGCAGCGAGCACTGTGCGCTGTGGTCATTATTACAAGGAGGAGACCCAGCAGCCGCCTGCACGCCCCCTGGGCAGGGGTGTGAAACCTGTGTCACATGTCAGCTGTGCCAGGCATGTCCCTGCTCTGGGCCTTGGCGACTCCAACTGTGGGACGGGCCACTGGGCTTCACGAGGGGCTAAACCTTCTCTGGCCTGGGACCCCCTGGGGGACGTGGGCGCTGTGCCGTGGAGGGGGCGTGGTGATCAAGCGACTGGACCCGTGGGTTCTGGGCAGAAACCCAGCCATGGAGGAGGGTGCGGGGCAGGTCTGGGGCAGGGGTGCACAGTGGGCACGGAGGAGGGCGCAGGGGGCAGGGGGCAGGGCAGGTCTGGGGCAGGGGTGCACAGTGGGCACAGAGGGCACAGGGTGCAGGGTGCAGGGCAGGTCTGGGGCAGGGGTGCACAGTGGGCACGGAGGAGGGCGCAGGGGGCAGGGGGCAGGGCAGGTCTGGGGCAGGCGTGCACAGTGGGCACGGAGGAGGGCGCAGGGTGCAGGGTGCAGGGCAGGTCTGGGGCAGGCGTGCACAGTGGGCACGGAGGAGGGCGCAGGGGGCAGGGGGCAGGGCAGGTCTGGGGCAGGCGTGCACAGTGGGCACGGAGGAGGGCGCAGGGGGCAGGGGGCAGGGCAGGTCTGGGGCAGGCGTGCACAGTGGGCACGGAGGAGGGCACAGGGGGCAGGGGGCAGGGCAGGTCTGGGGCAGGCGTGCACAGTGGGCACGGAGGAGGGGGCAGGGGGCAGGGGGCAGGGCAGGCCGTATGTACCTGAGTGGACCACAGGTTTAGCTGCTTGAGAGAAGGCAGTTTGATGAGGTGCTCAGCGCAGGCACTGGTTACGTTGGTGAAGGCCAAACTGAGGTTCTCCAGGTTTCCGAAGGAGCCAGAGCTCAGCAAACGAGCCAAGTCAGCATCCTGCAGACAGGACGGGCAGGCGGGGTCTCAGGAGGCCTGGGGCTGCCAGTAGCTCCCCGAGGCCCTGAGCCTCCCCTCCCCAGCCCCACAGAAAGCTGTGGCGGGGAGGAGAGCATGGTCCAGTGGCTTGGGACAAAACGGGGTGTCAGGGAGGGCACGGCTGCCTCCACGTCTCCGTGGTGGCAGCTGCCTAGCTGGAGAAAGCCCTCGGAGCTGTGACTCACAGCCTGAGTCACCAGTGGGGTGTTCCGAGGCCACGTCCCTCCCACAGGCGTGTGCGTGCATGTGTGTCCGACCGTCTCACTTTCCCAGGCGGGAGCTTGCGCCTCTTTCCCACCCGCAAACACTGAGGCCCTTTCAAGGAGTATGTGAGCACTAGACTCTGAGGTCATTGAGGGTCCCTTCCATTTTTGTGATAGAATCCTTGAGTTTTAGCTGCCAACTGGCTGCCCTGGATTAAGGCTAATCTCCCAGCTAGGTGGGGCCACGTGCTAAACCTGGACAACGTGTCCCGCAGAACTTCCAGGAAGGTCCTTAAAGGGAAGGGGTGTGTTCCTCTTTGCCTCTTCCTCCTTCCTCCTGGCGTGAATGGAGATAAGATGGATGGAGTTTGAGCAGCCAGTTTGGACTATGAGGTGGAAGCTATGTGCCAAGGACAGTGGGGCGGCAGGATAGAAGGAACTAAGATCCCTGAAGACCTTGTAAAACGGGGACGGAAAGAGGCACCAACCTGATAGGCTTCTTGCCATAAAATGAACTATCAGCACAATTTATCTGGTACGTGAATCCTCAACGTATCTGAGCTATCATTGTCATCATTATGAATAACTGGCAACATATTAACATTAATATCAACAATAATCTTTATCATAATGTTTGGTTTCCTGCAACCCAGTTCCCTCCTAGGCAGGGAAGTACCACAGGGTCCCTGTTCACCTCCTCCCATCACCTCCAGCAGACACTGTCTGCTGTTCCCCACCAGGGAGGATAACCCGCTTCTTCCCTCCCAGCCCTGCAGGAGAATGAAACCAACTCACTGTGGACTTGGAGGGCAGTGTTAGCCTGGTGGGCCCGCCTTTCCTTTGCTGCAACAGAAGTCAGACTGGTTACGACCCGCTTTTCCCTGAGCCCTCACCTGGTACCCGCGCCTCCAGTAACACCTCTCATGGCGCTGTTTGTATTTCTTGGTAGTGGCAGGCGACATGGTGGTCTTTGTCTCAGGGGCAGACCCCGAGGCCAGGTCTGAGAGCAGGTGGTTTATCAGAGAGGCGATCCCAAGAAACCCCAGCAGGGGAGCGGGGAACTGAGACCACAAAGGCCCCTAAAGGAAGAGCCTGTGATCACCCCAGCTACCCCTGGGCCTCTGGGAAATGGTGGCAAAGTCACATCTCACAGAGAGACCCCACCTCTCCCGCCAGTCACTGGTTGCGAGCTGCTCCAGGAGACCAGGGGGCGTGAATTCTCCACCCCTTCTGTCCTGCTGCGCCCGTGGACAGAGAAGGCCCTTTGGCCAGGAGGTACGGGTGCTGGCATTCGGAAATCAAGCCCTGTGCCCTGAAATGAAGGGCCTCAGGGAAGTGGGGGAGGGAGGGAGGAGGGGCACAGACAGCCACTGCCAGGCTTGGCTTGGAGGGTACATAGGATGTGGCCGTGACCAGGCCCATATGGGCTGTTTGACTTTGGGCCACAGACTCAGCCTCTCTGATCGTCTGGAAAGTGGCGGGTGGCAATCTCGACCTCTCTGGGTCTGGAGGAGGAGTCAGTGAGGTGGAGGCCCGCACAGGGGCCACGGACCCTGGGCTCTGCCCTGCTCACTGCAGCCACGCTCTCGCTTCTGGGCAGGGGAGCCCCGGAGCCAGCCGGGCAGTCGGGCAGCCGGGCAGCCGGGTGCGGACTCACCAGCTCCTTGAGCTCCCGCTGCCGGTCGCACAGCTGCTCATACATGCGCTTCCCCACGCTCGTGCTCTCCAGGGTCGAGATGATCTGCAGCTGCGTGTCGTTGTTGTCGATGATGTTGTATTCCAGCATCAAGCATAGGATCTGCCAAGAGCCGGGAGGCGAGTTACCGCCAGCCCGAGACTCTGGGCGGGGTGGTCCTCGAAGGCGCGGAGGCCTGAACCCTCAGCCTGTCCCAAGAGGAGCCCCTCACGCCTCAGGAGGCGGCCAAGCTCGGCACACCCACGCGTTCCCAGGTGTTGTTCTCTCCCCACTCTCTGCACTTCCGGCTGTGCGATGCTGGGGGGATAGCCTGCCCCAGTGTGCCCTCTGTGTAACGGGAACATTGGTGCACACACACTCAGCGCGTGGGAGCTCCTGGTTAACGCTTGTGGGCACGATGCACGCCGGGCCCGTATGGCCTGGTAGAGCCCGAAAGACACCTCTTTCTATCCCTTGCTTTTCCACGGAAAGCTCTGGGAATCAAACTCTTTGATGTTCTCCCTGCTGAGAGGTGAAGTCTAATTCCCATCCCCTTGACTATGGGCCTGGCCTCGGTGACTCACTTCTTTTTTCCTTAAAAAACATTATTTATTTATTTATTTATTTGACTGCACTGGGTCTTAGTTGTGGCACGCCAATCTTCAGTTGCGGCATGCGTGTGGGATCTAGTTCCCTGACCAGGGATTGAACCCATGACCCCTGCATTGGGAGCGTGGAGTCTTAACCACTGGACCACCAGGGAAGCCCCGGGGACCGACTTCTCATGGCCAGAAAGTGGCAGAAGTGATGCCGCCTGACTTCTGAGGCTGAGTCAGGAAAAGAGATATAGCTTCTGCCAGGTCTCTTTGGACAGTGGCTCTGGAAGCCCCAGGCTTCTGGGGACTTTGGGGGAGACAGAAGTGACATGAGTGCCCGGGGCTGGTGTGTGCTCCTCGGTGAGTGGGAAGGCTACGACCAAGGCTGCTGTGTGGACGGCGGCCTGGCAGCCCCAGCTGCTCCAGCCTCTGCTGGTTGAGTCCCCTCAGGCCAGCGCCAGACACGTGAGGGAAGCAGCCTTGGGAGGACCTAGCCGCCCCCCATCTGACTGCGACCCCATGAGACACTCAGAGTGAGAAGTGGTCAGCTGAGCCTAGTCAAGCCAAGACCCATAAGCAAATAAATGAGCATTTTTGTCTGAAGCCCCCATTTGGGGGTGGTCTGTTCTGCAGCAACAGACAAATGGAACAGAAACCTGCCCGATCGATCCCTTGGACCCACGTGGATCAAAAGTGAAATTAAAATGAAATTAGCAGATGGTTTGATGAAGGTCTCCCGCTCCCGCTAAGCTCAGGAGGGCTGGGGCTGTGCCTGCCTCGTCTGCTGCCGTGTCCCCAGCTCTTGTAATAACTTGGGGCTCCTAGAAGCTCCTAGAAGGTGCTCCATCAACAAGGATGGAGTCCTGGGAGAGTTGGCAACCTTACCAGGGACTCGGGCCAGCTCCTTACCTCCACCATGGTCTGGTTCCCCCTCAGCGCCAGGAGCATGCAGGGTCCCAGCTTGTTTTCTGCCAGGGAGAGCAGGAATTTTTTGGTCTTGTAACAGGAGCCCATGAGGATGTGCACCTGTGAGGAGAGATGGGCCAGGTGAAGAGCAGTGACCGCCGTGGACTGTGGCCGCGGTGCCTGCCTTCTGCATGCTGCAGGGATCGTGAGACCAGAAGACACTGATCAGACACACCCCACACCCAGTCTGGAGACACTGCATCTGAAACGATCACCAGACTCTCCCCGGGGGATCCAAAGGACCCCTCCCTGACACCGGCTCCCATGTGGATGAACCTCGAGGACGCTGTGCTGCGTGAAGTAAGCCGGTCACAGGAGGACATATCCTGTAGGGTCCCACTCGTGGGAGGGATCTAGGGTCAGGCTACAGAGGCAGAAAGGAGAAGCGGGGGTGGGGTGGGGTGTCGGGCGGGGGGAGCGTGTGGGGAGTTAGGACAGTTTCAGCTTGGGAAGATGGAAGTTTGGGGATGGACGGTGGTGACTGCAGAACACTGTTGGTACACTGGATACTACAGAACGGTACACTTAAAAGTGGTTCAGGTGGGCAGAAATCAACACAACAGTGTAAATCAACTATACTTCAATAAAAATAGTTTTTAAAATGGTTAAGGTGGCAAGCTTTATGCTATATATGTTTTACCTCCGCTCCGTACACACACACAAAAGCCCCCTCTCCCGTCCCCCTCGGGACTCTGCTGACATCTGGCCCTCTGGGTCTTGGCACTGTCAAACCTGGTGGAAACGTCTCGGCAGCCCCTGCTCAGGGTGCACAGGCCCACCCTTCACACGCAGGGCAGGGAACAGTACGGGGAGCCCTGTCTCCCCTTCCCAAGCCCCCTGTGAGTCCCAAAGGTATTCTGAGTGGTCGCCTGCCCCAGAAACCCAAGAGTTGGCAAATTCTGCTCCATCTTGGGTTATCTGCAGGGCGGCCATTAAGAAAAGTGTGTTTCTTTCTGGTGCATCTGGAGATGGGTGCCCAAGGGCAAGGGTCCCCAACCAACAGCTGGGAGGCCCAAACACCTGGTGTGCTCTCCCCCGACTTCACATTAGAGCCAATGCCCTTCTGCGGTTGGAAACGGCAGCCTAGTCAAGGGGACCTCATCCGTGCCATGTGTCTCCATGGAAACGACGCATCACCATCCAGGGGCTGCCTGCTTCCTTCCCCACGTATATTCTTTTCTGCTCCATCACCAACAACTCTGGCATACAAATGCAATCTCTCAGGCTGGGGAGCTGCCAGCTCCCTGACTTCTCTCTCTCACAGTCCCCGCACCAAGGGGCGGGAGGGGGGGGGAACCACGGGGCGTTGCCATGGTGAAGCTGTGACATCAGAGCAGAGAAGCCTGTGAGAGGTGGTGCAGGAAGGCAAGGCCAGCATTTCCAGGACACACAGGGCACTCAAAGGGGACACGTCAGGCAGCAGGCGAGGAGTGGAGAGCAAGTGCGTAAGGAAAGGAACCTAAAAATAAGCCCCTTTCCAGAGAGGATCCAGAGGCAGTGCTGGGGTCTGTCGTCACTGAGCAAACACTGCCAAGTTCACTGCGGAGAGCGTTATGAGCTGCTCACCCCACTGAACCGGCTACCCAGTAGGGATGAGAATAACCACACCCGTCACTTCTGCGCACTCACTGTGCGCTAGGCCCTGGCCCGGTGCCTTGCATATATTATCACAGGCAATCACCATGGTAATCCCGAGACGCCAGGACTACGCTCCCCGTTTCACAGACGAGGAAACCGAAGCCCTGAGAGGCAAGTTACTGATCCGAGGTCATCAGGCTAGCGTGTAGCAGGGTTGCAACCTTAGCCACGGCTGGCCTAGGCTTGCGCCTTTCTCAAGCTCTGGAACATGAGTGACTGTGGAACGGAGTGGTTTTGTCAGCAAGCGGGCTAGGTGAGGTTGCTGGCCGCCTAGAGGAGCATCTGCTCTGGGGAAGGGGCATCTGTGCCTCCTTTCACAAGATGGACACTCTTTGCTACTGGAAGAAGGGCCGGCTCTGGACAGCGTGGGCCTGGCCGAGGGAGGAACTTGGAGGCCGGAGGCCTGTGTGACCTCAGGCAAGCCACTGCACCTTTCTGTGCCTGTTTCCACAGAGGTAGTTAAGGGATAGGGCTGCCGTGAAGATTAAGAAAGGTCGTGCATGTGAGGTGTTGGTCACAGTGCACAAGGAAAGTAGCTGGAATCACCAAGGATGCGGTTATTGGTCTGGTGATCTCAGATGCCTCATCTCCAAGGTGGGCCGGTCATCCTGACCTTGGGGTATCAGGGCAAGGATCAGACGAGCTGGCGGATGGATCTGCAGTGCCTTCTAGGATACCTGTGCCCATTACGCGCTCAGTCCCTTGAACAAAGCAACGCGCTACAGTGAACCCGGTGAGCTTGGGCAGTTAACACCTGTAACGTCTGGAAGATGGGGTAATAGGAAGTGTCCCTCCTCACGCTGCTGGGGGAGCCTTTGGCTCGGGGCCTGCTCAGGTAAGAGATGAGGAAGTGACACTTGTGGCCGGCGTCACCATCACCATCTTCATCACCAGCATCCTTTCAGCCTAGAAATTCCAGGGCTGGTCCCAGCGGGCTCGGGGCGGCTCTCTCACTGGTCAGGGGAGGGGAAGCCAATGTGCCCGCCCGTGGCTCCGGTCACTCCCAACCCCGGCCCTCACGTACCATGCTGGCGAACAGCTCCCCGTCATCGTCGCAGGCCACCCCTCCGGGGCTGTAGAGCTGAAACCAGCCGTCCTTGCCGGCTCGCACGCTCAGCAGGCACGAGTGGACCTGCCACAGGGGAAGAGCGCTTGGTCAGCCCCTGCAGATCCATGATGACGGTGGCCCACGATCCACACACGCAAACGGCAAAGGCCCAGACAAGTCCCACAGTTAAGGAACTGGTTTAACTTAGTTTAGTCCAGACCCGCCCCCAGCCTTCTACTAAATTCCATGGAAGGCCTTTTGGGAAAAACTCTGATATCCATGAACAGGGGAACTCCAGCTCCTCGGGATGGAGGGCCGGGCCCTGGCTTGTTTAGTTGCCCTGAATAAAGCAAGTCTGTGGCCAAGCTGGGGTGGAGAGGCGCAAAGGGACCTCTGTGCCGCGCTCTCCTGCGCCTTTGATGGGGGCATTGTTTTCTCCTTTCTCTGTCTGGGTCTCTGTCCCCCTGTGTCCCCAGTTCCTCTCTCTCTGCTCTCCTTTCTCTCTGAACCTCTGCCTCACTCCCTCACTTTTGGGGCGTCTGCTCCTCCACCTCTGGGGGTCTGCCTGCTTCCCTACGTCACCCTCATGGGCGCTGTCCCCCGGCTTTGCCTCTGTCCCGCCGATCTCTCTCTCTCTCTCTCTGGGACCCTGACATCCTCTCCTTAGGAGAAAGGGTCTCTGTCCAGAGTGGGGGGCAATTTCAGTGCTGCCCGAAGCACAGCTCTCTCTCTGTGGCTCTCAGCTTCCTCCCCAGGGCTCCATGCGTCTGTGTGTGGGTGGCGTGTGTGCGTGTGTGCAAACACGTGTACACATGTGGGAGGAATTCCACATCCACCCCGGCCCCGCTGTAATTGCAGAGAGTGAAGGACGAGCTCCTGCCAAGAGTCACTTCCTCACAGATATTCAGTTGATCACAACCCACACACAAGTAAACAGAAAGCAGGGGCGGCGGGGCTTTGACCTTTCCCTCCGAGTTGGAAGACTATCGGACGCTAACTTAGCTACTTCAAGAAACAAGGAAGCCAGAGTATGAAACTCTGTTCAACAGATACAGCAGAGAATCTATAAGAAAACAACTATGGCTCCATCTGGGAGGGAGAAGGTGGGAGGGGAGAGGAGTGAGGAGGAGAGGGGAGAGGGGCAGAGAAGCAGGAGAGGAAATCAGAGCAGGAGGCGGGCGGAAGCGGGAGGCAAGGCTGGCAAGAGGGGCCTGCTGGGGGGCCGTGTCCTCAGCAGCCTCCCGGGTGTTACCCGGGCTGGGAAGTTTCCCTCCTGGCACTTGGCACTGCCGCTCCGCTCTGGGATGCAGCTGGTACCACTTTTATTCATCAACTTCAAAGTCGGTGTCTGAAATGAAGCCTCACTTTCCAGGGGAATTCTGAGACTCTGCCTTCACGCACGGCGAGGGATGGCTCAGGTTTAAGAAGAATGGAGACCATCGCTGGTGCCCAGACGTTTAAAAGCTCCCTGTCTACGGCTTCTGCCTGAGGATCGCTTTTGGAGCCAGGTGTAGAATCATGGTGTTTTAGAACTAGATCCTTCTAGATCCTTCTCGAACCAGGCTTTATAGTGTGGCCTCTTTAGAATATACTCTGGCTCCACCGAGCATAACTCCCTCCCTCATCCTCCGGCTCTGCCAGGGGTGCACGTGTCCACCTCTGTCCCTGCCTGGGAACCAGACCCCTCATGCCCCAGACTCCGTGTGCACAGAGAAGGGGCCTGAGCGCCTCAGGGCAGCCCCGCCTGGCCCACTGTGCACGCTGCAGGGCTGGCCCCTTCTGGAGCCTAACCATCCCTGGGTGAGGATTGGGCCTTGGCCAATGTACCAGTTGTGTGATCTTGGGCATGTAACCCCAGTTTTCTCAACTGTAAAAGGAGAGTAATTCCAATGTAAAATGGGGATGATGGTAGCACCTAGTCACAGGGTTGTTGTGAGGATTAAATGAGACATCGCACGTGCCTGACACAGCGAGAGCGCCCCGTGAAGGCTGCTGTTGCCATTACAGTGATGCAATGGAGAACGGCGTTGGGCGGGGGGGTGCCCAGCCCGCTCTGAGTCCCTGTTCACACACAGCGGCTCTGGGAGGGAAGGCTGCTGCCCTCTCCCTGAAGCCCAGCTGTTGCAGGGGCAGAGCGGCCCCTCGGGGAGGCCCTAGGCCACCATGCCCGGGAAATAAAACCCGGCTCAGATCCCAGCTCAGACATCTTCCCTGGCCCGCTGATACTCAGAACGGCAGGACCAGAGAGGATGAGCCGTATCTCAGAGCTGGTTAGGAAGCCCGGTGCCAGCCTGGCCCTAAATCATGGCCCGTGCCCTAAGGAGAAACAGCCGGTGGGAAACACCTCTGGGGAGCCTCCATTTACAGGAAAACACTGACATCACGGGCCAGGCTTGGACACTTGGGTTGGGGGCTGTGTTTACGCACAAGGCAAAGGAGCCTTTGTAAACTGTTATGGATGCCCGCGGGGGACAAGGGCGCCCTGACAGAGCCACATGCGCCCTGCTGCAGCCTGGACCGTGTGCCCGCGAGGGAGAGGGAGGCCTCACCTCTTGTCGCGGGTCTTCGGCGAACCTCTGAATCACGTACTTCAGTTCCCTGAAAGAGACGGCGTAGGGGCAGAGTCATGCCCAGGGTCCTGGCTCGGGTGGGCCAGGATGGGGGGCTGAGGACAGAGCTGGGGAGGGCCGGGGCACCGGCTGAGCTGGCGGGGTCAGGAGACGCCTCGACGGGCCTGGACACGCGTCTCGGGAGAGCTTCTGGGAGGAGCCATCCTTGCCTCCCAGAAGGCACGTGATGAGGACGGGCCGGAAGGAGGGCTGGCTGCTGGGGGACGCCCGCACGACAGAGGACACTCGTCCGGGAGGAAGGTAACAAGGGCGCTGCCCAAATACTCACTTGGTGAACTTCTCGTGTGCGAGGGCTCTGCAACAGAAACAAAGGGAAAACCGCAGTGAGCAGGGCGTTCGCAACAGCTCAGTGACCCAGGGTCTTTCCTCTGGGGGCGGCAGGCTTTCTGCCCGATTCCAGGAATGAAGAGGAAGTTGAGCATGAAACACCGACATCGTGTCCCCACTCGACATGACATGGATCAGAGGAACGGGAACGGGCTGAGCTGCCCAGGCCCCTGCTTACTCTAAAAGGAGGGTAATTCTAATGTAAAATGGGGATGATGGTAGGGCCTGGTCATGAGCACCAGGCTCCAGAGTACGCAGAAGTGGCGCTCTGGGTGGGGCACGTGAGCACGTCTGCATGTGGGTGCCAGGGACCCAGGTGTGCTTGTGAATTGTTCCACCACTAAGGCACGGCCGTGCTCATGACCACCACTCATCCGAGCGGCAACAGGGGACCCTTCTCAGGTCCAGTCGCCTCACGGGCCCACCATCAGGTGTATCCCCGCAGCTGTGGGAACAGCGACTGCAGCCAATGACGCCACTGCCCTCAGGAGTCGGATTTCTCCAGTCTCAAATCCTGGGGGCTCCAGGGAACAGCCGGCCCGGCAAATGGGGTAATTACTGAGTGTAATGCCCCCTTGGAGAGCCGCATTTCGTAAACACAGGGCTCCTTAGTCTGCTCTGGAGGCAGCCCGGGGCTGCCTCCTGGGGCCTGGCTTCTTCACAGCTATCAAAACAGGCCTGCAGGCATTTTAGGGCCTGGTGATTTAGACAAAGCCTTCTCCTCAGGCCATTATCCACCAGAGAGTTTTCTCCCTATTTTCCCGTGATAAATTCGATACTGGGATGAGGGCCAGAGAGACGGAAGGGTCCGTTCCTGGCCCAGCTCACTGTGGGGCATGAGCTAATCATTGTAATGGGGGTACTAAGGGAGCTTTCAGCATATGGCTGCGCAGCACATAAAGCCATTCCACACGCGTTATGTTTGGATTTTTACTCTGGCCCTCGGAGACGGGAGAGGCAGGTTTTCCTACGCCCATCTGACGCACAATAAACACCCCTGACGTGACCGCATGGGGGCTGGTGCAGAGGGCTTTGTACTCTTAGCTCAGTGAAGCCATCTAGCCATGCAAGCAGGTGATTTCCCCATTTTTGGGGGTGGGGGTGAGCCTCCTCGGGGTCCCACAGCTGAGGACCAACACCTCCATCTCCATCTCCCGCTGTCGTCTGTGGTGTCCCCCGGTGCGTCCCGTGACCTGATCGGTCCCCCTGCTAAGGCCGGGGTGGCCGACGGAGGTTGTCCTTTCAGGCCGGAGGGTGCTGGGGACGTGTGTGGGACTTACTCTTTGGGGAATGGAATGGGCTGAAGCAAGCTGGCCAGAGACGGTCTCCAGTCATCATAGTCCGACCTGGAACGAGAGGGGACAACGGTCAGGGCTGGTCTAGACGAGGGGAGGTTATTAATGGTGTGTTATCACACAGGGTCAAAGACGGGGCGAGAGTCTGGCAGAGATCACGTGGCACCGACTCTGCTCTGGTCACCTCGGCTCCCAGGGGCTCCGAGGGACAAGCAGCTGGTGTCTGCAGCGTGGCCGCGAGGCCTGATAAGCCTCTCCGGAGATTTCCCTGTGGCCACCGAAGGGGCTAGTCGCCCAGCTCCCCGGATTCCTCCTCCTCGCCACCACACCCAGGTTCCCAGACCCTTGTTCCTTCTATCTTCCAGAGCACGGAGGGCTGTCATGAGCTGAAACGTGGCCCCCTCAGATTCATACGTTGAAGTCCTAACCCCAGGACCTGAGCCCAGGAAGAGGTGACTGAAACGAGGTCATTAGGGTGGGTCCTAATCCAACCTGACTGGTGTCCTCGTAAGTGGAGATTAGGACACAGACACACACACGGGGATGACCACCTATAAGCCAAGCAGAGAGGCCTCAGACAAAACCAACACTACCCACACCTTGATTCCACAGTTCCAGCCTCCGGAACTGTGAGAAAATACATTTCTGTTGTTTAAGCCCCTTGGTCTGTGCTGGAACCTGGCCTAAGCAGAGGATGGCCCCGGACCCCAGACCTAATTTGTGGTCCTATGGGCCCGGGGCTCCCTGATGTACAGAATTCGCTGTTTTTTGTTTTGTTTTGTTGGCACTGCCGTGCGGCTTGTGCAACCTTAGTTTGCCAGCCAGGGATCGAACCTGTGCCCGCTGCGGTGGAAGCATGGAGTCCTAACCACTGGACCACCAGGGAAGTCCCAGAATGCATTGTTTTTCAACCTTCTTTTCATTCAGTTGGACCCCTCTGCCCCCCGCCGCCCCAAGGAGCTTTTTCAACCTTTTCCTTAATCGGTCTCTAAGTACACTCTATCTGTTAATATGCTGTATGTCTCTCTATACTTTATTCCAAAAAAGAGGAAGATCTTCTCACCCCCCAGAACAAATAATTCACCCTCACCAACAATGCACAGCTTAGATAACCCCAGCGTAGGAACTGTTCCCACCCCTCCTTCCTTCAAATAAAGTGATGATAAAGCGGCAGCCTTCAGAATCCAGCTCACACCCTCGAGTGTTCCGAGGAAAGATGCAAACGCCGGACACACAGAAAAGAATTCCCAGAAAAGCCTGCTGGCCTGAGATAAGTTCTGACAGTGGTACCTGCTGAGGGTTACTAAGCACTTACCAGGCCGGGCAGTGGGCACAGCCTGGCTCACTTAGTCCTCAGAACAGGCACTTGAGGACAAGAGTGTCACACCTGCCCTACAGGTGAGAAAGCAAGGGCCCTCGTGCCTCCTGAGTCAAGCAGCTAGGACGCTCAGAGCAAGGGTTCACAGCCAGGTCCTCAGACTCCAGGGCCTGGGGCTGGGTGTGTGCTTTACGCTGCCCATGGGCAGATGCGCACAGGGAGCCCGATTCAGGACGTGGAGACAGACCCCTTTCAACCTCATACCTGCGGTCATTGATTTTTGCAGCTGGCTTGTCTTCCCTCTAAACCCCTTCCCTCTTTCTCTCCTACCTGTCACTGACTGACTTATGGTTTCCAGAAAAATCTAAAAGTAATAGGAGCAAACAGTGTAGACAGCACCTGTCTCGAGCCAGGGGCTCTTCCAGGCACATACATGGATCAGCCCCTGTGTTCCTCCCAGAGACCTGGTAAGCTGGATGCGCCTGCCATCCCCATTCTACAGCCAAGAAAACTGAGTCTCGGTGAAGATAGGCACTGGCCCAAGGTCACACAGTCGGTAAGAGCTGGGGTTTGACCCCAGGAGCCTGGCTCCCGTGTCTGTGCTCCTACCCACCGAACAACACATCTCGTGGCCCCTGTCTCCACCTGCAGAGGCAGGCCCTGTTCCCTTTCTCAAAAAGGGCGCGTACGCATTTTTCTTTTGCTTTAAAAAAATATGTTCAATGTAGAAATGCCATTAAATACAGGAATCGCTACAGAGTGTTTAAATCACCCATAATCAGAGTGGGTGTCAGAGGAGCTGTGGCCGTGCCTGGTGTGTAGGCACCTGCTGGGCTCCCAGACAGACACAGCCCAGACCGTGGCTCACTCCAGAGGAAAGGGACATGATCAATGAACAGCATGTGTCACTGGGTCCAGGTGCTAAGCTCAGTGGGAGGCTGGGGCAGGGGTCTAGGTGAAAGCGTCTCCCCAGCCTGGAGCTCGGCCTCCTCAAGGCTCTGTCATGGCAGCTCACGCAGGACCAGGGGGAGGATGCAGGGGTGAAGGACGAGGCAGAGGCAGACGGACTTCCTTCCTGGCCTGGGCCCTGCCCAGCTCCAAGTTTGCAGTTGCTCCAAATGTCCGGTCTGACCATTTTAGCGTACATGGTGGGTGTGTTGGGCCGAGACTGGGAAGCTAGGAGCCCGGGGCCTGGCCAGGCCCAAGGGATGGGCGTGGGATCCCCGTGGCCAGCAGAGCGCCTGCCAGGAGCATCCTGAGAGTAGGGCTGGCCTCATGGCTGGCAGGCCAGGCTGACCTGGGGTGGAAGGGAGAGCTGCAGGCCGGGCTGTGAGAGGCCTGAGCCCACCTGCAGGAGGGACAGGATAGCCAGGCCTTCCTGGGCTCAGGGAGGAAGGCGAGAGTGAACCAGGTGCCTTAAGCATCCTGAGGGCCTCTGACAGGCCTCAGGTGTCAAGCAGCACACATTTAATCCTATAAGCCCCATTTACAGATGAGAAATGGAGGCCCAGAGAGGTCAGGACACCTGCTGAAGATCACAGAGCTCATGAGGGGAGAAGCTGGACTTGAACGAGGCTCCGTGAGCAGGAAATCCAGCCCTCTGGCCTCGGGCTGCTCTCCACGAGCGGTTTAGAGCCTACATGGCTGAGGACTTCCTTTCTCTTGCTTGGTGGGGGGGGGGGGCGGGGAGTGCGTAGGTGACACCAGAGACAAGCTGGGCCGGTGAGGGGTGGACGTGGGAAATGAGGGCAGAGTGGTTCCGAGGATTTGGGGCGGCCGCCTTGGCCCGGCAGAGACAATGCACACTTGGTAGAACTGTAACCCAGCTTGACAGGTGCTGTTAAACCAAAGCTCTGAGCTGTCCCGTGGACAAGGTGCTTCCTCCAAGCAGACCATTTCCCCGATTTCACGGAATCTTCTGCATGGCGTGGGGAGAACACACCAGCCCGAGGGCACGGGGGCCAAGCGAGCCTCTGAGAAGCCGAAGCCCCAGCACACGGGTCTGGGACCGGCCGCCGGCCTGGCCCTGACGGCTGTGTGCTCGCAGCGCCCGCCCTGAATCCTGGCTCTGTCACGGCCACAGCCTGGAGAATGCCGTGTGTGGCTCCCTGGGGTGGGGTGCTGGTGGGGTCCTCAAAGGGGCCCCTGGGGGTGAGCTAGGGCACAGCGAGGCCTGGGAGACCAAGGGGAGGTCCATGGCCTTTCTAGAAGACCAGGAGCGAGGCACCTAACGCAGCCCAGGGCTCCAGAAGGGCGTGTCAGGGACACAGCTCATTCTGCTTGGCTGCTGCCATCACACGCACAAGTATCTGCTCCCTCAAAAGGCAACTAGCTGGCCCAGGGATTAAAATCCAAGGTGAGAACTGAGTGGCCTTTATCTCTGAAGCTGGGGATCCGGGCAAATCCCCCTTCTCTGCCTCGTCATCCCACCAGGGACCTTCCAGGGCTGTAGGCAGATCCACTGGCCTCAAATGCTCCAGGGAGTGTCTGGGTTCTACAGAGTGGCCACAAGCCCCAGGAATCTGCATCTGAAATTTTCCAAACTGACCAGTCCATCTATACGCATACATACACTATAAATACACACACATATGTGTATTTCTGCTGCTCTGCAGACCTCATCTAAAACCCTCGCCAGAAGCCCGAGCACGGAGATGCTGACCGTGGGAATGGGGGTACCTGTCCTTGCCGTAAGCCTGCAGGGTGCCAGGTGGGGTGGCGAACGCGTGGCACACACGAATTCACTGAATTCTCGAGGCAGCCCTGAGAGCCAGAACGCACTGACAGACGTCACTATCCTTATTTCACAACTGGGAAACCGAGGCCCAGAGAGGCGGACTCATTGTCCAAAATCATACCATCAGTTGAATGGTGGCGGGGAAGATTGGACCCCAGTCTGGCTGACATTCAACCAAGGAGGTGAGGTGGTCCTTCCACCCCCGCCCCCAGGCACCCAGCTCCCGCCCCCGAGTCCCACTGGGAAGACAGCGGCTGGCAGCGGTGGTGTCTGGGGCCTGAGGACCTGCATGAGGACAGAGATGCTGACTGGGCTCCAGTCCACCCCACCCCAGAGCCTCCTCAGACTCCCCAGCCACACTCACGGGCTTCATCCTGGCCACGCGGTCGCCAGCAACCTCCTTCTCCATCTCTCCGCCTGTTGGAGGCTATTCCAGCCACTCCTTGTCCGTCAGGGTCTCCAAGCCCCCAGACAGTCCCTGTTCCCTGCACTGAACTCCTGGTGTTTCCGCTCAGCAGAGCTGCACTATCTGGCTGAGCCAGTCCTTCACGGAGCAGGGCGGTCCTGGGCGGTATCCCCAGCACCTGCCTTCTACATTCTAGTCACTACCATGCTTCCCGGGCACGAGGACAACCCCAAGTCCATCTGCATTTTCCCTAAAGGCCCCGAGGGGTGAGGCGTCTTCCAGCTGACCTCCAGCCCACCGAGGCCTCTTTTAAAATCCATGTGTTTGCAAAAGTAACAAGTAGCCAGATTCAAGCTGATCAGAAAACAGGGGATGTGCCCATCTCCCATCTCTCCCTCATGATGGCGGCTCTTTTCTCTTCCTGGACGGAGGGGCATCCCTTTGCCTGTGGCCACACGTGTGCCAGGAGATTCCCACGCTCCGTCCCACCGGGCGGGCAATGTCGCTGCTTTTAGAACTTGGTGCTACTCAGATTCAGAGGGAATGTGAGCAGGGGGCGTTGGGTCCCCAGCATTTAGCATAGAGCCTGGCCCACCTGGGTGTGCTGTAAGTGTCTGATGAAAGAATGCATAAATAAGTGGGTAAACAAATGTGTGAGCCGCACACACGTGCCCAGGAGGTTAAGAGCTGGAATCCGAACCACTATAGGCCAAACCTGCTCTGTCCAGCTCCCAAAGGCCACATTCTTTCCACCGTACCACCCAGCTTGGGCCTCACAGGCCGATGATCTCAGAGTCAGCCTTGACCTGTGCTGGGAATAGTTTTCCTTTTTTGAGTCTCCCAGGGAACATTTTGCAGTTTACGTTACTTTCCAAAGGTGTTAAACTCTAACTATTTGAGGGCCCTCTGATGGGAACACAACTAATCAGGGCCCCTGTCCACTCTCTCGGGATGGAGCGGTGCCCGCCTGCTCCTGTGGACACGGTCTGCCAGGCTGGGCCCAGGCTCTAAGCATGGCTTCTTTGGCCCCCACAATGCACTGATAGGACCCCTCAATTCCACATTAGAGCCTCTGTCCTTCCATTCTTTACACATTATTCTCATCTGGGGAGCCGTCCTATTGATAACAGCAGTCCACTCTCACCAAGTCCTAAATTCTCCCAACAGCCCCTCTGAGGAAGACACCCATTTTACAGATGAGAAAACTGAGGCCCAGAGAAGCCAAGAACACTGCCTGCAGTTACACAGCAGACTAAGCCCTATGGCCGCATTTCCTCGATTCTCAGATGCACGCTTCTTGCAAACTGAGTCTGCACTGAATGCCATATTCATGGTTTGTTTGTTGTTTTTTTCCCCCTCTTAAAGTGCTGTTATTAAATCGATGATGTGTCTTACTCCCAACGGTACCTTAAAATAGAGGAAACACAGTTGTAGTCAGAAAGTGTACCAACTCCCATCTGCCCAGTGTCCATGCCTGCAAGATACCTGCTCTGTGCTGGGGCCCAAAGCCATGCCCTCTAATGGCTGGGGGGCAGCTCGACTCAGAGAGGGTGGGTAACCAGCGCAAGGTCACAAGCTAACACTGGCACCCCTGGGCCCTGAACCCGGCAGTCTGGCTCTGAATCTGTGCTTTTTCCAACGTATCATGCTTCGGAGCACTTTGAGCTGCTGGGGTTTTGCGGATTTGACACATGTGAGGCCCTCCAGTGGGCCAGTGACTCAAGCAGGCAGCAGAGTTAGAGAAGGAAAGCCGCTAGAGAAAGAAGTGATCAGGCCCAAATCGTGCTCTGCGCTCCCCCAAGGTGAAAAAGGCTTCTGGACGTATAAACCTTGCTTCGTGGAGATCTCCGGGTGGGGCGGGATGTGCTGCCCTGAGCAGTGGTCAGGAACACCGCCCAGCGCCCAGCAGGCAGCCTCTGATGGGCCCCCTGACCCCCACCCATGACCTGGCAGCTGAGCAATGCAGGCAGGCAGGAGGTCTGGAAGCAGATCAGGAAGAACAGAGTCCTCATTCATGAGCATGTTTATGAAGAAGGAAAAAAAATGTGTGTCAACTGCATGATGAAACTCAAGCCCTTAGCGCTTAATGAGAAATATGAGTCAGGGCCCGGACTGGCAGAAGGTCTGGGAGTTCCAGGTGTTTGCGGAAAACAGCCGGAGTCAGGGGCTGCGGGAGGAGAGCTGGGCCCGGCCAGATGAGGAGGAGATGTGGGCCGCGGCTGGCCGGTCCCTCAGTGGGCTGACCGCCACCCTGGGAGAAAGCGGGGACTCCTCCAGCCTTAAAGAGACTGAGATGTGTTCTTGGAGATGCTCTCTGAGCAGAATTTTGAATCTGCTTTGGGTGGGGATATCGCTAATCGCGGTCGTGCCCTCAGCTGGCCTTGGCTGCCGGAACCACGGGAGGCCTCCCCCTCTCCTCTCCGGGGCCAAAGCAAGGGCAGAGGAAGAGTTTGGGGATGCTGCATCCAGAGTCACCTCCAAGCATGAGAAGCCACCGCGTAACGTGTACGCCTGTGTGTGCACACACGTGCTCACCTCCACAGACACCACAGGCCTTGCTTTTAGAGCACGAACAGGGGCACCCCTAGGCAGCTCTCATTCACCAGCTCACCAGGCAACCGGCAGGTAGCCTCCACCCTCCGGACCACGAGCGCACTCCGGGCAGCACCCCGTTCATGAGAGCAGAACGAACGCCACAGAGATGAGCGACAACGACGCAGGGACTCAGTGTGACCCCAGCAACACCGACGAGCCCCAGGAGGCAGGACCCCCCAGATCGAGGGGCTCTGGTGCCCTGACATTAGATAAGCACCGGGCATCAGTGAGACGCGACCATGCCGTCATGCCCCCAACCCCTTGGAAAAGCCCATGTGCCACCACCAACTGCGCCGGGCAATGCCCATCCCTGCAAGTGGAGCCAAGTCCTGTTCTTTTTTTTTTTTTTTTTTTGCGGTACACGGGCCTCTCACTGTTGTGGCCTCTCCCGTTGTGGAGCACAGGCTCTGGATGCGCAGGCTCAGCGGCCATGGCTCACGGGCCTAGCTGCTCCGCGGCATGTGGGATCTTCCCAGACCGGGGCACGAACCTGTGTCCCCTGCATCGGCAGGCGGACTCTCAACCACTGCGCCACCAGGGAAGCCCCCAAGTCCTGTTCTGAAGGACAGAGATGGTGGGAGCAAGTGGGGGAGGCATCTGCTGGGTTCTCCAGGCCCAGCTGGTCCACAGAACTGCAGAGTTCAGCGCGGGGCGGAAAGGAGTGGACAGCAAGGCCCTCCGCCTGGGGCTCAGCACCAGGCGCACACAGTCCGTGACGGGTCTGGGGTGTGAATGGTGGAACTGAAAGACCTTTGGGGGTCAAAGACTAAGACCCCCTCCATTCTAGAGTCACACAACTGAGGCTCGGGGAGGGGCAGGCATGGCCCAAAGCACCCAGCTCAGAAGCACCACTCAGAGCAGACCGGGTCTCCGGCTCCGGCTCAAAACTCCTCCCACCAGCCAGGTGCGTGGAGCCTGATCCGGATGCCATGCTCCCTCCCCCGCCCAGCGGATGAGGCTGCATGGGGGCAGCTGCTGGAACTTGACGGCAAGTAGACACCACACACGCGAAGCGTGCATGGGTCGTGTGACACAGAAACACACCCACACGCTGGCTCAGGGGCATATCTACACACACAGAGAACATACACACACACTCCAGCTCTTGTGCACAAATGCTCATACCCACACGTTGCACTCAGAGCCACTCATGCACAGAAGTAGCACAAGCACCCGGACACACCTACACTTGTGCACTTAGACTCACAGGCGCTCGAAACACACATACTGCCCCTATAGAGAAATCCACATCCCTCCCATATCCAACTCCTACACGTAGACACACAGAAACTCGGGCAATCACCCATATGCTGTTATGCCCTCATACATCCAAAGCCATGTATACTCACACAAGGACAATTACAGATTCAGAACGAGCCCACACCCTACACAACACGCAGAGGTGTCCACACACTCACAGACATACTCGGGCCCCGTGTGCTGAAGCACATCCTGGCAGGCGTATGCACTCACACATTCTCAAACTCATGGACACAGGTGTAGACATCATGCTCGTGCCTATACCCTACACACGTGTCCAGATCCTCGAGCACACACGTACACACACAACCCTGCATGCACACACCCCAAAACAAGTGCCCTCATACCCTACATCTGCATCCTGTGCACCCACACTCAGCACGCCCACCCTTGCACGCCTCCAGCCAGCTGCAAGGCCCCTCCCCAGCCCGAGGGTACCAGGCAGGCCGGGGGACACTCACAGCAGCTTGAGGATCTCCACGTAGCAGCCGAGCGTGCGGTCGGCCTGGGGGCCCAGCTCGATGCTCATGGTGCTGCAGGCGGGGCTGACCATGAGGCAGTCGATGAGGTTGGGTTCGCTGTCGTTGCCCACGCTGGCCGTCAGCGCCGGCTTGGCAGTGCTGGCGGGCTCCACCTCCACGTGGATCTCGCTGGAGGCCACGACCACCGACTTGAGCCGCGCCTCGGACAGCGTGGCTTCCTGAGACACCAGGTCCGGGCTGGGGTGCAGGAGGCGCAGAGGTAAGGTGGGCTTCCGGTCGCAGGGCTGCTGGCAGCCGTTCCGGATCTCCTTCAGGCTGGGGGAGTTGTCGCGGCTGGGGGAGAGGTGGAGAGGGGCGTAAGTGCGGGCCCTGGGGGCGGGTCACAGAGGCCGCGAGCTGCCATCTAGTGGCTGCTTCCAAGCGCCAGGCTGCACGCGGCTAAGTGTCCCCGGAACCCCACGGCGGTGCGATGAGCTGGTGCTACTGTATCCCTCCCCACCAGCGAGGAGACAGGCTCCCTCGAGGCCTGCAGACAGGGAGAGGTGGGGATGGCATCCAAACCGGGCTGCCTGTCATCGAGGCACGTGCTGTAGTCCCAGCACATAGCAGGCGGTCGACACATTTGTGGAACGAATAAGTGATGTTAACCTCTACACAAGACCTCCCCCAAGATGCCTTCCCTGGCCACCTTCCGGACACACCTATGAGACCTACTAGCGATTTTGCTTCTAGTTGCTTCCTCTGGTCTAACTGCCCCCTCCCCCTAATGTCCTCGGGGCAGGGCCCAGGCCCCACCTCTGCGGCCCCATCCCTGCTGGGTGAGAAAGCTCAGCTTCTGCCCTCCACTGGGAACACCCTTCAGAGGGATCCCAAACCCCAGATGCTAGTCCCCTGGAGTGTGCACGTCCCTCCTGTCTGCAGCACCGCACCGCTCTGGGCTAACCCCCCACCCCGCCCCTTGCAGCATCTTCACCGCCTAGAGGAACGATGCTTGTGCAGGGGGTTAACGGGTGTTAGCTGAGGAAAGGGCGCTATGGCATCACTGAGGTCACATGTGTTTGGGAAATGCTGGGCCTCTTTACAGCAGGACTTGTCAGAGCTTTGAGTCTGGGTAAAGCGCCTCCTCACTGGGTGCTTCCAAAAATTACGGGGAGGCGTGCGTCAGGACAAAGGTGACTCCAGCAACGGGCTTCCTTTGTTGGTGCCCCTGGGCTGCCACGGTGCTAAGTGCTATCACACAGACCACACAGACATTCTTAGATATCTCTGAATGGTAGGTATTACCAGGTGAGGAAAGATGCTAGCAGAGGTCAAATGGCTACCCTGATGACATGGCTCGTAAGTGGAGAAGACTGGGATTTTTTTTTTTTTTTTTTTTTTTTTTTGCAGTACGCGGGCCTCTCCCGTTGCAGAGCACAGGCTCCGGACGCGCAGGCTCAGAGGCCATGGCTCACGGGCCCAGCCGCTCCGCGGCATGTGGGATCTTCCCGGACCGGGGCACGAACCCGTGTCCCCTGCATCGGCAGGCGGACTCTCAACCACTGCGCCACCAGGGAAGCCCGAGGACTGGGATTTGAAACCAGGTCTCTGAGTGCGTGTCCAAGATCCTGCATGATCCCATGCAGGTCCTCCTCCCCCACAAAGTCTTCCCTGATTTCTTCCACCCGCCGCTCTCACCCTTCCTGCCCCTGGGCCAGAACCTTCCACCCCTGGCTGGACACCAGTGTCCCTTGAGGCACTTCTAAACATCCTAATGTCCCATTAGGTCAGAATCTCTAGGGTGGAGTCCAGACACCAGTCGTGGTTAGGGCTCCCTGTGTGTGCAGTCACGGTTGAGCCCACTGAGGCTCCAAGAGACTCAGAGCACGATGATATGATCACAAACAGCTGCTCGTCCAGTCCTTCCCTAAATGGGCCACACGCAGGCGCCTGTGCTTCCAAAGAGATGCGCGTGCTCCTTGTGCACGAGGACTGGCTCAAGCACAGGACTCACACCCAGTGTGCTCAGAGGGCCTGAGTTTGTCCAGCACGTGCCACGAGCCAGGCCTGAGCTGAGCCCACCAAGGATGTTTGATAAATACACTTTAAGCTTTGCTGGGGAAAAACAAAACCCTTTAGCTAAACTCCCAGAATTCTGTGCCTGATGGAAAATTGTGTGTGGTCCGGTGGAGGATGCGGTGTAGTTACTCAGAGCTAACTTGCTAGCCAGTGCTCAGTTCCATCCCCTTTGCCTTTGCTGGGATTTAGGAGTGGATTTTCAAGGCTGCTTGGCTCAGACTGGGTGATTTTCCAGCGAGCTATGCTAACCTGGGTCAAGTTGTCTGTTTTGTGCACAAGTACATCACGTACCCACTGAGAGTGCCGCAGATGGGCCCGGTAGACGGCACGGGGTTTTGTCTTCCAGGGGCTGACCAAGGGGGTGGGGTGGACCTGAGCCCAGGGAAGGTCTTGCATCCCTCGGCGTGATTTCCTGGGGGAGGTGAGGGCAGCACTTGGATCCCCAACTGCTGGGGGCTCCGAGGGGGCTGGGCTGTCCTGAGCAGGGAATCAGGGCAGGCCTGAGCGGCAGGCAGCAGGGCCCGCCCCGCCCTCCCCAGGCCTCCACCCTGGGCACCTAGTAGCAACCGCCGCCTCCTGGGATCCCCAAAGTTGTGCTTGGCCTCTGCAGAGGCAGCCAGAGGGGAGTCTGGAAACTGACATCCCATCAAGTCCCTTCTCTACTTAAAACCCATCGGCGGGGCTTCCCTGGTGGTGCAGTGGTTGAGAGTCCGCCTGCCGATGCAGGGGACGCGGGTTCGTGCCCCGGTCTGGGAGGATCCCACATGCCGTGGAGTGGCTGGTCCCGTGAGCCATGGCCGCTGAGCCTGCGTGTCCGGATCCTGTGCTCCGCAATGGGAGGGGCCACAGCAGTGAGAGGCCCACGTGCCGCAGAGAAAAAAAAAAAAAAAAAAAAGGAAAAAAAAAAAAAAAACCCATCGGCGACTGCAACGCCCTTAGAATAAAACCTCCACAACTGACGCGCAGGCACAGCTCCGCCACTCAAAGCATGGTCCCCAACCAGCAGCGGCGGCATTACTGGGAGCCTATGAGACAAGCAGAGGCTCAGGCCCTGCCGCAGACCCGCTGACATGACCCCGGGAGCAGCTCAGCACGGGAGGCGGAGGTGGGAGAAGCTCAGTGGTACAAGTCTCTCCGTGGCCTGGCCTTCCTCTCCAACTTCGTCTTCTGCCTCTGCCCCTCTCTCTGCTCAGGGCACACTCAGTTTTCTTCACTTCCTCCCTGCAGTGGAGTTTAAGAATGCAGAGTCCTGGGCCTGGCCCGGAAACGTTGCGTCCAGGAGTCTGCATTTTCAAGCAACACTTCAGGGGACTCTGAAGCAGGTGTTTAAGGACATGTAACCAATGGCAGCTCTATCTGCACTGCCGGGCCTTTGCACATGCCGTTCCCTCTGCCTGGAACATCTTGTCCTCTTGCCTTGCTGACAGCCAGCAGGTGTCAATTTAAATATCACCTCCCTGCAGAATCCCTTCCTCACTTCCCCCTAGGGCAGGGGTTCTCAACTCTGGCCACATACTCCACTTGCCTAAGGTGTTAAAAAAAAAAGAAAGAACCCGATGCCAGGGGCATCCCAATCAAATCAGAATTGCAGTGGGTGAGGCCCAGGCACCTTTTTTTTTTCCTTCTTCTTTTTTTTTTAAAAATTTTTAATTAATTAATTTATTTGTCTGTGTTGGGTCTTCATTTCTGTGCAAGGGCTTTCTCTAGTTGTGGCGAGCGGGTGCCACTCCTCATCGTGGTGCGCGGGCCTCTCACTGTTGCGGCCTCTCTTCTTGCGGAGCGCAGGCTCAGTAGCTGTGGCTCACGGGCCCAGCTGCTCCACGGCATGTGGGATCTTCCCAGACCAGGGCTCGAACCTGTGTCCTCTGCATTGGCAGGCAGATTCTCAACCACTGCGCCACCAGGGAAGCCCTCTTCTTCTTTTTAAAGATATAACCAGTGGGATGCGGGTAAAAGTCTAACAACCAAGTCTCCAGAAAAAAAGGAGCCCTGATTGGTAGTGTTTGCCAATTTTCTTGGTGTAAATACTCCCACCATGATTGAATTCAAGCTACCAACGTGTCACCCCTGACTGTGGAAGTGGGAAGAGATGTGCTTCCAAATGTGCCTGGGCTCCAGCACACCCCGGGGGTCAGTCCAGTCTAGTCCACAAATCTTAGGTGCAGAGCTCTGTGACTATCACAAATTCTCCTGTGTAATAAACAGCCACCAGACCAGGGCTCCTCCTCTTGATACTTCGGACATTTGGGGCCAGACAGTTCAGATGATTCCGGGCTGCTCTGTGCGTGGCAGCGTGTTCAGCAGCATCCCTGACTTCCACCGCTGGATGCCAGCAGCACCCCTCCTTCTGCAGCCCAGAATGTCTCCGGATGTTGCCAGAAATCGCCTGGGGGTCAGAGCTGCCCCCAGCTGAGAACCACTGACCAAGATCAAGATGTGAAAACATTTCCAAGAACCCAGCAGTTCCTCTCACGCCTTTCCACCTAACTCCCTGCCCCGAGGCTGCCACTCTTCTGGCCTCTATCACCAGAGGTTCGTTTTGCCTGTCACTGAAACTCAAGGAATGAGATTCACACTCTATGTATCTTTCGGGCCTGGCTTCTTCGGCTCCATATTATGTGTGTGAGATTAGCTCACAGCTTGCTGGTTGCACTCGTTTGTTCATTCTTGCTGTCCTGCAGTGTGCCTTCGTGTGAACACACCACTTACCCGTTCTACTGTTGTAGGACACTGGGGTTGAGGCAGATTTTAGTTTGGGGCTGTTACAAATAATGCCGCTGTCAACCTTCTTGTACGTGCCTTCTGATGAATATACCAAAGGGATGAGGAGCTGGGTCCCAGGGCTTATGTGTGTTTAGCTTCTGTAAAGCCTTCCCAGCTCACTCTGACACGCAGCCAGGGTTGAGACTCGTTGCCGTGGACCACGTTAATTACGCCTCTGGCTTCTTTCCTCACAGCCCTGATGAAATCGCTCACTTTCTCGTTCCCACCCCTCCACCCACTGCTACACCATCCGCTCTGGGAGGGCAGGGGCCCCATCGGCTGGTTTACTTTTGTGCCTTCAGCACCTGGCACAGCAGGGACCCTCACTGAACAAGTGTTGAAAGGATGAAAGAAGAATAAAGGCTGGCTGTTGCTGTCCCCAGTCCCCTCCTTGTGGAACTGCGTTGCACGGGTCCTAATTCTGGTTGTTTCCATCTCTGCCCTTCTCCTAGGGTGGGAACTGGGAAAGAGATTCCATTCTGCTTCCTGCTCCCAAGTCAGGGAAACCCTGCTCTAGGGCACCCAGGCAGAGCCTTGGAGACACAGAGGGAAAACGCTGGCAGGTGCTGTTTCCTGTTCCTGCCCCGAAACCTAAGTCCCAGCTCAGGTGTCCGCGGAGCGAGCCCGGGGAGGGTGGATGAGGCAGAGGCTTCAGGAGGAAGAGGAGCCTGCGAGTCTGTGACACCCCTGATGCTCTTCCTACTTCCTGGGGTGGCCTGGGTTTGAAATGCATGCAGATCAGCTCCAGAGCTGCAGTGTATGAGGCCAAAGGCACGTGACCATCCATGTACACAGGGATGCCGAGGATGGTTGTACAGGCCATGCCTTACTCTCTACTGCCTCCACCTTTTTTTTTTGGCTTTTAATATAACATGCTGTAGGGCATGGAACAGGCACCGGGGAATGACCAGCATGACACCTTCATGTTGCCCTGTTTGCACAGGTTTCCAGTGATGCTCCACTGCCTTTTCTTTACGGACTGAAATATATTCCTGCGATGCTCCCAGCTCTAGCGGTGCCTAGACACATTCTGGTCTTTTCCGAGTTGTGCAGTACTCCATCTGAACAACTGGACAGGGCGGCTGCAGCAGATGCCATCTGTGCTCTGCACATCATACCTTCTCTGATGACCCCAGAGATCACCATAGAAAGTTCTATATGACTAATGGCATCCACGTCACTCTGCATCCCAGGAGCCAACCTCAATCCGGGAAGAACGGGAGCTGGTAAGTAACTACCCCGGTGCCATCATCCCTCAGGGGAGGGACTCCGAGAGAACATTCCACGGTCTCCCGGGAGGTCCCACTGGGACACGCACAGGTGCCTGCAGTGGTCACCTGCTTACGAACATCGAGTCTGCTGGCTGTCCTCCCTTCCCATGCTCCCTCCCACTGCTTCCTGGGGTTACCTCCCTCATAAGCTGCTTGCACCCGAACCCTGGGGGACCCAGGACAGTGGCTCTGTCATGCCTTCTTCCAGTTACATGTGCCCGGTGGTGAGAAATCTTCAGAATAAAACACTTGTTCCTAAAGCCAAGTCAACACGACGGCCTTGCAGTGCCAGTATTGATTCACAGTGTTTGCTTTTCCAGTCACATCCCTGGGTTCTGGGCCCTGGCACCAGTGAACACAGGGGATCTGGCAAACACACCTGAGGCAGGCCCAGTGGAAGCCACTCCACCTTCCTGCCTGGCCAGGTGTGTACAGGTCACCGTCCTTGGGGCAAGCGTGTCCCACCCAGGCCCTCCCGAGGCGGTGGGAACTGACCTGTTGATGAACTCTTCATAGCAGGAGTAGATGGCGGCCAGGCACACAGCCACCAGGTTGGGCAGGACCCGGGGGTGGGGGCAGTGTCCCGTGGGGCCGTGCATGCTGGAAAAGAGCAGAGGGCTAGGTGAGAAGGTGACGGCAAGGAGGAGGGGGAGGCCGGGGCGCCCTTCAGACACACACTGGGGGGGATGGGGGGCACCCCAAGTCCTCTGCTGGGGAGTTGGCAACACCAGGATTTGCGTCCTGGCTCTGCCATGTGCAGGCAGCAGAGAGCCAAGCTCTGGACCGTGGGCTCCAGATCCAGGGAGCCTGGGTTCACGCCCAGCTGAGTGGCCTTGGCAAGCTTCTTAAACTCTCCACTCTTTCCTAAGCTATAAAATGGGGACAATAGCCCCCTCCTCAGTGGGTGCCATGAGGATACAATTTTCTAATTCATGGGAAGAGTTAGCAGACAGTGGCCATACGTCCTGTGTCTGTAGTTCATGCCCAGTGGTTCTGTAACAACTACTCACCTCATTTTCCTTTCCAAGTGGCCTGCTTTGAAAGAAAAGTTATTATGGTCATCCTGATCCTGGCCTAGCATGAGGTCTGGGACATATTTGCTAAGTCCTCCATAAAGGCCAGCCATTGTTATTCGTCACAGCGATGTCTGTGCCTCAGTTTTCTCATCTGTAAAATGGGGCTAATATCCCTACTCCCAGGGCTGCTTGGGGCCTGGGGATAATACCTGTAACATTCCTGGAAAATCGGTGCGGCCGTTGGGACTAAGAGGCCTAACCTGAAACAATTTCGTAAACCATTACTGGGTGCTTTAAAGGGACCCTGGAGTCACCAGGGTTCCAGCAGGACAACTTTTTTTTTTTTTTCAATTCATCTTTTTTTTTTGGCTGCGCCACGCGGCACACAGGATCTTAGTTCCCCGACTAGGGATGGAACCCGTGCCCCCTGCAGTGGAAGTGCGGAGTCTTAACCACTGCACTGCCAGGGAAGCGCTCAGAAGGACACATTCCTTGGGTTTGGAAATGCTTTGTGAGTTCCAGGTGACTATCTTTCGGAACTGCCTTCAACAGGCTATCACGATTTTCTTAAAAAATGAGAAGAGTAGTGATGACGACCACTCACGTTCCCATCACACTTAGGCACTGTTCTTGGTGTTTATGTGTATAAGCTCACAGAATCCTCACGTTACCTAGATGAAGTAAGTACTATAGTTCTCATCTTACAGATGAGAAAACTGAGGCACAGAGAAAAATTTTTAAAAATCAAAGCAAAAGCACCCCCTCCCCGCCCCAAACACCAAAAGTAAGAGTCAGAGTATCAGGCTTCCTCTAGGCCAAGTCTGGGAGGCGGCTGTTCAAATCCCCAATGATGACTCTCCTGGGCTAGCAGGAGATCGTTCCCTACACACCCAGCACCCACAGGTGGGATCCACAGAAACTCTCTTATTATTTAGGACCGTTAACCATTTCCCGAGTTCCTACTGAGCATCAGGCACTGTGCTAGGGGCTTCCTCATATATCATCTTATTTAACTGCATGACAACCCCTGTGGATAGCAGAGGAAAGAGGATCAGAGAGGTACAGCGACTGGCTCAAAGTCACACAGCAAGTGAGTGCCTCAGACCATATGGGGTCAGGAGGACGCAGGAGACCCTCGTGGAAGATGAGACGCTTGGGGCCTCTGAACACCAGCAGGTCCTCTCCAGGCATCAATGGAGTGAGTGGTTCCGGGTGCAGAGGAAAGCTGGCTTGCAGGCCAGGAAGGGGAGGGGGCCCGGCTGAGGAACCCACCTCTGAATGAACTTCTTCACCACCTCCATCCCCGCATTGAGCTCGTTCAAGGCAAGGATGTACTCCTGAGTAAACAGCCTCAGTCGCGGGCACTTGCCAAAGTCCTGCAGAGAAAGCAGAGGGCAGGAGCTGGGGAGACAGGCAGGCAGGAGGCCAGAGGGGTGGTGGGACCCCACTCTGCCCCAAGACACTGGGGTGGAAGGCAACGGGGACATGCCAGCCATCTCCTCTTCCTAGAAGCACACGTATCTTTCACTCGAAGGGACCGGCTCTGTCACCCTCTCCTCACAACTCCCGATGGCTGCCCGTGGAGATGGGAGATGTCCTGCCACAGGAGGGTCCCTGACACGTGTCACCCACCCTGTGGGTCAGCGTGCCACCCAGACGTGCTCGGAGAACAGCCCAGCTGGTGTGTTTCCCTTCTGTGCGGCTGCACGGGGGCCTGCAGACGCCCAGCTGGCCTCCAGCGAGGACCAGCTCCTCTTCTGCAGTCCCCCGAGAGTTTCTGGGCCCCCTGCTTTCTCAGCTCAGAGGGGAAAGGCCAACGTCCAAGGTGGCTGTCGGCTCGGGGACTTGTCAGGAGAAGCAACACAGGCGGTGCAGGAGAGAAGGGTGTGGGCCAGGAAAGGACTGTGTCCCTTCCCACGTCACTGGACTTCTGAACCCACGTGCTGGGGTGTGAACGGCCAGGAGGGCAAGTCACAGTGTGGTGATGAGGTTGACCAGCAAGACCTCAGAAGGAAGCCTGGTGGTCTCCAAACTCCTGTTTCTTCTCCTGCCCCCGCTCAGGGGGAACCCATTTAATAAAAAGCAACCTGGGTCAGGACTCTAATCTAAAATAAAGCCTGTGGAGACTTTCCTTGTGGATCTAACCGATCCTGCGGGCCCTGGGGAAAGCTCAGATCAGAACACGGCCCGCCCACGCCCTCCTGCCAGCTCACAGGAGCGAGTTTCTAGAGTGCCTGGTGCTTCCTCACCTGGAGTGAGAGGCTGACTTAGGATCCTCAAGACGATGGGGGCTCATTTGCTTCCATCCTGCCTGCTAGGGTTACGCCTTTGCATATGGAGGGCAGTAAAAGCCACGAGAAAGCTTGGCAGGATCTACACACGCACGTGCGTGCGCACACACACCACAAATACATACGTACATACACGCACACGCAGAGCATTGGGCTAGAGGATGGGGTCCCTGCATGAAGAGAAGATGGAAGCTTGATTGTGCTTTCAAACTGAGGAAGTTGCCCAGAGGCCCTGAGTCCCCGGGAAAAGGGTAACAGGAAAGCTGTGTGGCCTTGTGCAGCCATGGCCCTCTCTGGGCCTCACTGTCCCCACTGGGGAATGAGAGTTGAAGAAACTATCTCTAGGCCCCTTCCACCCTTAACGTTTTATGATTCTACGAAAACTGATTCAACTAAACCCTGCTAACTGCCACTACCTTTGTTATTAGATTTCTGGATAGTCAAGGTCATTTCCTTGGAAATTAACATTACAGGTGGGTCTGGTGGCCTTTTAACATGTGGGTGAGGGACATTTTGCCGCTTTGGCAAAGTCAAATATGTTGCCTTTGGAAAGTGGGAGGTCCGATCACAGTCCACTAGGGACCACAGCCATGTCTTCTTGCTTCCTCTGCCACAAGAACACACCAATGAGTGGCACGTGGGCACAGGAACCGTGATCATTCTTGGGGATGCAGTTGAACAAACTGTTCATACTTAAGGAATGCTTCCATTTGTATCTAGTTTTTTGGGTTTTTTTTTTGCCGTACACGGGCCTCTCACTGTTGTGGTCTCTCCCGTTGCAGAGCACAGGCTCCGGACGCGCAGGCTCAGCGGCCATGGTTCACGGGCCCAGCCGCTCCGCGGCATGTGGGATCTTCCCGGACCGGGGCACGAACCCGTGTCCCCTGCATCGGCAGGCGGACTCTCAACCACTGCGCCACCAGGGAAGCCCTGTATTTTTATTGTGGCCCAAGGAGTAACATTCTTTGAGACTCTTAACCTAGATTCAGTTTGCTCATCCCTGAAACGGGACACGGGATATAGTGACAAAAGATGCACTCTGAGAGTAGGGGAAGCTCTGAAATCCCAGAATACCACGGGGGTGTGTAACCTTCCCCATTTCCCAAACATTCAGGCGTGTCCTTGAGAAACACTGCACCAGGGGTGAAGAGAAGTCAGGGCTCAGGCTGTGCTGACAGGTCTGTGGCTGGCGGCAGGTAGTGACCAGACACCCCACGCCAGCTCCGAAACGCTGTCCCGGCCGATCACTTAGCTTTAGGGAGTGTGAAGTGGGTGACACTGAAGGCCCGCCGTGCTTCCCATGCCTGGTGTGAGCCACAGTCACATTTGTCTCTTCTGCAGGAGGGCCTAATTCCCCCACCCTGTCCCGTCCACAGTTCTCTTTGACACAGTTCAGTGTGTAGTTAGTGGACTTTAAGAGCCAGTGGGATCGTGAAGCGTTACAGAATGCCCAGACCCTGGAAGCACGCGGGGGAGTTCTTTAAAAGTGAAGTAAGCATTCAGGCCTGAGGGTCCCCGGTCTCTGCCAGGCCACAAAAGATGCTATAAATTCTGGATCTGCCTTGTAGCTGTTCTGATTTTTATCCAGAAAATTACATAGTCAACACTTCAGGCCCATAAAACTAACCAGGTATAAGGGAGACGCTGTATGGTTAAGCCTTGGGAGGCTGCCTGAAATGTGACATTTTCCCCTTTGAAGTCAGATGTCCTAAAAGAACCCTTATTAAACAGCCTATTGACTACCATGGAATGCGCAAAAATGCTTACGCACCTGAGGAGGCAGGGACCCTGGCCAGGGCTGCCCTGGGGATGTGGCTCTGTCACTGACATGTTGTGATGAGAGAAGGTCCTTTGCAAAAGAAACTCCAGAACCTTTGCTCTGGACTCTGAAAGGGCATGGCCCTCCCCTCACACCACATCCACAGTGACTTTAAAGTTAACAATCAGGGGACTTCCCTGGTGGCGCGGTGGTTAAGAATCCGCCTGCCAGTGCAGGGGACACGGGTTCCAGCCCTGATCCGGGAAGATCCCACACGCCACGGAGCAACTAAGCCCATGCGCCACAACTACTGAGGCCGCACACCACATTTAGTGAAGCCCGCACACCTAGAGCTCGTGCTCCACAACAAGAGAAGCCACCGCAATGAGAAGCCCGCGCACCGCAACGAAGAGCAGCCCCCGCTCGCCACAACTAGAGAAAGCCCGCGCGCAGCAACGAAGACCCAACGCAGTCATAAATAAATAAATAAATAAATAAATAAACAGGGGACCAAAAAAGTTAACAATCAGGGACCCTTTCCTCCCAGCTGGCCGAGGCCAGAGAGCACCCTTGCAATGATTAAAGCCTAAATTAAGGCAACACCACCCCCCATCCCCCAGGGGAGTTTCTTTGTTAGTCCTGAAGAAAGAATTGCATGGAGTATTCCCTTCAGCTGTGTTCAGAAAACAATAAATACATTTATCTCAAATTAAGGAGGATCTCAGAAATAAGCAACAATTTAATTATGGTGTGTGATCACTCAGGGAGAATGGTAAAGAGAATCTGTAGGGTACCAACATGGTACAACCGGTAGTGGCTGCTTGGAATGCTGTGTGGAGAAAGACTCTGAAGCTACCTCTGGGCTCTGCAGGAGGAGTGCTGTAATCGGCTAATGATGTCTGCCAGGGGTGTGGGATGGGAGAGGGCGGCACATGTGTCATACCTTCCATTCCTGACTGGGGAAGGGGGTAGGTTATGTACTGTTCTTTGGGGATCTGGTGTCGAGACAGGTAAGCTACCTCACAAACCAAATTGTGAGCTGGTCACCCCTTTTCCGAGCTGTTTTCACACGCTGCCTCTCGACGGCGGGGGGGGACAGTAGTCGCGGTCACCCCACAACCGATTCAGTGGCCCAGCGTGTGATGCAATGACACGGATGCCGCCACGCCACCCAGGCAACGTCAGTCCAGGTTGGTGGCTGGCTCAGCAGAGCCTGTTGGAACACCAGCCCTTGCTTCAGACTGCCGGCTCCCTAGCACCACTCATGAGAGGCCACACCTGCCCGCAGGTCCCTGAGTAACCTACAGAAATCACAGCTGCCCACAGGTTCCGGGGGGAACCCACGGCACTTTCTGGGTCTCCGCTTCCTCATGTGCAGAAGGAGGTCACGGGCCGTCAAGGGGGTCACACGGCATAATACACTGGAGCATCGCACTGTATCCGGCTCTGAAAGGCGCTCCGTGAGTACCTGAGACTAGGCGCTAGTTGTACTTATTCCCAGCTGTGGCCCTGGGGCCAGTTAGAGGACTTTGCTCAGCCTCAGTTTCCCCACGTGTAATACAGAGAAAACAATGACATTTGCTGCTCTCACTGGACTGAGGACCGAATGCAAAAGGGCCGCAGATTACAGGAGCCTGGACCACCGAGCACGCAATGAAATTCTGTGCCTATGTTTTTAAAAATTAACTAATTTAAGGCTGTACTTTATGCGAACTTCCTCGATTTCCCCCTAATGTCCTTTTTCTGTCCCAGGATCCCATCCAGGAAACTCCACTGCAATTACTCATCATGTCTCCTAGGGCCTCTAGGCTGTGACCGCTTCTCAGACTCTCCTTGTGTTCGATGACCAAGGTGCTCTGTAGAATGTCCCTCAGCTGGGATTAGTCTGACGTTTTTGTTATGATTAGACTGAGCTGGTGGGTTTGAGAGAGAAGACCCCCGAGGTCCAGGGCCCTCCTCCTCACGTCACATCAAGGGTACATGCCGCACTGTGACTTAACACTGGGGATGCTGACCCTGACCTCTGGCTGAGGTCACGACTGTCAGGTTTCTGCACTGTACAGCCCTCTTTCCGCCCTTTCCACGGACGCTCCTATGGGTAGCCCCCTCTTAAGGAGTGAGGAGTTCACTCCCCTTCCTCGAGGGCCGAGTTTCTACAGATATTATTTGTGACTCTACACACCTATCTCTTCTCCCCCAGCCACATTATTTTTGTCATTCTTACCGTGGAAAGATTCCTCCTGTTGTCTTAAGAGCAAAAAACAGAACCAAGCAGGGTAGGGTGCATGAAAACCCACAGGGTGCAACAGAATCCCAAGCCCAGTCCCTGGCCATCAGCCGCCAACCCCATCCCCAAATCTTTGGAAAAGTGAAAGACTGGAAGCTTGTGCCCCTCCCCTGGCTCTGCGGTCCGGGTGTCGGGGGAACTTACCATGTTATGCTTGAGGATTCTCTGGACCACGGGGGTGAACACTTCGATGACCACCATGGACCGGGGCCGCTCTCTGCAGTGCTGGGGAGGCAGGAGGAAATGGTCAGCGCCGAGCCTGGCGGGGTCCAGCCAGGATCTGCGGAAGCCCTGACCGTGGTCTGTGGCTCAGGGCAGTGAGCCCGGCTCTGGTGCCTGGGTTCCCCTGCTCAATGCTGCTGCATACCTTTTTGTTCAATTTGGGGGAGTGAGAAAAGTGGGTGGGGATGGGATCTTCTGTTTGCTTTTTGTTTTGATCTGACTGACGGTCTGAGATGGTTTCAGGGGGTACTGACAGGAGTCCGTTCCCACACAATCCTATTTAACAGGGCAAGATCCCCATAGCTCTGAGGTTCGGCGTGCGTGGTCTAACAGAGGAGTCTCTTGAAAATCAGGTGCAAGGATACCAGGGGTTAGTGCTTGGATGCCAGAATCTCGAAAATTCTGTGACTTCTCAATTGAAGGCTTTGATAAGCTGGCTGCAGGGTACAGGCCACACGCAGCTCTTGGGTGTATTTTATCTCACCAGCATGGGGTTTTGTTTTTCAAAGTGAAATTGAAGGCCTTCGGGTGGAACAGACGATGTGCTGCTCCACCACGTTTAAACCTGCCTGGGCCTGAAGGTGCTGTTTCCAACCCTGGAAGAGGACACTGGACTTGGGATACTAGAAATCCTAGACGCTTCTTTTTTTTTTTTTTTTTTTTTTTTTGCGGTACGCGGGCCTCTCACTGTTGTGGCCTCTCCCGTTGCGGAGCACAGGCTCCGGACGCATAGGTTCAGCTGCCATGGCTCACGGGCCCAGCCGCTCCGTGGCATGTGGGATCTTCCTGGACCGGGGCACGAACCTGTGTCCCCTGCATCGGCAGGCAGACTCTCAACCACTGCGCCACCAGGGAAGCTCCCTAGACAATTCTTGATACGTAAACTTTCCCCAAATCTCGGGGTCCTGGCTTCCAAGTCTGGCAGGAGAGGCTGCCTGGGCGTGTCCAGAGAGCTGGCCAAGTGGACCCGGTGGAGGCGACTTTGTTCCCTCAAGCCTTCCTCTCTGGGTGGGCTGCCTGGTGGAGGAAGTGCTGAGGCTGCGACTCCAACCGCCCCCCGAGGGAAAACAGCCCTGAGTCTCACCAATCCCTGTGCCTGGGCCCCCTGCTCCAAACGGCAGGGCAGCTACCCAGGGAGTTCTATCAGGAAATGCCAAAAGGGATGGTTTCTTCCACATCACTGCTTTTCAAACTGTGCTACCAGGAACCCTCAGGTATGATTTACTTTGAACAAAGGTCCATTGTTCTAGAACAAAAGTCTGAACACCGTGAGATCTGGGAGAAACCACCCAGCTTGAGAGGGGAACAAGGAGCAGGTCTGGATTAAATGGGACAAAATACTGAGAGAGGAGATGACCCACCGGGACAGGTAAGGGAGCAGCTGGCTGCTCTCTCGGGAGCCCAAATACTGGGTGACCTGATTGCCCTGCTTGGGGGCACAACGCCAGGTGCTGGAGGCAGAGAAGGCCCGTCTTAGTTGTGTGCAGTCCCACCAAGTGGTTATTCCTTCTGCAGCTGTTCCCCACGGGGGAGGGGGGCCTTGGTACAGCACAGGGCCCGATGCCTAGACACGCTCTTGCACACACACACACAACTGTACACTCGGGGCTCACCCGCGTGGGCCAGAGGGCACGCACTGGCACACGCCCACATTAAGAGATGCACCTGGGCATTTCAGGTAGCAGGCTGGGCCCACCCTCTGCTCTGTGGGTCGCTGGGAAAGGTCTGCTGATGGAGAGACAGGGCCAAAGAGGATGATGTGATCCTGTCTCCCTAAAGCTTGCGTCCCCTAACACACGCAGAGAGCACGCTCCCTGGGTGAGGAGACAGGAGCAATAAGTGCACCACGGTCCCCTTTACCCCAGGACCAGCAGGGCCCCAGGAGCCCGCTCTGCCACGCCACGCGCCTGTCTCACTGGTGCACACAGCCCACACCCCCAAAGGACGGTGTGTGGCCGTGGAAGGAACAAGCTCGGTGAAGGGGGTCGCCAAGAGGAAGTGCTGGGAAAGCAGCAAACCCAGGCCCTGCGACTTTCCAAGGACATCAGACCATTGCATTAAAAAAAATCACCCAGCAAAGGATCAAACAGGATCGTGTGCTGGTCCAGCCCCCAGGCCACCAAGGTGCTCTCAGACGGGGGATGCCTGGTCCCTGACGTGCCCTGGGGATGTTCCACGTAAATCCCACTGCAAGGCTGGCGTGGGGTCCCTGGGACTGGATGTCCTGCTCCGGGGCTCCACCAAGCTCACCTGGCATCCCCCTGCCTGCCCTGTTCAGGGAAAGCCCCACGGCTGTGCCCTCACTGTGGGCCGGCCTGTGCTCACAGGAGCCTTGGCTAATAATAATAGCCCAGCTCTGACGTCAGGAGCTCAGAAAGTCTGCTGCAAACTTCTCCCAAGACAGCCAGGAAGACATTCCAAGGAAAACTCTGATGCTCCTCCCTGACCTGCCGGTCTGACCCTGGGTCTCGCTTATCACCTGTCTGGCGGAGAGGGGGCTGTAACCCAAGAACGGGGTGCCTGGCTTGTCTCTGGCTGTGTCTGGGGCCCTGACCTGGGTCAGGGCAGGGGGAGGGTCTAAGTTTGGTTTTCAGCAAATTTTGCAAAACCAACCCCTGCCATGCACATACAGAGACAGGCTGCTTCCTGAAAACACAGCCCCGCTTCAGCAGTGCCGTACCTTGCAAAAGAATTCACAGAGATCTGGTGGCGGATGGTTGTTTTCCAGCAAAGGAGCGATTGCCTGAAAGAAAAGGAACAAACGTCAGGTGGAATCCCTTGGAAGGAAGCGTAGGGGTGGGGGGGTGTCTACGTTAGATGGTTAACTCACGGTGGAAAGCGCAACCTCCTTGTCACCCTCTGGGCAAAAAAGCCATCCTCTAACTTGCCGGCCAGAGCTCCTAAATTGTGTGTGTGTGGCGGGGGGTACGTGGCTCCCACTGAGAAGCTGATAAAATCTCTGGGCTGCCCCCGAGAAAAATATACATCTGTAACGATGCATGCAACTTTAGGGGTTTCACGACCTGCTGATGACCATCCGCGTCCCCCGTGGATCAACAGTCCCTGCCTACGAGGCAGGACGCGTGGTGGTTATAAGCCCAGGCTTTGGGGGCAGAGTCCTGGGTGCAAGTCCTGCTTCAGGCACTTGCTATGATGTGACCATTAGAGCAAGTTATTTCATCTCTCTTAACCCTGTGGTCCCCACCAGGAAGGTGGACCAGAGAGCATCACTTTGAGGGTGAGCGGAGGTAATCTGTGCAGAGAGGGCCTCTTAGCCTGGCCCTGTTAGCACCTGGGGCTGGCCCTTGCTTCCAGCGCAGCTGTCCTGTGCACTGCAGGATGTCTGGGAGTATCCTTGCTCTCAACCCCCAACCCAACCGTGACAATCAAAACTGTCTCCAGGTGCACTTCATTTTATAAAAATTAAGAGAGGTTAGAATTTCTAATGCCCCTTGACTTCATTCCTCACCGAGCCTTTTTTTTTTTTTAATTTTTAAAAATTTGGCTGTGCTGCGTGGTGTGTGGGATCCTAAGTTCCCCAACCAGGGATTGAACCCGCGCCCCCTGCATTGGAAGTGTGGAGTCCTAACCACTGGACTGCCAGGGAAGTCCCATCACCGAGCCTTCTTAGGCCAGCTGTACACTGTTACTGGTTCCCACTGCCATTCCTGTGCAAGGTTCCCATGACTCAGATAGCGTTGATTTTTTATTTTTCTGCCTCTTTCATAATTTCTGTTTTAATGATTTTGCCAAATTTCAAATTCAAATAAAAAATTGGAACAATGGAGAAAAAGCTATGTCCAGACATTGCCAAATTCCCCCTGGGGGACAAAATCGGCCCCAATTGAGAAGCCCTGGTGTAAAGTGCCTCTCCTAGCCTGCGATAAGGCCAGCTCTACAGAAACATTCATTATGGGATGGATGGTTAATGCCTATGTGAGGTCCACTCGTTGTCCAGTTCCACACTGGTCCCTACAGTAGGAAACGGGAGACCCAGGACCCAGCACCGAGACTGCCGGGCTGTGTGACTGAGTGAGCAGCTCGGCCTCCCTGGACATTTGTCTTCTAGTCTATAAAACGTGGAAAACTAGAGTTACCAATTCACAGGGTTGTTGCGGGGAGGTGATGAGAGAAAACTCTAGAAGCTTTGGCGTCTGAGGCTTGGGATAAACCCACTGCCTGGAGTACAGTTTGTCACTGACACCAGCACAGGGGGACCGTCTTGGGCTGTACTGGACACGGCGGCAATTTCGCCCGACTTCTCAGGAAGGCTCTGTGATGACAGGGTCTCCCCATCACTGAGCCCCGTAGCCCAGACCCTGCCTGCTTGTTTTCAGAGGGTCTCCTGGCTCTGCTTCCGCAAGCAGGGCCTTTGGATGTGGGTGGGTACCCCTCGGTGAGGGCTTCCGCCGGTCTCAGGACCGTTAGGGGAAGGAACACGTAGCGCGATGGCAGTGGGGGATGACCACCAGCCCATCTCCCCCATTATGTGGAAGGTGAAGTCATCAAAGCTGAGGCTCTGCTTCACAGCAGCGACGGTCAGGCTGACCAACAAGTGGAGACGGGGCCCAGGGTCTTACTCGCTTAGGGCTATGCGGTCCAACATGGTAGCCACTAGCCACGTGTAACTCTTCCCGTTATAACTGACATGGAAGAAACAATTTCTTTCTTTCTTTCTTTCTTTTTTTTTTTGGCCACCCTCCTTGGCTTGCGGGATCTTAGTTCCCCAACCAGGGATTGAATCCGTGCCCCCTGCAGTGGAAGCGCGGAGTCTCAACCACTGGACCGCCACAGAATTCCCAAGAAACGATTCTAAAGGAAATGAAATTAAAAGTGCAGTTCCTCAGTCACACTGACCGCATTTCAAGTGCTCACCGGCCCCATGAATCTAGTGGCCACTGCAATGCACGGCGCAGACGGAGAGCACGTCCATCACCACAGGCAGCTCTCCCCGACGGTGTGGGAAGGGGGTTGGTGGGCTCCGACCTGACTGCAAGGCTGAGCCCACCACCCTCTCACAATCCCCCGCAGCCATGTGGACCAATCACTACACTGATGATAATAATATACCAAGAGCAACACCCACAATAGCCATAGCTGTTGCAGGCACTGCCTATATGCTGGGCTCTGGGCTGGGTCATGTCACTTAATCTTCACCGTGTGCTGGGAGCGGGGTGTGCGTCTTGCCCTTTCCTCAGAGGGATGAAGTCTGCTGCCCAAGGTCGCATGGCTAGAATGTGCTGGGGCCAGATTTGAAGCCATGTGTGTGACCCAGGAGCCTGAATTATTCACCATGCTACTTCTCAGCCCGGGCTCTCCACACGAGCAGGAAACAAGCAACCCGTCTGGTGACAACTCCATAGGAGGAGAAATGGGGCAATGAAAGACGATGAAACACCCCAACGTAGGCCGGGCCCACGGTTCAGGCTTTGCACGCTCATTTTCAGAAGTTCAGCGCCCGGCCTGTCAGATGGGGACTCTCTGCTGCCCATGCTGGTGAATGCAGGGAGAGGTCAGGCCACAGCATGGGTGGCGGGGCAGGGCAAGGGCCTCCCCCAGCCCTCGAGTCGCTGCCTGGCCCGCGGCTCCGCTCCCCACACTGAGCTCTGGGACCACCTCTGGGAGGAAGGATCACGTGCAGGGTGTATCCTCCTGGCTTCAGCCCCTCCAGTCAAACTGGGCCCACCTCTTTCACAGGGATGAGTCAAAGAATAAAGGATTGGGAACAGATGAAGCGCCCACAGTGGGCGTCAGGCGTGGGCTCCGCGCTTCCACAGCTATTATCTCATTTGATCCTCATGACAACTCTGTGAGGTCAAGCGGTAGTGATTTCCATTTGCACAGCTGAAGAGACACAGGGTCAGGGAGGTTGTTACAAGGCCTGCCCCAGTCACAGAGTAAGGATCGTTTTAGATCGTATTATTAATAAGATTTTATGTTTCTGCGGCATCTTGCTATGAGCCGAGCCCCCTTCCAAGCATGTTTGGTGTATTAGTCCATTTAACTTTCCCAGCAGTCCTGTAGGAAAAGGCACTATTATCACACACATTTCATAGATGAGGAGACTGAGGCTTAGAGTGTCAAGTTAGCTGGAAATGATGTGAAGGGCCATCTGGTTAAATACAAACACTCTAGAGCCAGTGGAAAGAATGGAGTACGGGGTAGACCAGTGGTTCTCAACCAGGGTCAGCTGTGCCCCCCTCCCAAGGGATATCAGCATGTATGGAGACAGTGCGATCATCACAACAGGGGAATGCTGGGTGGAGTTCTAGTGGGTGGAGGCCAGGGATGCTGCTCAACATCCTACAATGCCCAGGACGGCCCCACCACAAACAGTCATCCATGCCCAATTGTCACTAGTGTCGAGGGTGAGAAACCCTGGGTTAGACACGTGCTTGCATGTCTTGACTTGAAAGAATCTCCAAGACATGTTGTTAAGTGAAAAATCGAACACAGGACAACACATCAAGCTTCGCATCTTTAATGTTAAAAGCAAAAACTAAAAACACAACCGTGTCTGTCTCTGTGGGTTTGTCACCCCATGAAAACCTCCAGGGCTGCCTCTGAAGGGGCCGCTGGGATGAGGTGAAATCTTTTTTTTTTTTTTTTAAACAATGAAAATATACTCACGAAATCCTTACAGAAGTACTTTAAAGAATATTTTAAAGATATTTTAAGTGAAATTAAAAGCTCTTCCATTACTCGCCCAAGGTCACAGCTGGTAGGGGGTGAGCCCAGGGTCTGCACTCAGCTCTGAACTTGAACCACACTCAGCTTTAAGCCCACGTTCTTCACCAGCACGTGGGAACACTGCCGGAGTCTGGACTCCAGGTCCACGCTTGTCCAAGGACACGCCAGCTGTTACCAGGTAACAATTACCCACGGCACTGATGCCTCACTGATGGGTTGAATAAAACCAACTTAAATTACTTGTGAAAGTACTTTTGAAAAATAAGCGCATAAAAAACAAAACAAAAACCGAGCCCCACTGGGAGAAAACTAATTGTCAACAGGTCAAATCAGAAAATGTAATGGCTGGAATGAAAGGAGGCTACAGAAGGCTTCACGATAATAACAGCATTGGTAATAGAGAACACTGAAAGCAAGGCTGCCAAACGGGGGGCTGAGGGTCACACCCTGAGATCAAATTCTTCCCTGTTCTCAGGCATCCCCGCTGAGCAGGGAAGCTCCGCCCAGTCCCATTAAGGGGTCAGCCCAGCCAAATTAGCTGAATAAACGCAGGCTGGATTTCTCAGATCACAATTCCTTTCCCAGGCTCCTCCCAAGTCCAAAGCCCTGACCCTCCTTCCAGGGCTGAGGTGCACAGTGGGACCCACAGGTGTTGCCAACCAGGAGGGGAAGATGCCAACTCCTTCCTCGGCACCCACGTCCTTGCCTGCTTCTCCACCAGCGAGAGCCTCTTTGCCTTGGCCTGTGCTGGGCTCCCTGCCTGGACTGCCTTTCCCAGGAGCATCCTATCCACCTGTTAAGACTCAGTTCACTTACCTCCTCCTTGAAGCCCTCTGCCATCTCCCTCCCAGTCCCCTCCCTGAGAGAGGAGGTCAGGTGCCTGCCCTCTGTGCTTCCCTGACACCCTGAGCAAATCCCAAGCCCGGACCACGTGATTTCTGGATTACCCGCCAGGTTCTGCCAGCACACAGTAACCCCTCAAGGGTAGCTCTGTCTGTGCAACAGAGACCAGCGTCTGGCACATACCTGTCCTCACATGTCAACGAATGTTTTGTTAAGTGAATTTATTAATTAGTAACATGCCAGAGAAAGGTGCTGGTGGGTGACTGGGGAGGTCCAGGCTGCTGCTGCCCCTGTTCTAGCAAGAGGAGGCAATGGGTGGTCAGAGCAGAGCATGGGAAAAACCTCTATATTCTTAGCAGACACCCACTGAGCAGCTGCTGTGCGCCAGACACTGCGGTTGGGACACCACAGAAGCTGCTGCCTTTACTCTCCACGATAAAAGCCCTAAGGCTCACCTCCTTTGGTGCCCACAGGACCCAGCTGCAGCATGGAGGGTGATTCTCCAGGCCAGGCTGGCCAGGGCCAAGTGGGTGGGCTCCCGAAGCCCTAAAGCAGCTCAGAGGGGCACGGTGTCTGGGATGTGGCCCTTGTGTCAAAGGCTGCGGCCGCGGGACCTCTTGGGCAGGTAAATGTTCCAGGTCCCTTCCTGGGCACACAAAGCTCTGCCTCTCACTTCCATTTCAAGTTCTGCCTTCCTGCTTCCTACTTCCTTATGCTTTATGCTCCAGCAATGCTGAAGCTTCCAGAATATACCATGTTGCTTTAAATCTCTGTGCATGGGACTTCCCTGGTGGTCCAGCGGTTAAGACTCCACACTCCCAACGCAGGGAGCCCAGGTTCGATCCCTGGTCAGGGAACTAGATCCCACATGCTGCAACTAAAGATCCTGCACGTGGCAACAAAGATCCCATGTGCTGCAACTAAAGACCCGGCGCAGCCAAATAATTATTAAAAAAAAAAGTTTCTCTGCATGTTTTGTTTTCTCTCTCTGGAAAGCCCTTCCCCTGTTTTGCCATCTGGCAAACTCCTATTGATCCTTCAAAACCCGGCTCAGACATCATTGCCTTTGGGAAGCTCTCTGGCTTCTTTCCCAGGTGAGTTTATCACTCTACTCTCTATGTGACACGCCTCTTATTTTTGCAGCGATCTCATTTAATAGACCAAGAACTCCTTGGGAGCAGGGGCCATCTTAGTTACCTGTGGATTCAAATACAGAGCTCAGTGCTTGGCACCTGGTAGGTGCGCTTTCATTTCTTTCTTCTCTCTTGGGAGAACCACATTTCATAGTTTAAAATCACCCAGGAAGATATTTTACACCAAAGATGCTCACATCAAAGTCAAGTCCCAGAAACTACCATCGCACTTTGCACATCAGAGGGAATTCAATCCGGGTTTCTAGTTGTGGATTAATTGGGAGCATGTCTTGGGGCAAGAAAGAGAAAGTTTACCTTTCAGCTAACAGGGTTATGGCTGAGAGTAAATTATACGGTCTCTGCCATCTCTGGCCTCCTCTCCCTGCGACCGACTCAGGAAGGAGGAGGCGATTAAGGCACATTTGCTACCAACCTCAGAGACTGATAATAACATCCCCCCAATCAACTGGGGCTCTGACATGTGCAAAGGCAGGAGGGAGACATGTCTGGCCTGATAGAAAAGACAAAATTGATCAAGGCCACCGTGCTGGTGGATGATGCTGGCATTTCAAGAGTTCACTCAAACCAGGGGAGGCTTGTGGGCACAGGATGTGGGCAGAGGGAGAGGGGCTGCCCGGGACTTACCACAATGATGTTTTCATGCTCCTGGGTAGTCAAGTTTGTGTTCTGAAGGATGAGCAGAGAGATCAGGAGGAAAACAAAACAAAACACACCATTAATAAAATGGAAATTGGGAGATTGGAACTGACACATACACACTACTATATACAAAGGAGATAACTAATAAGGACCTACTATGTAGCACAGGGAACTCAATACTCTGTAATGGCCTATATGGGAAAAGAATCTAAAAAAGAGTGGATATATGTACACGTATAACTGAGTTGCTTTGTTGTACAGCAGAAACACAACTTTTTTTTTTTTTTTTTTTTGCGGTACGTGGGCCTCTCACTGTTGTGGCCTCTCCCGTTGCGGAGCACAGGCTCAGCGGCCATGGCTCACGGGCCCAGCCGCTCCGCGCCACGTGGGATCTTCCCGGACTGGGGCACGAACCTGCGTCCCCTGCATCGGCAGGCGGACTCTCAACCACTGCGCCACCAGGGAAGCCCAGAAACACAACATTTTAAATCAACTATACTCCAATAAAAATTAAAAATAAATTAATAAATAAAATGGAACATTTGCATCTCAAAGGTCCATGCAGTTTCAAATGCTTTCAGCCTCTTGGACAGAGGGCACGTGTCACTTTTTCTTAATTAAATAGATCAGAAGACCCTCAAAGGCAGGGTCGGAGGCGGGTGAAGGACGGCTTCGGGGCAGGAAGAATCGAGTTCCAAGTCCCTGTTTCACCACTGGAGTGACGTGACCTTGGACTAGTCACTTCTCAGTGAGACAGTTTCTTCTTCCGTAGATGGGGCTCCTCTTTGGGCTTAAACCCATAGCTGGGCCCTTGTCATAGTGAAACACGCAACTTGGAAGCCCGGAGGCAGCTTCATAATAAACATGTAAAGAAACAGACTTCCGGGCCTTGACTTTGTGCCAGGTAGTCTTTGGGGAGCAGCACACAGAATATTTCAGTGGTTCCCAAGCTAGGTTCCCAGGGAACACTAGTGTTCCATGAGTTGGCCCAAGATGGTCTAGTTATGTTTAAGTTCTAGCAATCACCTTGCAAAAATATTAAGCGGAATGGATTAAACTTGCTAAATTTCTAGGGGTTTTTTTCCTGCCCCCCCCACCCACCCCACAATCTGGAATTTTCTTACACAACTGGTACCTGTGACCACCATCCTGTGTATGCAAATGAGGATGCGAATGAGGAAAGGGATGAATATGCAATACGCAAGAGACAGTGAGAAAACTTCAGAAACAGCCACTATTGTCTTTGTTGCTGGTGTCCTGGTGTGTTCTGCTCTGACCATCTGTCTCAGTGGACACAAGCTTTCACTGGTGTCAACTCATTTCCTAACAGCCGTGTCTGCTGTTCATAACGCACCTCCTCGTTGGGCAGTAAACCCCAAGATCGACTGTTCCCGGGTTCTAGAAAGAGCCCCACGGGCTGAACAGGTTTAAGAAGTACCTGTCATCTGATGCATTTACATCAGCTACAGCGGAAGAAAAGCTAGTGAGCTGTGGATTTCCTTTTGTCCAGTAAGCTGGCTGCCCAAGGGGTGAAGGCGGCACAGAACCAGGGTCAGTGCCTGAGCGCCACGAACGTCCAGGTTTCCATGGAGGCTGCCTGACTTATGGGCTTAGGATCCAGAACACGCGGGAGGATGCTTTTTGGATTCTAACACCTTGTGCTTTTTGTGGATGTTGGTGTGGTTTGAGCACCCCGTTTAGGACAGATTATTCAACACCAGCCATTTTTCAGCCGAGGGCAGACGAAAGCCTGGCTTTGGTCTTTCCTACTCACTACACCTAAGGCACTGTTGTCGGGGCTTTGCTACACTCCTCCCACCCGTTTCCTGTTCTTGGGATAGGTTCTATTATCCCAGTGACAGATGAGCAACCAATGGCTCACCCAGGAGCACAGGTAACAGGTGGTGGGGTGGAGATCTGAGCCCTGTCTGTCCTGTTCCAAAGCCTATACCGCCAGCCACTGAGCTATATACAGCTCAGTCCATGTGAGGGGCGGTTCCATCTTTCAGGCTGCCGTGGGAGCTCCGAAGGGACCAGCCAGCCCTCACCACACCCATGCACCTTTCCAAGAAGAGCCTCTGGCAACCACAGGTGCCGTTTCTTTGGTCCCAGTCACTGGTGATGGCACATAGCACTCTGCAGGGAAACTTCTCGCCACTAAGGCCATTTCTGACCCGGGGTGGAGAGCTCTCACTAACAGCCACTGCCCTGGAGGGGACACTTGAATCCTGAACCGAGCAGCCACTACACACACTCAACCCAACAAAGGCCTGGGAGGGTGGGGACGCCAGCTTTAACAGGCCTGTCCTCCCCCTCCCTCCCTTGGGATCCTGCCCACCTTCTGGTCGCTTTGGTGATGCCTGGAGCCTCTTAGGAGGAGGCCTCAGGTACAACTTAAGTAAAGAGAACAGACAGGGAATCCAGTCCACACACAAAAAAGGGCAAGAAAGAGGGAGAGTTTATTCTTCCAACCATCCCCTCTAGACATCTAGCTGAGGGTGCTGAAGGTCAAGTTCACAGCCATGTCCCACGATAACAGAAATGTGACCAGTTATCAATTGGTCCCTATATATCAGGCACAGTGCCAGGCACTGTATACATATTAGAGCATCCAATCCCTAATTCTGTGAAACGGGTGCTAATCTTAGCCCCAACTCATAGATGAAAACCGCACTGAGAGATCTAGTACATTGAGCAAGGCCAGTGAGCTCCTGAGAGGAGAACCAGGTCTTTCTCACTCTGCACACCTGCTCTTAACTGCTGTCCTAGGTGGCTGGGTCCTTCACTCACGAAAAGGTCTCTACCAATTCACGTAATGTCACATTAGCTTTGCAGTTGGGCAGACCTGGGCCTGGGTCCTGCCTACCCCTCATCCAAGTGACCCTGGGCAGGCGACTTAACCCCTTGGAGCCTCCGTTTACATTTCCGTATGTTTTAATACTTACCTTGCACGGTCGCTGGGAGAAATGTAAAAGGGCTGGTGTAAATGCCTGCCACTGTGATCGTCACAGAGCATGTGTTAAAAAAACATCAGCATCACTCGGAGAGGCGTTAGCCTCACTGGAGGGGATGCTGCCTGGGCTGCGGTCCCAGCTCTGTCCCTTGCAAACAGCAGCTCTTAGCAGTAAATTGGGGATAACACGGACCCCTTGCCTGACTCACAGTTGGTGCATAGCAAATCCAAGCTTCCTCCTTTTCTTCCCTTTAAATGCCTCTGTCTCTCCACCCTAGCGCTTGGGATCAGCTGACTTTGAGATCCTTGATCTAAAGCCTCAGAAGTGATGCAAAGCCCACGAGCACGTGGTCACATGAAACATATCTGAGACGGGCAAGAAATCCCACCAGAGGTCGGGCACAGTGTCATCTGCCACCTTCGCCATCGTCCTGATGACAAGCCTGACTTAATGATGGTGTGATGGCGGCTGAGACTGGTGGGGTTGATGGGGTGGGCGATGCAGCTCTGCACTGAGAGCCAGACAGCCTTAAGGTGAAACTTCCGGCCCCACTGCTTTCTCGGCAGGTCACTCGGTATCTCTGGGCCTCAGCTTTCCCATCTGTGAAATGGAGACAGCAAGGGCTGTCTCTCAGGGGGAGCGTGAGGATTAGATGGGATGCTGTGTGCGTGGCACCCGGCGCCTGCCCAGCATGTAGCAGGTGCTTCCTGAGGGCGAGCTGCTTCCCCTTCTCCAGATGAGAAGCCAGCCCCGGGCCTGCCAACAGGCCCCTCCCGCTCAGGTGGGAAGCCTGGACTCGAGGCCGGGCGTACGGCACAGGCCTCAAATCCCAGACCTTGACCGTGATTCATTTCAGACCGGGGTCTTTACTGTTCCGTGGGACGACGCTGGTCTCCCACCCGAGGACAGACCGTCCTCTGCTCCTTTGCCACCCACTTTCTACCTCTCGCTCCCACCTCCTCGCAGGGCGAGGGACCCTCTCTATTCAGCAGACATGGAAGGCCTGGGCCAGTTTCCTGGACCAACGGGCAGTGACCAGCCTGGGTCTGCAGAGAAGGCGGAGGTTCTAGGTAGCAGGGAACTTGTGCCGGAGTCCGAGGGGGGGGTGGGAGAAGCCACCAAGAGTAGCGGGGCAGCCAGAGGAGCAGGGGCCGCTCCCCGGGGAGAGGGACAGAGAGATAGCTCTGCTGGCCACGCATAGCTGAAACCGGGAGTCATCAACCCCTGTGTCCCTAGAGGGCCAGGCAGGCAAATAAATGAGAGAAGTATTAATATCTGTCAAGTGCTTAAAATAGCACTGGAACACAGTAAACGGAGAGATGTTTCCGAGCACCCCTCGCCCTCCATCGGGCAGCCTAAATGACGGATTAAAGCCTCATGTCCCACTGTCTTTCCTGCCAGAACGTAAGCTCTAGGAGGGCAGGGGACCATCTTCATCCAAGTGCGCAGAACACCGCCTGGCACATGGCACACACTCAAAGTGTGGGGCTGCCTGGGAAAGCCGATGGCTCAGATGGGTGGCACTAAGCAGCCAGCTGCAAACTGCTGCTGGATTTTCTGATCGCTTTTAAAGAGAACCTGGAAATTCCTATGTTGTTGTGAAATCTCTCGACTTTTAATATCCTGTGTGAGTTGAAGGATAGCTATGGGCTGTGAGGGGTGATTAGAGTGGAAAGCCACATCTGCCTGGACCTCCAGTGCTGGTGGGGGCCGGGGCAGGGGGAGACGGAGGCGGGCCAACGCCATGGGGATAGGAAGGGCAGTCTGGGGGCTTCACGGACGTGTTCCCGCTCAGGAACGAACTAGAGAATTCTGAAAGCAGCTGCCATCATCACCATCGCCAGCCCAGCTCGGGCCCAAGAGCAGCACCCACAATGTCCTCCCTCGAATCCAGTCCTGGGGCACAGCAGGGTGGCAACCACTCAGCTGTAAGCACCCGGGGCAAACCTCCTTCTCAACTCCCTCGTGTCGCTGGGGGACCGCTCACCTCCTCCCGCAAAAGGGAGACAACACAGACTCAAATTCGATTCTGCTGCTTGGTACCCGGTGGTACTCAGCAGGTGTAAAGGAAGCCGACTTCAAAGTGGCGGGGGGTGCGTGGGTGGGGAACGGGATGGCAGAGTGCGAAATCAAGCCAAGGGGAAGCGTTACCTCTGAGAGCAGTTTCGAGACGATTTCCAGTGGGGCTTGGTTGATGGAGTCATCCTGCAGGGGGGACGTCAGGGCCATGTCCACCAGAGTTCGGATCTCCTTCAAGACGACTTCCCAACGGCTTGGGTTACTCAGGACTTTCTTGTATTTGTAAATCTTTTTCTGGTTGGGAGAGAAAAAGAGACCCACACGTGTTATTAACAGGCCAGGGGCGCAATATACAAGACGATCAAAGAATCAGACGTCCTGGATGTGAAAGGCCCCACGTCTGGACCCCTCCCCGCCCCATCAGAATCTGACCCCCGAAGACGGGACAGTCTTGCCCCAAGTCGAAGGCTGCATTTGCAGACAGCCAGGCCTCCTGAACGCTAGTAATTTCCACTCCTTTTCCAATGACTTAAAAAAAAGGATGAAGCTATTTATCCTCCAGGTTATATCTTTTGCCAAACTTGTTCCCCAAGTATTCAAACGCAATACGAAGGGGGAGCATTATTCCGGGTCCACAAAGGCACTTTCTTTGCGTTGGAGGCACTGTTTCTGCTCACCCTGACCCTAAGAGGTCCCCTTGGAGACTGTGCTCAGCTGAGAAACCTGACACACAGGCTTGGGGCCTGGAATTCAGCTCCAGCCAGGTGGGGACTGAGCCCAGAATGGTCCTCAGCTTCCACCTGGGGAGTAAGACGGGTGCGTTCTCACCTCCGCATCCAAAGCTGGCGAGCGGCTGGGGCAGCGGCCGGGGCTCTGTCCATATGAGGCCGGGCTGGTTCCGCCCTCTGACATCATGGAAACAGAAGCCCTCTCTGAGGCCGAGGTCCCGGCCTGCGCTCCCCGGGCTCCGCAGCGGCCTGCCCCACTGCCGCCCGGCGTGCCTGGGCATCTCTCCCTCTAACTGGAGAAACTTCATTAAGGACTCTGCTCCTTGGGGAAAACCTAATTTTAATGTCACTGAGCCAGCTGGGTGACATGTCACAATCTCTGAACCAAAGTCTGAAAGAGGGCAGGAGGAGGTGAGGGTCCCCCACTGGCCCCGAGGCTCAAAGAGAAGCTTGTAGGCCACCAGCGTGTCCCCAGTCACTTAGTTTCTGAGTTAAGAATTACAAAGGGGCTTGGAAGCCAAGGCCTAAAATGAAGCACATGGGGGACAAATTCTGCATCAAACTGGGTAGTTCTCTGTGCTGAGTGAGGCGCGGTGGTGGAACAGGAGGTCAACTGTAGGATCAGACAGGCCCGGTTCTTCCCATAAAGTATTTCACCTACGGAGCCTCAGCCTCCTCTTCTGTAAATTATGCATGAAAACACCCTGTGGCCTCTTCCAATGTGGAAGCCTTATAAATCCTGGACCCAGGTGGTCCCCTCTCTGTACGGAGTTATACTCAGAAGCGGACTCCAAACAGCACAACCACATAACCCAAAGGGAACTCCGATACTCAACCTGCCTCTTCTGAAAAACTTTCAAGGAATGAAATGGACAACCCACAGTGATACAGACAGCATCCCGTTTTTTTCTCCCATCTTTTTCCCACACTGCCTGATGTTCTGGAGCCTCTTATCTGCTAATCATACCCCGGTGCCACCACCATCACCCACTTACTTAACTCACACCTAAGTTTATTTCCCCTCAGTCATCCCAGATCTTTCTTATGTAAATCTCCGTAGTCTGCCTCTCCCTCCTTCTCTCTCTCCTTCCACACACTCTCTGCCGGAAAGAGTAGAAACATCTACTTATCATTTTAGGTCCTATAAGGGCTGGAAGAAACGCATGGCAACTTCTGTTGGGGTGGGTATTCAGTGAATAATAAATACGCTGTTGATGGAGATGATGGTGACAAGCAGTATTTGCTGACCCCATGACTTGCATGATGAGGTGCACCTAGCCGCCTGAGGCTCCCCTGGGACCGTAACCAGCCTCAGTCCCAGTTACCTGCCTGGTGTTGTGAGCCAGGAGCATGACCAGGGCTATACAAATATGAAGTGCCCAAAGTCTGAAGCGGTAGAGACACTTCCCAAGGCAAGAAGCCGGCCCATCCCCGAAGATGAACGCTCCTTTGAGTCCCAGACACTGCGGTTCTGCTCTGGGTCCAGAGAATTGCTTAATTTTTAAATGACCATGAAATGGTCACAGAAACTCACTGCATATTAAGCCCCAAAGGAAACCACAAGGACGCACAGCCGTGTATTCCCACAGTAGATTCTAGATTGGAATATGGTTTGCACTTTAAGCGCCCTCTCTTGTAATCAGCTGCAAGTTATTTACTTTTGAAAGAATAATGACTTCATTCTTTTCGTGAAAACGAGGCATGCTCACTGTAAGAAATGTAAACTACACTGAAAAGCACAAAGAAGAGGTTAAATGAGAAAAGGTCTCGAATATCCCACAACCTAGAAATAGCCATCATTAACCTTTGGTAAGCATTGTTCCAGCTGGCCCTCAGTTAATTTTCGCCTGTGGGCGGGGGGGGGGGGCGGCCGTGAGTTCGGCCCCTAAGTCCTCAGGACCCACACTCGGACGATGTCGCCGAGACAGTGAGGCCCAGGTGAAAGGGCCCATCGGGCGCCGCCTGCCCCAGCGAGCCCCTTCACAGGCGCGCCCAGCCTCGGGCTCACGGACAGAGCCCCCTTGACAGGCTGTGGAGGTCAACAGATTTTCCCACGAGCCCCTGCTTAAGAAGCGTCCCAAGGAGAGTGGTCACAGAGGCTGCACTCAAGACCAGAAGTTCCCAGGGGCTGACAAGGGCTAACGTTTAACGACCCGCCAGGCACTGTGCGGAGCACTTCTGGGCATCAGCTCACTCCACCCTCACAGCAACCCCAGGAGCTGGGGACCTGCCACAGGCCCTGGGAGCAGAACCGCAGACAAGGACCCGAGTGCAGATGGTTTATTTATTGGGGAGGTGATGGGGGACGCATCAGTGCAGGGGTGAGAGTGAGACCGGGAGAAGAAGGCAGCCAATCACCGCCAGGGCATCATCAAGTGTTAGGACTGGGCAACAGGCAACGCCACCACTGTGGGGACGAGGTTGAGTCCTGAGGGGGCCTCTGGGAGACAGTGTGGATCATGCCCTAGAGTTGACCCACCCAAGGAGCAAGGAAGCGGCACTGTTTACCCACCAACTTCCTGGACTTCTGGCTGCCCTGTGTCCAGGCCAAAATGCTCCCACAGCCAGGAAAAGACGTGCCCCCGGGGCAGAGTCACTGTATTTACACTGAGCAGCCTTCAGGGCAGAGCCACGCCAAGAGGTAGGGCGTCTGCAGCTTCTGCCCCAGGCTCTAGTTTCCTGTTTACGCACAAGACTACCAGGGCCCAGAGGTGACATGACTTGCCCAAGGTCACACAGCTAGAAAGGGGCAATTCACAAGTACAAACCGGCTCTGGTGGACCCCAGAGGTCTCCCTCTTTCCATTACATGGGTCAGGGCCAGCGCAGATGGTGGAGAGGAGGCACGGATTCACCAAGAGACACTGGGAAGAAGGCAGCAAGAACGCTTGATGGTCTGGGATGAGGGCTAGAACATGTCTCCAAGGCTCTGAGAGCTGGTGGGAGCGGCAGGGGGGCGGTGCAGCTGTGACATCGTGGTCGTGGGGTGTGGGCAGGTGGCTGGCTCCCGGAAGAGGCTCTGAGCCCTTGCACAGGGCAGCCACAGGACAGAGGGAGGCCTGCCCAGGACCATGGGGACCTAGTCACTCTGCCTTGGGTGACAAATCAGCACATTTCACGCCAGGAGCTCTGCTGAGCTCGTCTGGTGATGAATCATGGTGAGACTGGGTTGGGGATGCCTCTGGAACCCTGACTCCCAGGAGCCCGGCCGTCAGCTTTGCCCTATGGTCCCTCCACTGAGCCCATGTCACCAGAAGGGGCGGGTGACCTCTTGCCATCTCTGGAGTGGATGGGCCGCTGGATTCCTTTGACAGGAACCTTGGAACTGTCCCCCTGCTTGTTTTTGTGTAAGAAAGCCAAGAATGGTCTCACTTTTTTTTTTTTAAGGGTTGTTAAGGGGAAAAAAACAACAACAAAAAAGAATACGCAACAGAATCAAATGTAGCCCACAAAGCCCCAAACATTTGCTGTCTGGACCTTTAAAGAAAAAGTTTGCTAACCCATGGCTGGAAAGGTCGAACCCCACCCACCCAGCCAAGGAGTAAGAGCACAATGCAGCTCAAGATCAGGGGCCATCAGGGGAAACACAGGTTCAAACCATAAGGAGATACTGCTCCACACCCACTAGGCTGGCTGGAAACAAAAGACAGGTACCTCCAAGTGTTGACAAGGATGAGGAGAAAATGGGATCCTTGTGCATTGCTGCTGGGAATGTAAATCAGTACAGCACCACTGGAAAACAGGTTGACAGTTTCTTAAATCATTAAACATAAATTTATCATATGACCCAGCAACTCTGTTCCTAGAAATCTACTCAAGAGAAAAACAGACTCTACATAAAGACATGCACATGAATGTCCATAGCAGCATTATTCATAACAGCTCCAAACTGGAAACAACCCAAATGTCCGTTAGCTGATGAATGGATAAGCAAGACATGGTATATCCAGACAATGGAATAGTATTTCGCAGTAAAAAGGATGGAAACACTCATATGTGCTACAAACATGGATGAATCTCACGAATATGCTAAGTGAAAGAAGCCAGATGCAAAAGACTTATTGGAGGATTCCTTTTATAGGAAATGCCTAGAAAAGGCAAATTTATAGAGACAGAAAGTGGAACGGTTATTGCCTGGGGTTGGGAGGTGGCAACAGGGATTAGGCTGCAAACAGATATGAGAGCAATTTTAGATGATGGAAATACTCTGAAACTGCATTGTGATGGTCGCACAACCCTGTAAGTCTACTAAAATCATTGAAGCATTCACTTACCATACGTGAATTTTATGCCATGTAAATTACACCTTCATTAAGGTGTTAAAGAAAACATCCCAACCCAGGTAGGTGGAGGACATCAAAAAACGTCAGAGGCAGTATGGCTTCGTGGTTAAGAGTGCAGGCTTTGCAGTCAGCAGACTTCCGTTCATATCTAAGCTGTACTTCATCTACCCATCCACCTATTCACTTACCCATCCACCCATCCATCCATCCATCCACTCGTCCATCCATCCATTTATCTAATCATCCAACAACAGTTACCAGGAACCATCTAGTATGGTGTGGCAAGTACTGAGTTAAGTCCTAAGGATACCAATGATGAGCAAAGCAGACAGCTCCCGGTGCTCGTGGAACTTACAGCGTATTACTGGCGCCCTACTTTCCTCGTCTGCAACGTGGGATGAGAACAACCACTATCAAAGGCTTGCCATGCCCATTCCATGACATGATACATATAAATACTTAGCCCTGTCCCTCGCGAAACAGCAGCGCTCATTCTTATCACCCACCAAGTCCTGTGGGTGAGTGATCCAGAGCAGGCAGGACTCAGGAGGGCTCCCGGCATCTGTGACAAAGCCCCACCCGCTCCCGAAACAACAAAGCCAGCAGGAAGAGCCAGCCGCTCCTCCACTGCAGTCTTCGCCCTCTGCTTATCAGCAAGGGGGCGTTACCTGGGCAACATCCGCCATCTCTCCAGCAAATGCTGCTATACCGCAGAGACAACCACAGACGCCCGGGTTCTCCGGCCTGGGAGAGTGGAGCCTGTCGGCTCCTCCACGGGAGACAAGCTGTCACCGGGCAGCCGCCCCTCTCAGGAGAGGTGTGACTCAGAGTGTGCGGGCACCACGCCTCCCGCTGACGGGGCGGTTGCTCTGCCGCTTGCTGCGCCTCCGAAGCTCGGGCTCACGCAAGCACGCATGCTCCCCCCGCCCGTCGTTAAAGGAGAGGGCGCTCCCGGAGCCAATGAGAAAAAGGAGCCCGGCGGGAGCTGGGCTGGCTGTGACAACTTCTTTCCAGGGGGTGTCCCAAAGCTGTGCCCGGCACGAGAGCCAGCAGCCCCGTGTGGCTACTTAACACTGAACCTAATTAAAATGAAATACAACTCCTCAGTCCCACTAGCCGCATTCCAGCGGCTGGACAGCCACACGTGGCTAGAGGCTGCCACACTGGACAGTGCAAATAGAGAACATTTTCATCACTGCAGAAAGTTCTATTGGGCAGGCTGTCCTAAAGTCTTAGCATGCCCTCTGTCACCCACGCCCCAGAGGACCAGTGACATGCTCCTTGCCTCTCCCATCACTCAGGCAACGCCTATGTGCTGGGGCCAGTATGTGAGCGGCACCCTGCCCATCTCCTCCAACTTTCCCTCCAAGGCCTACAGGGGCTGTCCCCAGATGTCCTTTGCACACCCAGGGAGAATGACCAAGTGGGTGACTTCTTTGGCTTCCCTGATTCCTAGACAGGGGGGGCCTCTGACCTCCTCATCCCTTCAAGACTCACTGGGGCTACGGATGAATGTGCCAGGTAACTCACCATCTCTGCCAACCCAGTGTGCTTCTGGGGGGCACACTTATAAAAATTCTCACAACCATCCAACAATGGGAGCAGTATAATTAGCTTCATTTTACAGATAAGAAGTCTGAGGCTGAGAGAGGTTAAGTCAAGGAGCTAGTAAGAGCCAGAGCTGGAGTTGGGACCCAGGTGTAGCTGGATCCTGAGTCCCCGACCACCGTGCCACTCTGAGAGGCACACCTGAGTGCTTTCTCTGCCTTGATCGATGCTGCTGCTTCCTGCTGAAACGAACAAGAAGCCCTGTAAATTGGAGGGCTGAGCCCAGGGGCAGTTCCAGACTGGCTGCAGCTGGGCGTCTGGATGACATCTGCCTGGAAAGCCGGGTCCTGGAGAGACAGGCAATTTGTTTGAAAAAGGGGGAAGAGCATGGCACTCTGCCCCCTAAGTGCCCACTGGAGGCGGTCTCCCTGCAGTCATTACTGCTTCCAAGGAAACAGCAGAAACTCGGGCACAGTGTCCTGCTCATCGTCTCTGGAGCATCGCCTGGTTGTCTGGGCAACCATGCATCTGGCTGGTGAGGAGATGTACTGGTCTTGGTGCCAGGCTTGCAGCTGGGTACCACATCCTACCTGGCTCTTAGGGCCTGCTGCAACCTTGGCAAAACCCAATCATCCCGTGGATCTGACTGACTGCACTGAGAAAATTCTATGTGGCTGTTTTCCTCACTGAGCTCTGGCTCCTTGGGGACAGGGATCATGCCTTGTCTGTTTCTTTACTGTTCTGTGTGGTGGCTGGAACCGCTGAGGGCACATGGAAAGTGCTCTCAGTATTTGTCAAAGGGAGGAGAATAAGAATCAGAAATAATGGTTGGGCTTCCCTGGTGGCACAGTGGTTAAGAATCCGCCTGCCAATGAAGGTGACACGGGTTCGAGCCCTGGTCTGGGAAGATCCCACGTGCTGCGGAGCAACTAAGCCCGTGTGCCACAACTCCTGAGCCTGCACTCTAGAGCCCGCGAGCCACAACTACTGACCCCGCGAGCCACAACTACTGAGCCCGCGCACCTAGAGCCCGTGCTCCACAGCAAGAGAAGCCACCGCAGTGAGAAGCTCGCGCACCAAAGAGAAGCCCTGCAACAAAGAGCAGCCCCCGCTCGCCACAACTAGAGAAAGCCCGTGTGCAGCAACAAAGACCCAACACAGCCAAAAATAAATAAATTTTAAAAATGACACCTGTTCTTTAAAAAAAGAAAGAAAGAAAGAACGGCCAAGATGTAGGAAATGCTTCCACTGTTGTCAGCTACTACACCGAATCCTTTCACCCTCCCAGCCCACGGCAAACGCAGGAACTTCCTGCAGGGGGAGCTTGTTAAAAGGCAGATTCTAACTCGGTAGAGCTGGATAGGGCCTGGGAGTCTGCACTTTCCAGTAGCTTCCAGATAAGAGAGATGCTCCTGAACCCAGCCCCAGGTGCCTCGTCTGCACCTCCCTAGGAGGCATGCTTGCTCTGTCCCCGTGATACAGAGAAGGGGGCAGTGAGGGAGTGATACCTTGCCTGCGGTCACACAGCTGGTGTTGTGAGCTACGTCCCCCAAAATGGTATGTCCAAGTCCTATAACCCCTGGTATCTGTGGACGTGACCTCATTTGGAAATAGGTCTTTACAGATGCCAACAAGTGAAGGTGAGGTCATGCTGGATTAGGGTGGGCCCTTATAAAAAGGCCAGGGGAAGACACACACAGACACAGGGAGAGAAGCTAGGTGAAGGTGGAAGCAGAGACTGAAGCAACGCCTCTACCAGCCAAGGGATGCCAAGGAGTGTAGCAGCCACCAGAAGCTGCAAGAGGCAGGGAGGGAACCTCACTTAGAGTCTGTGGAGGGAGCATGGCCCTGCCAACACCTTGATTTTGGACCTCTGGCCCCAGAACTGTGAGCGGTTACATTTCTGTTGTTTTCAGCCACCCAGTTTGTGGTACTTTGTTATGGGAAACTCACACAGCTGGTGGGCAGCAAAGCAAGGCAGACCCCAGGGAGCCTGGCTCCTGGTCACCCTGCTGGTCCGCTTCAGCCCTTCCAGCTGACTCTTCCCATCCTTTTATTTTATGGAGGTGGCAGCTGGGGCCCCTGCTCTCAGCGGCTTCTCCCAGCTTACCCTCGGCTTGCAATCGGTTAGGTCTTCTCTTGCTGGGGAAGACCTGACCTCCTGTCTCCTTCTTGCTCCCTCGGGGTTGGAAAAGCTGGCGTCCACGCTTGACGCCTGCCTCCAGCCCATCACCCGAGCGCAGAAGCCCCTGGTCCTGTGCTACCTGGGCGCCTGCACCGTCACTAATGTCACAAGGAGCCGCCTGGACACCCAGAGAAGCTGCAGAGGGAATTCCCAGGAGGATTCAGGAGGCCATCAGCACAGGGCTGCCTTAGGGTCCTCGGCAAAGAGTCAGGAGGTGGGCTCTGGCTCAGAGCAAACAAAGCCCACTTTCCTTTTTTTTTTTTTTTTTTAATTGAAGTATAGTTGATTTAGAATGTTTCAGTTGTATAGCAAAGTGATTCAGTTATATATATATATATATATTTCCAGATTCTTTTCCATTATAGGTTATTACAAGATATTGAACATAATAGTTCCCTGTGCTATACAGTAGGTCCTTGTTTATTTATTTTTTATATAGTAGTGTGTATATGTTAATCCCAAATTCCCAATTTATCCTCCCCATCCCTTTCCCTGTGGTAACCATGTCTGTGACTCTCTTTCTGTTTTGTAAATAAGTTTATTTGTATCTCTTTTTTTAAGGTTCCACATATAAGTAATATCATATGATATCTGTCTTTCCCTGTATGACATACTTCACTTACTATGATGATCTCTAGGTCCATCTATGTTGCTGCAAGTGACATTATTTCATTCGTTTTTATGGCTGAGTGATATCCCACTGTATATATGTATCACATCTTCTTTATCCATTCCTCTGCCAATGGACGCTGAGGTTGCTTCCTTGTCTCGGCTGTTGTAAACAGTGCTTCTATGAACATTGGGGTGCGTGTAGTTTTTCGAATTAGAGTTTTCGTCTTTTCCGGATATGCCCTGGAGTGGGATCGCTGGATCATTGGTGGTTCTATTTTTAGTTTTTTGAGGAACCCCCATGCTGTTCTCCATACGGGCTGTGCCAATTTACGTTTCCACCAAGAGTGTAGGAAGGCTGCCTTTTCTCCACACCCTCTCCGGCATTTCTCTTTCCTTTTATGAGGGTTACACATCTGCCAATGGTTGGCAACCCCCATTACGCCAGCTGACAGCCCAGGGTTTCCTACCGCTGGGCACTGAGCTAAACTCATCCCAGAACAACTGTTTCAGGGTTCTCCATCCTGGCTACGCATAAGAACCATTTGGGAGGCTTAACAACATTCCAATAACAGAGTCCAACCCCAGGCCAATCTCATCCGGCGGCTGCTGTGGGCAGGGTGGAGCCGAGGCATCTGGTTCTTTGGGCGCTGGTATATTTTAAAGTATATCTGAACACCAATGGGCACAACAACATTATTCACAACTGCCAAAAGGTGGAGGCAACTCAAGTGTCCATTGACAGATGAATGGATAAGCAAATGTTGGCTATGGATGCAATGGATTATTCAGCCATGAAAAGGAAGGGAATTCTGACACCTGCTACAACATGGATGAACCTTGAGCACGTTATGCAAGTGAAATAAGCCAGTCACAAAAAGACAAACACTGTAGGTTCCGTTCACAGGAGGGTATACCTAGAGTCGTCAGATTCATAGAGACAGAAAGTAGACAGAACGTAGAATGTGGGTTGCCAGGAGCTGGGGGAGGGGGAAAGGGGAGTTCGTGTTTAACAGGGGCAGAGTTTCAGTTTTGCAAGATGAAAAAGTTCCAGAGAAGGATGGTGGAGGTGGCTGTACAGTGTGAATGTACTTAACGCCACAGAACTGAACGCTTAAATCTCCAGGTGACTTGAGCCTGCAGCTAGAGGTCAGCCCTGGTGGTCCAGTCTAAGGTGGCAGATGTGACCCCTGCACACTGTACAGACGCGAGACCCCAAGAGTAACCTGCTCCGGGTCAAAGCGGCTGTCTGAACCAGGACCCCTCCTCAGGGTCACCTCACTGTCCCGAGTCACGGTCAATGAAGAGACCGTGAGCTGCATACATAGGTACAGCCCTGGACCTGCTCTCAGCCTCTGGAAATGCTCTCCTGTCTCCACATGGCCTAACCCCAGGGGCTGGGGAACGGGCAGTGCCCAGGGCGGGGCTGCACGCACCTTCCGGCCTGGTCACAGCCCTCTAGGGAGGCTGGGGGCTCCCCAGTCCTGCTCAGCACACCCGGCGCTACATCCTCACTGCCTTTGCTCACATGCCTTCCACCCCTGTCAACTCCTGGGGTGCTCAGAGGCTCAGTCACGACCCTGCTATGGTCCTCAGGTGTGTGCAGAGTGGCACACCTCTGCATTCGGACTTCTGCTGCTAATAAGCTGTGCAGCCTCAGGCAAATCATATCACCTCTCTGAACCTTAGTTTCCTCATCTGTAAAATGGGGATAATAGTCGCGCCTGCCTCTTGCAGCTGTTGACAAGATTAAATGTGATATTTCATGCTGAATCGTATAGATGCTCAATAAATGGTAGCTACTCAGTCAGCAGGACATCGATTAAAGACAGTTAACTGCTGAGAAAAAATAAAGACGACTAGAAACCCCTAAATGCCCATCGATAGGGAAATGCCTGAACACACTATAGCCACATGCAGTATCACACCAGACAGCAGTTAAAAGGAACAAAGGCAAGCCAACAGACCTGCCACGGATTCCACCCCCACGAACTGTGTTAAGTGTAGAAGCAAACACACACACACATGTATGTATATATTTACATGCCCACGCTGTACATATATGGGTGGGGAGGGGAGGACCATAGAGGGGGCTGAGGAAGAGCTTCAGCTTTATCTGAAATGTTTCAAACTGTTGCAGGAAGCCATAGCCGTGTATTATACATTTAATTTAAAAGAAATAAAATTCCCAGGATTACTTCCCTTTTTTTTTTTTGCAGTCCGCAGGCCTCTCACTGTTGCGGCCTCTGCCGTTGCGGAGCACAGTCTCCAGACGCGCAGGCTCAGCGGCCATGGCTCACGGGCCCAGCCGCTCCGCGACATGTGGGATCTTCCCAGACCGGGGCACGAACCCGTGTCCCCTGCATCGGCAGGCGGACTCTCAACCACTGCGCCACCAGGGAAGCCCCGGATTACTTCGTTTTTGAAATGATACGTGTTCACTGGAAAACCAGAATAGTACAGAACCGTGTCCAGGAAGGGAGTAATAAAGCACACAAGAGCTCGAAGTGTGGGCTCACCGCCTGCACATCTGTATGCTGGTGACCATCGCTCCACGGAATCTCTTTCTGTGCACGTGCGTACCCCTGCCATAAAAGTGTACATAAATTTAGCCCATATTGTATGTGTTGGCTTTTTTGTTTTTAATTTATTTATTTTTGGCTGCGTCGGGTCTTTGTTGCTGCGTGCGGGCTTTCTCTAGTTGTGGCGAGCGGGGGCTACTCTTCGTTGTGGTGCACAGGCTTCTCATTGTAGTGGCTTCTCCTGTTGCAGAGCACAGGCTCTGGCACGCGGGCTCCAGTAGTTGTGGCACGTGGGCTCAGTAGTTGTGGCTCGCGGATTATAGAGCACAGGCTCAGCAGTTGTGGCACGTGGGCTTAGTTGCTCCGCGGCATGTGGGATCTTCCCGGACCAGGGCTCGAACCCGTGTCCCCTGCATTGGCAGGCGGATTCTTAACCACTGCGCCACCAGGGCAGTCCCTGTTGGCTTGTTTTTTTAACCTCACCTCTGCCTCCCCTGCATCTCCCCCATCCCAGAATCCATGCTAAAAACAAACCATATGGTTGGCAAACATTTTCTGTAAAAGGGTCAGGTAATAAATATTACAGGCTTTTCTGGCCACATTCTGCTGTTGTAGCACAAATGGGTGGGGCTGGGTCCCCCCAAACCTCTTATTTACAAAACCAGGCAGTGAGCCCGATAGTCTGTCAACCCCCGTACATATCAATTCAGATATTCCTCCACGGCCATACGTTAATCAAATGCAAATATATAGAGAGATTTTCTTTGGTCCTTAGCTTTTGTTTTACGAAAAGGGCATCACATCATACGTGGATCTCTGCATCTTGCTTTTTCTCTCTTAACACCTGGAAGTGGCCCCATGTCAATCAGTATAGATTTTCCCATGCTGTGTGTTTTTATAAGCCACCTCAAATATCACCGGGCAAAGGTAGCATACACGTTTAGAAAATGAAAAATCAAGCCAACAGGAGTCCTCTCGCCTGACCTCAGCCTTCTGTGCAAATCCTCTGGGAGGTCCTTCTGGCAGCAGCCATCGGGTGCTGTGACCGCCATACATCAGTGACCGGGAGCATCCCTGACCAGACAGCCGGGTCCCTTACCAGGCACTCTGCGTCAAAGAGCTCTTCTCCAGGGGCCACTGCCTGCCCTGAGGCGGCCCCCTTGGTCCAACACGTACTTCCACGGTTCCCGAGATCAAAGCCACTCCCCCCACCCCAGGCTCTCATATACCCAGAAACGTGTCCTGATTCTCCTTAATTGTAAACTCGACCGAAGGTGTGGGTGAGACCCCACCTTTAACAGAATGTTTAAGAAGATCCTATTATTTTCCTGTAATGATTTTGCCAATGACATTAGTGGTGCTGGGAACCCGGTGCAGAACTGAACCACATCCTGAAGAGCACAGTGGGGGCCACTTGTTAATCAATAGCAGGAAAGGCTCTTCTCTGAGGAAACAACCCCCGCCCCCCCCCGATTGCTAGCAACTCACCAAATAAATTAAAAAATGCAAATAAGGTACCAGAGGCTGCTTTTCCTCCGCCCTGTGGGAGAGGCCGGCCCCAAGCGAGCTTGGCTGCGCTGAAGGGCAGAGGACAGCACAGGGCTGTTGCCTTTGGGTCCATAAAGGGAAACCTCTACCCCAAATAAGGAGTTCTCCCGCTTGGCTTCAGACGGTAGCATCTCAACAGGGGCCTCCGCTGTTTATTTGACTAACAACTTTATCTAGTGCTCGCAGCACTTCAAAGGCATCCTATCCGTTCATCCCTTTGTGTGGGAAGCCTCTAGTCCTTGTCGGGCTGCCGCCTCTGGGCTGGAGCCATGGCTCCTGCCAAAAGCGGCCTTAATTTATGAGCACCCTGGAAAAGGGTCCAGTTCCCTAATTAATTCATCCGCAGTGGATCGTCAATGGGCGTGCCCAGGCAGGCAATGAGGGTGCGCTTGAATCAGCGTGGGGCGTACTCCTGCCTTCCCGATCGGGGGTCTTGTGGGGAGGCAGGATGCACCAGGGGCTGTTCCTTCCTTGCTGAAGAAGGCCCCTCAGGCAGGCCCAGGGCATGGTCAAGACAGAGTCCAGGGGTGGGACCTGGGAGACATTCACAGCGGTCAAGTCTGAGTTGCCCGCAGAAGTGGAGGAGAGGCTGGCAGAGCAATCCAAGAGGCCTCCCTGCTTGATCGCAAGCCGAGAGGGACCCAGCAACGGGGCCTAAGGGACACAGAGGAGGCTCAGGCCCGGGTCTGAATTCTGGCTCAGATACAGGGGGAAGTTATTTACTCTGAGAGTCAGTTTTCTGGTCTGCAAAATGGGGACACAATCCTACCTCCCAGGGACTCTGTATAGACTAAAATAGGGCAGCAGATGAAATGGCTGGAAAACAGTCAGCACTCAATAAACGTCTGCTGCTCTTTCCCCTTTCTTCGTTTTTTAAAACTTTTATTTATTTGTTTGTTTATTTCTTTTTTGGCTGCATTGGGTCTTAGTTGCGGTATGCGGGGTCTTTCACTGCGGCGCGCGGGCTCTTCATTGTGGTGCACGAGCTCCTCTAGTTGTGGCGTGCGGGTTTTCTCTCTCTAGTTGTGGCGCACGGGCTCCAGGGCACGTGGGCTCTGAAGTTTGTGGCACGAGGGCTCTCTAGTTGAGGCGTGCGGGCTTAGTTGCCCCGTGGCATGTGGGATCTTAGTTTCCCGACCAGGGATCGAACCCACGTCCCCCCTCATTGGAAGTTGAATTCTTTACCACTGGACCACCAGGGAAGTCCCATCTTTCCCCTTTCTTCAAGCTACTGCCGTGGCTCTCCGACTGTGCTGTGTATCAGAATCACTTGGAGGGCATGGAACACACACCTTGCTACACTCTCCTCCCCCACTTTCCAGCTTACAAGACAGAAGATCTGCATTCCTAGTAAGTTTCCAGGCTGCGTTGAGGCTGCTGGTCTGGGAACTCCACTTTGAGAACCACCGAGCTACAGTTCAGGACCCCTGGGGTCCGTTGTGACGGAGAGGCCTCGGAGGAAATAAAGACCATCCCTGATGCAAAGTTCAACGCAGATGCCGACAAAGCCTTCGAGAGTCAACAGATGCCAACGGTCTGCTCCAGTCTGCCACCTTCGGCCACTGTTGAGCTGGTCCTTGATCTCCTGGGGGAGCTTTTCAGGGTCCACGCACTCTCGGACGTCTGTTCCAGCCCAGAGGGCAGATGCGGCCCACTCTGCCAAAGGGTCTTATCCACGCATCTGCTTGGTCCCCACTGCTTCTCTAGCTCCCACCCGGACACAAACCACCGTGGCCTCCTGCCGCCAAGGTCAGCAGGCTCCATGCGGGTGGCTTTAGCACCCTGGACAGGGGCGGGCTCTCTGTCCATTTCAGAGCCTTCTGCAAAACCATCCTTGGGGTCTCAGAGGGACAAGGGCCATGGGACTTCTGCCCTTGTCTCCTGATCAATTAGCCTCTCTCCCAAACCCCTTTCCATCCAGAGAGTTGGCTGCCCGCTGGGTATTTTCTGATTGCAGGGAGAGGTGAGGACCTAATCCCTCTGTGGGGACAGGCACTGCTCTTTTCGGAGGCTCTGTTTGGCCTCGTCTCTGAGCCAACAGGCGGGCAGGAGCCTTGGAGGCAAACCCAGAACGGCAGGCCACCCTCCCCTCCGAGGCCGGCCCCGCCCCCGCATGGCCCCCCGAGAGCTGCCCAGCATGCCTGGCTCGGGGGGCTTGCTGTCCACCACCCAGCTGCGGAAGGGACCTGCAGACTCCTGTAGAACAGAAGGTCTTCCTGGTCAAGAGATGGCCTCCCATTTATGTTTTAAAGACTTATTTGAAGAAAGAGAAAGGAAGAAAAAAAAATTTTGCCTTAAAGGGCAGAAAACAAGTTCACCCGCAAAACGTTTACGTGGAAAACTTGCTTGTGTGGTGCGGTGACTCATCAGCTCCGTCAAAGGGTGCGTGGGATGACACGCTGAAGCCCTGGTCCCCCTCCTCGTCTGGGAAAGAAAAACAGCCCACAAATGCTCTTCTTTCCTGGCTGTTTGGAGGGTCAGCTGTCCCTCCTGAGGCCCAGGGAAGGCCGTCATGCAGCGGGCACTGGGGTGTCTGATGTCTCCAAGCCCGGTGCTGGGGCAGCAGGGGGCAGGGAAAGGCCTGGGGTCCCAGGGACGTGGTGCAAACCCAACTCCCCTGCTTCCTGCCCTGCGGCCCGGACAGGTCATTCCACCTGGGGCCCCTGGGCTCCATGTTCTTGATCTTTGGAGTGGGATGGTTAAAGGGATCCAAAGGGGTGATGATTAGGTACAAGGTGCCTCTCACTGCCTCTGGCCGGTGGACGGCGGGCACTCAGCAACGCCTGTCCTTTCTCGCAGAAACTCAGCTTCTCAACAGTACAAACTGAAAGATCTAAAGTCCCACCGGGCTTGACCCTTGTCTGAATGAAATACTACAAAACCATAAAAAGAAATGAAGTAGATCTGAATGTGCTGTATGAGCTCGTGTACGAGCTCAACCACGATACGTAATTAAAGGGTAAAGGACCAAGGAACACCCAGTGTGGATAATAAAACCTGTGTGGTGTTTTAAAAGGAATTTTCATAAAACCTTCTGAAGGGCCCCATGAGACTAACAGGACTGCCTTTGGGAAAATGGAGTTGAGGCAGGAGGGACTATGCATTTTACACCCTTCTATAGTTTTTAGAATTACCGAGAACGTGCATAACTCATTGGTCTTAGACGCTAACAGCGGATATCTGGGGAGTGAGGGACTGGCTGGAAAAGGGGGCAGGAGGGAACTGTCCTGGGTGACAGGAACCTGGATGGTGGTGATTCAGGTGACTACAACAGTCAAAACTCACCAGACCCAACAGAAAAATGTGTGCATTTTGTTATGTCGCAATTATAGCCCCATTTTTTTTTAAAACTTACAAAGTGTTACCAGAGGTTTATGGACAGTGGGAAATTTTTTTAGTTTTCTTTGTCCTTTTCACTATTAAAAGAAAATCTTTATAAATGCAATTTTAAATGTCTCACCTTAGTACTCTTGTATACCACTGGTAGGTGTATAAATTGGTTTGGACCACTTTGGAAAACTGTTGCGCAGCCTCCACCAAAGGGGACCCTCTGCTTGCCCTACGGCCCGTGCTCAAAAGGCTGTAAACATACGTTTACCAAGAGACATGTTTATAATGGTTCTATTCATAATAGCCCCAACCTGGAAGTATCTGTCCATTAACAGAATGAACAAATTAAGAGTCTATATTCATTTAGCAGAATGTTATGGAGCAAAGCAAATGAATAAATTACCGCTACACAGGATATTATATATTGCATAGATAAATCTTATAAACATAATTTTGAGCCACAGGAGCCAGGCACAGAAGAGTTCAGCCTGTACGATTCCATTTAGATGAAGTTCAGGTTCGTGCGAGACTAATCCATGCTGCTGGAAGGCAGGAGAGTGGTTTCCTGTGCTGGGGGGGGCGGTGGTTGGCAGGGACTGGAGGGCCTGGGGGGGGGCGGGGGGGTGCCAGGGAGGTGGTCATGCTCTGTGTCTTGATCTGTGTGGTTACACAGGCTGATTCTGTGAGACTCTGTGAGAATTCATCCAGCAGTACTCTTTTGATCAATGCACTTTTCTACATGTATGTTATCCCTTAATGAAAAGCTTACTTAAAAAACAGACCAAAGGACTTCCCTGGTGGCACAGTGGTTAAGAATCCACCTGCCAATGCAGAGGACACGGGTTTGAGCCCTGGTCCGGGAAGATCCCACATGCCGCGGAGCAGCTAAGCCCATGTGCCACAACTACTGAGTCTGTGCTCCAGAGCCCGCGAGCCACAACTACTGAGCCCACGTGCCACAACTACTGAAGCCCGTGCGCCTAGAGCCCACGCACCGCAACGAAGAGTAGCCCCCGCTCGCTGCAACTAGAGAAAGCCCGCGCGCAGCAATGAAGACTCAATGCAGCCAAAAATAAATAAATAAATGTATCAAAACAATAACAACAAAACAGACCAAAGTGCCCCATGTCTATTCCAAAGAGAGATCTGGTTGGGGAAAGTGGAGACAACTGCAAGGGCTTAACGCCCATCTGGGGCTTCCCAGCCTCTGTGGGCTCAGACATGGGGCTACACCAACCACACCCGCAACCTCTCCAGGCCTGAGGTGGCGCCTCCTCCCACCAGAATAAGGGGGTTGGGCTCCGAGACCCACCACCCCGGGTTCAAATCCCAGCTCTGCCTGGTTCTAGCTATGGACAAGCCCCTTTACCCTCTCAGCTCCTCCTTCAAGATGGGCCTGACTTTGAGAAGACTGCAAGGGAGCACACATCAGAGCCCCCAGCACAGCTCCTGAGGCCTGTAGGTGCCTAGTAAGTGTCTTCTCCGTTTACTGTAAAGAAAGCCCACGAGAGCGTGAGCTCTCCTCCCCAGGCCGTCCTGCCCTCTGCCACTTGTTGGTTTCAATCCCTGAAGCTTTCCTTGTTATTGGTTACAGGGTCCCCGATGACCCACCGAGGGCCGTGCGCTGTGGCTGGGAGTCGCTGGAGACTGGACTGTGGTCCTGCCCGGGGGACTGGCAGCCAGGGCCCCATGGCCGCCCTTGAGTTCCGTTGACCACAGGTGCAGCAGAAGTGGCCTGGCTGGACTCACCTCTGTGAGGGCCTCTGCTCTCTGGGGCTTGGCTCTGCCACCAGCTGCACCTCCCGCTGAGGGCCCCCCCAGAAGTCCTGGACTGTGATGGGCCCCCTGCCTCGTGGGGAGAGCCCCTCCTTTCACAGTTCTCTGTGGAATCCCTCTGATCCCTCATAGGAAGTCACAAAGCCCTCTTTGACCAAGTGCCAGAAATTAATCTGGATGGAATTCCTGCCTTTCGACCTGGAGGAAGCAGACCTGCGGCCGGGCCTGTAAAAGGACCGAGGGCACCTCCTGCCCTCCTTGCCCTGCTTCCCTGATTTACCTTCCTGCTCAGAGGCAGGACGGCTGACACGCATGACCTTCCCAGGCAGTGGAGAACAGGAAGCTCAGCGAAGGCTCCCGTGAAAAAGCCCCAAGGAGGCACAGGCCAGAACTGACAGGACTGGACGTGGATTCCCAGTACTACTCAAATTCCACAGGTCCAGGAGGTCACTATAGCGGGTGTGGTGGGAAGCTTTCACTCCCTCTGTCAACTCAGGTTGACCAGCAGGTACCATGTGGAGAAGAGTTCTGCCTCAGGGGGAAAAGAGTTCAGCGATTGATTAGTGATGCCTGTCATGGGGCTCACTGGGGGTTGGTGGCACGCGTGCTATGCATGTGCCCCCTTCCTTCTAGAGCCCTGTCCTTTGGAACCTTTCTACACAAAGAGAAAGAGGCCTTGATCGCTAAAGAAGAATCATTAACATTGATCCAATACTTATTCGCATGGCAGGTGCCATTCTAAGTTCTTTATTGCTACTGACCCATTTAACTCTCACAGGAACCTAATAAGCTTGGTCTTATCATGACCCCCACTTTATTCAGGAGGAAAAAGAAGCCCACAGAGGAAAGCAGCTAGTCCAGGGTCACAGAGCCCGTGGGCGGTAGAGCCAGGATTTGAACCCAGGCAGTGTGGCCCAGAGCTCTCCCCCTAGGCATTACAGAAATTTTTCTTTGGGGAGCAAATTGGCAGTATGCGGAAAGAGTCACACACACACAAATACCCCTGCTCTCTGCCTGGTAACCACTGTTCTGGAAACCTGCCCTAAAAAGTAGTTCAAAAGAAGCAAAAGCTTGGCTATAGGTGACAGTCATGACTGCATCATCTATAACTGAGAAAAACGGTAACAGTGCAAATGGCCAAAAGCAGGTCCTTTGGCCAATTATGCCACGACCTCTCTACAGACGTGATGGACATATGCTGAAACGTTTAAGCTGCAGCGTTCATGCTGGCAGGACCGTCTGCGCACCTGGCCACAGCTGCCAAAAGGTCCGTGCAAAGGTGGATGAAAGCTGGAAGGGCATTTGCAGGAGTAAAATCTGCCCTCAGGTGGGGACTGGCCAGAGCAGAGCGGTCTCTGCCCTCGAACGTGGTTGTAAAGGCGTTTTCATGATCGTGGTAAAAGGGCAGAGAAAGAGGGGAGCGGGGCAGGAGGGATGGGCTGTGTGGAAATGACAGGAGGTGAAACAGGGGTCACTGTCTTCCCTCTAGACACTGAGAGCCCAGCAGGAGCCACGTGGGAGCGTGTGGCCCAGAGCCAAGGGGGGCCAGGAGCAAGGCTAGGTCAGGTAACACAGCCTCGATGCTCCAATCTGGGGACACGGGTGACATAGTGTGTTTGGGCAGATGTGTAAGTGGCTGGTCCTGACCTTGACCTTCCGGGGCCCAGGCCCAGGTTGTCTGCCGTGTGCCATGCGCCATGCAAGGCGGGCAGGGCGCTCGGCCCTTCCCACAAGAAGCAGGGGCTTGCCAAGTCAGAGGTTAATTCACATAATCCTCACGGGGACGTCTGTGAGACTCAGAGAAAAAATGTAAAGCTCTCATGAAATGCTTCACGAGACAAAAATACCACAGCCCCCGACACGCAAGGCACGAGGACAGACAGGCGATGGGGATGGTCAGGAGCGCAAGCCCACAGGTGTGAGGGAGGAACTGTCCGGTGCGTATGCGTGTCTGCGTATGTGTGCGCACACACACGTGTGCGGTGGAAGCCACGTTCCCAGCGGTTACGATCCCAGGTTCTGGAATCAAACTTGTGTTCAGACCCCAGCTCTGTCACTTAATAGGTGCGGGCCCTTGAGCAAGCAGTTCACCTCTCGGCCTCTGTCTCCACATCTGTGAAATGGGGAAGCAGGAGGACGCGTCCCCTCCTCAGGGTTGCGGGGATTCAGCGGGGTGGCGAGCGAGGTGCTGGCATCTGCTCAGCACAGGAGGAGCAGCCCATGGAGGGTGCTGAGGCCACCGGCCGCCATGTGCTGAGGCGGGGCTGGATTTAGGCTCGGGCGCGTGTGCTAGGGGATGCGTGCTCGGGGGATCTGCAGTGGGCAGAGCGGGGGAGTCCAGGGGCCGCGGCTGTGGGACCAGAAGTGGCTCTTCCCCCGGGAGTCAAGGCCTCGGACTCCTGTGCCCAAGAGGGAGAGGGAGGAGGGGCCAGGAGGAAGGTCAGAGTGGAGGGTGACAGCAAGCCCTGGAGGGCCCCACCCTTCCCCTGCGCAGCTTCCCCTCAGGGGAGGGGCATCAGCTCAAGGGCTGTCTGTCCCCTCTGACCCAGCTGCCCCCAGGAATCTCAGCGCCAGCGGGGCCTCTCTCCCTGCACGGGACTGGGGGTGATGGTCCAGCCTTCCCAAAAGGGCGACCCGATGGGAGAGAGAAGCCAGGCTCCCAGCCCCACGCCCTGCACCCCCGGTTCCTCGCCTATGCACCGGGGACCCTGGTTGGGGCTCAGTCCAGGGCCCGATGTGGAAGCTAGACTGTGACACCATTGGGAGCGGCCGCCCTTGGCAATGGCCGTCCCCTCATCCATGAGACGGGGTAGCAAAGACCTTGCGGAACCACTACTGCAGGCCTGGTGGTAGGAGCGCCCCATGGCCTGCGCCAGGCAGGGCCCTCCGAGGACAGACTGCCCACCCCCTCAGATCTTACAGACATGCCGCGGGGGCACTGCAGGGGCTGGGTGCCCACTCCCACCCGCTGGCTGCTCTGATAAGGGCGCATGGGATGATGGTCCCACAGCCCTGGGAGGGCAGCCCTTCTTCACGCTGACCCAGTGGGCGAGGTGCTAGTTAGCAACTTCCCCATTTCACAGAGGAGAAAACTGAGGCCCAAATAAACACACCCCACACCCAATGCACCCATAACACAGTCACCCCCTCGCGCTCACACACACACACACACACACAGACCCCACGTTCTTCTCCACCCTCCTACTCTCTACAGAGGATGGGGTGACCACATCGCTGTGGCCGCCCCAGGGGCTTGGGAAACCCTGCCTGGGGACTCGGGGAGAGGGCGGCAGCGTGGCCAGGGCAGCAGGCCAGAGAGGATGCGAACCTGGGCTGGGATTTTCCCAGAGCCAAGTGCGTTCCTCTGCCTGGCAGCCTTGCGACAGGAAAACAGGCGGCTTCTGGTCTCACACAGTCTGCTCCCCGCCCCGGCTCTCGGTCGGCCCCCGGGGCTGTAGCTGGTGACCCAGCTTCCCCCAGGGAGAAAATCATCTTGGTTTTCAAGACTTCTGTGCAAGGGCCGAGGAACCCCTCTCAGGAAGGGAGAAGGCGTTTTTCAGAGCTGGAGGCACCAGAAGCGCCGGCTACACAAAGCGGGCGCTTTTTGGTACCTGGCTTTTTCGGGGCTCCTTCGGGGGCACCTTATGCACGTGTCTCTTCCCAGCCAGGTACTCAGGGTCTGTGGTCCAGGCCCTTGGGCGCCCAGACGGGCCTGTCCTCACAGCTGTGAGCACCTGGGCCTCTCGGCTTGAACCTAGAAACAGGCCAGCCTCCTGACAGCGTTATAAGCACACACTGGACCCTCACAGCCTGCAGCACACTCTGGCTCTGTCACACAAACCAGGCCTGTCCCCTCCTGGCCTCGTACACCCACACAGCCCTGTCCCCTCACAGCCTGACACACACGGGCAGGCCTGTCTCCCCAGGACGTGGCTTCCAAGGTGCATCTGAGTCAGAAATGAGGCCTCATTAACTCAGTACAACTGTTTATGCCTCCATCCCCCCAGGAACTGGCCTCAGGGGCCAAGCCACCCAAACCAAACAGGCCTGGCCTCCCCAGAGAGCCCCGAGGACAGCGCGCCCTGCTCCAGGGCATCCTGGGAGGGGCTGACGCTGCGGTCCCACCCCCTTCCTGTCGTCCTCCGGGTCCCGGGCCTTCCCTGCACCTCCCTGACCAGTGCTGCCCAAGGGCAGGAGTCCAGGAGGGAGGGCAGAGATACCCGGAGAGAGGGAGAGGTAGGGAGAGGGGCCCGGGGGCCAGGATGTTGGGGGTCAAACCCCTGTCCCCCCTCTGGGGGCCTTGGGACCTTGGACAAGTGACTCCGATTCCCTCACATGCAAACGTCAACAACAGACCATTCAGTGAGCTGAGATGACGCACAAAATACAGAGCCCAGCGCGGAGGGAATGCTCCCGACGCGCTGTGACGGCCTGTGGACGCACAGAGCTGAGCTGAGGCCACGAGAGCAGCGGGACCCCCAGGGTGCAGACAGGCATCAAGAGCATCACACAGGTGTGTTACTCAGACTCTGCCCTGTTCCACATCACAACTTGAGGTAGATTCTAGAGCGGTGCTTCTCAAGTTTTTTTTTCCATTATCATTCCCCTAAGGAGCCTTGTAAGATATCCGCCCCCGGCCCCCCACCAATTTGCCCTGATCCCTTTGAAACTAAATTCTAGACAATAAGATTTTGTTGAGCAGGTTGAACTAGGAAGGCCACACACCACTGGAATAACTTAAGGGGGTCAAAATACCAATTTTGACCCCCTTGGAGGCAATATCACACCTGTGGAGAATGCCCTGGAGGTGTCAGTATAACTGGATAAAACTTCGATAAAGCAACAGGAACGCAGCATTTTAAGAGCTAACATTGTTTACAAATAGAAAAAGTATTCTCTGTGTGCGCTGCAGCTACAACAGGGACGTACACGTTGGTATAGGAGAAAAAGTGATAAACACAACATTTAGAAAATTTAAAAACTCAAGCTGAGGTTGTGGGATTTCTAAAGTCCTTAATTTTGATGTTCTATGGATTCCCCCCCCTTTTAGTTAAAGATAGAAAAAAGAAAAGGAAAGAAAAAGAAAACCCCCAAATGGTTGGTGGTAAATACAGAGGAGAGAGTAGCTGTATCAGGCAGGAGAAGCAGGACACATCCCGAGTGGGCTGAAAAGGCCAAAGCTCAGGATCAGGCACAGCTGGATCAAGCAGGAGAAAGGGCAGCTCCACAAATCTGTACTGAAATCCACTGTGTGACTATGGGCAAGTAACTAGACCTCTCTGAGCCTTGTCATTTGCTGAATGACAATGAACAGGAAAGCCCCTGGCCGTGCCTTGTATATTGTAGGTACTCAGTAACCACATATGGATCAATAAACACTTGCTAGAATCTATGCGGACCCCAAGATGAGTCACCTATAGAACCAGGATTCGAATCTGGGTCTCAACACAACAGCAGGCAGTACGTCAAAAACACCTTATGTTCCTTTGCCATTTTACAAGGAAGGAGAGCACGCCTCCCTCCAATCTCATCAAAACCGAGTGGCAAAGAGCCACAGAAATGAAATCAGGTTGCTGATACTGAAATATCACTGCCACCTGGTGGCAGCGTACCTAAATTATGGGGGGGTGGGCTGTCCAAAGGGAAAAACTGCCAGCATCTTACACATGCCTAAGACACAAGCAAATATCGAAACAGTGAGAACAAAGGTCACCATCCATCACCTGGCAAAAGGGCCACTCACTGCTGAGCATTTGTTGAGTCCTTGATATCCTGATCTGAGTTTCCTGGATGCTTGCTTTCTTTTCTTTTTAAAAATTCAACTGATTAGATTTAACAACCATACACAAACCAAACACCACCAAAATTGAGTGCAGATATCCAGGTCTTTATGAGAACTGCTAGAAGCCCAGGGATCCCCAGTTCTGTACTTGCTCAATCAACTGTCTGAACCCCACATGCAATCCTTGACGTCTGAATTTGAACATTTCAAGCCTGTCACTCTTAAATCATCCTTCTGGCTGTCACTGTCTCCCGAAATTTGGCTTTCTAGGCCCACCATCTTAGTCATCCCTTGTAGCTGCATAATATCCACACATTTCACAAGCACTGCCTTTTAGGTGTTCCCAGAGATTCCAGAAAATGGTTGAAGAAAATGTGGACCAGGGCAAGGAGGAAAGCAGAGCTCTGTGAAATCCACTAAAGACTACCTCTTCCTTGACACTGATCTCGGCCACCTTTTCAAAGAGGCATTTCCCCAACCTGTCAAGGAGGCGGTATGTCTCCAAGTACTTCCTGCCCCACCCTGAGCTAAGAAAAAGCAAAGCAATCACTTACTGAGGACTCACAAGGAAAACACGCATGAACAACAGAAGAGGGAAGCCTCTAAGTAACCCCTGTCCGTGGCAGTGAAGTGGCCTCTTCCTGCAGGACCACCACTGCACCATGCCTCTATTCCTCTCTCCCTCTCAACTGCTCTGGTATTTACCTCCCAGGTGGCCCCTGGCAGGTCCTGATGTATGTCCTGCCTGTCCCGGGACACACCTGGCCGCAGACAGCCAGGCCTTAGGGACGATGTCCCTGCAGAAATCAAGCTCTCAGCAGCACCTGCAGACTCTGAGCAGGCATGTGCCACTTGCCTGCTTAGCTGTCACCCGGGGCCTTCTGCCTGCGACCAGAAACCCCCAGGAACGGCAAAGACCTGGGCCTGAACACTGCCCCAGGCCCTTACCAGCTATGGGAGTTGGGCTCCGGTCTGGCCTCACCTTCCCTGCACAAAAAATGGGAGCAATGATAACAAGCCGCCTTACGAGGCTGCCGCAAGGGTGAAATAAGCGTGATGGGCCAGCCTCATGTTCCAGGCACACAGTAGGTGCTCAGTAAATGCCAGTCCTTTTCCTTTGCGGCCCCAACTTGGAGACTCGCGTTCAGCCTCTGAGATGGACACACTGGCCAAAGGAGAGGACCTGCAGCTGTCGGGGAAGGAGGGGCGTGGCCCGCTTTGGGACCAGGAATGTAATTTTCCGGGGTTGTATTTCTGTCCTCCGCCCAGCTGTGACGAGAGCCCCTCCAGAGGCACGAGAAGAATTCTAAGTGTCCCTTTGGTCATCCCAACACGGCACATGGTCTCAAACCCTGTCCAGGGCCAGCTGCTCATCCCCCACCGCGCTCCAGATTACAGTAAAGATGACAGCTCAGGACAGGCACCGGTCATCCTAGCCATACCCTGCTGGCTCTGCGAGCCCGCAGGCCTGTCACGCCTTGTTCTAAACTAAAAGGTCAGAAGGCAGGAGAGACAGGGGGGCAGGGCGCGAGGGTCCTGAGCCACGGAGCAGAACGTGGACCCCCCAGGGGCCTGGGAGGACCCTTCTCATAAATCTGGCCCCTGGGTCTTGAACATGACCAGTCGGGAACTAATTCACCGTGTTTATTAGAAGGCCGGGGACCATCCTATGCAGAGCTAGAAGTGGGAAATTAGGCCAAAGGAAGTGAAGCCTCTGGAAATACGGTTGGGCTTCTGCATCTCTGATAAATTTACCTCTGCTGGCTCCTTCGGAAGTTACTTTCAACCCATCGCCTTGAGCCCCTCAAGTGCTGCCTGCCCGAGCCCCTCAAATGAGGCCCTGTTCTGAGATCAAGCAGTTCTTTGATCCTTTCAGAAGCAGGCACCACACGATAAGGCTCCTGGGCAAAGTCAAGGGCCAACCGGGCAGGAGCACAGTTTCACCATCGCAAGGGGGAAAGGCATCAACCATCCAAGAGGGAGGTGGGGGGCTTCCACACAGTGGAGCCAAGCTCCTGGGCTGAGCCTCCTAGAAGGCAGGAGACCTCTGCCCTCACGTCTCTGGGTGGCAGACCAGCTCCTCCAACAAGCAAGCGAGTCAGGACTTACCTTCCACTGCAGAGAATGGAACCACTGGTCTCGCAGGTAGCTGTTGGCAGCCTACAATGAGAAGAACAGGACAGCAAGGTCAAGTCACTGGCTTGCATCATTTCAGAGCATTTTACAGGCCAGCATGAGAGCCCCAGCCTGCTCTGTCCTGCAGGCTCTGCCCTGTGACCCTGAAGAGCCTTCTGAGGCATGCACCAAGCTGAACCCCTTGTGTGTAAAACCAAACCGGAAGTGGTCACGTGGGGGACTTGTCTGAAATAGACATTGCTGCCACCGGGCGCTTACTCTGCTGGGTAGACACTGGTGGCTGGAAGAGCTTTAACTGTACACATATCGTCACTCATCCGGGATCAGAGAAGGGGCCAGGATGAGTGGGGAAGAGGCGTGTGGGGAGATGATGATGATAATGGAGCTGCCTGGGAGCTCCCCAAGCCCTGCTCAAGGCACCGGGCCTTTGTTATCCCCGTAATCTGTCAGCAGCCCTCACGACAGCCCTACGAGGTGGGCAACACTGCGTCTATTTCACAAAGGGAAAAACTGAGACCCTGAGCTCTCACGTCAACTGACCGCATTTAAACCCAGAGCCTGGCTTCCAAGCCTGCGGGTTTAACCACCGCACCTCCTGCCAACTGCAGAAAGCCGTGGTAGAGAGCACCCAGCCTTGACCTCGGACAGAACTACATTACAAAGCACCGTGCAGGGAGCCAGGCCTTCCTTGATCCACACCACACCAGTTCAGAGACTTGGGCCGCTCAGCCTCACGCCGCTCTCACCCCCAGTTCTAGCAGATTTGCTGATGGCAAAAGCAGTATTTACGGCACGTCTGACAGGCCCTAGACGGAGCACTAAGCCCCACGCGTGGGCTGGCTCATCCAGTCCTCGTAAGTCAGTGCTGGGAAGCTGGCACTGTCAGCATCGTTATCTCTATGGTACAGATGAGGAAACCGAGGCTCGGGAGGTTAAACTCTCCCACGGACTCACAGGCAGTCGGTGTGGGGCAGGGCCTGAACCGGTGGTCTGACTCATGCTGAAACCACAGCGTGATGGCGTTTCAAGTTTGCTGCTGGCCACCCCCAAGGCAGACATGCAGCGTCTGTTCCCTGCCTGACCCCACAGCTCCGTGTTTCAAGTCGCCGTGACCCTGATGGGCAAGGGGCTCTGACAAGGCCAGAGCCTCGCCCCAAGCAGGAATGCCCATCTTCTTTTCCTGAGCCACACAGGTGTACACGTGCACGCACACACAGCGTGTGCAACTTGGGGTCACCCTCATTCAAGGAGATCCAGGTCTTGCAGATTACCTCCCCCGACTCCCGCCAGATCATCGACGAAACATCAGCAGTTCGCCCAGGGCAGAGTCTCGGCAAATCTCTGGGCCGGAACAAATCAAGCAGTTCAGTGGCCTGTGCAGCCGGGAATCAGGCTCCCATGGGCAAAGCTCGGAGACTCATTCCAAACCCTGAACAGATCCACTCCAGCACCTGGAGGCAAGGTGTGTTTGTCTTTCTGCCCCGCGTGGGGAGCAGGCTGGGGGACACCGTCCATGGGATGCAGGAACGTCTGCAGCAGCTGAGTCTCCAGCAGACCCGGGTTCGAGCCCCCATCCTGCCATGGTCTAGCAGTGTGACCTGGAGCAAGTTCCCTGATGATGCAGAGCCCGTGACACCTGACAGGGGCAGCAGAGGCTGAAGCGGAGTCCACCACGGGGACCAGAAGCCCCCCCTCTGGAGGGTCCATGCCTGGGTCCCCTCCTGTCAGTGCTGGCCTAGCTGTGGTCTCATGACACTTCTTGTTCATTAGGGTGACAAAATACATCCCACACTCAGGAGCAGCGGTGCAAAGATACCAAGTGATGAGATAATCCATGTAAAATGCTTACTCAGCGCAGCGCCAGGCGTGGGCAAACACTACCAACAGGAGGGCTCCGGAAGCGGCATGGCCAGTGCTGTGCTGATACATGCGTAACAACAGGCTCTCCTGGATAAAGAGCCCCGGTCACGGTGTGTGTGGACTTCCGTGAATGAGGGCACTTGGCTGATTCCACGCTACCAGGGGCCGTCCCTGGCCCAGAGCTGAGAAGAGCTGACCCCGATCGGCTCTTGGGCGCTGGTACAAGCCAGTAGGAGCTGGCTGCAGGACGCTTCTGGTCCGCAACCGTTTGTCTGCTTTTTAACACACCGAGGTAGCCAGAGAGAGGGGAGGTGTGGTAGGTTGAATGAGGGGCTTCCAAAGACCGTCCGTGGGCCTCCCTGGTGGCGCAGTGGTTGAGAGTCCGCCTGCCGATGCAGGGGATACGGGTTCGTGCCCCGGTCTGGGAGGATCCCATATGCCGCGGAGCGGCTGGGCCCGTGAGCCATGGCCGCTGGGCCTGCGCATCCGGAGCCTGTGCTCCGCAACGGGAGAGGCCACAACAGTGAGAGGCCCGCATACCGCAAAAAGAAAAAAAAAAAAAAAGACCGTCCGTGTCCTCATACCCTGGGAATGTGTTACTTTAGGTGCAAAGGGACTTTGCAGATGTCATTAAGAACCCCGAGATGGGGAGATTATTCTGGATTCTCTGGGTGAGCCAATGTCATCACAAGGGTCTATATAATAGACAGGCAGGAGGTCAGGGAGTCAGAGAGGGAAGTAGAGGTTGGAATGATGTGGCCATGAGCCCAGGGATGCAGGCGGGCTCTAGAAGCTGGAAATGGCAAGGAAATGGACTCTCCCCTAGAGTTTCAGAAGGAACCAGCCCTGTGCATACCTTGATTTTAGCCCAGTGGGACCCATGTTGGATTTGGTCCTTCAGAATGGTCAGATAACAAATTTGTGTTGTTTTTGCGGTAAGTGTGTGGTACTCTGCCATGGTAGCAGTAGGAAATGAATACAGGGATGCAGCATGGCCAGGTTGGTTTGGTGCTGACATGGGTCATTGCATTGGTTCTGAGGGTCCGCAGGGGCCCAGGCAGGGCCCACAAGGTGTCACTGGCTGCACTGAAAGACCAAGTGAAGACAAAAAGGAAGAGAGAGGAGACAGCAGAGGAGAGGGACGTGGAGAAGGAACGGGGGAAGGAGACCCATGTTCTCCCTCTTCTGCGCCCACTGGCCAACCCACCATGCTGCCCTGCCAACACGAGTGACCCGTGTGTGACCCTTGTGTGACCATCACTGTACCCCCAGGGCCTGGGGCATGAGGTGCCCAAGAGAGACCTGCTGAAGGAATGAACACATGAACAAACGAGAGGCCTGTAAACTCCCTGAGGGCGGGGTCTCATTTCCAAATCCCTCACTCTGATTAGCATGGCCGGTAGTAACATCAGGGCTCGTTGCACAAGAACGAGTGAACACAAACAATGCAAGAAGCAGGAGGGCAATGGTAGTAAGTGGCGGATGGTGACTCCTTTCTCTGCCTTGGCAATCCAATCCAACGCAGACCAGTCTTCCCCACAACCAGGCCCAGCCCTTCCCATTCTGGGGCCTCTCCAGTGTGAGTCCCTGTTAAAGATCTTTTTTTTTTTTTTTGGCCATGCCACGTGGCTTGTGGGATCTCAGTTCCCCGACCAGGGATTGAACTCGGGCCATGGCAGTGAAAGCCCAGAACCCTAACCTAGGCCTAGGCCAGCAGGGGACTAAAGATCTTTAAATGGGCCTCCTGGCCCCTCCCTTGGCCATGTGTGAGCAGGTGATCTGACTGGGCAATCAGAAGCTCCTGCTGGGACTTCGGGTCTCGAGGAAGTGGTGTCAAGATGGCGGGTGGGGGGTGACAATTCCTTATGAAGCAAGGGCTGCGTCTTCCTTTAAAGATGGTTACTGGGCTGGGACACGGCGCCCCCACCAGCCTCGGCTCCAGTCTACTTTCTAAGCCTGCTCTCCAGGACCCCGCCAGTCCTTCTAGTATATTTCCCTTCCTGCTTGCGACAGCCTGAGTCCATCTCTGCTGCTTGCATCTTAGAGTCCTGACGGATCCCCACGGCCCCGCCGGATCCGTTTTTCCCTGCAGCTGTGTCTCCAGAAGGAGCCAGCCAGCTCCCAGAGACACAGCTTCTCCCAGTTACACTGTGAGCCCTCCTGGCGCCACCAGGTCCCAGGGCTCACACACCAGATGGTTCTGGCCCTACCCAGAGCTCAGTCAATGTGCCCAGCTCGCTGCTGAGCAGGGACAGCTCCAGAGATTTCCTCTCCTGCCCCGTGTCCAGTCCAGCCTTGTCCTGGTCTCACTTGGGTCTGTGTGCCCCGCCTTTCACAGCTGTCTCACTGTCTGGGGGGGAGGAGGATTTCTTCAGGGACATCAACCACCATCTCACCTGCCCTTTGTCATCTCCCCTCTCAGCCTAACCTTTCAGGCAGGACAACCTGAGTTTTCCAAGTCTTTGCTCATGTGGGAGAGTGCGTGCAAACTCCCATCTCACAGATGAGGAAATCGAGTCTCAGAGCAGGTGGAGGGCCCTGCGGCCCAAGCAGGAGTCCGACCCGGCCCTGCCCTGACCACACCATCGCCCCCATGCCCACCGTTCTTCGAAGGCACTCGCCCACTTTTCTCTACTTTTGAAACCCCTTGCCCTCCCCGAGGCCCTGGCCAGGCCCACCCTCCCTCCCCAGCTTCCCAGCTCTTAGAGCCCTTACCCTCCCCACGCCCCCTGCCGGTTATCTGTCCTGCCCACAGGATTAGGAAAGGAGGCAGGATCCAGTGGGATTAACTGCCGCCTCCGCAGTGAGCCTGGTGTTAAAAAGACCGCGGAGTGAATTAATTTCAGGCGAGGCAAAGCACAAGAAGCCTTGTGACGCCACCCAGCTTCCCGAGCCGCCTTCCCTGGGAGGTAGAGACACCCCATGTCTCCTGTCCACCCGCGGGCTCATCCCTTCCAACTCCACTGGGAGGGGAGGCGGCCACAGTCCCCTCTTCCGCTGCAGGCTCGCTGCACTTTGGAGGAAGACAGAGGCCTTGGCCGTGTTCGTCCACTGTAACAAATGGCTCTTTGATTCAGAGGCTCAAAGGGATTTCAAGGATCACCCAGACCAGGGCTACTCAGTCTTTTGGGGGTTTATGGGAACCTGAAACCCTTTGAGAGCCTGAAAGAAGCTGTGGACTCGCACCCAAGTAACGTACACATGTGTACACCCCCCCCCCCCACACACACACAACTGTGCAAGCAGTTTCAGAACACACCACGGACCAAAGGGTAAGGACCCGACTCTGACCCAAACTTTCCCTCTCCAGCCTTGTTTCTGATGAGGAAACCAAGACCCAGACTTGCTGTGGCCTCATCCGTGTCTTCCCCCAACGTCTCCAGCTCTCCTTCGGGCACGCGGTAGGAATGCACAGCCATGGGACTTGTGTCACTTCCGGTGGAAGCCTTGACGAGCCAGCGCACCACTGAGTAGGTCCCTTCCCCCTGCCCTGCTGACCAGAAAGACTGCAGGTGGAGCGTGCTCCCAGCAGACCCATGATGGACATGCAGCACGAGTGAGAAATAATCCTTTGCTGTTTGAAGCCACTTAGAATTCGGGGCTGCTTGTCACTGCAGCATAACCTAGCACAACCTGGCTTGCTTTGTTTTAGTCTGGCTTTCACACGGTGTGTACAACCCACGAGGAATGCTCTGCCTTCACCCCCTCCCTCAACGCCTGCTGAGCTGTTTACCTTTCGTGTCTCACCTGAAATGTCAATTCTCTGGAATGCCTGTCTGAGTGGTGGTTCCCCCTCGCCACCCTTGACCACATCAGGTGATGACGCCTCATTGAACAGATCACACTGCCCTGTAATCGCCTGTCTTGTTCTTCTTTCTTTCCAGCCTGTGGGCCCTGTAAGGTCGGGGACCATGTCTGACTTATTCAACACTGTGTCCATAAAACTCAGATAAATGTTTGTTAAGTGAAAGTTTGGCTGACTTGTTGAATGAATGAAAGATTGGATGGATACATGGATAAATGGATAGGTGGATGGACAGGTGGGTGAACAGACTGATGGATAAATGGATGGGTAGGTGAATAGATGGCTGGCTGGATGAAGCATCAGTATACCCATTCTGTTCACTGAAGAACATTTCATGTGCAGTAAACTTCAAAAGACCTGTCCAGCCTTGATACCCTCTCTTCCCCATGTCATAGTTGACTAGGGCTCTAGAAATAATCACGGCAGTCTTTTCCTGAACACCTACTGTGCACCAGGCATAGTGTTTAAGGATTTTACGCGTAATACCGCTGATCCTCACAGCACCCAAGGAGACAGGTATCATGGGTCCGGTTTCCAGATAAATTGCAGGCCCAGAGAGGTTATCCTGCTGCCCAAGTTTACAAAGGTAGAGAGAGCATGGTAGAGCTGGGCTGGGCCTCTGGTTGGCTGTGGAGCCCACAGCCTACTCTCTCTGGGCTCCCCGGAATTGGGCTGGGGGATCCGAAAGCACCGTGCTGATGAACGGGAAGGCTCCAGTCACCAGGAGGCCCCACACCGCAAACAAGAGGGTAGGCCAGAAGTTTCCTCCAGAAGAGGGGAGGCGACCTGTGGTGTGGCCACTGCATCCTCACAGCTGTGTCCCCTCTCGATGACGGAACCAGAGGGGATGCGACATCCCATAGGGGATGGGTTCTCCTGCTCCTTCCTTTGGCTTGTCTAGTTTCGAAGAAGGATAGGGGCTGCTGAGGGACGTCCGGAATCCCAGCACAGGCATCTCTAAGTGCCTTCCAGGGGAATGGAGAGCGGACTGGGCTGTGCCCGGCCTGGGGAACAGAGTGAGTTTCTGCCGAGTCACCACACTGACATGGGAAGGGGCTGAGCCTGGATGACCCGGCCCCACGGGACACAGGGCCCAGGTCCGAGTCCTGAGGGTCACTCAGCGGAGCCTGGATCCAAGCCTGGGAAAGACCCCTGGAAGTAGGCAGGCCTGCTCGGGCAGGCGCCGACCTCTCCTAGTGATAAATCTTTCGAATACCGAAAGGGCCTCGTTCCAGGCAAATTCTGCCTAATTTCCTCTTCGAAAGTTGCCAAGTTCTCCCTCATTGTTGTATTGTCTCGAGAGGTGAGAAAAACAGCCAAGGGTGCACCGTGGGTGGGTGAGCGTTCTCAGGTTCGCCTTCCCCGGCCCAACTTCTTAGGGAAAAAACAGCACGTGCTTTTCAGGCCGGAAAGGTCTTTCTCTCTGGCTTCCAGTAAGAAGGGCACCCGCCCTGTCCCTGCCCCTGCTGCCAGCGTTTGGGATCAACAGTTGCCTGGCCTCCTGAGGGGCTTTCGGGAATGTCAGTGAGAAGCGCGGGTCTTGGAAACCGTTCCAGAAAGCAGCAGCAGCAGAAGCTCGCGGGAAAGGGGGGGCGGGCGGGTCCCCTTGCTCTTGTCCCGCCCCAAAGCTTGTTTTTCGAACAGTGGCCTCTGTCCGCTTCTCATCAATGGGTGGAAACCCATCTGGGAGGCAGAACTCCCCGGAAGATGATCTGCCGCCACCCGGTTCTTTAGTCCCCGCTCCCCGACCCCGCAGGCCTGCCACAGCACCCCGCAGGATGCTTTCAGGCACTGTTTATGTACTCGTGGAGGTACTCCTCAGGGTGAAATGCCAGCCGAAAGGGCATTAAGGGAAGAAGGAAGATAAATAGGTCCTTTCTGCACCCGGGGAATCTAATAACATGGCATTAGGGAGCTCACGCTGAAATACCACAAAGCATCCAGAAACACACCGACTGGACCCAGGCTGGAAGAAGGCTGGCGCCTTTGCCTGGTGACTCGACCTGCTGGCATGTTGCTCGGTGTCTCTGAGCAGAGTGGGGGAGGCATGTCCGCCTGAGAGCGTTTCTTAAGCTTCCTTGAACTCAGATGGGTTAGTTCCCAGGGGTCTGAGTGAGGTACCGAGTCAAATTCTCATAAAGCAGCTGTGTAAGGACGTTGTGGGTAGAGGGGCAGGGAGAGGGGAGGGAGGGAGGGAGGGAGGGAGGGAGCGTTAAGTCCAGACCCACAGAGAGAAGGGCTCAGGTGGAGAGAGAGGCCTGGAGAAAGACACCAGAGGAAAAGAAACTGCCAGAGAAGCAGAGAGTGAGGTATATCAAGAGATAGAGACGGGGAGGGGAGGGGAGAGATGGAGAAAGACGTGTCAAAGAGAGACAGAGGGAAACAGACATACATGGATACGGAGAACCTGAACGAGACGGAGAGACCGGGCACGCTAGGGCAAGGACCCCTGTGACCCCCAGACATCACCCCTACATAGAGAACAGCTGTGTCACACGCAGCAGGATGGAACCCTACTCAGGGACGCAGGAATGCTGGAATCCTACGGATCCCCCCCCTGCATTCTGAGGCTATTTCCCATGGCGGGAGCGGTGCACGGAGCACGGGGTCAAAATGAAAAGTTCTGGGGTCATATCCTTTGTGTGATGATGGAAACGTTCTCCATCTGCACAACAGCAGCCACGGGCCACACGTGGGTCCTGAGCACTCGGAACATGGCTAGGGGCCTGAGAAACTGCCTTCTTGATTTATGAACTTAAATTTAAGTGCAAACAACGCTGTGTGGCCAGTGGCTGATGTAGGGACAGCGTGGTTCACGGCACCTTCACCCTCTGCTGACCAGGAGCACCCAGATGAGGTGTGGCTTTGCCCCCCGAGCACACCTGGCTGCTTCGCGGTCCTCCCCCTCCCGCCCCCCACCGGAGCAGGGAAGGCTGCTCCGACACGCCACTGCTCTGGCTCCTGTCACGGGACTCGGGACCAAGCCAAAGCAGAGGATCCCACCGACCGTCCCAAGAGCATGGGAGGGACGCCCTGCCTGCCACCTCCGGGCACCACCCTGGGCCCCACAGGACCCCTACCCCGGGCTGCCCCATAACTATACGGACCCCCCAGTCTGGAGCCCATCTCCAAGATGACTCGAACCCGCTTACATAACAAGACGGCCACACGCCACCCATGAATCACAGGAGGGAGAGGAGGAGGGTGACGACAAGAAGGAAGGAAGGTAGAAGCGAAGGAAATGACAGCGAGGGAGAGACCGAGGAGGCAGGGGCAGGGCTGCACCCACCTGGGCCTCCCCGGGGGACGGGCGGGCGGAGGCTGCGTGCGCTTCCCGCCCTGGCTCCCGCAGGCCCCCCTCCTCCTCCAGCCTCCAGCGCCCGGGCTGTGACGGCTGCACTGTCCACTGGAGCAGGGGGCCGGCAAGACGGGGGTGCGGAGCAGCTGCAGGCCCGCCCGCCCACCGTTAACACGTCAGGGGGAGCTCTGACGTGAGGCCACCACGGGACACAGCCCCAGCCGGGCGAGTCATCACAGCCGGACCACGGCCACCGCCGGGATTAAAGGGACATTCTGGCGCTGCCCGGTGACCTGCATCCTCCAAGCCGCACTGCCCCCTGTCCCCGGGGCAAGTGATGCTCAGGTCCTCCTTGGGGGTAGGCTGCCCCTCCAGCCCCCAAAGCAATGAGGCCACCCAGCTGCCTCGACCAGGGTAGCGACCATCACACCCAGGGAGCTGGGGGCTCGGGGCCCTCCCTCCTCCAGCTGGGCTCTCTCAAGGTTTCCCTCCGTCTTGCCTGCCCGTGGCACTCACGGATCCAGCACCCTCTGCCCTGCAAACAGACTGATCCCTCTACTGGGCCACCACCTCTTAGGAGCTTTCGGCGACTCCCTACGGCCCTCAGAATAACACTGTGGCTTCTCCACTCAGCTAACAAGACCTGTATGATCTGGCTGCGACCCAACAACTCTGGACGCGTGGGCAAGGCCCTGCATCCGCCTCCCCCTCTTCTCCACGGCAGCGAATGCTCCCTCCGCCACATTCATGCTTTATACCCCCTTTTCCCTCTGCCTGGAGTGTGTGGACCCCCATCCTGGCCCATTCCTACTCACCCCTCTACACCCAGATCTAATATCGCCACCCCGGGGGGAGCCTTCTTTGGTACCCCTAGGCCCAGTGAGTCACTCCCTGCAATGGGCTCCCCCAGTCCTCGGGGACAGGCCTCTCTTTCAGTCGCTACCTCTGCAGTCATTTGTTTATGGTTCTGTCTCCCCGAGGGGGCCCAGGAGCTCTTCGGGCCGAGGGGCTGACTCACCTCCCCACCCCCAGCCCTAGCACATGCTCTGTGCTTCAAACTGTAGAGAGTGAGAGATTTAAGAAGAAAACAGACAGGCAGGTGTGGCTCTGGTGTTTTCCAAGAGACATCAGTGAATGACGGGGTTTTCCTAAAGGATGTTTAGCTGTTACACGTGGCTTCTGGGGCTCGACATTCCTCAGAGGCCAAACTGTGTGCCTCTTGGCTCCAATGTTGTTAGACAATCCAGTGGCCACTTTTCCAACAAGTTTTAGGGGGCATCTCTTTGGGCTCAAAGCAGGTCTCCCCGGACTGACAGAGTTAGAAAACGTTCCTAGAAGAAAGCCCAAGGCAGACCATCCTCCCAATGATAAGAGAGTACATTCTCTCGGGACGAGGAGTCTCTGACTTGGGGTCCCTGTTGGAAACTGGGGTGGCACTCCCTGAAATGATACAGAACATGTCACATGCATGTACTGCAGCAGCCGTGTTATTATTTCTGCCACAATTCCTTTCTTGGTGGACCCACCTCTCCCCTCCCATGAGGTCTACACAGCTGCCAGTGTAAAGGTGGGCGTGTAACGCAGGGCAGGGCATCCCCTGGGGTGAATCGGATAATAGCACGGTGAATCAGAATCTTCCATGAGATTTTATAGAAAGATACTGAAAGGAAAGTGCGTTCTCACATTTTTTTAAGAATTACAAGCTCCAAGAATGTAGTTTGAGGCTGTCAGAAGTCCATCTTTCCCACCACATGGAGAGCCTCTGCCTGATAATGAACGAGCACACAGAAGCAAAGCCAGGAGATAGAGAGAGACTGAATATTAATGATAGCATTTGACCCCTGGGTCCAGCTATGCCTGAAGTCCTCTCTTAGACTTCCAGTTACTTTAATACAGTTACAGCATCAAATTCTCTTTTTGCTTCAGGTCATTTGAATAATGTTTGCATCATATCCAACCAACAGTCTTGATCAATACACACAAAATGCACCCTTTTCCAAGGAGATGGCTCTCATTTCCATCAGAGTCTCAAAAGACTGAGATCAATGAGAAGTAAGAAACCTCCTCACTTGAAGTACAGCAAAAGGTAGCATCTGTTGCTTACTTGCTTTCTACAGCCTTTTAAAGCCTGTGTCTGTGTGCCTCAGTTTCCTCATCTGTAAAATGGAGATCAGAAAACCTCAGTTTCCTCATCTGTAAAGTGAAGATCAGAAAACCTATTTTTTGGCTTTGTTAAGAGCAATAAAAACACAACATGGAAAGCTCCTAGATGGTGGCACGTATACAGTAGGAGCTCAATCTGCACGCACTCCTTCGTCTCCCACAGTGAGCCCCAATTTACACCTTTCTTGTACTTGGAGGGAAAAAACATCCTAAGTTAAACAACCTTTCCTCTTAATAGTTGGCTGTCTCCCTCCGAGGGATAAGAGGAGGGCAAGTGAGTGGGGATGGAGCAGAAACTGCTTGTTCATGTCTATTTATCCTACCTGCAGTAGGACAGTTCCCCCAGGAATTGTAAGCTGTAAACAGTACTTCGGGGCATTCTCCCAGGACAGCAGCTGAACGTCTTCAATGGCGCTGTAGGAGACTGAGTTTTCCATGTACCCAGTTGGCTGCAACAAAAAAAGAAAAAGCAAAGACACACATTGGTTACAAGATCAGGCACAATATCTGCACTGGAAAACATCCTCACTCTAGCAACAAGCAAACTGAGAGGGTACAGATACTTGGCAACTCTGGGGACCAAAGGACTCCATCTTTCGTAGCTGGCAGCATCCAGCTGGAGGGGAGGGGCCATGGTGGACACCTGCCCATGTGTTGGGACGTGCAGACTGGGGGCACTTTGAGGGCAAGGCCTGTGCATTGTTCCTCTGGACTTCTGCGGGGCCCAGCACAGCCGGAACCTGGACCCCTCCATCCCTCACCATGTCCAAGCCACCACCCTCTCCTGCCCAGAAAGTAGTCATAGCCCAACCCCCCCCACTGGACTCCCTGCCTCATCTCCCCCTACAGATATGCGTCCTCCACTTGGCACTCGGGGCCGTGTTCCAAGTCAGCAAACTCGATCCCTCTGCCCGCGTGCTCAGCAGCCTTCAGTGGCTCCCAGTGGTCCAACCACATATGCCACAGTCCCATCCACCACCGACGGGCCCCCGCAGGAATGGTCTCGCATCCTCCTCCAGCCCCACCCCCTTCGTCTCTCTCCCTTTCCGAGCACCCACTCGCAGACACAGGCCTGCTGACAGCATGGCAAACTCAGGCTGCTTCTTGTCCCCAAAAGGCTGTGGTCCCCGCGACCCACCCCTGGCATCCCCTCTTCTACTCTCCAGACCCCATAACCCACCTGGTCGCATCCCTCCCTGTGCCCTACGTGCCTACCCCGCCCATATTTTTTTTTTTTTTGATGTGGACCATTTTTAAAGACTTTATTGAATTTGTTACAATATTGCTTCAGTTTTATGTTTTGGTTTTTTGGCCGCGAGGCGAGGCAAGTGGGATCTTAGCTCCCTGATCAGGGATTGAACCCAAGCCCCCTGTAGTGGAAGCATGGAGCCTTAACCACCGGAACACCAGGGAAGTCTCGACCATACCCGTTTTAATTACTGTGGACCTATGCGTTATCTGTCTGCTGTCTGCCTCCTTAGCCAGGCTGCAGCTCCGTGAGGTCAGGCCAGTGTCTGTCTTGGTCCCTGCTCTCTCTCCCCAGTGCCTGCCACGTGGCAAGGGCTCCGTCATTTGTGCGGAAAGGGAGAATGATAAGGGCTATCATGGGTGAATGCTGGGGTAAGGGTGGGGCAAGAGACATTCACAGCCACTCACGGCTGAGTGAGTGAGTTCCGCTGTCACGGGGAGAAGGCGCTAGGCGCCAGGGGGATGCGCTGGCCACCGGGAACCAGCAGTGTCCTTGTCACTCTGGCCCCAGGAAGCCAGGCTTCAGCAGCATCAGAGGTGAGTGCAACACAGATGAGAAGAATAACAGCTAACATCTCCTACGCTCTGACAAAGGCCGAGCACTCCCCAAGCACATGGCAAGTGCTATCTCCTTTAATCCTCACAACGGTCCCAAGAGCCATCCCCACTGCACAGATGAGGAAGCTGACACTCAGCAGGTCATGTGACTTGCCCAAAGCCACCCAGCTGGGAAGGGGCGTGGCCAAGCTTGAACTCAGCTGCTGACTCAGGGATCTCTGCCCGGACCACTAAGCTGTGATACAAGCAATTTAAAATCTGTGGCCCAACAAGTGAATTTTACCCTGAGGATTGAGGACCTCCACGAGGTTTTTTATTTTCAATTTCTGTCTGCCAAAGCTGAGGTACGGCGGTCGTGGCGGTGGAGGAGAAAAGGTTGAGGGCTTAAGCTGCCTCAAATCTCCCTGATACGATCAGTTACATGCTCAGGGAGTAAGAGTAAACTGACCAATCGGTTTGTTCATTCATTCATTCACTCGTTCATTCATCCGACAGATATTTATTGAGCACCGGTTACGTTCCAGGCCCCGTGCTGACTGCTGGGGATACAGCAGTGAACAAGACAGAAGCGCAGTGGGGCTAAGAGACAACAAACAGACAAAATATCCAAATAAGTAAACGATTGGAGAGTGGCCAAGTGCTGCACCAAAAATCAAGATAGGGTGTGGTGACAGGTGGCAGAGAGCTGGAGCACCGTGGAATGACGGTGGGGAAGTGCGTCGCAGGCCCATGGCCTGTGCAAAGGCCCAGGGGTGGGAACAAGCTGGGAGTGCTCAGGGAGGAGCAAAGGCCAAAGGGAGGGAGGGCGGGTACGAACGGTCTTGAAGAGATGGGCAGGCCATCCCTGGAGGGACCGGAAGGCCCAGTGGGATTCCGGGGATGGTTGCCCATGGGGTAGGCGTAGCATCACTGGGACTGCTGCATGGAGACAGTTGGCGGAAGCAGGGAACAGCCTAGAGGCTCCTGCATGGGTCCAGATGAGCCATGAGGCTGCTGACACCCAGGCAGGGCGGGGCTGAGGCAGCCAAGTCCATCTAGCCCCTCTCACCAGTGCATGGGCCACCCCTCGGCACCAGCCCAGGCAGCCTGTGTGTCCAACCAAGATGGCTTATCAGTGCACCCCAAAGGCAGACACGTGGGCTCCCCTTGGCCCTTCTGCCCTATTCCACATCCCCTGCGCTGGCACGTTCTCAATCTTCTGCGGTACATGACTCAGCCTCAACAGCACGTCTTGTCCTGAGAACACCAGCGATACCAGGGGCCTGGCAGGTTGGTGACTATGCTTGAGTTTCTTGCCGACTGTCTCCCCTGCTGGTGCCTCAGCACCACGAGAGCGAGAATTTTTACCTGCTCCGTTTCTTGTGCCTAATCCGCGCCTGACATTTAGGAGGTGACTGGTATTTCCTTAACAAATGAAGGAATATTTTCCTAAATAAAAAAATGTCCATCCGTGATATTACTTACAATCACATGCATAACATACTTGGAAAGAGGCTTTGGTTACTAGTTTCAAATATTAAATTAAAAATAAATTAATAAAATTTAAAAACTCTCCTTTGGGAAGCAATGGCACCTGGGTGCCCGGATATGCTGAAGAGCTCTCCTTGGTGGCCCACGGCCACCTCTCTCCCTTTTCTAGGTCTGGCTGGGTCCCAAACCCCAGGCCACTGACCCCTTGATGCACAGAGAAGCCAGAGAACACGTACTAGGACACAGCCACTAGGGCATCTAGAAAATCTCTGGATCACACCAAACAACCAAGATACAGAAAGCCATTCCAAAAATCCCACAACGGTATAGAGCGTGACCACAGTGGGCTGGATTTGATTATCCAAACTGAGCAAATGGCCAGCCTCGTTCCCTTAGAATTGCATCTTGGGCACATAAGCAGAAAGCCTGGAGGCTTCTATTTCCCACCCCAGCCTCCTGGAGACGAAGACACGGCAAGGCCCTGTGCCGCCCAGTGCCCACCAAGCCCGTGGGAACACCTTCCAGATGACCACGGCATGTGGGACGTAACATGATGGAGGGCCAGCTAACCACCTGTGCCTGCCTTTTTCACGACCCCGCTGTAGCTGTCTCAAGGTGGCCTTGACTAAAAGTTTCAGCACTGGCATTTTGGGGAAACGGGTATAAATAAATACATACTGTCTTTTAAAAGCAGATGCATTGCTGTTTGAAGCAGTACTGGCTAAAAGCAAAATTTGGAGAATCAATGAGACCTGTGTTTGAGCCACTTACTGTGTGTCTTTACGTAAGTTACTGCACCTCTCTGAGCCCATTTCCTCCAATGGTAAAATGAGAATTTAAGAGAGTATTAGGAGCCTTAAAGGGAATCCAATTTGTTAAGGGCTTAGCACAGCATCTGGAACATACTGAAAAACTCAATAAAATGAACTATTGTGAGAAACACTAACCTTTCTGTCTCTGGGATCTTCCTCCCCTAAAGCCATAATTCTCGTCTAACCATGAGAAAAACATCAGACAAACCCCAGTTGAGGGACAGTCCTCAAAATACCTGACCAGTACTCATCAAAAACAAGGAAAGTCTGAGCATCTATCCCCGCCAAGTCTACGGAGACCTGATGACTAAATGTACTGTGAGTCCATGTGAGATCCTGGGACAGAAAAAGGACATTAGGGAAAAACTAAGGAAATCAAATATAGTGTGGACTTCAATAAGAGCATATCAATATGGGCTCATTCGCTGTGACAGATGTCTCAAGCTAGTGTAAGATATTAACAATTGGGAAAAGGGGATGTGGGGTACATGGGAACTCTCTGTACTGTCTTTGCAACTTTTGTTTGCACCTCAAACTGTTCTGACATAAAATGCTTATTAAGAAAAATTAACTGTTGCTACCACTATAGTTGATCCTATTGTCATCATCATGGATAGAGCCTGGAGGGGGTGCCCCTGAGGCTTGCAAGGGTAACGGGGCAGATCGGGATTGGAAGCCCCCCACCCCCCGACGCTGCTCTTTGGATGCAGGTGTGAGCTAATGCTGACCAAGGACCTCCTTCATCCTGGGTACTTTCACACTCTTGGGATGATTTTACAGATAACTGATAATTCCCTGGTAATCTGAAAATGATGATCAGAGCTACATCGGAGGAGATTCCTGCATGGGTTAAAGGCTGAGTTAGGTAAAAAGGAAAAATTAAATTCTCTACTTGAGGGAAGCTAGGAAATCCAGCTCTAAGAGGTGCATTTAAGAGAACATTAAGCAGATTAAAAGTTATTTCTACATGTAAAAGCAGTGCGAGACGTACTGTATGATTCCGTTTGTATGACATTCTGGAATAAGCAAGAACTACAGGGGCTGAAATCAGACCAGCGGTTGCCAGCAGATGGGGGAGGGGACTGGTTACCGAGGGGCCTGGAGGAGGGGCGTGGAGGATCTTTTTGGGGTGATGGAAATATTCTGTCCCGACTGTGGTGGTGGTTACTTGACTGTACACATTTGTCAAAATCCACAGATCTGCACACTAAAAAGGTGAATTTTACTGAATGTAAATTACAACTCAAACCTAAGAAAGGCAATGCATGAATGTTCAAGATGATTTGGAAGACGATAAATAGAATGAAATCTTTCAGATCAAATCATTATCAAGGCCTCTCATGAGCGCTTTGGTATACTGCCTTCCTGATTATTTTTTATAAGTAATTTTTTTTACAGGTACATATAATTCTGTAACTCGCCTTATTTCACATGTTACAGCATATGCCCATTCCATATTCTGAACCCATTCTGAACATGCCCATCCCATCTTCAGAACAACCATTTTAGTGCCTATTAAATATTCGACCCCCGTTTGTCTCATCACCACTCCCACCCCCTCCCCTAGACAGTGTGGTGGTTTCACTTTATGCTACTATAAACAACTCCACAATGAACATCCTTGTGAAACATGTTTTTCTACCCCATGTTTAGGATTATTTCCTTAGGCCGGATTCCCAGAAATGGAATTACTGGGACAAAGGGTAAGAGCATATTTTATGTTGTTGCCAAATTGCTCTCATTAAAGAGAAATTAAAGAGAACTGGGGAGTCCTGGCTAAGCCTGGGGGGCTTTACCCTGGGCCACCAGCTTGGCTGGGTCCTGCTGGACGCTGCTCTGACCCGTGTTTGAGTTCAGAGCAACCGCCTGCCCGATGAAGGCCTGCAATGTAACTGCATGGCATGGGTGCTGGTGTTTCAGAAGTTTGCAAGCAGGGTCTTTTTGCAAGGGGGAGTCCTTCTGCGGTGGGGGGGTTCCTTCTGCAGGAGGGAGGTCCTTCTGCAGGGGGGTCCTTTTGCAAGGGGGAGTCCTTCTGCAGGAGGGGGGTCCTTCTGCAGGGGGGCTTCCTTCTGCAGGGGGGGTTCCTTCTGCAGGGGGGCTTCCTTCTGCAAGCCAGGTCCTGGCTCGTGCTTTCCCATGGGAGTTGGGGAACAGGTCGGGGATGCCTTTGCCCTTTTGCTCTCAGGGACTGGTGAGGGGCCAGGGTGGGCCCTGGTGTTGCCAGACAGGGAAGAGAACACTGCCCCCCTGCTCCTGTCTCTGAGAGGAGCTTCTTCACCGTCCACACAACACCTGGATCTGGACTAGAGACAGCAGGGCTTGCAGGGAGCGCGTCAGGCCCCCCAGTGACCCCCCCGAGGCCTTCAGGGTTGATGTTCCAAACGCTGCACCGTCTCCACTTTCCCATGTGGCAGAGTTGGCAGGGAGTGGGGTGACCAAAGGCCCCCTAAAAACAGCCCCTGACCTCAGCCCCTAATGCTGGCACGATGCCACCAGCCTTCGCCTCCCCCTGTCTTTCTGGGGAGCCAGCTCCCTCCCGCCCAGACCTGCCTGCTGGTTTCCATGGGGATTTCTCTAAAAGTGAGTATGAATCATGAGTCTGAAGGCCCCCAAGACGAGGCTCTGGGCTGATTCAAGACACAAGTCAGGAAAGCTCCCGGCACCGTTCCTGGGGAGGGGGAGGAGGGGGAGGGGAAGCGGAGGGGGAGGGGAAGAGGGGGAGAAGGAGATGGGGGAGGAGGGGGAGAAGGAGGAGGGGGAGGAGGAGGGGAGGAGGGGGGAGGAGAAGGGGAGGAGGGGGAGGGGGAGGGGAGGGGAGGGGGAGGGGAGGAGGGGGAGGGGGAGGGGAGGAAGGAGATGGGAAGGGGAGGAGGGAGAGGAGGAGGGGGAGGAGAGGAGGAGGGGGAGGAGGAGGGGGAGGAGGAGGGGGAGGAGGAGGGGGAGGAGGAGGGGAACTCTTGCCCGGCCGGGGGGGCCAGGCTGGGAACAGCGGGGGTTGCCGCCCAGGCAGGCGGGCCACACTGGGGACTGGGGACGTTCTCTTCTCTCCGTGTGTGGACGTCGCCTGAGTCATGCAGGGGACCCACAGCGCACAGCCTGACTCTATATGGCACCACCCTTCCGCCACGAGGAAGGATTTGCCCCCAGCCCCACACACAAACCCCTGCCTCAAAGGAGAGAGATCAAATCAGAGGGCAGGGGAGCCCCCTCTGGCCCTGCCTTGGATGGCCAACAACAACAACGGCAGTAATAATAACAGTGACGTCATTACCTCGGTGGTGGTACCACGGAGACTCTTGGATCAGGGGAGTGGGCTTCAGTCCTCATCTCCCCCTGCTGCTTTTTTAAAAACTGTGGTAAAATTCATATGACATAAAATTAAACACTAACCATTTTAAAATGTACAATTCAGTGGCATTTAGTGCATTCACAATGGTGTACAACCTCCAGCGCAGTTTAGCGCTGACACTTTCATCATCCCAAAGGAAAGCCCACATCCGTTAAGCAGTCACTCTCTGTCTCCCCACCCTCAGTCCATGGTGACTGCTGGTCTGCTGTCTGTCTCTGTGGATTTGCCTGTTCTGGCCGTTTCACAGCAATGGAATCATACAGTAAGTGTTGCTTTCTACTTGGCTCCTTTCACCTAAATGTTTTTGAGGTTCACCCACATTGTAGCATGTATCAGCATGCTGTTCCTTTTTTATGGCTGAATAATATTCCATTGAACGGAGAGGCCACATTTGGTTTACCCACTCATCAGCTGATGGACATTTGGGTTGTTTCCGTCTTGGTTTTTGTGAACAGCCTGTTGGATATTTTCTTCAGTGACACGGCAGGACACACCACGCTCTGCAAATACCACCCACGTGACTCCCCCCCGCCGACACACACACACACGTAGAAAGGCACGGGTGTCCCTGGGTAACATTTATCAAGCCGTTACCATGTGGCCAGCACCACGCTGAGGGCTTTATATGCTATATTATCTCATTTAACTGTACAGCAACACTGGGGTCAGGGGGCTGTATTTATCTCTATTTATCTACACACTACAGAAAACGAAATGGAAGCACGAATCGGTGATGACATGTCACTAGTCCCTGCTTTTAAGAAACAGACCATGGATTCAGTCTCACATCCCCTCAGATGGTGACCTCCATCTCTATGCTCTGCCCAACTCCTCCAGCCAGATCCAAACTCCAGTGTATGTACCTGAACGCACGGTGTGCAGAAAGGAGCCGGCACAGCAGGGGGGCTCAGAATCTCCCTTCCCACTGCCACCCACCCAGCCCCTACGGCCGCCATCGGCTCAACTCGGCCTTGGGGGCAGACACACACACACTCTCATTTGGGAAAGGCATGTCAAAATATTTTGATGTTCTTTTTAATCCCACAGAGAGAAAGCTGTATAGCAAAAGCAAAGTGGCAGGTTAACAATTTGCTGCTAGGCCGGCCAGTTTGGACCCCAGTCCCCGAGCAAAGCTCCTCGAATACCTTTCACACTCCCTCTCCCCTTGTTTCCATAAAGCAAAGATACTGCACATAACTTAACCTTTTGCTGCCCCGGGGCTACTGTTATGACTACCACCCACCATCCATTGGTGAGTGGTGCTACAGCCCAGCAAAGCTCTTGGTGCCACTAAGCGGGTAGAGAGCTGCCAGCTGCTACATCTACTGGCCTCAGAGCGTGAGAGAGCGTGTCTAACCTGAAGAGCCTCCAATCAGTCTCTTGATGTCAAACGGCTACTTCCTATCGTCCCCGCACCCAACCCTCAAAAGGTTTCTGCTCTACTGTTGTTGGCTGTGAAACCAGACAGCCAAGTCTGTTACGATTACATGTAAAGTAAAAGTAACTGGGCTTTGAGCAGGAAAATCTCTTACGAGAAAAAAAAAAACATCTTTCTTACGTTTTAGTGTGTTTTGTTTGATCTTCTTTCCTTGGTGGTGATTATTCTAAATTCTTCAGAAATAACCCTGATCAGCACTGTCCAACAGAACCGTCTGTGATAACGGAAATGCGCTGTAACAGCGCTGTCCGCTGCACTAAACACCCGTGGGCTCCTGAGCACCTGACAGGTGGCTAATGCAACAGTCACCTCGGGACCGAATTCACATAGTCACTCAACACGTGGGACCTGTTCCGTGTGCAACCTAATGCCAGGGCTGGGCACGTGGCAGTGAAGAGAAGGGACATGGCCCTACAGTTAGGGAGGAAACAGATGACCCAGGAAAACCAGGGGGATCAGATGACCAGGAATCTGTGTCGTTGGGCATGGCACTTTTCATCTGTGCCCCTGGGCATCTCTGTCAGCCGAGCAACTGATCAAGGATGTCTGGAACGGAGCCTGGATGGAGGGACCGGCCCGGGCCCTGACTCAGGCCCAGCAGAGCATCCCACCCCTGCCCGAGCGTCAGGACCTCTCAGGCTGGGAGCACCCCTGCTGGCTCCCCTCGCCCACCCACCTCCATCAGCCCCCTAGAAGCCACAGCCCTCCCGGGAGGAAGGTACGGCCACCACCCCTGTGACAGACCAGAAATGGAGGTTCTGAGCAGGTGCGAGCCTGGCCCAGCCATACACAGCAACTCAGGACAGACCAGAAGAGAACCGAGGCCTTCGGACTTCATGCCCCGACCTTTGTCTCCAACAGGCGGGTGAGTTAAAAATGGGGGCGGGGGAATCCTGCCACAGTGTGAGACCATCACACCATCCTCCAGCAGAACTGGTTGCCCCGCAGGTTCCCCCTGGGTGGGAGAGGACTGGAAAGGGGCATGAGGGAGCTGAAGGAGGCCTGGTACCGTTCTAGGTCTTGCCCCCGGGTAGGAGCGACACAGCATGTTCACTCTGTTAAAATGCATCAGGCAGGACACGGCGTGGGCACTTTTCTGGGTGTGTGTGTGTGTGCTACACTTCAATCAAAAGATTTTTTAAAAACCAGAAGTTCTAGAGTTGAATCCAGGCTCCACCACTTGCCAGCTGTGTGGCCTTAGGCAACTCAGCCTCTCTGAGACTCCAATTTCACCCTTGTAAAAGCGAGGTAGTATTCATACCCACTTTTTTTTTTTTTTAAGACAATAACAGGTGTTGGAGAAGATGTAGAGAAACTGGAACCCTCATACAATGCTGGTGGGAATGTGAAAGGGGGCCGCCACATGCGAAAGCAGTCTGGCAGTTCTTCAGAAAGTTCAGAAGTTTCCATACGACCCACGTGGGGAATTTCATGGTCCCATGTGGGAAATTTCATGGTATGTGAATTAAATCACAATAAAAAAAAGTAGCAGCATTCAGATCTTAAGGGTGTTTGTGGAAAGCAATTAGGTATGTACAGCTCCGCACCTCCTAGGAGCTGGATATAGGCAACTCCCCTCATGGTCACCCCGAGACAGCACTACACAGGGGTGGCCTGAGAGAGATGGCCCGGAATGGGCTGAGGGCAGGGCAGCCGCGAGGTGAGAGCTCCTTACACCCAGGCAATCATATTCAAGCCTCAACAAGAAGGAAAAGGGGGCTTTTGCCCAAGAGCCCTCCAAGGCCCTCCATCACCACAGACCACTACAGAAAGATGGATCAGAGAGGAGGGCTCTAGCTTGGAGCGGCCTGGCGCCCAGGATGTGATCAACCAGCTCCGGATGACAGATGAAAAGCAGGCCCCATCCGTTGTGGACGGTCTGGGGTCAGGCCCCCAGATGGCATCCCAGGAGCTCTGGGCCGCATAGCACCGCCTGTTCCAGGCTTGCCCCCCTTGCCTTGTCCCATCTCAAGCACCCCTCCCCCAACAGCCCAGGCCTCTTTGGGGGGCCAGGAGGGGTCGCCGAGGGGGCCGTGGGATCTTCAGCACAGAAGGAAGAGCCACCAGCCCCCCTTTCCTGCTGTACAGACCTTGGCAGAGCAGCGCCGGAGGCTGGACCGTGAGGGCAGGGCCAGAGTCCGGGGCCAGCCAAGGCTGTTCTCTATGGACTGCACTCCGTGCAGATGGTCAGGAGGCCCATTGGGCTCATTACCCATGAGTCCAGCCACGGCTGCTACCCCCTTGTATGGCCAAATGGCTCAAGAAGTTTAACAGTAGAGCGAAGGGCTGATATTTCCACATTCAGACCCTTCCCACTCCAGCCTCCAGGGCGGGCATGGGAAAACAAATGGAAATCCAGACCCCCAGGGCGCCGCACCACCCTGGGGCGTCAGTGCCACCCAGTGCCTCTGCCACTGGAGCGGTTGATCGAGGCTCGTGAGGGCTGGACACAAAGTCAGCATACTTCCAACCACTGGGTCGGCAAACATCTTCAAGGATCATCTAAGGAGGTCACAGGCACCATCTCACTGATTCTTCACAAGGACCCTGGGCAACGGGTGCTGCTAGGACCCCCCAGCCGGTAGAGGGAGGCTGGGGACAGTCACAGCTGGTCAGGAGAAAGGCCACACTGTTGACTCAGAGGCCAGGTCTGGTCCACTGGGCCACGTCCCCTGTCTGTTCTCTGAGACAATGGCCCTGGAGTGACAAGATGACCAGGACTTGCTGGAGTGGGCCTCTTGATTGGGGCAAAGGTGGGGGGGGGTCACAGAAGTGCACAAAGGTAATGGCCACATGAGGTGATAAGCACTACGGTTGCAGACAAGGTACAATGGGCAAGTGGGGGGAGGAATGCTCTGGAACATTGGGGAAGGCTTCCCAGCAGAGGGAAGGGAGGGTACAGGAGCCTGCGGTGTGTGGGACCCTGATCTCAGAACAGGGAGGTGTTACCCGAGGCTGGGGTACCCGCCTCCCTGGAAGGCCTGAGACAGGACCCAGACCAGGGCACAGCCCTTGACTGCCCAACCTAATTCTTGGATATCCTCTCTCTCTCTCTTTCTTCCTATCTTTTAAAAAATTATGGTATACCATATAAACAGTAAAGTGCAAAAATGCACAAATGTTTGGCTGCATTTATTTTTGCATAAGCACAGCCCCGTGTCACCCCTACCTGGGTCAAGACCAGGAGGCAGGCTCCCTTGCGCCCCCTTCCCAGGCAGGGCTCCCAGCAGTGTCCGCTGTTCTAGATCTACCACTGGAGACTGGTCCTCGGACGTCCTACAGATGGAGGCACACAGTAGACGCCCTGGAGTCTGGCTTCTTTTGTTGGGCATCATGTCTGTGAGATGCGTGTGTCCGTAGCTTATTCACCTTTTCTTTTCCCCCCTTCGGCTTTGTTGGGTTTTTGTTGCTTGCACGCAGGTTTTCTCTAGTTGCGGCGAGCGGGGGCTTCTCTTGTTGCGGAGCACGGGCTTCAGTAGTTGCCGTGCGTGGGCTCAGTAGTTGTGGCTCACGGGCTCTAGAGCACAGGCTCAGTAGTTGTGGTGCACAGATCGAACCCATATCCCCTGCACTGGCAGGCAGATTCTCAACCACTGTGCCACCAGGGAAGTCCCTTACTGGTCTTTCAAATCGCAAGGCAGTGTTCCTTTCTATGTGCCACCGCTGTCTGTGGACCTTCAGTTATTTCCAGTTTGGGGCTACTGTGTAGAAAGCTGCTGTGAACGTTTCTGTACTTATTGGTAGGGTGTGTGGCGGGGGGGTGGCAAAAGCTCTCCTCTGGGTAAATACCCAGGAGTGGGATTCCTGGGCCACAGGATAAACTGCTTTTATTTAAGTCCAAGAACACCTGTTTGTGGGGAATTCCAGGGAAGTTTGATATAAACACGAGCTTCTTTGTAGGGCCTGCTCTTCTCAGGTACCCACGCCTTTGGGAGAACAGGATTCCTGGGTCTGGGGGATGGAACTGGGTGGTGATGGAGCTCAATTTTCTCAAAAGGTGGAGTGTGCCTTTCGCACGGGCCTCTGAGAAACGCAGGAGAGGCAGCACTCTTCTCAAAACTGCACTCAGAGCTGCAGAGGACGTTGCGGCAACTTAGAAACTTTTCCTTTGTGGCTCATGTGGCAGAAAGGGACGTCTCTGTTCCCTTCCTGTTCGGTCTCCTTGCTGTGCTCGGCACAGATGCTGCTGCAGATGGAAAGGGCATGTCTGCTCAAGATTAGAGCTCCGAGTTAAAGGCTGGGAACAGCAACTGTTATTTTTTGGTCAACATTAGTATTAATTTAACTCCAAGATCACAGGCCACTGTCACACAGGCCTTTATCCACTTGGTGTTTTTGATGTAAGGATGCCAGTGGGGACCAGAGGGCACACTGTCAGGTCTTCACAAACATATGCTAGTTGATGGTGTAACTCAGGGGCCTCTTGACAGCCTGGAAACAGGGCCACCTGCCTCTAGGCTCTCCTAGGCCGGGGCACCCCTCAACCGCAGGACCTTCCTGTGCACTGTCATCAGCTGTTTATGTGCTGTGAGCTCCTGAGGACAGGCACCCTGCCACCTTAGCCTGCTTCCGGAGTAACTGTCTTGGTCAAGGACCATCTATGTGCCTATGTGGGTCAACTGCTCACAGATGTCTTCCCCTTGACTCCTCAGAGGCACCCACGAGATGGATGTCACTATGATCCCATTTTAGAGCTGAGAAAACCGAGGCCCAGAAAAGAGAAATAACTTGCTCTAAGCCACGCTGCCAGTTACTGATGAAGCCAGGACTGGCACTCTAGCCCTTTGATCTAAACCAGGGGTGGGTAAACATTTTCCGTCAAGGGCCAGGTAGTAAATTCTTTAGGCTTTGTGAGTCACATGGTCTCTGTCCTAACAATTCAACAGTGCCCGTTGTGGTGTGAAAGCAGCAACAGACAATAGACAAGTGACTATGGCTGCGTTCCAATAAAACTTTATTTACAAAGACAGGCGGAGGCAGAGGCAGTTTTGGCCTGGGGGCTATAGCTTGCCAATCTCTGACTTAAACCACTCACGTAAAAATACGTGATCGATAGATGGATGGGAGAAAATGAGTGGAATGTTCTCTCTCCTTGCTTTCTTTCTAGGGTGACATTAACACAGAGCATCAAAAGATGTTTCAGCGGGTAAGGAGGTGAGTGGATCAATTTGCTATTTATTGCATCCACCAGGGCTGGGTCCTGCTAAGACTTCCTGAGGTTGGCTCCAGCAATGTCCCCTCTACCGACTGGCCTTAGCTCTAACCTTAAATTCTGTGGATGCACCAGACAAGCTCTGCAGAAATTTCCCAGACGACAAACTTGAGGAAACCCCCCCGGTCCCATCTCGAAATGAAAACAAATGACCCAGAAGCCAGGGCATGTGGGTGTTCTCTCCTAGCGCCACCCACGTCCACTGGTGACGTAGGCTGCTGAGATGAGCCAGGAAGAGAGCTAGCGGGACCCAGGTGCTGCTACCCTCATCTTATTTTTGTTCCCAAAACAATGGGAACAAGCCAGAGTGACTGAAGTCCCATTCAGAGAACCTGACAGTGTAAAGAAAGCTGGGGACAGTGCCTTCCGTCAAAGCAGCCTTCTAGAAAATACCGGGAGAAGGGAGGGTGGGAGGAAAAGAACAAGAATGATGTTTTGGTCCAACATGCAAAAGGAAACAGGCTCAGAGAGGTGCAGTCACTGCCCAGGGTCACCCAGCTGGGAGTGGCAGGGCTGAGTCAGGACCACCGAACTCTCTGCCTCTTGTGAGTCCCACCCAGAGCCGGGCCTCGGTGCGTGAGGATTGCTGGTGGTGAGCGACGGGAGTTTCAGAGTGATAGCTCACCTTGCCCTATGGTCCAAGGTCCATCTGGCCTTCATCAAGCCATGTCCCTGCCACCCCCGACCCAGCAGAATCCAGCACCCCTCCTCTGAGGTCACAGAAGACCCCTGGCAGATGTCAACCTATCACATGTGCTTTCACACATGGAAACTGTCTGTTACTTCCATTTTTCATTAAACAGATTAACTCCACGCCCGGAGTTCACCCCATTCTCCATGACAGAAGGAGCTGGGTTACTTTTTACGAAGCCTGACTATGCGAAGGCATTTTCAAGCATGTGTTAATCGTCACTGGAACATGCTGAGGTGTGCGGCACTCTTCCTCCCATTTTACAGATGAGTCAGCAAGGCACCGGGAGGCAAAGCCACCTACGAGAGAGCAGTGGGGCCCGGACTTGAATCCTGACCCGTCCAACCCTTGGAATCGCTGTTCAATCCTGTGATGGTGATAATAAAACTGGTGGCTCTGAAGACCCTGGAGCAGCCACCCAGCTGCAGAGAAAGGGGGGAAGAGGGAAAAGGAGAAAGGGGAAGGAAGAGGCCCTTTGGGGATGCAAAGCACGAGGTGTCCCCAGGTTTTCCTGTTCTGGCTCTGGCCCTAGACAGGCCAGCCCAGGGCCCACTCGGGATCTGCTGAAACCACCAGAGTTGGTGTCCGTCAGCACAATGAACAAGTGGACTAAGGGGAAAAGTCTAATTAGACATGAAAACGGTGCACAGAGGAAACGTGTGGCTGGCTGCTGGCCCCCAAGACATCACAAGACCGGAACGGCGGCTGATGACACCCCACGTGGGGGCAGGTGGCACGCGGGCACAGGCCTGGCCCACGCCGGGCACAGGTCCGCTGTCGAGCTCTCCTCTCTGTTGATTCATTATTTCCAGAAGGTGCTGCCCTGTGCTAATTACAGCAAGGTGGACGTGGCCCCCTTTGATCCGAGCCACAAGGCTGGCCTTTCACGTGCCACTTAGGAGGGTGCGTGTCCTTTTGGGGCACCTGGGGGGCTGTACCGAGGTCACGGCCGGCAGTTGCTTCTGCCCCGAATGTTTTTCAGTTAATGCCATCTCTTCTACTCTGTGAGACACAGAATTTGGGGTTCCGATCATATCCTGGGGCAAGAACTTGGGAAAGTGAACAGGTCTTTTCTTGCAAAGAAAGAGAGAGAGAGATCTCCCTGCAGGCCTGGGGCTGCACGGGGTCAGCACCTGTCAGGGCAAGTGTAGCTCTGACGTTTCCACAATCCAAGGATTCTTTTCTCTCCCCCCTGGAATCCCAGCACACGGCTGTTGCTCTCACCAGTGATTTAACTCCACAAGCGTGTACTGCTCGCCCTGCTGGGCTCCAGCAGCCTTACCATGATTGGAAGGACACCGAAGGTGATTCAGCATCACCTACAACAGCCCGGAATAAAACAACCAATACTCAAGGCAGCTACCCAGATAAATTCATCAAAACCTCATGCTTCTGAAATCAGATTAAAACCACCAAGTAATCACTACACACCTACTAGAATGGCTTAAAAAGAAGATACTATCAACACCTCACACACATTAGTATGGCCACGCTCAAAATAAAACCAGAACCCAGAAAATAACAAGTGTTGGTGAGGATATGAAGAAATTGGAACCCTTGGGCACTGCTGGTGGGAATATAAGATGTTGCAGCCGCTGCGGAAAACAGTTGGAGGTTCCTCAAGAAATTAAGCACAGAATTACCATATGATCCAGCAATTCCATTTCTGGGTATATACCCTGAAGAACTGAAAAGTAGTGACTTGAACAGATATTTGTATACCCCTGTTCACAGGGAACTATATTCAATATCCTGTGATAAACCATAATGGAAAAGAATATGAAAAAGAATGTATATAAATGTATAACCGAATCACTTTGCTGTACAACAGAAATTAACACAACCTTGTAAATCAACTATATTTCAACAAAATAAATTTAAAAAGACAGATCTAGAAAATTCCAGAAAGCAAACAAACCAAAAAAAAAGGAAGGAAATTCTGATGAACCTTGAGGACATTATGCCAAGTGAAACAGGACAGTCACAAAAAAGACAAATACCGGGGCTTCCCTGGTGGCGCAGTGGTTAAGAATCCGCCTGCCAGTGCAGGGGACACGGGTTCGAGCCCTGGTCCGGGAAGATCCCACATGCCGCAGAGCAATGAAGCCCATGCACCACAACTACTGAGCCTGCACTCTAGAGCCCGTGAGCCACAGCTACTGAAGCCCGTGTGCCTAGAGCCCGTGCTCCACAACAAGAGAAGCCACCGCAATGAGAAGCCCGTGCACTGCAACGAAGAGTGATCTCCGCTCGCCGCAACTAGAGAAAGCCCGCACGCAGCAACGAAGACCCAACGCAACCAAACAAACAAACAAAAGACAAATACTGTATAAGTCCATTTATATGAGGGATCTAGAGTAATCATATTTGTAGAGATAGAAAGTAGCAAGACTGCCAATGGCTGGAGGGTCGGGGGGAGGGGGTGGGAGTTACTGTTGAATGGGCGCAGTTTCAGTTTTGCAAGATGAAAAGAGTTCTGGAGAAGGATGGTGGTGATGGTGGCACGACAATGTAAATGAATTGATGCCACAGAACCGTACCCTTAAAGCTAGCTAAAATGGTGCATTTCAAGTGATGTGTATTTTGCCACAGATCTGTACCCTTAAAGCTGGCTAACATGGTAAATTTTATGTCATGTGTATTTTACCACAACAATAAAAAAAATGGGGGAAAAATGATGGTAGCCAGTGACAGCCAAGATGAGGAGAAACCAGGATGCTCCTGCATTGCTAGCAGGAGCATGAACTGGTACAGCACTTTGGAAAGTAACTTGCAGCATTTGCTAAAGCTGACTCTCCCCTACCTTCTGCATCCTGGGATGACCACTCCTAGATACTCCCAACAGGGCTGTGTCCACATGGTCACCATGTCCCCAGGGTCACAGGAGCACTTCACAAACACCCGTTGACAGTAACTGAGTAAATAAACGATGGCATATTCACCCAGTGGAAAACGACAGGGCGGTGAGAATAGAAAAACTGCAGGTCTTCACAGCAATATGGTGAGTTTCACCGACAGAAGAGTATATACCATGTGAGTCCACTTATATAAGGTCCAGACACTGGCCAAGGATAGTGTAGTGGTCACCTTTGGGGGAGTGGTGGCTGGAAGGGGACCGAGGAGGGTCTCGGGAGGGGTCATCCTCCTTGTCTTAATCTGGGTACAGGTGACAAGGACGTGTTCAATGTGCAAATTCACCAAAGTGTACACTTAGGATCTGTGTGTTCTTCTGCAGGTCTTTTATACAATTCAACAGAAGAATGTCCTTTGAAAGACCGTATTGCTCTGGATCAACGGTTGCCAGTAATGGGCACAGACCAGGGTGGGGGCTTGCAGAGTGACTCTGCGATCTTTCCTCGCCACGCACACCTGCGTCATTCAACAGAGAGAGCCCACGTGTGCCGGGCACATGCCAGGCTGCGGGGGATGCCAAGGTGTGCGAGACCCACCCCTGCCCACAAGCACACCCTGTAGACTGAGAAATTGGTATGTCTGTGTACACACTGTATGTACACTGTATCTCAAATGCAGGCAGGTGCTGTCACTGTGAATGTAAATTTGTTGAAAAGCAAGACTGAGTTCAGGCATTTTATAAGCAAAATACATAGGATGTTAAGTGTCGATAAGTTCAAGTTAAACAAAGCAGGTGAGAGCAGGAGGGGATGCCGGGCTTTGGCGCAGCCATAGAGTTTCAAAAGGAAGGAGAGAGGGACTCCCCCGGCGGTCCAGTGATTAAGAATCTGTCTTGCAACGCAGGGGACGCCGGTTCGATCCCTGGTCGGGGAACTAAGATTCCACATGCCCCGGGGCTACTGAGCCTGCGCGCCACAATTAGAGAGCCCTCGCGCCGCAACTAATGAGCCTGCGAGCCACAACTAGAGAGGAACCCACACACTGCAATGAAAGATCCCACGTGCCGCAACTAAAACCTGATGCGGCCAAAGACCCGATGAAGCCAAAGAGTAGTTAGGTAAATAAATATGTTTTTAAAAAATTAAAAAAAAAAACAAAGGGAAGGAGAGAATAATGTGACCATCACGTGGAGATCACAGTGGGAAGCGCTGTGATCGGAGGTAAACCACCCCTGGCCTGAAACGAGCCCCGCTGGCTGGTGACGTAACAGGACCAAGCTAAACGGCCCCTCCTACTAAGGGTCAGAGCTCAGGGAGGCAGCCCTTTCTAGAGGCAACTGTGATTGACAATCCCACCCGGAATCTCTTAAAGAGGTTTAATCCGTGAATGGGGAAAAAGAGAGAGAGGAGAAAGGCAGGGAAGGGGTGGGATCTATCCTGCGAGATGGACTTGTGTGTTTTTCCTGGTCAGAAAACAAAAGCAATGTAAACCATGTTTCCCTTTTGCTGCCTAAACACAGAGCCCGGGGCAGCCAAACAAGGCTTGGGATAATGGGCGCCTCTGGGGATCCGAGGGGCGTGTTCTGTGAGATCCTAATTGCCTCATTTCACATGGCGTCTTAGCTCTGAGCAGCCGCTGTCCTCTTGGAGGCAGACAGGGTATAATCTTAGACAAATAAACAACAGCTCTTGGGGAAGCATGGCTGGCAGCCACCGCTGGTGCCTTTCAAATAAGAAGTGGGAAATCCCTGCTTGTTCTGCCTCGGATCTTGCCTGGGGGCTGCAAGCTTCCATCCGAGGGTTCTGGGATGTGTGACAAGGGAATTCTTGCACGTTAGCTGCTTGTGCACAGCTCCGGTGATCCTTCTCCAAGGAAGGTGGGCTGCGGGGCCAGAACCATCTCTAAGGCTTGTGAAGGCTCTCGCTCACCACCCAGAGGTGGGATCTCTAGGACCGTCATTTAAAAATCTGCTTCTGAAAAATGTATGTCCCTTCTAAAACCTGCATGGGGATGCTTACAGCGGCTTTATTTGTAATTGCCAAAACCTGGAAGCAACCCAGATGTCTTTTAGTAGGTGAGTGGATAAACTGTGGCACATCTGGACACTGGAATATTAGTCAGCACTAAAAAGAAATGAGCTAGGGCTTCCCTGGTGGCGCAGTGGTTGAGAGTCCGCCTGCCGATGCAGGGGACACGGACGGGTTCGTGCCCCTGTCCGGGAAGATCCCACATGCCGTGGAGCGGCTGGGCCCGTGAGCCACGGCCGCTGAGCCTGCGTGTCCAGAGCCCTGTGCTCCGCAACGGGAGAGGCCACAACAGTGAGAGGCCCGCATACCGCAAAAAAAAAAAAAAAAAAAAAGAAATGAGCTATCAAGCTATGAAAAGCCATGGAGGAAGCTCAAATGCATATTAATAAGCAAAAGGAGCTAATGTAAAAAGGCTACATACTGCATGATTCCAACTATATGACATTCTGGAAACGGCAAAAATTTGGAGACAGCGAAAAGATCAGTGGTTGCCAGGGGTTCAGGGAGATGGGGGGAGCAAGGGATGAATATGCAGAACTCAGAGGATTTTCAGGTCAGTGAACAGTGTTTTGTGTGATACTACAGTGGTGGATACACGTCATTATATATCTGTCCAAACCCACAGAATGTACAACACCAAGAGTGAACCGTAAGGTGAACTATGGGCTTTGGAGGATTTGGGGGATTTGGGTGATGTATCAATGTTAGGTCCAGCAACTGTAACAAATAAACCACTCTGGCGGTGGGGGGCTCATAACTGGGAGGCTGTGCACAGGTGGGGACACAGGTACCTGTGAAATCTCTGTACCTTCTCCTCAATTTTGCTGTGAACCTAATGCTGCTCTAGAAAAAAACATGAAGCCTAAAAAAAACATCTGCTCCCCCTATGTCAGAAGAGGAGGGAGACACAGGCTGGTCACTTCAGGAAGCCAGATGGGACACAGGAAAGATCTGGAATGTGGACTCAGACAGCTGGATCCCCATCCCAGCTCTGCAGCTCACTCATGGGGCAGCTCACCTCTGTCATTGGTAAGATGGTCACGATGACTGTGACAGTTATGACATCTAAGTGGACACTTGGGAAGCCAAGGACTTCCTAAGCCGTGGCTCTGTGGGTGCAGACGTCAAGGGAGCCACTGAGACCAGGTCCCCACGTGTGCAGACGTGACCCAGAGTAACCACCGCACGGCTCTGACCCTCAGGCACTCTCCCTACCAAACAAAACTGACCTATGACGTAGTAAACAGAAGTGATAGTAAAAATATTTAATAGCTGAGACAGCCTAGGAATGAATGAATCAGAACAGACACCAGCTGTAAGCAGCTGGTCCTGCGTCCAGGTGCAGCCCACAGGATTCCTGCCCGTGGTAATGAGTTGCGCATGACGCCCTTTCCATGAACAAAAGACCCTCTCTCTCTGCGCAGCAGCATTCTGGATCAACGCCACGAGCCACATAACCGGTATTACCAAATCGACCTGATTACACTGTACTGAAAACCCCAAACCAACCAACCCCATAGGTCTGATCTTGAAGACTGTTCTTTACACTGTTCAAAATGACTAAAACAGTTCATGGGTCCCAAGGGATTTGCGCGCGCACACACACACACACACACACACACACACACGCGCGCGCACCAGAATTCTGGAGCCCTCACATTTGAATCCAGCCATCATCCCTCTTTGAGTAATCTACCTGGCTTGCCTCCTTCACCCAGCTTTAAGCACCCACACAGATACCTCCTCATTCACTTGTCAAGCATCTGCTCCAAGAAAAAAAAACACAGTCTAGAATCCCATCCATTAAGGACCTCTCAGTTGAGTGCGGGAGTCAGACACATCATAGATCCTCAGAATTCCACGTGCATGATACCTGCAGATGGAAGGCACTGGAGCCCTGGGGAAGGTGACCTAACTAACCTCACTTTCAAGAAGCCTTCAGAGGCTATGTGATGTTGAGTTGGGTCTTGAAGGGTGGAGAGGAGTTCATCAGGCAGAGATGCGGAGGTTGAGGGAACTGAGTCAGAAAAACTCTTAAGATCCAGATTATGGAGAGCTCTGAACGCCAGGCTGTAATCTCCACTGGATAACCGAGGAAGGTGGGATTTGATTCCTTGGTGCACAAGACATCGAGTGAGCCAACGTGTGTGAGGCCTCGGAGAGAGGGACTTGACAGGCGGCCCCCCAAGGCTGGCTATCGTCTACAACCGGGTGAGCCTTGAACAACCATCTCTTTCCGTTATCGATGTTGCTATCCTAACAGTCACAACAAGTCATCACCTCAATGAGGAAGAGCCACATGGCAGTCCCAGCAGGTCTTCCCTCTCAGGGCCACAGCCCACGGCGGGACGTTTGCCTTGGCCATCAGAAGCATTTCTAAACCTGAGTTATCGAAACAGTGGTAGGAAAGTTACCTTCTACCTCTCAGCACCCCCTTTACACAAAAGGTTCCAAAATCCCATCTCTGAGGGACCCCGGCAGTTGGAAGCCTAGGGGTGCGGCAACCCCAGTCACCACAAGTAGCTGTTTAGACCCAAGCAAACCCCAAATCCCTTCTGGAAAAAGACAGAAGCACCATAAATGACAACGTGATGCATCACAGAAGCTAGCAAGAGGAAGCAGTGACGTCTGAGTGTGAAAACGCCATCTGTTTATTCGGTGGGTCACTCATTCACTCAACAAACATCCAGGGGCAGCGCCCTGTGCTCTGTCCTCCAGGAGCTCGCAGAGAACAGGCGACATGGTTAGCACGGGATGAGATGTAGCGCCACACGAGGGTACGGACTCTCCCGAGGCGGCAAAGAAGAGGACAGCCACCGATCCTGCAAAGCTGACTCTTGAGAAACGAGTAGGAGTTTGCTGGGCGGAGGAGACAGAAAGGTGTCTGGGACAGTTTGGGGGATGGTGGGAAGTGGGGGTGGCCGCAGCCTGGCATCCACGAGGGAGAGGGTGGGCTATGAGATCAGAGAGCTAGGCTGGGTCGGGAAAGGTAGGGAAGGCCAAGCTATAGACACGGGTCATGTCTTGCGCGTGGCCGGGCGGAGAGGCATCTGGGCACAGGAGAAGGACAGGTGCGGTTGTTCTCCTCCAGCCCCGGCTGTGCGTAGGCGCTTCCAAGGGCCAGGGAAGAGGACTGAGAGCTAAGTCACGGGGCGTCTGCAAACTCTGTGGTTTGACATGAACTTCTCTGCAAAACGGAACGAATTCATACTGACGCAGGTGACAACGTGGATGAACCTGGAAACGGTATGTTAGATGAAAGAAGCCAGATACAAAAGGCCTCAGAGTGTATGATTCCATTCACATGAAACATCCAGAATAGATAAATCCAGAGAGACAGAAAGCAGATTAGTGCTGCCCGAGGGCCAGGGGGTGACTGCTCATGAGCATGGGGCGGGGTGGCCGCCTTTGAAGGCGACCAGAGTGTTGTTGAACGAGATAAAGATGGTGTCCAACGACACTGTGAAGGAACTAAAGGCCACTGAATTGTATACTTTAAAATGGCTAATTTTATGTTATATGAATTTCACCTCAATTTTTTAAAAGTTCAAAATAAATGTAATGAATCCTAAGAACTTTACAGACTCGAGGATGATGACGGAGTGGTTGGCTTGAAGCCTTTGCTCCTCCTTAGGTCTCACACACAGGTGTCCAGGCCCAGTGGCCAGTAGCATCCTGCACCGGACAGAGAGAGAGGAGGAACTAGGGTCTCGGGGGACTCCTTCAGAGGCCATTTCAAGAGAAGAAAATCATCTCCTGGCATTGAATCACGTGTTGATAATTCCGATGATGGATGACGCCAGGCTGGTCTGCACAGGATGAAATGGCGTTTATTTCCAAGAGCACTGGCCTCCCTGGTAGGATGAACCAAGCCATTGTGTAGAGCTGCGATCAATGGATGTTGACATGCTCTTAACTCCAGATCAATTCAATGGCCTCATCAATTTCCATGGAAAACTCTATGACCGCATTAGGTAAAAACAGGGTCATTCTTCTGGTAGTGCGAAGGACGGTATTATATATGTGTACACACACACACACACACACACACTCACGCTGTCTTGTACTCAGCTCGACAGAAATAATCCAAAAACTGGCTTAAGAGTCTGTTTCCTGAGCTTCAGACTCACAGTTTATTCATTCATCAAATATTTAGAGAAGACTTCCTGTGTGCCACGAAAGTGCTTCCAGTATGTTCTGGGTGTTTGGAGACACGTCACCAAACAGAACAAAGCCCTTTGCCTTCGTGGAGGGATTACGCTCTAGCGATCGCCGGCGGGCACCACCACCTTGATGCCTTCCAGGCCCCTCCAGATCACCACCCAAGCTGAGCCCACCCGGTGGGCTCCCTTGCTGTCTTCCCAAGCCTGGTTTGTGGCAACACATCTACTAGTTGGCCCCCTGCGAAGTCTAACTGCTCAAACCTCTTCACAGCCCTAACCCCTGACGTTAGGTCACCACCAGGGTCGGATCCAGCTACATCTTGCCCCTTCAATTCACCCGTGCTTTTCAATGCATGCTACTCCAGTTCTGTCATTTTCCTTCTAGAATACTGCCAAGGCTTCCTGTCTGGATTTCCCGCTCCCAGCTTGCTCTCTCCACCTCCCTCTGATGGAACATTGCCACCAGAGTTTTCTTCCTGAAACCCATTCGGTTTTCTTGTTCCTCTGCCCAGTGACTCTGGGTAGCCCTGTCTTGCCTTCAGAGAAAAACCCAGCCCTTTCACCCTGCACTCAGGAGCGATGATGAAGTTTCTCAGATGCTCCGGTCTCTCCCAGAGCCCATGTGATCAGGGTACCCAGAGTACCTGTGCAAAGTCTGAGAGCAGAGAGGAGCTTAGATCCAAAGAAAGGTATCCCCCCAAACCCCAACTGGGGGCAACAGTAAAAAGAAGGGACTCGGAGACAACGGGCCTCCTTTGGGGACTCGACCACTCTGCTCTGAACCTTTGACCCAACTGTGGGAAACTCTACTGACAACTTTCATTGAGGGCTGGTCCCTCTCTCTGCCCAGGGACAAATATTCCCGATGATTTATTTTTAAAAAGCAAAATCGGGCAATGATTGAGAAAGAATTCAGATTTAGCCCAGGACAGTTGCTCCACAAATAACAAGAATAGACTGGTGGCCGATTGCAGTCAGGGTCAAAGAACAGAGCCTCCTTTGCTGCTGTCTGGGACCACAGCTGTAGGGGAGGCCCCCAGTTCCGACCCTGGGACGGGACTCGTGACACAGGGGGACGTTCACACAGACAAGAGGCCCTGGGCTCTCCCAACGCTGCTCGCCATCAGTGGGGAGACAGAGGGGCCAGGCAGCCCAGATGTTGGCAGGGTCCCGTTTGCAGCCCCAGGAACAATTCCCTCTTTCACTGCCCAGGCAGGCGGCCAAGGTCAGAGGCAACGCCAGCCAGAGCTTACCCTCCGAGCCAAGGCCCTTTAGAAAAATTTAAATAATTTTAGATAGAAATGTCTCCTCTTTCCTTGCTGTAAACAGACCATTCAGAATATCCTTTGCCCTTTTCTGGATGACATAATCCCCATCCTGAACATCCCTGATTGCACACTGCCACCGTCAGGGGCTCGGGACACAGTGGCGAGCTGGCTGCTGGACACTCCATGTCCCCAGCTGCCATGCAGTTTTGCACTTTTCTTTCTCTCATTTCCCCCTCCCTCCCCCCAGCTTCAGGCCGCCATGTGTTCCTTCTCCCCAAGGATGGCATGTCAGTCCGTGAAAATTACCCTAACCTCCTCCTAAGTTGCTGCTTCTAATTCACGGTCTTGGGAACCCAAGCAATATACTTGTTGGAGCTGTGCCCGGGGTGTGAGTAATGAGAGCTGTGAGCTCGGTGTGGGGCTGTTACTGCCTCTCAGGATGCATCTTCCTGGGGTTCTGGGCTGTATTTGGGGCTGGCGTGCCTGCTGGAAGGTGACCTCGGAATAAGTACGGTGTTCCTCTGTCTACTCGAAACAAGGTCCACCGCTGACTCAAGGAGCAGAGGTTCTTGCAGTTGAAAAGCAGCACCACTGAACCCCAGGTTGTAATGAAAGGCCACCCCCTGCCTTTTCGGGAAGGCCTTTGATTCAGAAAGGAACTCTTCTGGATCCCCACTCCTCCAGCCCCACCTGCCTGTCTGATAAGTGATTTTTAAAAGCATCGCCTTGGTCCCATCAGGCTCAGAAAGATGGGGGCTGAGCTGGCAAGCTGGCACATAACCATTCCAGGCAGGAATTCCCAGGGGCACTGCGTGAGCAGCCCCTTGGTGCCCAGGCCCTCCGGGGAGGAAGCAGAGAGCAGGAACCAAAGGCCCTGGGCTCTGGGGCTCAGACTCCCTGGGTTTGAATCCCAGCTCTGTCACTTTGAAGCTGTTTGACGTGAGGCAAGTGGTTCCATCACTCTGTGCCTCTGAAACATCTGCATCTACCTCAAAGTGTTATTGTGAGGAGTGAAGAAGACACAGTTCTTAGAACTCTAAGCTCCGCAACTCCCCTCCTAGGTATAGAAGCCCAAAGAACTGAAAACGGGGACCCAAACAAATACTTATATAATACATCATTGCGCACAGCGGCTTATTCACAGTAGCCAAAAGGTGGAAACGACCCAAAAGTCCATCCGCGGATGACTGGATCAAGCAAATGTGGTCTGTCTGTGCAGTAGAACACTATTCAGCCATAAAAACAAACTGTTCCGTGCTACAACACGGAGGAACCTTGAAAACATCAGGCTAAGTGAAAGGAGTCACACACAAAAGGCCACGTATTGTATGAGTCCATGTATGTGAAGTGTCCAGAATGTGGGGAGCCACAAGGACAGAGCACAGAGTGGTGGGTGCCGGGGGCTGGAGGAGGGAAGCAGGGGGAAATGAGGAGTGACTGCTATTGGGGACAGAGTTTCCCTTTGGGATGGTGAGATGTCCTGGAGCTAGACAGAAGGGATGGTTGAACGACATCATGAACATAATAAATGTCTTTGAATTCTTCACTTTACAACAGGTAATTTCATGCTACGTGACTTTCACCTGAGTTTTAAAGGCCTGAGCTCAGTTCCCAGCACACAGCTCACTGTGTCCAAGGCTCTGGCACTGGGAGACCCTGCAGCTCCCTACTCAGATTCCTCGTTTGTCCATCAGATGGGTCTGATCATGGCCGTGACCTCACGGGGCTGCTGAGGTGAGGAAATGAGGCAGTGTGTGCAGGTGCTTGACACGGGGCCTGGGACGTGACCAAAACACTCAGTCTGTCAGGCTGAGGGGTCTGAAGAGGTGGGAGGAGTCAGGGAGGGGATGGGGACCAGTGTGGAAGCCGATAAAGGAGGTGTGTCTGAAGGCAGGTGAGGAAGCCTCCCAGACCCCACCTTCCTCGCTTATGAGGCTCTGAAGAGGAGAAAGAACACTTCCAAGCCCAAGACACTGGCTCAGTCCTACTGGAAACACTGGTTCCTCAGCATGTCATAGCTATCCCAGCTTAGCACTTTGCAAACCTGTCGAATCATTTTGTTTTCTTTGTTTTTAAAGCCAGAGAATCTTTTTTTCAAATGAAACCTTTGCCCAGAGTCCCGATAGGTAGAAGATAAGGCAGGCGCCTCTGGGGGAGGGTGGGGAGTGGGCTGGGGAGGGCCTGGGACGAGCCCCTTGACGTCTCCCCATCCTGCTCTGGTTCATTTCCTCACATCTTCCTTGTGAGACACTCAGGAACAGGCCTGGCAGGTTTCTGCTGATTCCTTCAAGAAGGAGGCTCAAGGTTAGCCATTTTCACGAGGGACAGAATTGTTTTTGAGCTAGAAATTGCCTTCCAAAGTCTGGAGCGCTGCTGTGGTGAGGCCAGGAGAAGGAGGTGCATTTGCGGGTGGAGGGCTGAAGGATATAAGGCAGAGGGGAGGATAGGAAGGTCTCTGGACCCCGAGAGGCGCCCAGGCAGGCAAGGAGCCTCAGGAGGCCAGTCACTGCACCCTGTCTCGGCTGACTGTAGCAGCCCCTCATCCTCTTCTTCCCACTCATTGTTACAAGATGACCGCAAATCTGCTCTAGCAGGCAGGGATGCCATCCCCATTTCCCTGAAGGGGAAAACCAAGGCACAGAGAGGTCAGGGCGCTTGCCCCAAGGTCAACTGGAATTCTTATCTGAACCTGAAGAGAAAAACAGAGGCTCGGGGAGGGAGGTCACTTTCGGGAGCTGACACAGCTGAGCAGGATCTGGGACTCTTGTCTCCTGACCCTCAGCCAAGCACTCCTTCTGCCCTACTCCACTGGCCGGCACAGAGAGGCAAGAGAGACACAGCTGGAAAAGTCAGCTGGCACCGAGTGAGGCCAGACCTCACCGGCCAGGGCCAGAGCGCACGGCTGCAGGGCCACAGGTGGCTTGGGCTTGCCTCTGCCATCATCCGTCCCTGAAGGCCAGTGTGGAGGGAGCTCTGACTTATCTGCAGTGGTCCCTGCCTGCAGCCACCACAGGCGGGGAGCAGGTGTTACTGCTTCCAGGCCGTGGTCCCCAGAGAGAGTCACAGAGCATGTGTGCACACAGCCTTTTGTGACATCTTCCGTGCGGAAAAGCCCAAGGCGTCCTTATCCAACTGGTCCAGAAAGATATCCTGCACATCCATGAGGCTGAAGGGACCAGGGGAAGGGATGGGAAATTCACAAGGACAGCCCTCTCTAATGTGGATTCCAAGATGAGATTATTTTGGGACAAAAGAGGAAGGAAAGAAGGAAGGAAGGAAGAGAGGAAGGGGGAAGAGGTCTCACAGACAAACACATTTGGAGAACTGCCTCCCTGTTACTCTCCTCACTGAGGTTTACAGTTCATGGCAACCTATTAAAGGCACTGATAAGTCCTGCAATCAAAACACCTGTCTATATTGTTTCTATATCACTGAACCTTTGGATTGTTGTTTTGCTGTTGTTGTTATTCTTATTTTTGCTAGCACACCTATTAACGTCGTGGGACAAAACTCATTTCAGCAAATGCTAGGCTAAGATATTCCTGCCACCACCAGGAAAGAGTGTGAGGGGTTTGAATTTCTTTATTCGGGAAGGAGAAGTCCTTCTCAACTGCAAGGAGAAGATCACACTACCCTTCTTTTGTGTGTGTGTGTGTGGTACGCGGGCCTCTCACTGTTGTGGCCTCTCCCGCTGCGGAGCACGGGCTTCGGACGCACAGGCTCAGCGGCCATGGCTCACGGGCCCAGCCCCTCTGCGGCATGTGGGATCCTCCCAGACCGGGGCACGAACCCATGTCCCCTGCATCAGCAGGCAGACTCCCAACCACTGCGCCACCAGGGAAGCCCCACACTACCCTTCTTAAGGAACTCTGGTGCGCCGCCATATTTCTCAGAAAAAGTCCAAACCCCTCAGAGTGGCATTCGAGGCCCTTGACAACTGGTGCTGGTCTCCCTCTAAGTCTCACCTCCTGCTGCTCCCCTCTCCCTTCACTGCTGAGGATTTCACTGATCCCTCGGCATTCTGTGCTCAGGATCCATTGTGCCTCTAACAACACGCCCTCAGCTTCCAGAAAAAGCCCTGGTAACAATCGCCTAAGCTCACCAGGCAGGGGAAACTTTTCAGAGGTAAGAAAAATCACAGACTTGTTTTCCAAAAGTGTTATAAGAAAGAGCAAGTGTGGTGAGGGATTGTTAGTGAATTCAGTGTTATGGTGCCCATTTCACAGATGAGAAAACAGAGGCGGATACCCCTTCTCAGTACCCTCTTGGGATTTCCTGCCCTTGAGCTGTCCTGGCTCCTGAATGGAACCTGCAGGCTTGTTGGCAGGTCGGACTGAAGGACTCATGCTGAGTTCCATCTAGGTGATCCATCCGGAAAGACTCCTCAAGTGGACTAGTTTCTCCTGCTCCTTCCCTGCACCCATCTAACTCCAAAACACTCTCATTTTCCAAATCAAATGTTATGGCCCATTAGTCCCAGGGTTGGGGTGGAGCACTTCAAGTGCTCCCCTGCCCTTCCTTTCTGAAGACAAGCATGACCTGGACCTTGTTCAGACAATGTGAAGGTTCTACACCAGGAGAGACCCAGCATTCACATAGCTCAAGACTGGGACTGTCGTTGACTGGGATGAGACCAAGGCACGCTGCACCCACTGTGACAGAGTCACGAGGGAGAGCAGGGAAGAGGCCTTACACGCAGTGTCTTTCACTTTCAGTGATACCGTGATGGTGAGGTGAGTGATGATGGTGCTGATAACGGTGGTGATGATGCTGAGAGCGGTGGGGGTGGCAACGGTGATGACGGTGCTACTGAAGGTGGTGACGACAGTGATGGTGGTGGTGATGGGAGTGGTGGTAACGGGGTGGTGATAGCGATGATGACAGTGACAGCGGTGACGGTGATGGGGGGTGGTAATGATGGTGACGGTGATGGTGGTGGTGATGGGAGTGGTGGTAACAGGGTGGTGATAGCGATGATGACAGTGACAGCGGTGACGGTGATGGGGGGGTGGTAATGATGGTGACAGTGATGGTGGTGGTGATGGGAGTGGTGGTAACGGGGTGGTGATAGCGATGATGACAGTGACAGCGGTGACGGTGATGGGGGGTGGTAATGATGGTGACAGTGATGGAGGTGGTGATGGGAGTGGTGGTAACGGGGTGGTGATAGCGATGATGACAGTGACAGCGGTGACGGTGATGGGGGGGTGGTAATGATGGTGACAGTGATGGTGGTGGTGATGGGAGTGGTGGTAACGGGGTGGTGATAGCGATGATGACAGTGACAGCGGTGACGGTGATGGGGGGGTGGTAATGATGGTGACAGTGATGGTGGTGGTGATGGGAGTGGTGGTAACGGGGTGGTGATAGCGATGATGACAGTGACAGCGGTGACGGTGATGGGGGGGTGGTAATGATGGTGACGGTGATGGTGGTGGTGATGGGAGTGGTGGTAACGGGGTGGTGATAGCGATGATGACAGTGACAGCGGTGACGGTGATGGGGGGGTGGTAATGATGGTGACGGTGATGGTGGTGGTGATGGGAGTGGTGGTAACGGGGTGGTGATAGCGATGATGACAGTGACAGCGGTGACGGTGATGGGGGGGTGGTAATGATGGTGACAGTGATGGTGGTGGTGATGGGAGTGGTGGTAACGGGGTGGTGATAGCGATGATGACAGTGACAGCGGTGACGGTGATGGGGGGGTGGTAATGATGGTGACAGTGATGGAGGTGGTGATGGGAGTGGTGGTAACGGGGTGGTGATAGTGATGATGACAGTGACAGCGGTGACGGTGATGGGGGGGTGGTAATGATGGTGACAGTGATGGAGGTGGTGATGGGAGTGGTGGTAACGGGGTGGTGATAGCGATGATGACAGTGACAGCGGTGACGGTGATGGGGGGGTGGTAATGATGGTGACAGTGATGGAGGTGGTGATGTGAGTGGTGGTAACGGGGTGGTGATAGCGATGATGACAGTGACAGCGGTGACGGTGATGGGGGGGTGGTAATGATGGTGACAGTGATGGTGGTGGTGATGGGAGTGGTGGTAACGGGGTGGTGATAGCGATGATGACAGTGACAGCGGTGACGGTGATGGGGGGGTGGTAGTGATGGTGACGGTGATGGTGGTGGTGATGGGAGTGGTGGTAACGGGGTGGTGATAGCGATGATGACAGTGACAGCGGTGACGGTGATGGGGGGGTGGTAATGATGGTGACGGTGATGGTGGTGGTGATGGGAGTGGTGGTAACGGGGTGGTGATAGCGATGATGACAGTGACAGCGGTGACGGTGATGGGGGGTGGTAATGATGGTGACGGTGATGGAGGTGGTGATGGGAGTGGTGGTAACGGGGTGGTGATAGCGATGATGACAGTGACAGCGGTGACGGTGATGGGGGGTGGTAATGATGGTGACAGTGATGGAGGTGGTGATGGGAGTGGTGGTAACGGGGTGGTGATAGCGATGATGACAGTGACAGCGGTGACGGTGATGGGGGGGTGGTAATGATGGTGACAGTGATGGTGGTGGTGATGGGAGTGGTGGTAACGGGGTGGTGATAGCGATGATGACAGTGACAGCGGTGACGGTGATGGGGGGGTGGTAATGATGGTGACGGTGATGGTGGTGGTGATGGGAGTGGTGGTAACGGGGTGGTGATAGCGATGATGACAGTGACAGCGGTGACGGTGATGGGGGGGTGGTAATGATGGTGACGGTGATGGTGGTGGTGATGGGAGTGGTGGTAACGGGGTGGTGATAGCGATGATGACAGTGACAGCGGTGACGGTGATGGGGGGGTGGTAATGATGGTGACAGTGATGGTGAAGAAAACAGCTCCCACTGTGGCCAAGTGCTTCTTGAGCTTCATCAACTTTGACCCCTGCTATGACACTCCAATTTCACAGCTGAGAACACCAAGCCTCAGAGATTCTGGGACATCTCAAAGCCACACGGTTGGTAAGTCACGGGAGTGGGCTCCACAACTGGATCTAGCTCTAGACCCTCTGTTCTACACTAGGCTTAGTTCATGTAATTCCGTAGCACACGTCAGTGGTTACGATACCAGGCTCTGCAAACAGGCTGCTTGGGTTTGAACCCTGGCTCCGCCTCTTTGTAGCTGCATGTACTTGAGCAAGTTACCGCACCTCTCTGTGCCTTGATATCCTCATCTAGAATGAACACAGTAATATTGTATTTCGTCAATTCAAAGATGCACAGCCTAACCTCCCTTGAAGGTGATGTGATAACCAAGCTCTAGGTGCATTCTTTTCTCTCTTAGAGGTACGTAAGAGAATGCAATATCTAACAAGCAATGGTCTCAGATTTGCTGAAAGATGGTGGTCCCTACCCCACAGAGTTGTTCCAGGGACAAAGTGGGACAGTATCTACTGAGTGCTTAGAACTGCACCAGGCACTAAGCAAGCAGTTATAAGCATTTGCTCTCATTTTGAAATGTTTATTAGAGTTTAGCCAGTCTACAAAACTCATTCAAGTGTTAGTTCAGTGATCACACTGCCCCTCCCCTGAAAGACCAGCACAGACCCCTGCCCACACGTCAGACCTCAAGCTCACACGGCTAGGAAGCACCAGAGGCAGGACTTGAACTCAGAACTCCTAACTGCCCACACACAGCTCAAAGCACTCTGGCTTGGAGCTTCACTGCTGTCACGTTGGCAGTAATTCAAGCATCCCAAGGGGAACAGGGGAGTAAAGGAAGGGAGCAGGGCAGCATGTCCCAGGCCCCAGCTGCAGCCTCAAGGGCCTGTCGTCATGGTGTTTACTTTGCACTAATGGATGAAGTCAGCCTCCGCGTGGGACCTTCCTTCCTGGGGCCCAGACCATCACTCTGGAGGCCCGCTGGCTCCACTTAGGGAAAAGTTCTCTGTTCGCTGCAGCCCCGCCTCGCCTCTGCTCTGAGTCTCCTAGAAAAACTGGGCCAGCGACAGCTTTGGAACCGCCTGGTAGTGTGGCGGCTGAGGTCAAGGAATTCAGTGCCAGGGTCAATTCAGACCAAGTCGGCTTCTCAGGAATGTTCTGAGCCTGGTAAAGCTGCAGAGGAGACTGAGGGATCCCCGCTCCTCCGCTGCCTGACTTGATCTCAACTACCAAACTTTTCTGTGCCTCAGTTTCCTCCTCTGTAAAATGGGAATGATAATAACAGGTCCCTTGTTTGAGTAAAAGTTAACTGAGATCATCAGAGTAAAGCATTTAGCATGTACTGGGCACACAGTAAGCTTGGTTCATCTTAGATATTATACTATAAGGCAACTCTCCTTGAGGACATTCCAGAAGCAGCGGGGAATGCCTCTTTGAACTCCATAAAGTGGGAGCAATGAATATCCCCTCTGTGAGGAGGAAAGGACAAAGATTTCAGTAGATGACAATGTCCTATAGAAATGTTCCTCCAGCAACCACTTAATGAGCACCTACTGTGCGCCGGGCCCTGGGGACACTCAGGGGACAATAACAGTCCTTGCCAGGCACCCGTACATTTGGTCCGTTCTAGCACTCAGTACTGGTGGTAGAAGCACTGACGGAGCTGAAGTGCGACTATTTGCTTAGGCGTCTGACCCTCTGCTGGGTCTGTGAACTTGACAGCAGGGACGGTGACCCGTCCCCCAGAGGTCACCCGTGTATCCCCAGCACAGGGCCCAGGGCCCAGCACATCAAACCTGCTAACAGATGGGTGAAAGAAATGAGCAAAGGTCAAGGGCTATTTCAGGTCAAAAATCAAAGCCTCTTTCTTACAGAAACACCCATCATCTTTCCCTCCCTCTGTTTTTTGGTGAATGAAAGTTTCCCGATTTGTCCAGTATGAGAGCCTCCAGGAGTTCCCAGTTTTCGCCAAACCATCATCTTTTCCTGATGGGTTACGCAGACACCATGAGCTCAGGACAGGGCCTGCCCAGTCCGGCTGAGCCAACACGCCAGGTGCCAAGCCTGGCAACCCCCGCCACACACACACACATCCTCCTATCTGCCAGCAGGAGGACTCCTGGCGCTGGGAAGTTGCCGGGGGGGCCAGGCACCGGGTGGCCCCGGGAAGGGGCAAGAGGCTACCAGGAGAGCTGCAGGGGATGCAGATTCACAGCCTGCAGCCGGATGCTGAGCCTGGGGAAGGGCACAGGTAGGCTCCCTGGCAGCACCAACACCCCCAGGGTTCAGCGCTCCAACACAGCAGCCAGGAGTGGCTACGGAGCACTCCAAGAGTGGCTAGTGCGACTGCAGAACTGCATTCCTCGAAAGTAATTTGAACGTAAATCAGCCTCGCGTGGCTAGTGGCTACAGTACTAAGCAGCCCAGGCAGGGACTCCACAGGTCAAGCCCAGGATTTGGAGGTTAAGCTGCAGCCCAGGAAATCAGCCAGATGAAGCACAGCACGTCAGAGCCCGGCTCTCAGACACACGGTCTCCTCTCTGCTCAAGAGGCCTCAGACAGCTAACAGCTCACGTTCACGAACCCAAGCGTTGCATTAAGCGCTTTACTTACATTAACTGGCTTCAACTGGCACACCCACCCAGGGAGGTGAGCGTGATGACAACGCCCATTTCACAGATGAGGAGGCTGAGGTTTGTGTTGCTGGAGGGACACAGAATTAGAACTCAGGGCTGAGGATTCTGGAGTTTCAGCCGCCATCCTATATTCTCCCCACCCATTCTCCCCACCCCCATCTCAACACACTCACACACACCCCTCTGGGAGCAGGGCTGTCCGCCAGTCACCCTCCTGCAGCAGGGTGTGGTGGGTTGTTCCCCCATTTTGTGCATCTGTTAAACAAGGATGCAGAGCAAGTGTGGAGGAGGGCGCTGGGTGGTGAAGGCCTCCGGGGGGGGGGGGTCCAGTTCCTCTCAGATGGCCCACCATCCACAGGAAATGGAAGGCTTTGCCAGAACAATACGTAAAGTGACAATTCCATCGACAATGCTTCCTTCAACTAAAGTCAATTTCTGTTTCCACATCTCCCCTCAAACTCCTCCCTCCAGCTCGGGAGAAGAAAGACTCAGCTCTCAATGAGCGTGGGTTGCAGGTCTGTTTCTCTCCGACTTCTCAACAGGCAGTGACACCCCGATGTGGGGGCGCTGCCCCCGCCTGGACCTCCCCACCTCCAACCTCTGGAGCACCCACTCCGCAATCTCCCCGCTCCCCTCAGCCAACGGTCAAATTCCTCACTGCTTCTTCCCAAAGCCTCCAAGGATGAAATAGCAGGGTGCACCTTCCTTTTTAAAAGAAAGTTCTCATGCTATGGCTCCATTTAAAATCCTGGCTGTTCCTATAGAGGAATTTCTCGATTACAGCTTTGATAATTAGGGACAAGAGGTCATTTCATTATCTTATATTTACATTTCTCTCTCAATCTGAAACTCGCCGATACTTGAAGAAAGTGGGATGTGAATGACCAACCATGCTGGTCTGCCTGGGATGGAGGAGTTTCCCAGAACAAGGGCCTTGCAGTGCTGGGCTGGGGAAGTCCCAGCTGGTCACTGACCTCGGTCACAAGGGGCTGACTCTCCCAGCCCCAGGTCACTTTCCACGAGAAGCATCTGGCTGATTTCACAACCATCACCAGAGACCTGGGGCACCTCTGACTAAGTAAGGGGTCATCAGCCACCAGGCAAGGAAGGGCCATCAAGAAAGGAGCCTGGATTTGAAGGCAGACTGAACCAGGTTTGGATCCCAGACCAACCCCAATCCCAGACCAACTCCTTGCTGGCACCTGGAGCAAGGAGTTTCTTGGAGCCTCTGTTTCCTCATCTGTAAAATAAGGACAGTAAGACTCCCCTCCCAGGGCTGCTGTGGGGAGAACAAAGAAATAAAAGCACATTAGGTGCTCACAGAATACTTTTTGCTGCCACTATTAAAAAGCCCAGAAGAAGAACTAACTTTTCTGAATAATTGCAAAGAAAAACTCTAAATATCTCATTTAAGTAACGTTCCCACACCCTATACCCCATTTTTACGGGGGGGAGGGACTCTTTCCAGGACAGACCTCAGAGCCCAGCCTTGGGATGGGGGGCTCATGCCATGGCCCACCATCCACAGAAAGAGCTGATGGGGGCCACGTGCTGCTCTGAGCAGGGTCAGGGCAGAAATGGTAGCCAAGCAGGAGACCGACTTGATGGACAGAAATGGGAAGCTGAGTCTGGGGCAGTTGCCTGAAATCACCACTCTGGAGATCCAAGAAAGAGATGGCTGCTCAGATGGCGAGCTCAAGGTCTCTGAAGCCTTGAGAAGAACATGCAAAAAAGTCCCAGGCAGAGGAGGGAAATTGGCCCAAGGACCGGCCCAAACACTACATCAAAGTGTCCTGGGCTGGTGCCCAGGGCTGGGGCCAAGGACTTCCTGGTGATGAGTCCATGAGGGTCTGATGGTGGAACTCACTTCCCAATGCCCTTCCTCCCGTGAGATGAAGGCTGAGGGAGCTGTGGTGGGGAGGACCAGGACAACCAGAGAAGAGGTCATTTCAGCACAGGTCCACCCATCAGTACAGGAAGAGGCTGGGACTCTTCCTGGGCATCGCGGGAAAGGCTCAGAGTTCAGGAAGCACTCCTGGCTTGGGAGGCACGATCGGGGCTGCCATGCGCTGGTCAGGGTTGCCATGCTGGGAGCGGGGTGGGACCAGCTAAGGCGATGAATGGGACGCCCTCCAGTCCGCACTGCGCTCTCTACGCATGTGTGCGGCTCAAGAGGAGGGGGGCTGTGTGAGCCCGCAGCTCTCTGGACGGCCTTTTTCTTTTCAATGGATCTTATTGTTTCAAACAGCTTCAGATTTACAGAAAATAGGCAAGACAGTACAGTGAGCTCCCATGTACCCCGCACTCCATTTCCTCTATTTCCACTAGTGCAGTGCCTTTGTTACAAGTGAAATAATGTTGATGCTTTATTATAACTAACGTCCATGCTTATTTCCGATTTCCTTATTTTTTACCTAACGTTCCTTTCCTGCTCCAGGATCTCACATCACATTTAGTTGTCATGTCTCCTTAGGCTCCTCTAGCTATGACAGCTTCTTAGATTCTTCTTGTTTTTAATGACCTTGAGTTTCGAGGAGTGCTGGTCAGGTGTTTCGGAGAAGGTCCCTCAGTTGGGATAGCTGATGTTATCCTAATGACTACACTGGGGTTGTGGGTTTTGGGGAGGAAGAGCCAGGAGGTGAAGCACCCTCCCCCTCACATCCTATCAGGGGTGCAGGCCATCACGTGACTTATCGCCATGGCGTTGACCTCGAGCACCTGGCTGAGGGGTGTCTGTAGGTCTCTCCACCACACAGGTAGTCCTTTCTTTCCCTTTTCCATACTGTGCTCCTTGGCAAGAAGTCACTATCAGAGCCTCTCTGGGTATGGCCGGTACTATTCCTACCTCTTTATCAAGCAACTGCTCCAAGGCTGTGTGAACGGGGTGGGGATCAGGATCCGGAGGGAGACAAACGGGGCTGCTGTTCCGACTTCAATCAGTCTCTGTGATCAGGCAAGAGACATGAGCATCGGACCTCTGCCTGCCGACTGTGCCCCCCAGACGGGAATGATAAGAACCATGCCACAGGGTGGTCGTAGGGACCAGAAGTCATGCCTGTAAGGCGCCCAGCACTCAAGTAGGGCTCAGGAAACGTGGTCCTCATTTCTGGTGGCTACAGAGCGGGGCTGATGACCTGAAGGCCCGAAGGTGAGACACAAAGGGGACAGGGAACCAGAGACCCCAAGAAATGGAGCAGTGTCTTCCTCCAGAGCTGCACTCAGAAGACCCAATTCACACGGGATGATGTTTCGCCAGGGAAAGAAAGCCCTTTGCCTCGTCCCTCTTCGCTTCTCCTCCCAGGCCTGCTGGCGCCTAGAGGAAGAAGGGGGCCGATCGGGAGACTCTCGAAGTCCCAGCCATGGCCCAGGGCTGACGCAGCCGTTTGGCAGAAACACCGAGAACACGATGAGCCTGGAAAAGGGCTTCTCAGCACCGGCCTCTTCAGTCCAACCCCCCGCCACCGGCGAGGAAGCTGCTGTCAGCACAGTTTTACAGACGGGGAAACTGAGGCTCAGAACATGGCATCACTGGAAGTGGCCAGGTCAGGCTCAAGCCCAGGTTCTCTGGCTGCACCTGCCTCATGACTGTAGCACCTGAAGCACCAGGTCACGTCCTCTGAGCAGACAACGTGGTGCGCCAGGATTGGCTGTCAGAACACACACGGCTCTGGGTGTGGGCCTTCTCAACCCTTGTCAGCCACAGCCAGGCGGCCACATAAAAGGAGATTGCTATCCTGGTAAAAACACACTGCCCTGGGCTCAAACCACAGCCAACAAGGGGCAGACCAGGCCCCTCTGGAGAAGGGTCTCAGGTTCCCCTCTGCTGATTCTCCAAAGGAGAGAGGGCAAAGGAAGATTCCAGCATGGTCCTGGTGCACAGTGGACCCTCAATGAACAGATGCTGATAGACTGAAGGAGTGACAAAGCTGGATGAATGAATGGATGAATGAATGAATGAAAAGTCGTGCGCACACAATAACAACTTAGCACCTACTCTATGCAGGCACTGGACCAAGACTTTACCTGTGTTCACCCGTTTAATCTTCATGAGCAACCTCATAAAGTAAATATTGTTCCCGTTTCACAGATAAGGAAACTGAGCCTCAGACAATGAAGTAATTTGACCAAGGCTCCCCACCGGGACATGGAGCAGCTGTGGGGTATGAGCTAGAGCTGGCTCTAGCCAACTATGCACATCTCTGCCCAATTCTGCAGTCAGTGGTCTTGCTTTGGCCACAGCAGGGTTATTTACACTGGAAACTGGCAAACTCTATAAATCAAGGCTTCCCCCCAGAAAATTCACCACTTCCCAGAAAGCAGATTCACAGGCACACCACTGATTCAAACCCAGGGCGTCAGAATTCATGCTCTCCACCACCAGGGCACATCCCCTGAGTGTGGGTCTATGTGTATATGGTGTGTGTGTGTGTCTGTGTGTGTGCGTGTGCATGCGCACGCGCACACGATGCTCTGCCCTTCAGGCTCCCAGGTTTTGTGAGAAACCCACACTCCCACACTGAGAGTTCAGATACCTATGGGATGACTTGCCTCAATGAGCAAAAGCACCAAATGCCACGTGGCAAAGCTATGGATGCCCACCTACAGCCCAGTGGCCTCCTTGGCAGGGCTGTCCCCGCCCGTCAGCCCCTGCAGACCACAGCTGCTGGAAGGTCAAAATACAGACCAGAGATGCCAGGACCCAAAACGCGAAGGGAGGCAGAGAGGAGGAGAGCATGGCCTTTGGGGCTAGTTACCTCTGGGTTCAATCTCCAGCCCCACTACCCACCGTGGAGCCTTCCCCAAGTCACTTCGCTATCCTGAGCCTCAGTTTTCTCATCTGCAAAACGGAGCAATAAGCCGTCCTACATAGGATGTCCAGAATAAGACGATATGGGCAGAAGGCCTGACCCAGAGTAGGTGCTCATGTGCGGTGGCTACTAAAGCCTCGGCAGACACGGAGCCGGGGTGAGAGGGAACAGGGACAAGGCCACTGAAAGACTAACTGATTTAGAGGAGGAGGATGGCATGCCCAGAAGGGAGAGGGTCCACAACAACGATGCAGACACCTCTCTTCCTTGGAAAATGCATTATCATGTTTAAATTTTTGCTAGTTTTCCAGGTGAAAAAGTGTATCCCATTTCTTTTTTAATTCACATCTCTGATTATTGGGAGGTTGATTCTTCTCGGACGGTTAGTGGCCACTGCATTTCTCGTTTTGTTCTTTGCACATTTTCCCCTTCAAGTGATCACGGCTTCTCACTGATTCATGCACCCTTCTTGCACATTCAGGTTTTTTACTCTTTATTTGCCAAACGTGCTGCAACTGTATTTTCCCAGTTCATCATGTGCCTTTCAAATTGGTTTATGGTGAGGCTGATTTGTTTGTCTGTTTTTCCACGCTCAAGAGTCACTTTTTATGTAGCCAAATCCAGTTCTCCCTTCCTTTGTGGTTTCTCGAACAGACAGAGCCAGGGTTCGGGGCTGTTGTTGATCTGTGAGGTTGATCCCCACTAATTGGCTTGCAGAGTGAGAAACAACTGTAAAAGTTTCCGCTCTCCTCCCCGCTCCCCTAGCAAGCCAAGGGCCGTGCCTGGGCCTCCTTCCCAGCAGGGCTCCACTCAGTGGGGTCACTCCCCTGTCCCCTGGAGCTCCTGCCTGGCATGGAGAAGGAGTGACTCACCCCCGAGGCACGGCACCCTAGCAGCCCAGAGGCTGCGGGGTTTTCGCAGAGCAGCCCCTCACCTGAGGGTGGGGGACCCAGCTCTCTTCTGATGCACGCGCAAGCCTGATGGACATTCACACACGCACACACCCGTGTGGCCACCACCCAGCTCCCAGCAGGCTCCCTGGTGCCCCTTCCCGGTCAACGTCCCCCAGAAATAACCACTCTTGTGATCTCTGTCACTACAGGCTAGTTCTGTCTGCCCTTGAACTTTGCATAAATGGAGTCTTGCAGTAGGTACTCATCTGTGTCTGGCTTATTTTGCTCAACATAATGCCTGTGAGGTTCAACTGTGGTGTTTATCTTTCATGGCTGTATAGTACTCCCCTGTGTGCTTATGCCATGATCTGTTTATCCATTCTACTGTTGATGGATACTTGGGTTGTTTCCAGTTTTAGGCTATTACTCAGGCTGCTCTGAACACTCTTGTTCATCCCTCTTGGTGAACATCATTGGGAGTGGGTCCTAGGAGAAACAGGAAGGAACATGGTAGAGCCTTGCCAAGACCTGGTAGGCAGGCAACACGAGCCTCATCATATAAATGAGAAAACAGAGAGGTCAAGTAGCATGCCCAGGGTCACACAGCTAGAGCATGGCAGAGCTGGGACTGAAACTCAGCTATGCACAGCTCCTCTCTCACATGGGTGGATGCCCTGAGTGGTACCTGCTGGAGAAAGAGATTTCAGAGAGAGGGAGATCTCTTCAGGGGGAGGATAACGCTCCTTAACTCCCTGGAAGAGCAGCAAGGCCCCAGTCTGTCCCCAGGAGGCTGGGAGACCAGGGATGGGGCCCGGAGGGCTGAGCAAACAGAGACGCATGAATGAGGCCTAAGTCCACCAAACCCCAAGCACATAATTTCACCTGGAAGCAAAGGCGTCCAGCCGCCCGGCGTGCCCTCCTTCTTGGGGAGAGGGCAGCCTCCGATCTGAAGCGCCTTTGTCTACCTGGAGTGTCCGAGACGGAGTGGCAGAAGCCTCGCTTGTCCAAACAAAGGACAGTCAACGGTCCCCCACGTCCCCTGATGCCCGATTTCAGCTTCAAAGGACCAACTATTTCTCCAGTCTCTCGAGTTTCTCGCCTGAAGTTTCCTGTTGGCTGTGAGGACACACTCTGTCTGGTCCTAGACCTGAAGCCTAGAGGAGGGGGCATGTCCACCCGTGTGACATCTGTGCCTGCTCACCCTGTGCCAGCCCCAACACAGGGCTGGGAAGGAAGAGACGGATGGCGCTAGCATGTCTGGAAGGAGTTCATGTTCTCAGAGGGAGAGAAATGTAACGACAGACAGATGTGTGTTGAGGCCGCCTTTCCACGGACAGGATGAGTGAAGGGCTGAAGAATCAGAGAAGCCAGGAGGCACCCAAACTCCTCCTGGGCGTGGGGTACCAGTGGCACAGCTGCTGTCTCTGTGTCACTCCCTCCGCTTTCGAAAACTCTAGATTTCCCCTCTGAATGTCCCTGCCTCCATTGGCTGCAGGGTCGCCATGGTTACCATAGGAAGCTGCCCTGTGTACACTATGACCCAGCCGGGTAGCCATGGTGATGGTCCAGAGGTCGGTATCTGCCCTAAGCCTGGCCATATGGGGTCTCTTCTTGGGAACTTGGAAACTGGGAGTGAGAGCAGACAGTCTTCTCACCAACGGGGAAGCTGCAAAGGGTAAGCTGGGTGCACTGGAGGCCGTGTTTTAGCCTGAGAGAGGCAGGAGGAAGCAGAAATGCAGAGAGCAGTGGAGATGAAGGCGCCAGGGGCTTCTGGTCCTGCTTCCCACGGTCCTGAGTTGGGCTGCTGTGATGTGTGCCTGGAACTGGGAAGGTTATCTGAAGGCAGCACCTTTCAGTGGGTCTTGGAGGATGCACAGGAGTTTATACAGTAAAGACTAGGGAGAAAGGTTCGTGTCCTCTGAGTAAGCCCAATGGCACCCAAAGGGGCAAACTTCCCTTTGGAAGGTCCGCCATGTAGCCAAATGCACCCCATTCCACGCCCAGCTGGGACGCAGACTCTGGGCTAGAGTTCACAGTACTGCCCTGACCTTGGTCCAAGGAGGGACTTTCTGTAGATTCCATGGTAACCGTGCCATTTCTGCCTCACTCCCAGAACTGAGCCCATAACCAGCCAGAAGGTCCTGAGCTCCCCCCGGGATCGGCCAGCCCTCACACGGCACACCAGAGCACCAACCCTTCAGTTAACCCACTCTGGAGGTCGCTGCTCCACCCTTACTGCCTTGGAACCCCGATCTGCGCACGTGCACCCGGAATGCGTGCATTCGCTGCTGTACTTCGGCGTGTCGTCATTTGCAAACTCATTCTCCGTACACTCACCCGTCACCTCATGCACGTTTTATTCATTCCTATATACACGCCTCCAATCATCACATATGTACCGAGCACCTATTACGTGCTGATTCTTCCCCCAGTGCCCAGTTTCTAAGACTGTGATCTGCAGGGTCACCAGCCTCGGAACCGCCTCGGCTTGTTTGTTTGAAATACAGAGCAGCCCAGCCCACTGCCACCATCACCCAGGAACACGTTCCTGTAACAGGCTCCCTGCGCTGCCGGCGTGCACTCCAGTTTGAGAACGGCTGGCAGAGTGCTGACGCAGGCCAGCTTTGCCCCCTCCTGGTCCTCATGATTCACTCCTGCCCCACCCCCCATCGATCCTCAGAGATTCCAGGAAGGGGCTCAGAACCACATTACTTGGAGAAGAGATTCCTCTCTGATAGCTTTATGGTTTGATTTCTGCTCCGGAAGCATTAAATATATATATAACATGCACACACAGAGATCTACATCTGTTTCTAAATGTGTCTGTGTGTATATACACTTCTAAGTTGAGTCTCTGGAGGACTTCTTGAACATGTCTTAGGGAAGCTCCCCCAAGAAAGGTGACTTAAGTGGGCATGCAGAGGGCGATGCCAATGACCCCGGGGCCAACAAGTCTTTATCTGCGGTCCCTCTGGGCCGCCGACTCCCCTGCCCGTGTGGGGGGTTGAATTCTCTTGTCCCGAGAGACTGATTTGCCCAATTAAGACGTGGACTCCCCCGTGACGTAATAGCCGCCTGCTTCTCTCCCACCCACCCCGAGCTCTCTCAGACCACAAATATCGATCTGTCCTAAAACTACGAGCTACGAGAGAGGAGGGAGGCAGTGTGGCTGGCCTCCCAGCCCTGGGCTCGGGCTCTGCAGCTCTGGCAGCTGCACGACGCCAGGCTTGGCCGGCCGGGCCCAGGCACCGCCAGCTGGAGACAGCTGAGCCGCAGCAGGGCTGGGCGGTCCCCAGCCTGCGGTCTGCAATGGGAGTCTGGCTCTTCAAGGCAAGGTAGACAGCCAGACTGCAGCAGGAGCAGGGCCAAAGGCAAAAGCTTTTCCAGGTATTGATCTGTTTTCCAGGGCACCTCATCTCTGCACCATGAAGCCCCATAAAGACGAGAGTATGAGAGAGGCGGCCCGACACTGCACAGCTCATAAGAAGGACACGCCCACCAAGAGCGGCGTGGTGCCTCTTGGTGTTACAGAATTACCTCGTGTAGTTCACCCCGGAGCTTCTCGCATTTAACGTGCATACGGATCGCCTGTGTGTTTTGAGAAAACCCACATTATAACGCAGTAGGTTCGAGAAGGGTCTAGAGCCTGTACTTCTAACAGGTTTCCAGGTGATGCTGAGGCTGCTGCTACGTGGACCACGCCTCAGATGGAAAGTTATTTCACACCAGATGGAGGAGGTTATCATCATCATCATTCCCATGTGAACAACAAAAAGGGAACTGCAGCTTGTAGAATTCAGGAGCCGCCTGCAGTCACAAAGGCAGAAGAGGCAGAGGTGGGATCTGAACTCGGGACCAGGGGCTCCACGGCACAAGCCCATGACCACGAAGCCGAGGTGCCTCCCCCAGCCACCCTCTGGGCTTTGCTTCATTCTCGCCAGTTCTCTGTGTCTGCCATCCCGGGTGCCAGCCAGGCTGTGGGAATTAGAAAACGAAACCCCCTCGCAGCCAACACAGGTCATGGCCTGGCGAGCTGGGGGAGCATTTGTGCAAAGAACAAGATGCCCTTTTCTCCGGATGGGTCAGTGCCTTGCCGGGGCACGTGGGATTCCGGCCCATTCAACCCTTGGCCGTGCCAAGGGCTGAAATGAAAAGTGCACCACCGTCCGCAGGAGGCCGTGCTCCCCAGTGTTTCAGGCTGAGGTGGCAAGTCCTCGTGAGAGCAACACGAGGCATTCCAACAGCGCTGAGTTTAAATTCTGCCTCTACTAGTTAGCTGCTGTGTGACTTTGAGCAAGTGACTGTACCTCTCTGAGCCTCAGTTTCCACATGTGGAAAATGGGGGAACTACCCACCTCCCTCGTGGACCTACTGTAAAATATGAACTTGGAGCCCTTTGACGCCGGCACAGAGTCGGCACTGGATAGATGAGCGAGCCAGGCGGGTGCTCAGGGGGCCGGCGGGGCAGCCTGCCCGTGGTGGGAGAGGGTGAGGTTGGGAAAAACGGGAGGACACCTCGGCAGCCTTGCTTTGCCACGTGACGCACTGTCATGAGCCACAGCCCAGTGAGCACTGCCCTGGCCCCCAGGCCCGCAGCTGGGCGCCTGCCAAGCACGGCCAATACTCCGTGTGGGTCCCAAATGAACTCGCTCGGGGGCAGGAGGGTCTGGCACCTCGCAGGTGGTTTCTGGGATGAGAGAATGGCCAATGAGCCGTTCCCTGTGAACAGCTCAGAGGGGAGAAGACCCAGGGTCTGAATCCTGATGCTCTGAACCCCGAGGCAGATGAGCCTGGCAGGCCATGGCCCTCCGTGGGGCCTTCCCTGCTCCGCTGTAAAAGGGGCCTCCAGGAGAATCGGCACAGGCCGTGTACTCGGTGGGTGAGTTCCAGTTACGTCCGCGCCCTCATCTCATAAATGCCTCTCAGTCAACCCAGCTGCCCCCAGCTTCCCTCCCTCACATGATTACACCCAACCATGAGCAAGTCCTGTCCTTTTCACCTCCAACCAGGTCCTGCAACCCACCCCTGGTCACAGCCTCCGCCAAGGCTGCCAAGTAGCCAAATATCAGCATCAGCTCTCACCTGGATTATTACAGCAGCCCCCAGCAGGTGCCCGAAGCGCACTCTCCCCCCTCCCCCCCTTACACAGCACTGTCCACACACACAAGAGAACTTTCTGTGACGGTGGAGACGTTCTGTATCTGCACTGGCTAGTGAGTGCGTGAAATGTGGCCATTGTGATGGAGGAAATGAATTTTCGGCTTTATTTCTTTTCAATTAATTTAAATTTAAATGGTCACATGTGGCTAGTGGCCATAGGACTGGAGGTTTAGACTATTCTCCATCCGGCTGCTTTTTAAAGCCAAAGTCAGTCAGACTGTGTCCCTCCTCTGCTCAAAACCCTCCAAAGACTCCCTTCTCACTCAGACGAAAACCCTAAGCCCTGGCACGTGCCTGCAAGATCCTCCGTGATCTGCCCGTCTCCACTCTCTCCAGGCTTAGCACCTATCTCTTCCTTGCTCACTCCGTTCTGCCCCACTGGCTTGCCACAGGGCCTTTGCACGTGCTGTACCTACCCACCTCTCTCTCTCTCTCTCTCTCTCTCTCTCTCTCACACACACACACACACACACACCCCAAATATCTTCACAGCTGGTTCCCTTAATTCAGGGCTCTGTACTTGACCCCACGAAATGACACCTGAGTCCCCTGTGCCTCACTGCCCACTGCTTTGTTTCTTCAGAACACCTATGACCACCTGAACTATTACGTATTTGTTCACATGTTTATTCTTTCTTTCCTTACTAGAATGTGAGATTCATGGAAACAAAACCTTTGTCTATCATGCTCGCAGCTGCATCTCCTGTGCCTGGGACAGCCCTGGATGGGCACAGGGCAGGCCCTTGATAAAGGTGAACGGAAGAATCGTTAAGATACCCAGTGCACAGTAGGTGCTCAATAAACGGCTGCCATTGCTGCGGTAACAGTAAACTGTCACCATTATTCTTACCCCAAACCCAACCAGCCCACGTCAGGGCCTGATGTCTCATCACTTGGTCCACTCAGCCAGGCCTGGTGTTCGCCTTAAATAAAAACCAACAAGGGAACGACACCCTCTCCTCTGCCCGCATGTCCTGCCTGTGGGCGCCAAGAAGCTGGAAACCCCATGTAGAAGAAGGAAGCCCTGTGCAGGAGGGCAGCAGGGGGAACTCGTGGTCCCAGTTGCCAGGCAACCCCACCCCATCACTCACAAACACGGGCAAGCAGGTTCCACCGGGAAGGACTGTGTGTTTATTTACACGGCTGTCTTATCTGCCAGCCTGGCAGCCAGTGTTTGTGCCTTGCCTTCAAAAGGACAAAGTACCTTGGGGAGCGACGCTGAATGGGACCAGAGTCACGATCGCAGGGCACGTGTCTGCAGGGGGGAAGGAAAGTGAGTTCAGCTTGCTGAGAACCTGTGCAGCCCACTTTCAACGCTCCAGACCACCCTTGTGAGGCCGTGGGTTTAAATAAGAAAACACGAGAAAGGTGCTTCCTGTGGTGCCTGGCACCCCGAGGAGAGCTCAGTAAACATTAACCGCGGCTGTGGTTATTAGTTTTGTTCTTCTGGAACATGCTCCTCGCAATTTTCGCAGCAGCCTGCCCGGCCAGGCCTGCCTCCGCCCTCCCCCACCTCATTCCGAGTCTGCCCCTCTGCCGCTCACTCACTCTAATCCAGCGTTTCTCTACCTCGGCACTGCTGACATTCGGGGCCAGATGGTTCTTTGTCGCGGGGCCTGTCCTGAGCACTGTCTGGCGTTGAGCAGCAACCCTGGCCGCTGCCCACTATTGGTGGGAATGGAGGATGGAGGCCCCTCAAAAAATGAGAAATCGAACTACCATAGGATCCAGCCATCCCGCTTCTGGGGTGGGTACACACCCCAAAGAAGCGAAAGCAGGATCTCTAAGAGATATCTGTACATCTGTCTTCATAGCAGCATTATTCACAAGAAACAAAAGGTAGAAGCAACCCAGGTATCCACTGAGAGATTAATGGGTAAAGAAAATGTGGTTTCTACACACAGTGGACTATCACTCAGTCTTAAAAAGGAAAGAGACTTTGACACATGCTACAGCATAGATGGACCTCGAGGACATTGCGCTAGGTGAAATATGCCAGCCACGAAAATACGAATGTTGTACGATTCCACATACAAGAGCTACCTACGGGAGTCAAGTTCACAGAGACAGAATGTGGATAAAGGGTCACAGGGGACCACGCCCCTCAGGAGGCTGAGGCGGGCACCTCTGTCCTCCTTACTCTCCTCCACAGAAGGCTGTCCTCACCCCACCATCAAGTCCCCACTCAGAGGGAACTTCGTGTGGGGCTGCTCACCCCAGTGTGCAAAGCTGAGCCCACACATCCCAGAGCCCCTGAAAGTTCCCTGGGTTTTAGCACGAGGATTATTCAGAAACATGACCGGGATCTCCCAGGGATACAAAGAAAGGTTAAAGATGCAAACAGTCTCGAAGAATATATTCCAAAATATTAACCGCACTATCTCTGGGTTGTGGGATTCCAAGTAATTCGGGGTTTTTTTTGCAGTACGCGGGCCTCCCACTGCTGTGGCTTCTCCCGTTGCGGAGCACAGGCTCTGGACGCACAGGCTCAGCGGCCATGGCTCACGGGTCCAGCCGCTCCGCGGCATGTGGGATATTCCCAGACCGGGGCACGAACCCATGTCCCCTGCATTGGCAGGGGGAGTCTCAACCACTGTGCCACCAGGGAAGCCCCAAGTAATTCTTTTTTACTTTGCTTCGCTTTATCTCCTATAAGCAAATATTTCATTTGCTTGTTTTTTGCTGTAAAAGTTAAAGTAAAAAAGAAACCAAACAAATAAAGGCATCTCACTCACAGAGAAAAAAGATAATATTCAAGGTATTAGTATTAAAAGCCCAGTGAAGTAACTAACAGGGTGTTGGCACTTGGAAAAAAACCAAGCTCCAGGGACCAAGAATATTCTCTTGGGTGGCGTAGCAATCAAGGCAGTGGGGATTCAGTTCTTTTAGGATCTTAACTGTTCAGGCTGAACTCTGAGCCATCTCGAGCGCTGTTCCTTCTGCCCACACACTCTTCTCTCCATGCTTCACCTAACAGGTCCCTGACAACCCTCTAGCCTCAGATTAACCATCACTTCTCCTGGAAGCCCTCCCTGACCACACCCACCCAGATCAGACACTTCCCCCCTTTTAACAACTTTTTAAAAAAATTTTAAAATCATTTCAGTTTTACAGAAAAGTTGCAAAGACAGTACAAGGAATTCCCATGAATTCTGGTATACCTTTCACCCAATTTCCCCTAATGTTAACATCTTCATATCCATGGAACGTTTGTCACAAGCAAGAAGCCAGTGTTGGTACGTGACTATTAGCTAACTCGACATTTCATTTGGACTTGACTGCTTCCCTCCAGTGTCCTCTTCCTGCCCCAGGATCCCAGCCAGGACCCTGCATTACACTTGTCATCACATCACCCTAGCCGCCTGTGGTCTAGAACAGTTTCTCACACGTTCCTTGCCTCTGAAGCTCTGGACAGGTTTGAGGAGCGCTGCTCAGGTGTTCTACAGAATGCCCTTCAAATCGGGTTTCTCCAATGTGGCATCTCATTTTTTTTTTTCATTGTGGTAAGATATACATGACATAAAATTTATGATTTTAACCATTTTTAAATAGCATTAAATGCATGCACATTGTTGTACAATCATCACCACCATCCATCTCTAGAACGTTCTCATCCTGCCAGCTGAACCTCTGTCCCCATTAAATGTTAACGCCCCATTCACCACCCCCCTGACCTGGGGAACCAATATTCTTCCTTCTGCCTCTCTGAATGCAAACCACACGGAGATGCCACGTCACACCCATTAGGACGGCTATTATCAAAACAACAGAAAATAACAAGCGCTGGGAGGATGCGGAGGAACTAGAACTCTTGTCTGCTGCGGGCGGGGATGCAAAATGGTGCAGCAGCCAGGGTGGAGAACAGTTCGGCAGTTCCTCAAAAAATTAAACACGGAATTACCACATGACCCAGTGGTCCCATTACTAGGTATATACCCTCAAGAATCGACAGCAGGGACTTGGATGGGTATTTGTACACTTGTGTTCATAGCAGCATTATTCAAAATAGCCAGAAAATGGAAGCAACCTATGTCCGTGGACATCTATTTCCTTTTAGAACTGGCCTCCCCTTGTAATAGCCAGTTCAACACCTGTGTCCCCACCTCCCTACCTTCCACCTCTCGGGGCTGTGCCTGCCTTGCTCCTGGGGGCATCCCAGCCCCAGCGATGCCCAGCACGTAGCATGGGCTCCATAAGGGCACACTGAGGTCAGCCTGCGCCACAAATGGAAGTCCCCGGCTGAGGCTGCATCAGAAGGCAGTGCTGTGGTGGAGATGCCACAGCAGACACCCACGGCCCCCAGGCAGCTGCTGCATCCCTGGAAGAGCTGGGACCCAGGGCAGGGGCACTGGGCGGGGCCTGGACTACTGACACCACCTGGTGGCTCTTGAAGCAAAGGTGGGAAAGAGAGGCTCCCTCCCCGGAGAATCTGACCAGCAGCCCCTCCCTCCCCAGCACACACACACCTGGGAAGTAACAGCCACAGCATCCACCAAGAGAAGAGTGACAACCTGCTAACAGTCGTCCTCACTGGGCTGAATGAGCACTTGACAAGGTTTCCTTCAGGCTTTGAAACACCTGATATTGTAATAATCCCCCATTCTACCGCAGGGGAAACTGAGGCGTGGGCAAGGGATGTGACCCGCCCAAGGTCACATAGGTATCATCCTGGTCAGTGTGACTCCGGAACCCAAGTTCTGATGCCCACGGGATGTCCCTCCCAGCTGGAGGCGTCAGGAGTTAAGGGAGCCCATTGCATGATTCCCACCGTATCACTGGGCCTGCATTTTTTAGGGAAACAAAGGCTAAAGGAAGAGAAGACGGTGATTGTTTTCAGTGGGACCATACTCAAGTGGTAAGAAGAGTGAATGACAGCCGCAAAGGAGTCGCTATTTATTAGGCACTTACTGTATGCTAAGGTTTACCTCCTAGCCATCCTCTTCATGGCCCCCCACCTGCAGGCATTATTATCCACCCATTTTAGAGGTGAGCAAACTAAGGTTCAGGGAGGAATCAGGCTCCTCCATTCAGGGTAGATTGTACACAGCCCCAATGGCAATAATTGGCACCAAGGAGTTTCACCTCTCTAAAGTGCAAGACTGGATGTACTAGGGCAGGAGGGGTCCCAGACCCCTGCAAGACAGGAGCAGAGGGTCTAAGGGGAGGGGACAGCTGTTCTAAGGCCAGGCATGGGGCTGGGAGGGAAGGGCCACGAAAGCAGCCCTTCTTTCAACCCTAACCCACATCAAAACATCCTTCTGGGGCTTCCCTGGTGGCGCAGTGGTTGAGAGTCCGCCTGCCGATGCAGGGGACACGGGTTTGTGCCCCGGTCCGGGAAGATCCCACATGCCGAGGAGCGGCTGGGCCCGTGAGCCATGGCCGCTGAGCCTGCGCATCTGGAGCCTGTGCTCCACAACGGGAGAGGCCACAACAGTGAGAGGCCCGCGTACCGCAAAAAAAAAAAAAAAAAAAAAACCTTCTGAATTTCACATTTCTTGCCTCTTCATTTTCGAGTTTCTTCCCCCCCCACCCAGTTTTATTTACTCATACGTGGAAAGTTCCAGCAAAGGTTCAAGGTGTGTTCCAAGGAGGCAACACAGTCCCACTGCACTTGCACTGGAATTGGAGGATCTGGGTGCATTTTCCGGCTGTGCCACTGGAAGCTGTGTGACCTTGGGCAAGTGGCTTCACCCCTCTGAGCGTCAGTCTCAGCACTGCAGGATGGAAGGACTCATATGTACCAACAGGCTTGCTAGGCTCCTTAAATGAAATCGTGACTGTGGGAGCACCTGGAGCAGAGTCAGGCACGTGCAGTTCTGCAGAAAGTTGCGCGGAATCTGAACGGGCGGACAAAACAGAGGAAAAGGCCGCTTGCGCCCAGCAGGGGGCGGAGAATATGGCACACACCTGCCCAGGTAACACACCTGACACACTGCAGCATGATCCACACAAGAGCCCAGGCCCTGGTTCCCCACTCGGTGCCCCCTCCACCCACTTCCTGTCCTGCAGGCCCTTTCCATTTGGGCGACCCTGGGGCCTGCAGGTTCCCCTCAGATCTGCCTGGGACCCCCTCCCTGGGAGGCCTGGCAGTGGCGTTAACAAGCCCGTGGGGTCACCATCTCCCTGTGTCTCCCGCCAGGGTGTAGGTGTGTTCCCCAAAGGTAAGTCAGAAAGGAGAAAACGTCCCCACCTGAGGCCAGGGGTACCCTTGACTTCCCCAGAGCCACGGTGACCACTTTGGAGAAAAAGGAACGAGGGCATTTTTTTTCCGAGTCGCTCCATCATGTTTCCCATCCCTAGATGATGCCTGCTGCTTATTATAACTATGACAACATCGGAAATATTTCTTGTGGATTTCCACAGGGGGAAATGACAGGCCTTCTTTTCCCTCTGGCTTTGCGTTGGATGCTGCAGACCTGAGATGAGGTCTTTAGGTGTGCGATGGTTCCCTGAGCTGGGAGGAGTGAATGTGGCGGCGGGGTGGGGGGGGCATCAAAGTGAGAGGGGGTTAGGGAGTGTGCTGAGGAGGGCTGGCCAGAGACCCAGGAAGGGCAGGCCTCCCCAGGCGCTTCAGCCCAGTGCCACCTGCTGCCGGGGCTTCAATCTGCTGAGGATTTAGGGGGGAGACAAATGTATTTTTAAATTGCTATCATTTCCTGAGTGTCCATTAGGTGCTAGCAAGTACTGTTCCAAGTGCCCTAAGCTTTGGTTGGGCCTCAGGGAATCTTGCCAGACATTATAATTATTTCCATTCTACAAACAAGGAACTGTGGTCCACAGAAGACTAAAGTGGCCTGACCAGGGTTACACAGTCAGTGAAGTGGCCACAGGAAGAAAGACACCTATTGACGCTGGTAACTGAAGAAAAGGAGAAAGTACAGGGACCATCCTGAGTCAGAAAGTAGAAATCTGGAGGTAAGGTACAGATGGATTCGATTATATGGAAATGCTTGTCAATTTGGGATTTTGCAAACATCTCAAGTGCCTGGTAGTGACTTCCTGGAGGTGTGTTGTGAAGGATTCTGCAGCTGCAACTGGGCTCAACAGGAAAGAGTGGTGACTGATTACTGATGTCTGCTCTGGGCACAGTTGTGGGAAACACTACAACAGATGCCACATTTATCATCACCAGGCAACTGTACATCCTCCTGACGCTGGAGAATGAACTTTCCTGGTCCTTAGCTTCCCCTTGCATTAAATGAGCTCAGATAAAGAGTAATAGGTAGAAATACTTTTGGAGAGGAGGGTATTTTTCTCTGAATATTAAATGACACGCTTGGCATTGAATTCTTACATGTAGTGTACACTTATTAGACACCCACTGGGTTCTAGGGTCTCTGCCCTCACAGTGCTTAGCAAGGAAGACAATTAACTTAATAATTAAATAATTGGTCTAAATGCCTCAAGTGGAAAGTCCAGGGGGCCACCACACCCACCAGTCCCTGCTTCTCTGGCAAGGATTTGATCCTGACGTGGAAAATTACCTTTCCGTCCACAGTCCACTAGAAACACTTGCATGTTGGCTCTGGCGCCCAGAAGGGTGTTGAAGGCTGAGGAATGTGGGCAAGAGATGGAAAGGGCACCTCGGGAGGCTGCACCACATGAAGCCCAGGGTGGTCCCTCCACCAGCCATGTGTCTATCTTTGCTAATTAGAAGGTCATGCCTCCTCCTTTGATTTTTCCACCCCAAAGAGGAATCTTGGCCACGCCGCCTAGAGCTTTTGGCAGGGGGCAAAGGCACAGGAGAAAGAGAACGCCAATGGCATCTCTCAGGGCTCAGAGGGAAGGTGTGTTTAAAGCCAGTGGAGCGTGTCCAGCTTTTATCTCTAGGCTGTACTTAGAGGTCTCGCTCTCCCTTTGGCCTGAACTACCTCACCCACCGCCATGCGGGGGGCGCCCACAGCACATCACAGTCACCTCCCCTGTTTGAGGCTGGCACCAAGACCGGCAGCGGGGTTTGTTTGGAGGATCTGTTCTTCATCAGAGGAGCCTTAGACAATCCCCCTTTCTGGCCCGAGGAGGAGGAAGGCATCTCTGAGGCCGGCGCTTCCCCCCCAGTGCAAACAGCTGAGCCCAGGCTGCCCAGCCCGGCTTTCGACTGTGGTGCTTTTGCAAATATCAGTAGGTCCTGGGTCCTATTTCCCACATCCCTGCAGCCAAGTCCGGCCAGCCTCCTGGAGGCATGGCCCACTCCAGGGCCAGAGACCCGGACGAAGAGGAAGCCGTCCCCTCCTACCTCCCTGAAAAGCGGTGGGCGGGCAGAGGGGTCCATGAACACAGCAGACACGATTAGCACAGACAAAAATGAGGAGCAGCTTCCAGAAACTGAGGGAGCCCAGGCCCTGGGTACTGGGACCGAGCGGCGAGGAACCCGTCTTTATAACGTTATCCCCCAGCTCACTGCCCTAACCCCTCCTCACTGCTCAGGTCACAGCTGACAAATCCCTGCCTGGGGCTTCCCTGGTGGTGCAGTGGTTAAGAATCTGCCTGCCAAGGCAGGAGACAGGGGCTCGAGCCCTGGTCCAGGAAGATCCCACATGCCGCGGAGCAACTAAGCCCGTGAACCACAACTACTGAGCCTGTGCTCTAGAGCCCGAGAGCCACAACTGCTGAAGCCCGTGCTCCTAGAACCCATGCTCCGCAACAAGAGAAGCCACCGCAATGAGAAGCCCACGCACCACAATGAAGAGTAGCCCCTGCTCGCCACAACTAGAGAAAGCCCGCGCCCAGCAACGAAGACCCAACGCCGCCGAAAAAAAAAAAAAAAAAATCCCTGCCGGGCCCCACCCCGAGCAGGCGACTGGGCCGCCCCATAAAACGTGCCCACTGTTCACGTCAGTCCCCCTCCTCCCCCCACCCTGGAATGGACTGGCAGCTCCATGAGGAAGGGGCTTCGTCATCCCCAGTCCCCAGCACAGTGTCTGGAGGGAAACAAAGAGCAAGGGAGGAACAGAGGTGGGGTAGGGGAGGGAGCCTGGTTTCTCCTACCAAGGCTGGCCCATGTGGTCAGCAGAATAAGGGCCCCCAGAGATGCCCACGTCCTAATCCTTGGAACCTGTGAATATGTGACATGACATGGCAAAAGGGTCTTTGCAGGCGTGATTAAGAGCCTTGAAGTGGGGAGATGATCCTGGGTTACCCAGGTGGCCTCACGTCATCACATCGTCCTTCTGAGAGGGAGGCAGGAGGATCAGAGTGATGCCACCACAAGCCAAGGAGTGCGGGCAGTCTGGAGAAACTGGAGCAAGAAAGGGAATGGATTCTGCTCCCTCGTTGACACCTCGATTTTAGCCTGGGGGACCCATCTTGGAATTCTGACCTCCAGAACTATGAAATAATAAATTTATGTGGTTTTAAGCCACAAAGTTTATGGGAATTTGTCACAGCAGCCAAAGGAAACTAAAACACCCAGGTAGGACAGTCGGGACCTCCAGCCCGCGATGGTCAGCCCCACTGATCCCACATCCATAACAGGCAGGCATTACTAATGGCCACTAAGTCCTGGTTTCCTCCTACTCCGGCTACCGGAAAGATGGACAGTCCTGCCTCCTTGGAGCCAAGCCACAGCTGCATGACAGATTCTGGCGGAACATATGTGAGAGAAGTGACATGAGTCCCTTCCCGAGGCCAAAGGACTATACTGCCAGCACTGAGGGCTCCAGTCCTCCCCGCCCCCGAGAGCCCCGGTGTGGAGGTGACACATCACCAGGTGGAGGAACCTCCACCAACCTGGCCCCCAACATACCGCCACGTGGAGCAGCGTCCCTGCTGATGCCCCATGGATACGTCAACTGAGCAAGAAGAAACCGACTTATGCCCCTGGGGTCGGGGGGTCTTTTCTTACAAACACAACCTTGCCCATCCTGACGAGGCCCGTGGGGACCCTTGTATGTAAGCAGCAGCCATCACCCCCGTGCATCTGGGGGAGCTGTCCACTCAAGAGCTCTCAGCCGCCTTTGGAAGCCTTGCCACAGACCCTTGCAATGTCCCCAGGGTCCCCTCAACAACTTCCACCAGGGACAGGGGAAGTCTGCCTTAGTCATCAAATGACCATGAAGTGAAATCACTTCTTCCAGACAGTGTGGCGGGAAAGGGGAAGACGGAGCCGCTTCCCATGCCTCCCACGCGTGTCCCACGTGTGTCTTTGAGGCAAGTACCCGCCGACACGCCCAGTGTGACTTGGTCCTTTGTGCTTCCTTCCTCGGGACCCACAAGCGTCTTCCCATTTCTGGGCTTCTCTGCCAGGCCCTCTGCCATGCCTATGGCTGGGATTCTAGGAAGTCAGTGGATACTTTCAGAGCTTTATTGTCCCATTCGTCACTTGCTAATTAGCGAGCAGTGACTAATCAGAAAACGGTGCCAAGGCGGAGAAATTACGCCCATTTTCTTGGCTTTTGGTTGCCCGTGGTTACTGAGAACGCTCTGGCTTTATCTGATGGAGCTGGGATGCAGGGTGTGCGAAATGGGGGTGGGATTTTCTTTGTCCTCTCCTGGGCAAACCGGAAGAACCTGGGAGGCTGTCGCTACGGAAAAGGGTGGCAGCTTCACATAAGAAGGGCAGTGTTGTGGGCACTGGGGGCAAAGCTGGGGCCTCTGGAGCCCCTGACCCCGAGTGGAAGAGCTACGGGAGCACAAACGGCCCCACTGAGTTCTGGCCTCTCCAGGCACCAGAGGCCACGTGACTGGGCCACACCAGCTGGGAGATGAGTCTACCCAGCCCTGCCCGATGCTGGGAGGGGAACTAGAGTCCCCACCTCCCCAAAGCCTGGGGGTGGGGACAAACCTCTACCCTCTGCCCTCTCCCAGCCAGGCTCCCAGCCACATTGTCACGTGTGGCCCTCATCGCAACTCCTCCTCAAGGTTGCTGTCTTTTATTCTCCCATTTCACAGACCTGAACGCTGAGGCTCAGAAAGTGGGTGTGACTAGCCTCAGGTCAAGTGAGTAACTGGCAAAGCTGGGTGTCAAGTCCAGGTCTCTCTGTGTCCACCGTTGTGACAACGGGGGGAGAAGGGGTCATGTCACACACAAGCATACAACACGTATGCATGCACACAGGAGGACACATATGCATGCACAGATTTAAACACACATAGGCACACAGACATGTGTACACACATGCAAATGCACACAAATGCGCACACACACAGATGCATATACAATGGTCACCCAGACACAGGTAAATATGCACACACACACAAGTACTTGTATATGTACACACACAGCTTCTCAACATGCAGAAGAAGAGGACACTTGGCACCCTGTGCCCTGCTCTGCGTTCTGTCAGCCCAGCTGCCAGGTTTAGCAAAGGCCAGGCCTTGCCGCCTCTGGCCCTGGGGCGATTTCATCACTGACGGTGATTTCCAAAGACAGTAAATAAACAAGGAGGCCTCAGGCCTGCCTCTCAGGGCCATTTCCTCAACACGTCCCAGAAACACACACACACACACACACACACACACACACACACACCCCCACACTCACACACACTACACACACATACACACCACACATACACCACACACACATACACACCACACACACAAACATACACACCACACACACTCACATGCCCACACCACACCCTCACACTACACATAGACACACACACTCACACCACACACTCACTATACACATATACACACCACACCACATACTCACACTACACACACACTACACACTCACACTACACACTCACACCACACACTCACACACCACACACACACACACACAAAACCCGGCCCTGAAAGACCCCCATCTGGGAGAGTTTTCCAGAGGGCAAGCGGCAGACCGGGGCTGGCAAGGGAAAGAGGGAGGCCTCTGCCTGCGGCTGCCCCGGGGGGCCCTCAGCACCGCTCCTGACTCGTGGGTAATAAAAGCCCGATGAAGAAAAGCAGATGAAACAAACGGCCCCACTTCTGCACGGCTGGCATTTTCCAGGGAAAAGTTCTGCCTCTCCAATGAGTGACCAGCTCAGGTTAATCGCTGCCTAAGAACGGGTGGCTCCCTCATCCCTCAAGGCTGCTCCCCTGATGCTACGGCGACTCAGGGACCAGCTAGGGGTCAGAGAGCCCGCCATCCCTGCCCTGCAGCTCCAGCTCCGAGGGGCAGCTTCACTGACTGAATAAGCCGGTGATTGATCATCAAAAGAGCCCTTTCACTGACCACCTACTACGTGCCTGGCCTTGGGCTACGCCCTTGCCATCTAGGCCAACAGTAAAACAGAGTTCACGGCCCAAGCGCCCAGGCCCAAGTGGACAGACGCCCGGGTTCAAATCCCAGCGCTGACAGCTCAGCTCTGACGCCTGCTGGTTCCGCATCTGTAAAATGGGTCGCTATGAGAATGCACGGGACAATGTGTGTTAGGGGTCCTCAATCACGGGCATCTGGCAACGTCTGGAGACATTTTGTTTGTCACAACTGGGGGCGGGTGCTACTGGCACCTAGTGGATGGAGGCCAGGGACGCTGCTAAACATGCCCCCATGCCCAGGACGGTCCCCAGCACAGAGGATGATCCAGCCTCACATGTCTAGTGCCGAGAGTGAGAGATCCTGGTGTAAAGGATGCAACACAATGCCTGGCTCAAGGTAAGCCCTCAGTAAACTGCCCGCTGCTATTATCGTCTCAAAATGGTCCCGGTGGCCCTACAGCGTGACATTACTGTCACCAGGCTGCAGAGGAGGAAGCGGGGCTCCGAGAGGCTGCGACTCACTCAGGTGACTAAAGGAGCAGGGCTGAATGGGCCGCCCGGCTCCACGCGCATTCCTGTCCCCCACGGCACCTGGCGCTGTGGCACAGGCTGGTCCCAGGCCCGGGGGAACCCGCCCTCGCCGCCCCAGCATCGCAAGCCCGCCTCTCCGCGCGCTCCGTCCTTCCGCAGCTCCGCAGAGGGAAGAGGGGTCGTTTCTGGACCAGTTTTCTGGGGTGCCGAAGGGACCAACACCGAGTCTGGACCCTGCAGACAGTTCGGAGCAGACTCGTCCTCCCCCCTCCTCCTCCTCTCCCCATCCCCCACCTGCCTTCCGGGCTTCTGCCCAAGAGGGGCCCTCTGAGCAAGATGCCCGCCCCAGCCCTGCAAGCTGGACCCTCCTCCCGCCTCCCGGAGGGTCTGCAAGAGCCAGGACGGCCTGGTCTCCCTCCACTTCCGGTTTGTCCCGCTCCGCACTTACAGCCACATAAACGCACGGGGTCCACGACTAGCCGCGCTGAACTCTCGTCTCTCCAGCCTCTTTCTAGAGCCCAGGCCTTGATACATGTTCCTCCCTCTTCCTGGCACACTGTTCCCCTCCCCACTTGCCCCACACCCTCTTGATGAGACGCAGATTTCACTGAGACACCCCCGGCCTCTGGAGGCCAGGCTCGGGTGGGCTGCGCCGCTTCAGTGCACCCACACCTCAGCACCTATCGCCCTGCGTTGTAACGGAATGCATGCTGCTCTTCAGCCAACACCAAGAGTCCGCCAACTCCAAGGGCAGGGCCTTTCTGAGCGCCCCCCTCACGGCCCAGCGTATCGAGCAGCACTGTGTTCCCAATACAATTTCCTGCAGTGATGGAAATGGTCTGTTTCTGCCCTGTCCAGTATGGGAGCCGGTACCCACACGCGGCTAAGGAGTATATGAAGTGTGGCTTGTGCGCCTGAAGGACCGAATTTTTAATTTTGTTTAATTTTAATTAAATGTAAACAGCCACATGTGGCTAGTGGTTACTGTCTTGGAAGTGCGGGCCTAGAACAATGCCTAGCGCGTGGTAAGTGTCAGATACCCACTGGTTCAATGAATGAATGAATGAATGAATGAATGATGTTCATTATCCTGCTTTATCGCCACACATTATAATTGTCCCGTGGCAATCTTCTCCGGCGGGCTGAGAGCACCCCGAGGGCAGGATACAGTTAGTTCTTGCTCAGCGCTACATCCCCAGTGTTTTATATGGTTCCTGGGACCTCAATAAATATGCACCGAAGGAATGAGCTGTAACTCAGTCCCCCTTTCCCTTCCTGACAACACCCGAGGAAAACTGTGATGAGGAAGAAAGCAGTCCCACGGGGCTGGTTTCTGAATGTAGTTCCAGACCAATTCCTCCCTCTCACTGAAGTGACCACCTGCCCCTTGCGTGCTGGTGTCAACTGTGAGGTTCGGCTGCCAGGAGCAAGCATCCTTTCTCTCGTGCCCCCCCCCCCCATGCCATGGAAGAAGTAAGGCAAGTCTGTTCGCTCTAGGCTCAGAGGAAAGGATTAGGACTCCTCCCTTCCCCGGGGCTGCTGTTCCCTGCTTCCGTGCTCAGGCGGCAGGGGCCCCCCAGGAACTTGCAGGAAAAATTCTAACTCATAAGAAGGAGGATGAACGTGAGATTCTGTTATAAAGCAAATGCCTTTCGTCTCTGACTGTCGGCTGCGATGTTCTCCCACGCTGTTATTCTCCCCCCCGCACCGCCCGTCCCACGTCCTTCCAATGTAGGTCACGGTGGCTTCTCCCTGCGTTCACTAGGTGTGCCTCCAGTGAGGCGGGTAGCACCGCTGGAAGCAAATTTAGGAATTCTCTCAAGGACACATAGGAAGGCTGCGCTCTCTTGGTCAGCTGACACCCAGACTTGCAACCGCAGGAGGAAACCCAGTGCAAAGATCCTGCGGCACCTGGAAGCGTGGGCAGGGCGGTTCCTGTACCCGAGGAAGATGGACGGGTAGAACTCGAAAGCCATCATCACAAGGAAAACGACGCCAAGGAAGGTTTAGTGGCCAGAATAAAAGCAGATCAGACGAGTGGTAACCGGCCTTACTTGATGGGGAGTGTCTCACTAACTGTGTGACCTCGAGCAAGTGGCTTCCCTTCTCTGGGCCTCATGTTTCCACCTGCAAATGGGGAATCATGCCAGAACCTGCCCCACAGAGTGGTATGGATTAAATGCGTTCACAGAGGCAGAGGGCTGAGCAGGGGCCCAGCACAGAAGCCACCCTCAATACACATATATTACAACTGATGCTGATGTGTTTGCCAGGCTCTTTCAGCAGCACAACATCAGCATCTTACTACAGACCCTAAGCTTCTGCTTCTCGGTTCTGACCAGCACGGAGCTCGGACCCCTGCCGGGCAATGCACTTGGTGCCGGCGACACGGAGATGGGTCAGAGTCTGCCCCCGTTCTCAGGTAGCCAGACACCTGCTGGACGACGGACGCAATAAATCAAACACAACAGTGCACGTGACAAGAGAGTCTCGCGAGGATAAAAGAGGCTAAGGAATCCAGCGGAGGAAGGACTCGATCTGGGCAGGCCTGGGAGGTTTCACACCCATGTGAGCTGGGCCCGGAAAGAGGAAAGAAAGGGGATCCCTGGCTGTGGGCCTGGCATCTTCAAAGGTCTAGAAGGGCACAAGATCATGGGCTCTTTGGGCAATAGCAAAAGGTTGTTTGTGGCTGGAGCAGAGGGTGCTTGGTAGGGAACTGGCAGGAGATGAAAATGAAAAGATTGAGTTTGGGCCAAATTCAGCCTTCTCTGCCAGGAAAATAAGGAGCTGAACTTTGTCCTGTGGACGGCAGAAGGGTTTTAAGTACCACTCGTAAAGTTACTCAACTCTGGAGACCGGTAGCATGCCCCCTACACACACACGCAGACACACAACACTCCACACACATATACCCTCTCCACACACACAGACACGCACAAATACACACACACACATGTACATGTGCACACGTGTACGTGCACACGCGTTTACCCATTGAGGACGAGAGCTCTTATGGGTAATTCAACGTGATGCCTTTGCAGGTCAGGGCGACCACATGTAGCACCAGAGACTTTACAATAAAAATCCAGTATTTTTCACTTGCACAACTTTCCAGCCTGATCCTCATTAAAAAAAAAAAAAAAAAAATCCTCCCTCCCTCCAACTTAAAAGGGAAGTGTGGGTCTGTCTGCACGAACTCAGAGCCACGGTGCGGGAGGTGCAGTGATGGGGACCCCAGGAAAGATGGAACGATGGTGGGGGAGACTCCGCCATGTGAAGAGAGACCACACTTGGTCTCTCCCTTCCTCCCGCTCCTGAGCTGATGAACTGTTTTCCAAGGCGAATGGTTACCCCAAGGAGGCTCATTCGGATTTCTTGTGGCAGGTGGGTGCAAATAAAGATGAGTTCAAGTTCCTTAAAATAGCTGCATTCTCCTCAGTAGGATAAACCTTTTCCCCTGCAATATGGTTCATACCAGCATAATAGCTCAGTAAATCCTTCTCTTTCGAGAGAAAGCAGAAGTTGAAATGGAAAGGACTTCAGGGGCTGGATTGGAGGGAGTCAGTTTTTTAAAAGTGAATTCAAACTCAGTTATTTCCTCGGAAGGAGAGACTGCCTGAGCCAAATAAGCATCTGCCTTTGTCCCAGAGAATTAAACGCCATCTCTGTTAGGCCTGATACAGAAGCCAGGCGCTGCTCCAAGACAGGAGCTGGTTTCATCCTCGCCATGACTCCTGATGGGGAAACTGAGCCGCGAAGTGACTTGCCCAAGGTCACAGAGCAGAAGCCAGGATGTGAATCCCGGCCATCTGGCTCTAAGGGTCAGGCTCTTACCCCACGACCCTGACCTCCCTCTCGGCACATTTGGCCCTCTCGTTCTTCTGGGGTGAGGCCGGGCCACACGCACACTTAGCGGGGCCCAGGAAGACAGCGGCAGAGTCCTGAGCGGCCCTGAACTTTGACGTGGGGATGGCTGGCCAACACAATATCTTGGCAACAAGCAGCAATCAATGGGGGTGGATGTGATTGTTTCCAAATGTTCTCCTGGGGCCGACAAAGAGGACTCTCTGGCTGTCATGTGGCCTTGGCTGTGACTGGGGGTGGGGGGGGTTGAAAGATGGCCATAAGGCTTGGCTGCGGGTGCCACTCTATGGCATCTCAGCACTATACTTCTTCAGATTTCCCAAAACTGACCCAGCGCACCTATCAGATGGGCACACGGAGGCCCAGAGCAGTGAAGCAACTTCTCCAAAGCCACACAGCAAGCCAGAGACAGAACCAGGAGTGACACACAGGTCCCATGATGCCTCTACCCTTCCCACCTCACAGATTCCAAGTCAGTGGGGGTCAGATGAACACTCTTTGGAAGGGGCCCCTGAACTTACCTCTCACTAGGCCTAGGACAGAAAATCCACAAACCGCCCCCCCCCCAAAGAGCCAAGTCACAAGCCAACCTATACATTCTGGCCCTTTGTAAAACGTTCCTCCTCTTTGCTCTTCCATGCCAGCGATGGTGTTATGGACTTAATGGGTTTGTCCCCAAAACTCCTATGTTGAAGCTCTAACCCCCAATGTGAGTGGTATTGAGAGGTAGGACCTTTGGGAGATAATTAGGTTTGATAAGGTCACGAGGGTGGGGCCCCCATGATGGGATTAGTTGTCCTCACAAGAAGAGAAAGAGACCAGAACTCACACCCTCAGCCAAGTAAGGACATAGGCAAAGGTGGCTGTCTGCAAGCCAGGAAGAGGGCTCTTGCCAGGAACCGACCACGCTGGCATCCTGATCTCAGACTTCCAGCCACCAGAGCTGTGAGAAATAAATGTCTGCTGTGTAGGCCCCCCAGTCTATAGTATTTTGCCACGGCAGCCTGAGCTGACTGAGACAGATGGAGAATACTACCCTTTAGACTAAGGCCCAGAAAACTCCACTCGTGCAGTCTGCTCTTCCAAATACAGAATAATTTCCCCTGCTTCTCAGGACCAGGACCCCATACTGGGCATCTCCCACCCCCCAATGCCTAACATGGTCCCCTGGCATACAAGGCGGGGGGGCTCAAGAAACACTTGCTGAACAAACAGAACTAAGCACTGGTTGAGTACCTGCACATTTACGACCTGTCCCCTAACGTAACCCTCACTCACAGCTGAAAGACTGTTCCTTCCTTCACAGAGCTCCCGGCCCAGAAGGCTTCAACTTCCAAATCAACCAGTGCCAACCTCCATGAAAATGAAGAATGCCCAGACCCGGCAATTCTGCATCTCAGCAGTTACCCACAACCGATGTGTGCATAGGAATCTCAGATAAGGCTGCCTGCTCCTGCACTGCATTTAAGTGAGAAACGACCTTCACGTCCATCCACAGGGGTCGGGGTGGGGGAGTGGCCATTTCATGGAATTTTTTTTTTTTTTTTTTTTTGCAGTACGCGGGCCTCTCACTGTTGTGGCCTCTCCCGTTGCGGAGCACAGGCTCCGGACGCGCAGGCTCAGCGGCCATGGCTCACAGGCCCAGCCGCTCCGCGGCATATGGGATCCTCCCGGACCGGGGCACGAACCCGTATCCCCTGCATCGGCAGGCGGACTCTCAACCACTGCGCCACCAGGGAGGCCCCATTTCATGGAATTTGATGCAGCAGCTGAACAGAATGAGGTAGGTCTACAGCTATCAGATGAACCCAAAATAAGTCAATTAAAGGAGGGAATCCTAAAATGAAACAGACATTTTATTTTTACTGAAAATATCTAAAACGGGTATTTGTTCTCCACCTTTCCTGGCAGCAGCAAAGCCTTGTCCTTGAAGATGCCCCCCTCCCGAAATCCCCCGTCTTTCTCACAGAAACCCCAAGCACTTTGCAATTGACAATTTGCAATTCCTGTTTCTTTAAAGACCTTCACAAGTCCATCTGGTTATTGTGGCTTTTTCTCACTCTTTGACGGTTCTCTCACCCACAACAGCTATTGTTTCACTGAGACTTTCTTAAGCATTCCATTTAGTTTTCATAGAAACAACCACTCTCTTTTCACACTCATATTTCATAAGTTTACGTAAACTTCAAGTAAATTGTGTGATTACAGTAACACCTATAACCAGCATACTCAGGTTTGGGAACAAACACACTGGCTCTTGGAAACACACAGCACGACTCATCAAGAGAAAAGCACAGGGGCTTCCTGGAGCATCCCATCATCTGTGCCTCAGCCATTGAGGAGCAGGTTGTCGTCCCAGCCAATCTCTTAAATAAGTCTTCAGTCATTTACAGTTAGAGGAGTGAGTCCAGTTAGCATAATTCATACGGTTCTAGTGAACTAAAAGTGAACTAAAACACACATCCCCAAAAAGTCTTAGTAAGAGAAAAGGCAAACTGCAGAAAGATACATGCAATCTGATTCCTTTTATGTTTATAGCCTTTCTATAGAACTACCTGTTTAGATATAAATCTACAGAAAAAAAAAAAAGACTGGAAGGATGAGATGTGGGGTAGGAAGGGGACTGGTGGTCAAGGAAGGGGAACTTTACACTTTTTTCTAAGGCCTCGTTTTTTGCAAGAATATGTATAGATAAAGTATATAATTGAGTTTTTTTCTTTTTTTGATCAACAAGATTTAACAGAAGAGTACAGCACATGAGACAAATAAGCCTACAGCCTGATACATATGCAGCTTAGAAAAAAATTAAAATAACACTCAAAATAAGAAACATTCTACTGGCTTCAAAGAAACAGCTGTCTGCCTCTCAGCCGGGGTGAGCAAGCGAATGGCGTGGTCAGAGGCATTCGGGGGCTGGAGATCTTCAATGGGCAGGACTAGAGGGTTCTCACCAGACACAAGGTCGGCACTGGCGCTAAGCCACCGCAGTGACCGACTGCTCTTGGCCCTTGATTTGTTCCTCCATTTAGCCGGATATGCTGTACCATCTGACAAATTCACCGAGAAGTAGCACTCAAAGGGAGCTTTCAAGGTGGCTGAGATTATTCTGCAAGTTAGACAACGACTTGCAGCCTCACTCACTGCAAACGTTGGTTTCCATCATTCACCCCCCAGTGATCCGTGGGTCCCTCGTTCACGTGAGGCATGGCACTCGGACCTGGGGCCTGGCTGTGAACTTGGAGACTGTGTCCCAGCACACAGGACACAAAACCACCAACGGAAAAATTATTCCATGGGAACTGTGTTCGTGCTATAAAGCCCTTAAAGAGAACGACCTAGCCTATCCCGGCGGTTGGGAGAGGCCCATGAAGGGACCCCTGGGGAGAGGGCACTGAAGCTGAGAACCGGTGGGGACTCAGGAGGGAGGGAGTGAAGGTGGGAGAGAGGATGGCCTTTGCAACGAGGACAGCGTGCACCCAGGTGATCAGAAGGCTGGCCTGGCTGAGCAAAGGACTCCCTGGATGGGGCCAGGGAAGTGAACCCCACGGTGCGTGAAGAGGTGGCAAAGACGGGTCTGGACGGAATCATATGTAGCCGTGAGGCCCAGATCAAGAATTATGAAGGTTTCCTAAATGCACTGGGGGAACCTGAGCAGGATTCCTGAGCAGGAGGGTGGCATTTCATCGTGCACGTGCCATCCATGCCCAGCTGAAAACACTGGTTTTGCAGCCTGTGCTTCCAACATGGCCCTCATTTTCTTCCAGCACTGTGGGCCTCACCAACGTGCGTGTCAGGCCCCCTAGAACAGCTAGACCCTCTGCAGCTGTCCCCACCCGTCATGATCAAGGGTGCCTGGTTAAAACCCTCTCACCGTGTGGCACAGACCCTCACAGTGCTGGGCTTATGGAAACATTCCCAAAATGGTTTTCTGTGCAATTGAGACGCCTGCTTGGAAGATCCCTGCTGCAAGCATTTCTTCCTCCCAGGCGGCTACACCCAACTGTTTCGCTGCAAGCTTCTGCGTCACAAAAGGGATCTCCCCAGCTAATATGACAGTCGAATGAACTGGAGAATCTAGGCTGCCTGAATGCAGGGCAATCACGTCCCATCAGTGTGTGCTCTTCCTCCCCACTATCTAATTGAATTTCCTATGTGTATGAATATAAATACTGTTGTTCTGACCCATGATGAACTGGTAAACAGACTGATTATATAAGCTTTAATAGATTAAGGTTTCCAAAAACAGATGGACACCATTTCTTTTATTTTAATTTAAAATGAATGCAATTTCCACTGGATATGGCTAAAATTAATGATCTTAGAAGGAATCAACTTGCCTGTGAAAAAAAATTCGGATAATCGAATCATCACCCAAGATCATCATATGGTCTTTCTTAGTTGGAGATGTCACACGCTATTTCCGCCTTTTTCTGTTTTCTTGGCATGAGGCTATGCTAACACGTTCTTTTGAGAGCACTGAGTTTCAGGGGAATTGGCTTAAATGGCAGGGGATAGATCACCACCCCGAAATTACTGCAACCGAGAGAAATCCACAGGATCAAGACCAGACCAAGAAAATCTTATAAAATGGTAATCAAATCAACTTCCTCCCAAAACCAGGATCTTTTTTTTTTTTTTTTTTTTTTTTGCTGTACGCGGGCCTCTCACTGCTGTGGCCTCTCCCGTTGCGGAGCACAGGCTCCGGACACACAGGCTCCGCGGCCATGGCTCGCGGGCCCAGCCGCTGCGCGGCATGTGGGATCTTCCGGGATAGGGGCACGAACCCGTGTCCCCTGCATCGGCAGGCGGACTCTCAACCACTGCGCCACCAGGGAAGCCCAACCAGGCTCTTTTTAAATTGCAGTTATCAGCTTACTCAGTTTATGAAGTAAGAATATGGAGATACATGCCAGTCTCAAGCAAATCCTCTGAAAAAACTCCAGCTAACCCACCACACGTTCACTAGTGATGATGAAACTGGTTTCGACCGTGTTTCCACTGGGTCCCAACAACCCCTCGCAGTCAGATAGGGAGCCTTCTCTCAGTGTTTACGCCGCTCAGGCTCCCGGAAGCTGGAGGGCCCAATGCTGACTCCGTGAGTTCTGTGGGCAGGTCTTAGAGCGTGGGGGGTTAGGAGTGAAGTTCTGAGAACCAGACGGTCCCGGTCCTACCCCTCCTCCTTCCAGACAACTGATCTAGGGAAAGTCATCTCACCTGCCAAGCCTCAGTTTTCTCATCTGAAAATGGGCACAGCGGTGGTACCTGCCTCACAGGGTTGTGGCAGGGATGCAATGAAATGTGTAATGTGCCCCCTGGCAAGTGTCAAGTATCACTGCTATTCACATTCTAGGATGCTTACTTCTTAATTGACTAAAACAGTTTATAGTACCATGTTTATGACACCAGATCACAGGTGTAATGCATCGATCATGTTTTCTATGATATTTTCATGGTAGCGCCTCGGCTGAATTATCTTCAGCAGCAGTAAAATATCGGTAATAGCTTTAAGAATACTTTCAAATTAAATGAACAAAATAAATATCAACGTTGGATGATTATAGATGAAACAGGTTCAAGAGGAAATTAAGACAGCATCATTAAAAAGCAACCACTCTGAATAAAATAACCATTTTTAAAAATGTTATTACTGTTACTGTTCGATCCAGAACACCCGGTCTCTTCTCCCTGACACACCCAATTCCCACACTCACCCTACGCTTCTCTGGGAATCCTCAGTCACTCCTTTGGTTGACCTTTGCCCTGTGCTCCCTCCAGGCATCTCTCACCACCCCAGGGTCTCGCTGTCACAGAGAACAACACAGGTCACTTCGCTAATCAACATAAGCTGTTCCTGGAACACCCATGACTAACTCCTCCACTGAACATTCACGAAACTCCCGAGCTGGCCACTTCTATCCAACTTTATTTCTCAGGATCCCCCCGCACCCCAGGCCAACTGGCACTCTCACGTGCCCCCTGAAAGGCAGGACGGTGGAGCAGATGCGGCAGACCGGAGTCTGCATCCCAGGTCGGCCTCCAACTGGCTCCGCGGTCTCCAGCAAGCTGCTTGTATAAGTCACACAAACATCACATATACAAAAGTTGCCAGACAAGACTGTACACGCTAAATGCACTGGTGTGAAGCTCGGGGACGGGCAAGACTACTGGATGCTAATGAAGGTCAGGAGAGCAGTTACCCCTGGGGCTGAGAACACGGGGAGGGCTGGCCTGTTTCTTGATTTGAGTGCTGGTTACACAGATGTGTTTAGTTGGCAAAAATTCACTGAGCTGTACAGTATCTGTGCATATTTCTGGATATATATTTAAATAACATTTACTAAAAAAAAAAAAGCCATGAATGACAATCTGTGCCTCAGTTTCATCATCTGTAAAATGGGAGGTACTGGGGAGATAATAGACCTACTGCAGAGGTCTCTGCCAGTGCTGCTTCTCCTTTCCCTTCCTGCCCTAAATTCTATACACCTCACCTGAAGGTCGTGAACTAGGTGCCCATCCTGAGGTCGGCTCCAGGACTTCATTTAAGATGAATGATAAAGTTTTGGAGATCAGCTGCACAGCAACGTAAATATACTTAGCACCACGGAACTATATACTTAAAAACGGTTAAGATGATAAATTTTACATTGTGTGTATTTTACCACAATTAGAAAAAAAAAAGGATTAACTATAAGGGAATATTCTAATCCTGAAGATGAATTTATAAAGCCCCAGAGTTAGTGACTTGTAAGAAAGGCACCAAGTTGCACCCTGGGGCTTCTATGTTTCAAAACTCTTGCCTTGAGCATGGAAAAAATGAATAAATAGCAATAGCTGTTAAAAAAGAACACAGGATACAAAGTTTTATGTATTTGGAAAAATATGTTGAAACATGCAGGGTTTTAGACAGAGTAGGAAAAGGAGCCACAGACAATAGCAATTATTGTTCTGAGGAGCAGAAATCCTGATGCTTTTCTTTTTCTATTTTTCTACACTTTGAATATTTTAGATTCATATTTCCTAATCATAAAACTAAATGACAATAAATAACTTTTATCTGGGTTTCATGGTCTAGGTGCTCCCCTTTGTGAAGTGTCTTTTTAGCCCAGTTTTATTGTGTGTCTCTGTGGATTCCTGTGTTTCTGAGACACCACCCCCCCCTCTTCTCCACATGGAAATATCGATAGATTTCAGCCCTTTTTCCTGCTGAGCTGAAATCAAGCCCCAAAATCCTTCTCAATACAGTGTCCCAGGCAGTCCCATCCCTAATTACACTCACCCTCCCTCCTCTTTTCCCGATTGTTTCCCAGAGTTCATCCTCATCCCCCCGGGACGCAAGTGCAAGACGGGGCAGGGGGACGTCTCGGTTCTAAGCAGAGGGGATGAGAGGTTCAACAACCACACTCGTGACTGACCACCTCTCAGGTGACACCACCCCTCTCCCTTCGGCTGAAAGCTCACTCTTCTTGTTTTTAAAAAAATAAATCTATTTATTTATTTTTGGCACGTTGGGTCTTTGTTGCTGTGCGCAGGCTTTCTCTAGTTATGGCGAGCGGGGGCTACTCTTTGTTGCGGAGCACGGGCTCTAGGCATGTGGGCTTCAGTAGTTGTGGCACACGGGCTTCAGTAGTTGTGGCACACAGGCTTAGTTGCTTTTCAGCATGCGGGATCTTCCCGGACCAGGGATTGAACCCATGTCCCCTGCATTGGCAGGCAGATTCTTAACCACTGCGTCACCAGGCAAGTCCCCATGAAAGCTCACTCTTGACTCAGTTCCAAATCAAGGCCACCTCTTTCCAAGCCAAGGAACCGCCAAGCATGGGTTCTTACAGAGCGTGACCCAGAACAGCTTCCACATGACGGTTAATATCAACCCACATTCCAGAGTCCGGGCACTCAGAGGGGACGCACCTCTGTCCATGTGCAAGAAAGTGACTTCAGGGGCTTCCCTGGTGGCGCAGTCATTAAGGATTCGCCTGCCAATGCAGGGGACACGGGTTCGAGCCCTGGTCCGGGAAGATCCCACATGCCACAGAGCAAGTAAGCCCGTGCAACACAACTACCGAGCCTGCACTCTAGAGCTCGCGAGCCACAACTACTGAGCTCACATGCCACAACTACTGAAGCCCGCGTGCCTAGAGCCTGTGCTCCGCAACAAGAGAAGCCATGGCAATGAGAAGCCTGAGCACCGCAACTAAGAGTAGCCTCCGCTCGCCACCACTAGAGAAAGCCTGTGTGCAGCAACGCAGCCGTAAATGAATAAATAAATAAATAAATAAATTTATTAAAAAGAAAAAAAAAGAAAGTGACATCAGCAGCAAGGTTGGGAAGCACCTTCCAAGTGCCTTCACCCTCCCACAGGTTCGAGGAACCAGTTATTTCACGGAACCTGGTCTCTCCTATGTGTAATATGAAAGTAACTAACAGGTACTTGATTTCAGAATTTTTACAGGGAAATTCATCTTTGCGTTGGCCAATTATAGCTGCTCTGCAGACCTTGCGGTAGGGGTGCTTTGAGTCCCTGTCCACGAGCTTATCCTGCACAGGATCCACTTCCGTTGATCCAGAAGTGCCTGGGACACTGCAGACACGAGGTCCCTCATCACTGAGGTTCTCTGGCCCTCGGGTGGCACGACTCTGGGGGAGACGCAGATTGACCTCGAGTCCTTGTTCAAGTGTACGGTTTCTTAGCACTGCAAGAGCTTGTTAGCCCACTGAGAGTGTGGGACCATCTCAGTAATTTACTGGATGGAGGGGGAGGTGGACATCAGGGTCACACACTGGCCATTGGGAGTATCCTGAAAACTCAGGGACATAGGACTACAGTGCCTTTACTATGAATTCTGCTCAGAGGTGAAAGGTGTGAAGTAAAAATGTACCTTACAGAAAGTCAATTACACTGGTGGAAATAATAACTGTACTATTATTAATAGATTAAGGGCTTTTATGTGCCAGACATGGTGCTAGGAAATTCACAGCTGATTTCATTCTTGTTAATTTTATGTGGCAGATACTAAGGGCTGGCTCTGCTTAGGAGAGACAGAACTTACTAAGCCTGTGGGAACAACAACCACAACAAAAAACCATGTCTGTGATATGCCATGAGCAAGAGTGATAATAATATATAAGAAGCACAGAAAGCCATCATGAGACAAGACCTACAAGAAGCTTAAATACACTGGAAATTATATGCATATGAGATTTGGAGACCCCGATTAGCTGTGTGACTTTGGGAAAGTTATTTGACCTCTCTGTGCCTCGGTTCCCTGATCTTTAAAATGAAGGCGTTTAACTTTACAACACTATGAATCTCCAATAACTAAAACAGCACAGCGCTGGAGCAAGGACAGTAAATCAGTAGCAACTAACAGAAAGCCTAAAAGAGACTTCAGCACATATTTGAGATTTTTAGCATATGATACAGGGATATTTTAAAGCAGTGGAAAAGGGAACATTATTCATTGAATAATACTGGACAATCAGTTAATTATTTGGAGGGAAAGAACAGCCTCACACCTTATACCAAAAATTAACTCTAGATTAATTTTACAGTTATATGTTAAAAAAAACAAAGAAACAACAATGGGGAATGTCTGCTCAATCTTGAAATTTGGAAGAACTTTTATAAACCACTAAGACAGTTCATTAACAAGCCATGGATTAAGACACTGAGATCCAAACACAGAAAAATGTGAAACTTCTATATGTCAATAATTACCTCGCACGAAATTAAGAAGCCAGAGAAAAAGATAAGTGGGCAGGGGTAACAATTGCTACATGTTTGATTTGAAAAAAGATTAATAATTTTTCTATATTAAAAATGAAACCCTTGGGGCTTCCCCGGTGGCACAGTGGTTGAGAATCTGCCTGCTAATGCAGGGGACACGGGTTCGAGCCCTGGTCTGGGAGGATCCCACATGCCGCGTAGCAACTAGGCCCGTGAGCCACAACTACTGAGCCTGCGCGTCTGGAGCCTGTGCTCCGCAACAAGAGAGGCCGCGATAGTGAGAGGCCCGCGCACCGCGATGAAGAGTGGCCCCCGCTTGCCACAACTAGAGAAAGCCCTCGCACAGAAACGAAGACCCAACACAGCAAAAATAAATTAATTAATAAACTCCTACCCCCAACGTCTTAAAAAAAAAAAATGAAACCCTTATAAAGTACTTTTTTTAAAAAAGGCACATACTCCAATTAAAAATAAAACACATAAGGAATCTAAACAATGCGCAACAGAAATGCAAATAGTTAATAACAAACTCATGAAGCGAGGGGAGAGAATGAGATTTAAGGTGGCCAGTCCTTACAGAGGGTACCATGCGAGGTTCATGCTCCTTAAGAGTTCAGAGTTCACTATAATCAGGCATGTGTGGCCTTGCTTGTGTGGTCAAAAGGGTGCATTCCTGAAAGTCCTGGCCACGAGACACAGCTGACCACAGGCTGCCCGGGACGTGCCCAGGTGCAGGAATCCTGACAGAGACGGGCGCCCCAGCCCCAGCCTGGTGGAGATAGACAGACCCACATAAGGGGGGCAGTGGGGCTGTGAGCGGAGTGTCCACGGGACCCCTCTCCTGCCCTGCCTGGAATGCGACAGCAGGAACAAGACAACGCTGGACTCCAGGATCTTCCTTCCCCTCTGGCTGCCCGGAGGATGCCCCTGATGCTCAAGGTTGATGGCGGGCTGGAGGGGGGCTGGGAGGTGTCTCCCTGCCTTCAGACTAGCACTTCCCTGCTGTCCCGCACTGGCTCAGCCCCAGCTCATGCTCTGGAGAACCTTCAGCTGCAGCCCCTTGCGTTTACAGATAAAGCACAGAATGATGATATAAATAACAGAAGCTGTCATTTAGTGAGTATCCATCACTTCGTGAATGCCTACTACATACTTAGTAGGCAGACTTCACTCCAATGAGCAAAGTGAGGCTCTGCAAAGTTAAATAGATTCATTTATTCATTCATTCATTCACTCAAAAGGTATTTATCGAGCATCTACAAGCACAGAGCCCTGTTCTAAATGCTGGGTATACAGCAGTGGGGGGAGAGAAGACAAACAAAAGTCCCTGCCTTTCTAGCAGGAGGAGAAAATAAACAAAACAGATAACAAATGCATAGTCTGTTAGATTATGGCAAGTGCTAAGGAGAAAAAATAAGGCAGAGAACGAGAAATAAGATAAAATATTGCAGCCGTGGGGTGGGTGTCAACATTTCAGACGGGATAGCCGAGGAAACCTGATTAGGTGACTGCTGGGTAAAGATCAAAAAGAAGTGAGGGAGCTGGCGGTGTGGATATTTAGTCCAAGGCGCAAACAGAGGGCCCAGCCAGGGCAAAGGCCTCCAGGTGCATCGCTGGGTGTGTCCACGGCGGCAGCCCAGGTCAGCCCCAGTGTAAGCAATGAGGTGAGCTCGCAGGCCACACTGCCTTTGCTGACGGCCCGGGAGGCCACGTGGTGTGCCCAAGGTCACACGGTTAATCATTGAGAGACCAGCCAGACATGGATGGCACTACGGAAAAAGGGCATGGAGCCCCGCACTGGATGCCCCGCCTCCACCTTACTTCAGGGGCTGGTGGTGAAAAGCCCTGGGACCTTCCGACCCACCTCCCACCCACCTCATAGCACTGGGTCCCAGAGCATCACCTCCCCCTTCCTCTGGCCCCGGGGAAGCTTCTCCTGCCTCAGCCACTGGACAAGCGGAGGGGGCCTCCTTCGACCTGCAGGACTGAGCTGAGGACAGCCAGCCCCGGTCCCTGGGGAAGCACAGGGCTATTTGTGGGATTTAAAAGGTACTTGAAGAGACTGCGAGTAAAGCCCAGTGGTTCATCTGTTGGGCTCAACTTACTGGTCTGCCAGGAGAGGTCATTTAGGAACTTTTTCACAGTTGGTGACGGTTGACATTCTTGAAGACACTTATATGTATGCAATGGTCTGCTGCACAAGCACGCACGCACACCACACGCTCTTCTGCCAAACGCACATCTAAATGTGAACACCCTGTGTTTGTTCTTCTCTGCCACCTAATTACGAAGGTGTCTGCAGTTAGCAGGAAGACAGGCAGAGCAGAACAGACTCTTGAGTCCGAAGACTGCGGTTTGGAAGCCAGCTCGCACAGGCATGAGCTGCACGACCTTGGGCTCCTAACTTCCTCAGCTGTCCTGGCCTCAGTTTCCTCATCCGTAAAATCTGGAGCTCACCAGATGACTGTGAAAGCCACAGATAATGTAAGCAAAGTACCCAGGGTTGTGCCTGACAGAGTTGGAGATCCACGAAATAGAAGCTATCCAATCGCAGTATGGTTTCCTCTTAGAGGACAAACCAGACCCACGTAAGCAAATTTATAAGCTATTTCTAAATACAAATGGCAACAGAGGTGAGATAATCAACAACTAGCCCCAACTAGTACTTTGCAACAGAAGTGAATGTTTCTTAGTCAATAATCTGTTTTTTTTTTTTTTTTTCCCTTTCCTGGCTGTGGCATGGTTTGAACCAGCCAGTCTGGGAAAAGCCACGACACGGTTTGAGCTCTGGAAATCAGTTAACCTGGAAGGAGAGGAAACGATTCTTGAACCCAATGAACCCAGTTCTCCAAGCAAAGGTTGGACAGCGAACCCGAGCTTGACGATATCTGCAAAGGCCCTGTCTCCAAATAAGGTCACATGCCCAGGTACTGGAGGTTAGGGTTTGAACAGATCTTTTTCAGGGACGCAGTCCAACTCACGACACTGGTAATGGTATTAGAGCAAGCTGGCATCAGCCAGTGGCTGATGTCCCAAGTTCAACACTAGACGGGACATGAGTGGGTAAATGTGCCGGGTGCCAGGTTCAGCTTTTCCACTTATTAACCCGGAGGCGTTAGGATAATACATTTAATGCAGGAGTTGTAATGCTAAATGAGGTAACGTATATGTAAAGGAGGGCACAGTGCGGGCACTGAATCCCACCTGCCCTCATGGGAAGTGACTGGAGGAGGCTCCTGGCTCCATCGCTGGGTGACATCAACATCTCCTGGTGACACAGACGTCTTGGAGGTAACAGTCACACAGGCCCCGGCTCAGGGAGAGCCGTGGGAGGGAGGTGGGGCGGGAGAGGCTCTGCTCTGTTCTCAGGGAAGGAGGCTTTTGTGAGCAGGAGGCAGGAGATTCAAGAGGATTGTCGGGGTGTCGGCTGTAGAAGGTGCTGCTGGGGGAGCCGCTGAGTCAGACGGGCCGCACGGATCACACCAAAGAGGAATACTCCCACCTAGAGAAATCTGTTTGACTTTAGGAAAGTACAGGTTACAGTGATACTCACTAAACACCCCACCTTCCCGCTCAGCAGACAGGAGAATGAGTAACAGGAAATCCAGCAAGGTCCCTAAGGGATCTGCCATTTTCGCTGGGATTTTTCACCCCAAAGTGGGGTCCAGTTCACATCGTATTTGCTTGGGGTGATGTATTCTCAGAATCCCCTAGAAAGAAGGTTCCAACGTCCTAACACATGGGTCCCGGGTAAGAATGGATCAGGATCAGTGAGTCTCCTTGATACTAAATGAGGTTAATTTCCCTCTGGCCTTAAATGGCACAACAATTTATCTACCAAGAACACCGGATGGAAGAGGGACTCTCTAAAAAGGTTTTCAGGAAATGGTGATGGTCTTACCGTCCCTGGCCAAAAAGTCCTGCACCCCTAACCCAGATCCTTGTACAAAGATTTTCAGATGACCCCACACGTTAACCAGCGTATCAGTTTCCTAAGGCTGCTGCAGCGGACATCTATAACTTAGTGCCTTCAAACAACACAAATGTATTCTCTTACAGTTCTGGAGGCCAAAAGTCCAAAACAGGCCTCAGAGGGCCCAAACCAAGGTGTCGGCAGGGCTGCACTCCTTCTGGAGGCTCAGGGGGGAGACTGGCTCCTGGCCTTTCCCAGCTTCTGGAGGCGCGCACACTCCTTGCCTTGTGGCCCCTTCCTCCGTCTGCAAAGCTGGGGGCAGCATCTCTCTCACCTCTGCTCTGTTCTCACAGGCTGCACCTCTGACCCTGCCTCTTCTGCCTCCCCCTTCTCTTACAAGTATCCCTGTGACTACACAGAACACATCTGGATAACCCAGGATCCCTTCTCCATCACAAGATCCTTAACTCAATCACATCTCAGAGTCCCTTGTGCCATGTCAGGTCCCAGAGTCACAGGTTCTCGGGGTTTAGGATGTGGACACCTTTGGGGGGCATTAGTCTGTTCTACTGCCCCCTATAAATGCTGTCCCAGTGCCCCTTGGAGGGCCGTTAGGCCCCGCCTAAGCTGCCTGCTGACCCCTCCAGAGCTGTATCTCCCACCTGACCTCACACCTGGTGGCCTGAGGTTCACTCAGCGCCCCCGGCACCGCTCGCACACCTGTCTTCCTCCACCAGGGAAACCAGATGCCCACTCTCTCCCATCACCCTCCCTCACTGGGCCCATCCCGAGACAGTGTTAAGATGCAGCTTCTGGGGCTTCCCTGTGGCGCAGTGGTTGAGAGTCCACCTGCCGATGCAGGGGACACAGCTTGAAGCCCTGGTCTGGGAAGATCCCACATGCCACGGAGCAACTGAGCCCGTGTGCCGCAACCGCTGAAGCCCAAATGCCTAGAGCCCGTGCTCCGCAACAGGAGAAGCCACCGCAATGAGAAGCCCGCGCACTGCAACAAACAGTAGGCCCTGCTCGCCACAACTAGAGAAAGCCTGTGCACAGCAGTGAAGACCCAACGCAGCCAAAAATTTAAAAAAATAAATTAAAATAAAAAAGAAAACAAAATGAAAGAAGAAAAATGTTGAAAGGCTTACGGTGGCTACTCATACATTCCCCAGTTAGATGCTACAAAGACCATTTTACGACTCCTGCTTTTTCGGCTCTCTGTCCATTCCTCTAGCCATCCACCAGGCCTCGGTATTAGTGTTCAATAATAAATTTTTTTTCTTTTTTTTGCGGTACGCGGGCCTCTCACTGCTGTGGCCTCTCCCATTGTGGAGCACAGGCTCCGGACACGCAGGCTCAGTGGCCATGGCTCACGGGCCCAGCCGCTCCGTGGCATGTAGGATCTTCCCGGACTGGGGCACGAACCCGTGTCCCCTGCATCGGCAGGCGGACTCTCCACCACTGCGCCACCAGGGAAGCCCAATAATAATATTTTGACATGCAGGCCATAAAGCCAAAGTTTCTCAAACAACACAGCCTGGCCTTCCCCTCCACAGCTCTTCACCAAGCCAGGGCCGTCTGCAAACCTACCTTCCCCGACTCCCGCCACCACCACCACCCCCGGCCCCATCACCTTGCTCCCTGCACCGCCCACCCCCCCACCCAGTCCCACTTTGGGCCGATGAGCTGGAGAATGGAGATGTCGTGAAGTGGGCAAAAACTAAGGAAGCATGTTCCTCTTTGCGCTCAGACCCATCTGGCCTCGCGCTGTCTGAACTGCACCATCACCCTGCAGGCTGCGTCCTCCAGTGGAACCAGCCCCAAGGCTGCAGGGTGCACGCACCTGTGTGCTCGCTCCTGGGAGCACAGACAGACTGAAAACATGTCCAGAGCCATCCCGGAAACAGAGAAGATTTCCATAATTATGAAGTGAAATTTCTCTTCTCAGTTTTGTGGGGTAGGGAGCGGCTGAAAATCACCGAGGGCCCAGGATGCCTGACCACCCCTCCAAAGAAACTTTGATTCTCCTCCACGGAGCTGCCTGGAAGCAATAATGTAAACCTACTCCATCTGGTGGGCTGGATCCTGCACTGTAGGACCTGCAGGGGGAGAGGGGGTACCTCCTGAGAAGAGGGGGCCTGTGTGTACTCGTGGGCAGGGGAAGATGCTCAAGCCTCTTAACCTTTTTTGTGCCTTGGAGCCCTTGGCTGTCTGGTGACTCTGGACCTCTTCTTAGAATAAACTTTTTATTTTTTATTTTATTTATTATTTTTAAAAAACACACCTTTAGGGCTTCCCTGGTGGCGCAGTGGTTGAGAGTCTGCCTGCCGATGCAGGGGACACAAGTTTGTGCCCGGGAGGATCCCACATGCCGCAGAGAGCCTAGGCCCGTGAGCCATGGCCGCTGGGCCTGCGCGTCCGGAGCCTGTGCTCCACAACGGGAGAGGCCACAACAGTGAGAGGCCCACAAAAAAAAAAATACACCTTTACTTTATTTTTTGGCCACACCGTGTGGCAGGCAGGATCTTAGTTTCCCGACCAGGGGTCGAACCCATGCCCGCTGCGATGGAAGTGGGGAAGCCAGTGGACCGCCAGGGAAGTCCCAGAATAAACTTTTTAAATGGACAAAAGAAATTCATAGGATCGCAAGGGAACCTAGTGAAATATGGATCATACTGAAATACGGTTATCAAAATATTTCTTAAAATTTGTGATAGAGCAAAAGATAACTTCTTTACTGCATTAAATAACAAGATCTAGCCATAGGTGTGGTAACCACCGTAACTTTGGAGTAGGGGCACAGATGACGATATTCCAAGGTATCTCCAGTGGCAGGAACGGCGTCTGAAAACATCTGGGACTTCTGTTAGTGACCGTGTCACAGGTACTGCTGACACTGCCGCCACAGCACTGTCTACAGTCGTTCCCGAAGGAAATGCTGCATGTCAGTTACAGGTCAGTGACAATAAAGCTGTCATTTTTTTTTTTTCCATATCCAGGTTCACAGATACCCTGAATTCTATCCATGGGCCTGAGGATAAGAACTCCTGGAAGTTAGGAGTTTTCTGTTTGTTCCTTTCATTTTATTCCTGATGATAAAATGCTCCCTGCACCTACATATATACACAAACGAAGTGACAGTGGAAAGGAGAGACTCAAACAGATACTTGTACACCAGCGTGCACAGCAGAGCTACCCCCGTTCACTAAAAGGTGCAAACAACCCAAATGTCCACTGACAGATGAGTGGATGAACAAAATGTGGTGTGTGCACACACGTGCGCGCGTGCACGCACACACACGAATATTATTCAGCCTTAGAAAGGAAATTCTGACCTGTTACAACATGGAGGAAACTTGAGGACATTATGCTAAGTGAGATAAGCCAGACACAAAAATACTAGTCTGATTCCATTCACATGAGAGACCTAGAGTAGTCAGATATATAGAGACGGAAAGTATCACGAGAACATGGTTACAGGGACCTGGGGGTACGGAGAATGTGAAGTTAGGTGTTTACTAGGGACAGTCTCAGTCTGGGAAGATGACAAATTCTGGAGATGGACGGTAGTGATGGTTACACAACGATGTGAATGTACTTAATGCCACAGAACTGTACATTTAAAAATGGCTAGGATGGTAAACTTTACGTTATGTATATGTGACCACGATCATAAATAAACAAATCATATATTAATTAATTAATTAAAAAAACAAACAAACCACTCCCTGTAGAACATGGAGGGCACTGGCTCTGTGAAAAGAGGAACAGCCTCCCCTGTGGCTGGGGGCCGGGCCGCCACACAGGCCTGGGATTGCGAGCTGCTGAACCACCGTGGGCAGGTCACCTCACCTCTCTGGCTTCAGTCTCCACTTCCGTAAGAGAGGGCTGTGGTCACAAGTGCAGCTGCCACGCATCGGGCACTGGGGCCGCGCCCGGCACGGTGACAGTCACGCCGTCTTGCTGAGACTTCTGTAACCCGGATGGGTTAGGGCACTGTGCCTGTGCTTACAGGGGACTTAGCTGACCTCACCCGAGGTCACTGGCAAGGACTGGCAGGCTGGGCTGACAGCGGAGCCCCGGGTCCGGCCCTGTGGTTATCTGCCTGGTGCTCGTTTACCGTCTCTCCCACTGGGCAGCAGGCTCCAGCATGACAGACACCGCCTCTGTTCCATTTGCCACACTATCCCCAGGGCAGGCGCTCAGGAGGCTCAGTAAATACCTGCTGGGCGACTGGAAGAATCAAGTTCTGTCTGACCGCAAAACTGACTTTCCTTTTAAGCGAGGGACGGTGGCATTCACAGGGCCTGGGCTCTCAGGTCTCCACGTGGATGCTGTGATTCCCCCCCGCGAGTCACAGGTCACTGTTCTCCCCGGGGCTGCCAGCAGAGGTGGGGCCGGAGGGAGCCACTGTTAGAGGGACTGAAAAATCCATCTACCTGCTGGTGGCTGCCCACATACCGGCACACGTACCATGCACACCTGGCGAAAACACCGATGACTCAGAAACCAGGAGCTGCAAGTTTCTGCCAGTGTGCGAGGGGGTGGCTTTTGGTTCAAGGGGTCCCGACGCTGGGAGAGAGCTGAGGAATGAGGTCAGCCTTATGGCCACGCTCCCTGGATGAGGGAGCTGCGCCTGAGCAAAAGGTCAGGGTTCCCTGAGGGTGACTCAGCGCAGGAGGCAACTCGGGGTGCTCAGCAGAGCGGCGCGGGCACCCAAGGCTGCCTTTGCCACCTCGCGGCCGGGGCCTCCAACCAGGGGGTCAGGGTAGTCCGGGAAATGGGCACAGCTCTCTCCCAACAAAAGCGCCGTCATCGCGTTTCCTTTTCAGACGGCGCTCTAGGCCACAGTGCTCTTTCAGGGAGGGGGTTGGCAGTGACCTAGATTAGGCAAACACAGCTGAGCTGGGTGACTCGGGAACCTGAATTCGTCAGACTGCATTCGTCAGCTGCTGGGCCAGGGACGTGAGGGATGCCCTGCCTTTGGAGTCCCACCAACATGGGGGCGGGTGGGGTTATGAAGCCCACCTTGCAGCCAAGTGACCATGGGCTCCAGGTCCCCCTCTAAAAGACAAGGTTTATCTGCACAAGATGGCAAACACAGGGTTACTGTGCAGCAGGGAAAAGAAGTGAGCTAAACGGGAACCAACAGACACAGATCCCAAACCCGGGAGCAAATGGCGCAGAGGGGAAAAGCCAAGTTGTAAGCACATTTTAAAAACCTACGCAAAGCAATGCTACATACTGTTTATGGTTACGTGTGTGTGTAAAAGTATTTAAATGGAAATTATCGGAAAGATCTACACCAAATTTATAATAAAGGGCAGCTGGAGGCGGGTGTGGAGCTACAGGTCAAGGTAATTATTCACTTTTCCAATGGTGTCTTATTCCTTTTACTTAAAAAGGCAAAGCAAAGAGGATAAAATATAAAGAATGGTCAATTCTGGGTGGTAGAAATGTGTTTTCTGATATTAGTCTTTGATGCTTTCTGTTTGATTATTGGCTAACCTGAAAGTCATCTTGATATCCGTATGTGGTCAAGCAATGAATCCTATTGATTGCGTATGTATCCTACATTGTGTTTTTCTTTTTAATTCTCAAAATTCAAAAAGAAGAAGTCTCTGGCTTCCCTGGTGGTGCAGTGGTTGAGAAGCCGCCTGCCAATGCAGGGGACACGGGTTCAATCTCTGATCCAGGAAGATCCCACGTGTCTCGGAGCAACTAAGCCCGTGCGTCGCAACTTCTCAGCCTGCGCTCTAGAGCCGGCGAGCCACAACTACTGAGCCTGCGTGCCGCAACTACTGAAGCCCACACGCCTAGGGCCCGTGCTGCGCAACAAGAGAGGCCACTGCTCACCGCAACTAGAGAAAGCCCAGGTTCAGCAACAAAGACCCAACGCCGCCAAAAATAAGTAAAATTAAAAAAAAAAAAAAGTCTCCCAGAGTACGCAGTGTTCATTCAAAGTGCTCACTAAACTGCAGTCCTCCCAAAAAGAACAGAGTCGGGCGCTCCCCGGCTCAGCTAGTAGGCACTCCTCTGACCTCTGGCTACTTCAGGTGAAAAGAGTTGGTCCGCTCGGCCCTGGGCCCTGCCACGAGGCCATATTCCTGGGACAGGCACTTGGGTAGCCCTGGGTGTCCCGCAGTGGACACACCGGCACTGAGCCCTCCATCCCGCCCGTTTCAGTCCAAGTATGGCCACCTGGAACACGGCTCTGATGGCAGGGTCCGATCCACCAATCACACCCCAGGAAACCCACTGACGGCACCGACCGCCAATCGGAGCACCTGCCCGGCATGAGCGAATCGTGTTGCCACACCAGGTTGACAGGATTTCAGCTCGAGGCAAAGACATTTCCTTTCTCTTGGGAAGCCTTTATCAAGGTGGATGTGCAATTTATGGACGGCGCTGTCCAACAATGAAACCAGCAGCCCCCGTGTCCGCCCACACTTGGCTCCTAAATTTCAGAGTTCCTCTTCAATTGTAACAGTGCCTCTTGAATCCTGCTTTCTCACTCTCCTTCCCTCATCTCTAGATAAAAAAGAAATGACAGTCTGTATGCTATGTCTCACTGTATCATCCGCTCGCCTATCTACGGAGAAATCCTAGCTGTAAGATTTCAGATGCCAGAAGGGAAAAGAAACACTCAGGGTACTTTTTTCCTTTCCCTGATCTTAGCCAACCACCAAGTGAAGAAAAGTATCACGTGCTGGACAACCCGTGACCCCCATACCGTGGCCATGCTGAAATCTGGATGCACGGTACTGCAGGAGTTTTACAAACCACCTGGTTTCTCCTGCAAATAAAGGCGGACTTGGATGGGAAAATATGGACTTGGAACTTGGATGGTTCTCTGGTTCACTCCAGGGAACCACCAGGAGGGACTTTTTGGATCAGCTCCCCACAGACCCCACCTGCTACTTTCAGGGTCCACAAAAAGCCCCCTCCCCAGCTGAGGTGCCCCAGACATTCAGGGCCCTCCCCTTCTGGAGGCAGAAACACCCCTGTACAGTACAGTCCTTCCAAGAAGCAGCACTGGCATTTTGGGGGGGATGGAGGCGACCTCAGCAGTAATCATTTTACACAGCAGAGCGGCAGTGGGGGCAGCTTGTGTTGTGCTGTTCAGGGGGGCGGCGAATGCAGAGCCACCGGATAACTAAAACCTCTGCTGTCTTCCTGCCACTGCCGACCATCACCATAGGAACCACATCCTGCTGCTACCATGGCAACTGCACAGTACCATCCGCTCAGCAAGCAATGATGCAGAGGCCACTCGGGAAGGCTTGCTGCAAAAGGTCTTGGGGCTGACAGTGTCCTGCGGTCCACAGTCACGGGCACCGGGAAGTGACAGTAAGCCTTCCGAAACGATTAGAGTGGGGTTTAAAAGCCCTCATCCTGCTCCTCAAGAATTAATTTACCCCCAAATTAAATCCTTTCTAAAGTACATTCCTGTTCCTGAGCTGCAGAAATCTCCAGAGTAAAATACATAAGAAAAGAACCCTACAGGTGCTTCTTTCCATACACTGGCCACAGCTCAAATGGAGAGAGCAAGCTGTGACACCAAGGGGCTTCCACAGTAAGACCACAAGCTCCCTACAGGAGCCCCTACAGCAGACTAGGCACTTGGGAGAGGCCCTTCCAAAAGCAGCATCTGATTTCAACCTCCCAACCCTGCTCATAAACTGAATTTCCCACTTCCTACCCATATTTTACAGAGGAATGAGGCTCAGAGAGGTTAAGTGACCTGTCCAAGGTCGCACAGCACACTGGGCAGGGCTGTCTGAATCTGACTCTCAGGCCCTGAGAAATTCTGGTCACCTTTGTTATCTCCAATGCAGTGAGTGTTCAATGAATCCGGCCCTATTTATTAATAGTGGCTAATGGTGATTTTTAATAAGTATTATTTTCAATACACATTCATAGCTACTCCATAGAGATTGCTTACTTTGTGCTAGGCATTGTGTTAGATACTTTACATGGGGCATCTTATGTGTCTCCCAGAGACTGTGAGGCAGAAACTACTACAGATGAGGAAACTGAGGTGCAGAGAGGTGAAATGACTTGTCTGAGGGCACAGAACAACCAAGAGGCAGACATGGGGCTCAAACTCGGCCAGCTAGACTCCAGAGCCGGGGCTTTTGACCACCGGCTTCCCAACGACACGCACAGCTGAAACACAAGCATTAGACCCCAGCCAGCCAGCACAGCTTCGCAAGGCCTCCCAACCCTCTGGGCTGCGCCTGTCACCCCATGACACTGTTTGAAAGGACCCTGCTTGGCCTCACAGGAGCATCTGCGTCAGCACCCACGGCTGCGTCCATGCAGTCCCTCCACAAATCCTAATGACGGCTTCAGTGAACGGCCCCCTCTGTGCACACGGGACCTTCCAGGGAGTCATGACTTCACTGCTCCCTCTTCATTCGGAGGCAATGATTTCGGAAGCCACTTCCCATTCACTGCAGTCCAGGGAGACAGGGCCCTCAAGGCTGAGGGCGTGAAGGGAGGAAACAAGAGTCCAGCCCTCCCTGCACCTCACAAAGGCATTTCCATGGTGTAAAGACTCAGTAGAGCCATATGAAATTGCCATTTTGTAGGGTAAAAGAGGCCAAATGCTGGCAATTTCATGTGGCTTATCCTAATGTCTGAGCCTCATTACAACTCCACTTTACAGATGAGCAAACGGAGGCTCAGAGAGGGTTAGTGACCTGTCCAAGGTCACAGAGACAGGAAGTAGGAGATGCAGCACTGCAGCCAGGTCTCTCTGGCTTCACAGTCAAAGTCCTTTCCCTTTCCCAACAGCCACATGCTGTTTCCCCGAGTGCCCTGGGGGCTGGGAAGCCCAGCGAGGCTGTGCTGAGCGGGAAAGCAGACCAGAGAAACCACTTCCTGTAAGATGTGAGTTAGGAGACCAGGGGCTAGGGCTTTCTCTTGGAGTCCAGGCTCTGCTGTCAAATGCAAGCAGGCCCAGTGTAGTGGTGGGACCAGCAATTACAGGGATTTTGTCTCATACTTTTAAATCAATACCCATAGACACAGAACACAGGAAGCAGGAACACGGTTACTTAATCAGTTTGAGCTCAGCCGGCTAGTGAGTAAGGTAGGATGCTAACGCCCACTGCACAGTGCTGGCTGAGAAATAAACGCCATCGTGTGAGCCACAAGCCCGGCACCACTCCTGGGACACAGGGGGACCCTGGATTCCGCACGTCCCTTAATCACGGCTGGCCTCTGGACCTCCTGCCAAGCTGGTGGGGTGCGGCCCAGCCTGGTCCCTTCCCAAGCCTGTGCCCTCTTTCTTTCCCTGAAAGGTTCACGCATTTCCTGTATTCCATCCACCATGAGAAAGCCATTGTTTTGATTCACGACCCTGACACCTCTCTCCACTTCCCAACTCTGTGGCGTCAAAAGCTCAGGGGACAGACAGTGAGCCAGGTGAACGGAGCCCTTCGCAGATGGAAGGTCACGCTTTCAAAATCACGACAGATTTTTCTGTGCTCAGCGATCTTCTGATCAAAGAGCGAGCCAAACAGGAAATGTAGGGATGAGATAATCCACAGGCTTTAGCCATGGGGGTTTCAAAGGTGACTTGGGAAACAGCATCTCATTGACTCAAGCCTTCCAAAGGATGGCAAATCCTCAAGGAGCTGCATTACCTGCTCCCGACTCCACTCCCGTAACACACACACACACACACACACACACACACACACACACACACACACAGAGTTAACCATGGTGGGGTGAGGGGAGGGGGCATTCAAAGGAACTCCTTTCATTTACTTTGCCTGCAAAGAAATTCCACAAATCCATTGATGTCCACTCTCCTAGAAAATCCAACAACTATAAGAGGTTCCCAGTGTTGTGATGTGAGGTCAAGGTTGAAAACAGATGTTTTAAGCCAACTTTGTGCCACAGCTGCATCTTCCAAGTCTCCAGGGAAGACTTAACTCCAAAATGGCATTCCCGAAGGATGGGACTGTTTCCAATATATTCCCAACAGAGACAAGGCTGTTCCATGTTTCTTCTGGAGAAAATGTTTCCAGTCTCACTAGTGTTTTGAGGGGAGATTCCTAGGACACACTAGCTTAAACATGGGGGTGTCTTTCCGTCGATACACCGTTACTTATTTTACAGTTACGTAGCTAACACATTAATACAGTGTTGTCATAAAAACTCAACAATCCAGAAATGTGAAGAGCGAAAGGCAACAAAGTCAGCTTCACCTGGATTCAATCCCACTGGCTTCCCCAGAGATAATCCCTTTTGCCAGTTTGGGGGTGTTTCCTTGGAGTCATTTTCTAGGCATTTATGTGCATGTAAAAAAATACCTTATGTTTTATGCTTTGGTGTGACAATGGGTCTCAAACAACAGCATGTCTTGGGCATCTTTCCGCGGCAATGCATTTTAGATGAACCTCGCTTTTTTTCATCATGCATCTTACTCCACAGGATCAACGGACTGAAACATACTGACCGAGTGCTTCACTGACAAACCTGGACGCCGTCTCTAGCTTTTTACTCTGCTCTCTTACACATCCTTGGGCGTGTCTCTAGACGCACGAGGGAGAACTTCTTTAGGACAGACACCTAGACGCTTTGGTACCTATCGCCAGGCCCCCAGACTCAGCGGTACACAGCCAGCCCCGGTCCCAGCCCCGTGGAGTCCTGAGCCCCGAGTGAGCACGGGGTGCCGTCATCTATGGGACACACAGGCTGGGGAGGCAGGGCCAGCTTCCTCTAGTGGGGAAGACAGACAGACATCAGAGTGTCCAGGGAGGGGCGCTGGGGACAGATTCCAAGCCTGGTAAGAGCACACGCCTGCAAAGAGCAAGCGGGCAGTCGGAGTGCCGTTCCTCAGGAAGAAGATGCAGTCAGTGTGACGGAGACCCTGCTGGGAAGGATGGTGGAGACTGAGAAGCAGGCTCCGAGGAGAAGCGTGATTTGATTCTATACTTCAGCAAGCACTCAGGGGAACCAGGAAAGAGAAAGCAGGCTGAGATGGCAACCCGGGCCCCAAGGAAAGGCATGAGCAGACTGAAGCTTGAGGAGGGGAGAGTCTGAGCACTTGGAAAACGGCGGAGGGAAAAGGAATGTATGGCTGAGACCTGAATCAGGTGACAAGACTGGAAATCACGTAGCAGCTGGGACCGTGGGGTCTTCATCTGGTGGATCAGAGGCATCTAACCAGAGACAGAAGCCCCTAGGGTGTTTGAACTGAGGGACTTCATTAATGCAGGGAAATGGGTACACAGGGATGGAAGAGCTGAGAAGTCAAATGGGGGACGCGGAGGAGACCCGGAGATCAGCTCCAGCAGGAAACTGCCACCACCCCTAGACAGGAAAGACAGAGGGAGGGAGTGGCAGTCCTGACGCCCGGGGCTGGGGACAGAACCACAGCCTGTCCAGTGGAAGCCAGGGCCACGGGGGAGGGGCAGCTGCTGTCACAGAGACTTCCGGAGACAGAGAGGGGGAGCAATCCTCCAGCCTTCCGCTGGCTCCTCCCACTGGCCAAACCCAGTGACACAGGCACTTGGGACATGTGGCCTGCAGGGTCGCCCCCTCTCCCTGGCAGCCAGCGGGAGAGAGGAAGGGCAAGGAATGGACCGGGAGTCAGCAAGTCCAGACCAGCACAGCTAAGACTCTGGTACCTGGAGTAGCACCTGGTGCAGGAGACACGTCTCCTAAAAGCATAAATAAAGCCCAGATGGCATCAGAGGCCCTCCAAGCCTACGATCGATTTCCTGATAGCCACTGACGCTGCTCTCAGACTGACGAAATCCGCCTCTTGTTATCTGAGCCCGGTCCACGTGCCCCACATCCAAGAGCCGATGGATAGCGTGTTCTCTGAAACAGCAGCCAAGGGGTGCCCGCCTGCCTGGCCTCCGAGCCGGGACTGCACGCGCCCCTCTCCTCCCGTCCCCACAGATGACAGTACCATCCAGCGGAGGCTGATTTCCACACCGTGAAGCGGGAGGGACCCCAAAGGTTCAGGGATAAGAACCGGGACTCACTTAAAGTGTGAGTCATGGGACATGCCTGGCGGTCCAGTGGTTAAGACTTTGCCGTCCAGGGCAGGGGGTGTGGGTTCAATCCCTGGTTGGGGAGCTGAGATCCCACATGCCTTGCGGCCAAAAAACCAAAACATAAAACAAAAGCAATATTGTAACAAAATTCCATAAAGACTTAAAAAAAATGGTCCATATAAAAAAAAAAACTTAAAAGAAAAAAGAAAATGTGAGTCACTTTGCGGCCTCCAAGTGTAAGCGAGAGGAACCAGCCTTACCTGCCCAGTCAATCCTGAAATCCTGCTCGGGGTCTCTGGCACATCCTGGCTCAGAATAAAGGCCCACTGCCAGTAGGTTTCTCTCTGCTAGAGCCTGTGCTTCAGTCTAGCTGGGAGAAGACATGGGGAAGAGGCTGAGGGCTTTGCGGCTGCCCGGCTCTGTCAGTAACCGGCTGGGTGGCTATGGGTCACCCCCGGGCTCGGGCTCCAGCTCTGGGAAACGGGAAGGATAGGATCTCCCTCCAGGGCTGCTGGGAAATTTACTGAAATGGTGCCTGGTTCTCAAACAATGACCCTCGGGTGAGCCACTCACTGCACCTCCTGTCACTGGAGCAAAGGGCCCCATTCTAGGTCCATGGCAGCCACTTTGGACAGACAGTTGTATTGATATTAACTAGAGTAATAATGCTGGCACTGACCCAGCACAGACACGTGCCAGGTGTTACCCTAAGGACTTCATATCTCTTAAGCCACTTAATCTTCACAAGCCTGGGAGGTAGGAAATATAATTACGCCCATTTTACAGATGAGGAGACTGAGGCACTGAGAAGTTCAGAAACAAACCCATGAACTCACAGTTTGTAACAGGTGGAGCCAGAATTCGTTCGCATGCACCCCGGAGCCCACACGATTAACCGCCTTGCTCGCACTATCCATTACAGGTACCCACTATGTGCCAGGAACTAAGTGAGAGGCTCCCCATTTTATGGATGAAGAAATGGAGGCTCAGGGAGGTGAAGCCACTTGTCCAGGGGTCACAGGCTAACAAGTAGCCACGCAGGTTGGGACCTAGGTGGTCTCATTCCAGAACTACACTCCCGACCCACGGGCTCAGCCTTGTCGCCAAGGTCAGGTTGGTCTGCCCTTCCGCTCTCCTCGCTCCATTTCTGGAAACTTCTCTCATCCTCATCCTCTGGGGGTGGTCACACGTCCCCCAGAGGGGAAGCTTTCTTGGTCACTCTCTTCCTCCCTGCCTACCCTCCCCTCAGCTGCATGGGTCAGAACACCTGTCCTCCTCACAACAAATCCGCACACAAATCCACCCTCAGATAGACCAGAAGTTTCACTGGATTCTACCCTCTTATACAGTAAATACATGAAGTCATTCTCCATAAACAAACACATTATTCTGGGGACCAAGAGTCTCTGGACATCAACAAAGCTGGCAGCGTTTTTCTTTTCTTTTGTTTTTTTAAACCAGCAGCAGCAACCAGAACAGAAGCCCCGAGGTCCATTTAGGGGTCCGGTCACAGAGCCGTCCTTAAGCCCATGATTGTGCTGGGTACTCGGGACCAGCCTGGCCAGGGCAAGGGGAGCAGAGGAAATACTGACAATAGTGCAGAGGCTGCAAGTCAGCGCAGTGAAATCCATGCCCAGAGGCTCTGAGAGCAGGAGCCGTGCCGCTGGGCCAGGGACCGGCTCCAGTTCTGCCTGGGCCCCCAGGGACAGCCCGGTCTGGGAAGTGTCAGAGCCGGCCCTCACACCCCGGCCAGTGCCCCTCGCAGGAGGACGGGCGGCTCCCACATCAGCACCCTCGGCGCGACCCTGGAGGTTTCACCCCAGCTCCCCACGCACTTGGCCCTGGGAGGGTGTCCTGAGGCCACAGGGAATCAAAGGCCAGCTCTATTTTCGAGTTGGCCTCTCGGGAGAATCCCAGGGTGGAGCGGAACCCAATCCAGCCAGGTGGTGTGACAGATCAGCTTTCGGTCCCTTCATTCACTCGACAGCCGTTTCCGGAACACCTACTGTGTGTGGGGCCTGAGCCAGCAGTGCTGGCCTCTGGCTGGCACCTTGGCAACAAGGCCAGCGGGGAAGGTGGCACCTATGAATAGCCCGCTGGCAGGAAGCCCCTACATTCTGGGCCTGGTGAGCAGCCGTGCATACGGGCAGGCCCCACTCCTTCTGGAAGAAAGGGAATCTTCCCATCAGCTGAAAAGAGGAGAGAACTTGGAGATTCACAAAGGGTTTAGTCGAGGAATCAAAATCAAGGCAAGAGGCTCCCACTGGCCATAGGTGGGACAATCTAGACATCAAAAAGAAGAGTAACTACGTTGGATTCAAACACATCAAGTATAAATTTAAACCCCTGAATTCACATTGATAGTAAAAAAAATTTTTAAATAAACCTTGGGAAGGTTCTACCAAATCAGCTCATTGCTCTAAAACTTGGCGATACGGGGGAAGGCTGAAGCTTTTTTCCCTGCATTTTCTGTGTAAACTGAACTTCAGTACAAACAAGTAGCTGATGAAGTGAAGCCCTTTTTAAAATAATTCCAGCTAACAAATGAAGAAGGAAAGGTAGACTTAAACTATTGTCTCTCTGCATCCCTGAGGATATAATGCACCCCAGCATGATCGTTGATGACAACTAAAAACTTAGCAGGAAAGCCGGCGGCTGTTGTATTAGACAGCACAGGTGTAGAGCTAACTAGAAAGTCACAGGAGGTGCAGAAAATTTACAGGGAATACAGGGTACAGAGGAACGAGCTCGATGACACCATGAGGAAGCAATCGGCAAAACTGGGGGGATGGAAAATTCCACAAGGTACATGACCTGATTCCAAAAGAGAGTTAAAAACCCTTAAGAGACGTATTAATCAACCGTGATGTACTGACCATGTTTGGATTCTTCTTTGAACAAATCACAACCAAAATCATTTATGACACAACTAGGGAAATGTGACAGGGCGTTTGACATCAAGGAATCATTGTTAGTTTCTTAGGCAGGAGAATGGCATTACGTTTCTATTTATTTTTTTAAAGATACCTTATTTTTTAGAGATACCTATTTAAGTAATCCCTGATGAAGTGAGAAGATGTCAGGGAATTACTTCCAGATAATTCCGTGGCTGGGGGAGAGGGGAGTGGCGGGGGGAGACTTACTGGACAAGACTGGCCCAGAGCTGGAAACTGTTGAAGCTGGTGACGGGTGCGCAGGGGCTCATTTTACTCTTCTCTGGTGCCAGTATATGTTTTTAAATTTCCCAAAATAAAGGTTTGATTTATTTTTTTCTTTTAATTAGAGACAAAACCATGAGTCTCGGGCTGGTCTGAAGCAGCAGCACAGGAGGGTGGTGTCGGAACACTGACAGCCACAGCCCTGGAATCGCGCCTCCAGGATTGAAACCCTGGCGTTGCCACTGGCTGGTCACGTGACTGCACGTGCCCCTTCACGGCCAAACCTCAGTTTACTTCTCTGTTAAGTGGAGCTAATCACAATGGTGCTTCCTCAGGAGACTGCTATGAGGATTACAAAAAATAATCCAAACTAAGGGCTTAGCCCGTAGTTAACGTCAGGTGGCAATATCACCAGCAATACCGGTTTTGACATCATCATCTTCAGAGAGAATGTTGGAGACGAGGTGCCTGTCCTGAGCACGTTCTAAGCTGAGCTCCAGGGTCCTCACCCTGGGAAACGAAGGACCTGATCTCTGCAGCTCTTGGGCAGCTGTGAGGAGTGAGTGTCTCCTCGTCCCCGAATGGACCTTGAGAACCATAAATTCCAGGAGGAAAAAGGTGGAAGGATGCTGATGACCGTCATCGAAGCCTCGATAGGGCACTCCTAGGGAGAGAAGGCAAAGCCCAGCTAGACGGCTCCTGCCAAATGGCCCATCAGAGATAAAAGAGCACCCTCATCCGAAAGGGTAATGTAAACCGATCAGAAAACGAGGTGCGTTTGCCAGCCAGATCCGATGTAGGCAAAGTTCCTCCCGGGGCAGAATTTCCAGACAAAGGGCCTCGTCCCAGAGAGGTGGGGAAGCCACTCCATTCCGTCCTACCAATCGCACGTCCACGCTCCAGCCCATCTATAGTCAGGGGAGACAGGAGGACAGCTCTTTGGGGTCCGGGGTCCCGGGTAAGACCCAGCCACAGAGATGTAGCTGGGGCAGGTGTGCCCAAGAGAAAGCGGGTCAGACCATGCCCTTGGGTGGTCCAGGCAGGGTTCGGGAGCCACCCCGAAAGGTGTCCCCGCCTGACTCAAGGGAAATGCTCCGTGCTGGGGCCACACTGGCCCGACCTGCTCAGGATGACGGGAGGAGATGGACAAACGGGGCAGGAGGGAAAGACAGCCAGACCGCGACTCCCTGAGCGCCCACCCTATCGTGAAGGCCATTCCCATTTTTCGTGCTGACAAGGCTCAAGTTCAGAGAGGCGCCGGAGGTGACACAGACAGGAAGCAGGGGAGCCTCTGTTGCAAACCCAGTGACTATCTCCAAAGCCATGCTCGCTCCATCGCACGCTGCCCAGGGCCTGGGTGGCGGGGACGAAACCCCAAGAGGCGGGGAGGCACACACGCTGGGTGGCCCTGCCAGGGCCCGCACCGGCTCTGCAGGACGGAGCTAATAAAAGCCCACCGCAGTGAGAATGACGTCCCAGAGGCAGGACGAGGGCCCGCCCGGTGGGGAGCATGCGTCACCTTCGCAGGCTTGTATGAGCCTGCTGGCTTTTCTCCCTGGAGGGTGATCTTTCTTTGAAAAACAGTAAATAATGATTTCCCTCTGCATCGTGAAAGCTGCTTCTCTTCGGGCAAAAGTGAAAGGGAACCGGAGTTTGATGAAAGAGTTCATTCCTGGGAGTGGGGTGACTTCACACCAAGCAAGAAGCGGGCTGTACATCCCAAATACCCAAATTCCTTCGGAATGAAGGCAGCACGTGCTAAATTGTGCAAGCAACTGGCCGGCGGAACCGAGGGAGGCTGGCTCTGGGCCGTGACACTTGTTCTCCTAAGCATTTCCCAACCCATGCTGCATCGTTGACGAAGCACATGTCAGGCCCCGGGATATGAGGCCCAGCCCAGCCTGGTGCCTGCTCTCTCCACAGGCCACCCCAGGCCTCCACACACTGTCCTGAGACCTTCCTCAGGGGCACCCTCTCGGAGCAGCACGGTTCGGAAGTATCTCTCAATATTCCAAAGGCACGTAACCTTTGACCTGGCTACTCCACTTCTAGGAATTTATCCCAGAGACTAGCTTGCACGTCTCAACGATATATGTACGTGGCTGATGGCCACCAGCATTACTTGAAAGAGCAAAAGGCTGGAAATGAACCCATCATAAGGGAACGGTTCTGTAAATCCAAACAGGGGAATACTCTGCAGCCACAAAGAGAGACCGAGGGAGCCGTACTGATAGAAATAAATAACACAGGAACGTGTGTGCGGGATTCCATCATTTGTTTAAACAAACAACACAGAAAATTAAAATATGCAAGCATCTGCTTGTGTGTACCTAGGCTACCTCTGGAGGTGGGACCGCTTCTGTCCTTCAAGGATCCTCCAAGCTGGCCTGGTGTCCTGGGCAGCAACAGGACGCAATGCACGCCCTCAGCACGACTGGCGCTGTCGTTACAAACCCTCCCTAGACCCCAAGCCTCTTGCTCCTCCAAGAACCCCAAATATAAAGAAGGCGCACACACAGTAACCCACATCCACTCCACGAGGAATTCTCGCTCAGGTCTTGTGTTTAATCCTAAGAAGCCTTGTGAATTTGGCATTCCACCCCATATCGGCGCCTGCTCTAATAGCAAACTCACATTGTAAATGACTCCTTAGTTAGGCTGTTGCAACCTTCCCCATCACCAAGTCTGCTTCTGAAATGGATGCTTCCAGAAAGGGGTGACATATTACAAATCACACACCAGTGAAGTCACCTAACCTTTCCCTCCGTCACGTAAAATGCTCATTCCAAGAGGATGAGCCATGTTTTCAATTATAGATGAGCTAAAAGACTTAACCTTTTCCCTCTGAATCGACGAGTCCAGCAGATACGCAAGGAAGACACACGTAGTTAGCCTATGGTTTCTGGAACTCCTGATCCCCGGTGGGCTGCACGTACCCTGTTTGAGAGGAGTAGCTTGAGGCCCATCTTTCAATCTGCAGAGGGCAGGTGCCCGAGACCCCCAAGAGCCAGGCCACGGGGCTGCCTCTCAGGGCACATTTAGAAAAAAGGCTTTGAGCCACTTCCACTTCAAAGACCCACTTTATTCTCCTCCCACTTAACAATCTTTATATTTGGAAAACCTCCCCTGCCCTCAACTAGTGTTCTGAAGCCATTACCAACTTTTATTTCCATTTTCCCATGCTATTTCCATAGCACAAGGACAGCTTTTTTAAAAAAAAAAAATTGTAAATGTCAATAAAAGGAAGGATCAGGTTTCCCTGTGTAATAAAGGGGCTGAACTTAACTTAGCCAGGATCCAGGTCTCAACAACAAATGTCAAGACTGCACTGGGCTTTCTGAAGGGTTCAACGTTTCTCCGGGGAGCCTGCCTCATTACTATCTTCTGAGATCCCAACTCAGTAAAACAGTTCAGAGGGCAAGCTCAGAATCACACAGACCTGGATCCAACCCCGGCTCAGCCACCTGTGCGACCCAGAGGAAGTTCCTTCACCTCTCTGAGCCGTGGTGGCCTCATCCATAAAATGAGGCTCAGAACAGTCACACCTGTTAGGGTTGCAGAAGGATGAATCAGGAAAATGTGAGCAAATGGCTCAGTCTGGGGCCCAGCACATAGTAAGCACCCCATCAACCGTAGTTCATGTTATTCCCGATTTACACCAGCCCCTACTTCACCAAGGAGAGCCCCGAGGTCTGGGAAGGGAAATTATCTTGGCCAACATGTCAGACTAGCTTCCTGACACTGCTCACCATTTCTCCCCTTGCACAGCCTGGCGGAAGTAGACAAGACTTTCAGTTCCCAAACCAAGAAAGCACTAAAGCTACCCTCCAGCAGGGCCCGGAACCCAGTCCAGAGGGCCCCACCTGATGCCCTGGGTCCACGGACCCTGCTGCCTGTGGAAACCAGAGTGTAAATGGCAGGACAAAATCAGCAGCCCTGAGAGGTTGTGGGAGCCTGGCCGGCCCAGAGGACCAGTCACACCCAGAGCAGGAACAGGCAGGAGTGTGGTAGCAGGTCTGTTCCCAAACACGCAGGTCTCCTCCTTCATCCAGGCACAGGGTGGGGCTCCACTTCCCCCCTCCTTAAATTGTAGGTGTGGTCGTGTGACTTGCTCCTGCCAGTGCAATGGCAAAAGGGACGTGTGTCACTTGCAGGTCCATGTACAAGTTGCCACATCTCTTATCCTGCCTTCCTGATGGGGGAAACATATGTTGAGACGGGGCCTCCACCAGCCTGGGGACCCGTGTATTCCGGAGATGAGCAAGGCCCCTGCTGAAGTGCCCCGGATGTTTAGCACGAAGGAGAAATAAACTTCAGTTGTGTAAAGCTACTGGTGGGCAGGGCTGTTTGTTACTGCGGCAAAACCTAGCCTAACTGGCTGATACAAGGAGTTAAAGAGCACAGTCTATGGCAGCATTTCTTAACCTACCTGTTGTGAGAGACCAGTTTTCACTTTTATTTTTAATTTCCAATCCATTGCAGACCAATACTTTTGAAAAACACAATAAAAACAACATTGCAATGTTCAATTACTAGAAAAGTGTCCAGGGCTTTCCTGGTGGCGCAGTGGTTGAGAGTCTGCCTGCCGATGCAGGGGACACAGGTTCGTGCCCTGGTCCGGGAAGATCCCACATGCCGCGGAGCGGCTCGCCCCGTGAGCCATGGCCGCTGGGCCTGCGCCCTGTGGAGCCTGTGCTCCACAACGGGAGAGGCCACAACAGTGAGAGGCCCGCGTACCGCAAAAAAGAGTAAAAAAAAAAAAGAAAGAAAAGTGTCTACACCCTTATTCTCGCTCTCTGTACTCATCTCCTCGCAGATCGGCACAGATCCCGGGCCACACTGCAGAGGCACAGTCTGTGGCTCAAGACAAAGGTGGGTTCAAGCCCCAGCTTCACATTTTTCTAACGATGGGGAAATAATTTTACCTTTTCAAGCCTCAAGTCTCCATTTGTAAAGTAAGGATTTTCATGTGAGGATTTAAACATGAAGCACACAGACCACAACGCCAGGTGTGAAGAAGGGGCTCGGTAAATGTCAGCTCCTCGTCCACATCCTGTCCTGTTCTTGGGCGACGCCCATGTCACACACAGGCCCAGTGGCTGGCTCCGGGATCTGGGCGGGGCCCCAGGCTGCAGGCAGCCCCAGAGAACAAGGCCGTGGGCTGAGATGCAGAATTCGCTTCCAGACACCCTCCCTGAGTGAAGGTGGTCAGACTGGGCAGGCCTCCTGGTTGTCCACTGAAACCAGAGGATGATAACCACTGTCTCGGCACCATGAGGAAAATCTTAAGATAATTTATAACCGGTATGGAACCAGGGCTCACCACCACTTGCCAGGCGCCATAAATTACTGATACCTCACAGTGACCCCGTGAGACGGGTACCAATAAAGCCTCTTTTGCAGGAGAGGAAACGGAGGCTCAGTGTGGCTAAGCAACGTACCGGCTGACACACAGCAGAGCCCGGTGTGGTCACCCACGGCTGGCTTCACTCCAGAGGAGGGTGACCACCTGCCCTCTTTCCCTGGGACTTGGGACTTCCCAATGAGGAAACAGGGGTGAGCTGTTCACCCAGCCCCAGAGCCCTGTGTTCTTTAGCCACCGTATTTAGCACGTGCTGAACTACGGCAGGTCTTTAACAAAACATCCACCGGGAAAGCCACATCCCACAACATCCCGCAAACACATCTAAGGACAGGGAGACAGGGCCCAATGGGTGTGCACCAGCGATAAACCAATTACCAGGCATCTTGAGGACAGCAATGGCTCCATACAGCCTGGGGATTGGCCCTGCCCCAAGGCCGGCTCACGAATGGAAACTTCTAAATACCGATCACATAACCAGAAGCTGTTTTCTGGCCGGCTTCTTTTTCTTTTTTTTTTTAAATTCAAACAATAGGTAATCAGAATGTGCTGGGTTGGTGACATATCGTCACAATTTGCCAAACAAAGCAAGGGGACTAGGATCCCAACGGGGGTAATGCTTTGCATTTCTTACAAGGGGGGGTAATGCTTTGCATTTCTTACAAGGGCGAGTCTTGGGCGTGACTCCATCTTCCAGAGCTGCTGGCTGTGTCCTCTGTCTCCCTTCTCATCACCCCCACAACCCACCCCCGGCCCATAGCACGAGAATGCCTGGCATGGGAGAGATGCTCAGTGCAGTCGGTGAATGAACTGATGCAGAGGACATCTCTGTTCTGCAGTGACTCAGGCAACCCCCAAGGCTACCCAAGCTGCTGGTGATGGCTGTGTCACCTCCCCCTCCATCGTTCCCGTGGATCCTGTGCCCACGGTGTTCCCGGGACTGTCCTAAGTGCTCCACACATAATCTGACCACATCAGCTATCCTCCAAATGGGACAGTCTGGGGAATGACTTGAAACGGGGCATGACTGATAATTATAGCAGGACTACAAATGTAACCTGGGATTGTCCCAAGCAAAACGGGATAGGGATCACCCTGCTAAAGGACAGCACCTCATCTTACCCTACCTAGAGCGACATGTAGCTCCATGGGAACAAGCCCAGACGCTGAGGCCAGACTTTCTGGTCTAAAGCCCAGCCCTGCCACCAACCAGCAGCGTGAGTTACTTAACCTCTCTGGGCCCCGGTCTCCTCATCTGTGTAATGGAGCTAAGTAGCAGCGGCCTCAGAGGGCTGCCGCAAAGATTACACTAGTTAATATTTGCAAAGCCTTAATGCAGGACCTAGCATGTGGTAGGTGCATTATATGGGTGTTTATTGAATCAAGAAGTTCTACCATTCCCAGGGGAGTACAAGAATCATCACTGTTTTACAAATAAGGAAACTAAGGCACAGAGGGGTTACGTAACTTGCTAGTTAGTGGCAGAACTGGATTCGAACCTAAGACTCAGGCCGTGGCTTAACCACCGGCAGTCCTATCCCCCCCTCCCCCAATGGGGAGCACAGCACTTCCTCTCCCCGTTTGGGAGTTTAGGTCACAGGTCAAGTAAGAGGTGCAAGAAGGCCTGAATCCACACGTGGCACATGGCACTGCCAGAGCTCGCCCTAGGCCCGGAGAGGTGGCTGACTCAGAGGAGGGGGTCTGGGTCCCCTGAGGCTGCGTGGCACTTGCAAACCCAAGAGGCCCTGGTCCCATAAAGGGCACCGCTGCCGCAGTCACAAGCCAGAGTTCTCCTTTTTCCCTCCAGCCAAATCACTCGAGCTCAGAAATTCCTTTGCAAGACAAGACTGAAATGCAATCTCCAAGCCCATCGGGCCCAGAGGAATTTCACTAACACAAATTGCCGAGTTCTCCAGGAAAACGGAGGAAGCTTGCCTGAAGTTTCAGATTCTTGGTAGGTCTTAGAAAGCTCAGGCGCTCGAGCGGCTCCTGGAAGCGGCAGGAAGTGGTTTGCCTTTGCTTATTTTCCAAAGGATAACCACCAGATTTGCTCATAAAAACTTTTAAACCAATTGGCAAGGGGCACCTGTGCAATCAAGTGATTTCTCAGCTCCTTGGGGTTTTCTTTTGTTAGTTCAATTTGTGGCTTCAAAGCAGCAGTGTTCAGGGCTGGACACAGTGCTTGGCACACGGAAAGAAAGAGAGAAAGAGCGGAGTGGGGGGGTGAGGAGGAGGGAGAGAGGGCATCTTGATGAAGAATCAAACTTCACCGAAAGAAAAGCTGCAAGTTCAGTGAAAGCCCACGGCTCCAGGCCCAGCAGTGCTCAGACAGCCCTGACCACCAGCTCTAACAGAGGTCAGAGGCTGAAGACGGCTGAGCGCAAAGAGGGGACTTGGTCCCTCCCTCCAGGCTGGGTATGTTTTGTAGAAGGAAAGAGAGATTCCACGGGGGCGGTGGGGAGATGGCCAAGCAAGGTGCAGAGACAGGTAAAGGTGCCGGGGAGCGCAGCAGCTCTGGCTGTGGCCCAGAAGTCTGGATACTTCTGAGGAGGCCAAAACAGGAGAGTCTCGCTACGGCCGACAAGCCCAGACTTGAACATGAGGGCGACAACTGCAGGCCCTGGGCCGGGCTGGGAGCCGCTGATGGTCAGATTCAAAGGCCCTGCGGGGTCAGGGTGGGCGGATGAGCTGGAAGGGAGGCGAGGGACAACTGCCAGGAAGTGAAGGACCAGAAGAAGGAAACGTGAGCTTCCTGCCAGGGACTCGTAGGAAGCCTTTGGATCAGTCACTCCTGCCCCCCGGGACGTGGCCCTGTCGCCAGCCCAGCCCAGCATGGATGTTCCCAGATACCTGTGCCAACCGAGAAGATAGATGGGAAGGGAGCCAAGTAGGGGTCCTGGCAGAGGGAAGAGCTGTGGGGCTCTGGCGGTGGAGGGGGGGGTGCCCTGGGTCACGGCTGCCTGCCACACAGGGGCCACAAGCCAGGGAGAAGGTGAGCACGGGTGGCCTGGGTTGGGCAAGTCCAGACCTGTAGAATCACTTCCCTCTCCGGCCAGGTGAGTGTGCAGAAACAGAGAACAATCTAGAAGGTGGGAAAGGGAGCTGGAGACTGGGGCGAGGCTTGGAAGAGAGGTGCAGGATACCTGTGTGTCTGTCTGTGTGTGTGCGAGTGGCATGCGTGCAGACATAAGCATGTTCTCTGGCACGTGTATCGTGTGTCCTCCTGAGCACGTGGGCAGCGTGTGCACCCGTGACCTTGAGAAGATGGTCACGTGTGTACACTGCGAGGGGTGTACACCACGCCTACACACATTCACAGGGTGAGGATGGCACAAGCCACACACCTTCATGGGAAGAGCATCGCAGCGGGCTTCAGAGTCCTGGCTAGAGCCAGGCTGGGGCTGAATCTCGGCCTGCCCTGCCCTGGCGTGCGACCTTGAGCCAGTGACCCTAACTTCCCCAGGCCTGTTTCCTCATCTGGAAGACAGGGCTAATGGTAGTCACCACCTCAGAGTGTTCTCAGGGAGATTAAATGAACTCCTGGTTGTAAAGCACTTAGGTGGGGCCTGAGTAAATGCGACATATGTGTGTGTTAAAAAAATAAATACACACATGTAAGTGAGTGCTTACACAGTTGGACATGCACACCTGTATACAATGCAGAGGTGTGCACAGTGTAGACTAAATAGGGGCACGCGCACACTTGGGGCAGGGGAACATGGGCTGGGTGTGCAGCGGAGCGGCGTGCAAGAGTGAAGTGTGTCCAGCTTTTCTCCAACACATGTGCTGCGTGTAACCACGATGCCAGAGGTCATGGGAAGTGCGTGTGACTGCCCCAAACACGTGCTGCTCCCGGGCCAGTGTGAAGACACGTGTGCACATATGCGGGCATGCAGAGTGTGCAGGCATGCTCGGGGAGCGCGCACGCGCATGGGGTGGACCTGCTCGGTGGGGAAGAACCGTGTTGAGCGCGGGCCTGATAACCCGGTGGGAAGCGCGGCTCCAAGCAGCCTGGGCGGTCGGTGGCCAAGTGCTCAGAGGGACCCATCGGCCAACTGTAAGTCGAGAAAGGTGGGGAACCCACTCCAGCAAGGCCAGCGGCACAGGCCACAGGTGACTCAACCCTGTGCCTCAGCAAGTTTTGTAGGAAGGACGGAGAGAAAACACGAGCGTGAGCAGGTGAGGGACAGACACACACGACAGTCCACAGACCAGCCACCGGACACACGCGCACCAGGGGCTTCGCGTGTTATTTCCTTTCACCCTCCCGACGGCCCTGGGAGGAGTGCCATCCCCATTAGCTTAAGTAATTTGTCCCCAGACCCCCAGCTCGGAGCAGGGGCTCGAAGCCAGCTCTGTGTGCTCTGGGCCTGCCCTCTGAGCTGCTGCGCGGTTCGGAATGAATGAATGAAAACGAATGAAAAAATGGACGCACACAGGCAGGAATGAACGAACAAACAAACAAAGAACAATGAAAAGCAAACCGAAACCGCGTGCCCAGAGAAGGCATGGCACAGGGGAAGTGCTGGCATAGCGGGGGCGTGCCACGTTCAAGAAGCCGCGGGGGGACAGGGCCGCCCCCCGAAGTGGTCCTGCTGGGGGCCCAGGACCCACGTGGCAGAGAAGCCAGCCTGGGTGGGGTGGAGGCTCCCAGGCCAGCCTCCTCCAGCCCAGAGTCTGTGCAGGCCTGGCAGCTGCACGCCGGGGCCTCAGTGTGCTTTCTGAAAACTGGCATTCCGCGTTCACCTCAGCTCCCACTGGGACTTTAGATTAGTTAGATCCCAGCTGCCAGGGCCTGGCCAGCCTGCCTAGGCTGGGATGTCACAGGGAGGACGAGTTCACACTGCAACCTCAACAAGCCGGCTGTGTCGTAAGGCCCCATAGGGCTCAGACCAATGGTGGTGAGAGAAAGTCCCCCTGCCCCCGGAGACCCTTCTGGAAGCTGCCAGCCGGGTTCAGTGGCCCTTTGCAAACGGCTCCTTGAGCCCTCAGCTGGCCACACCTCGCAGTCCTGAGCTCCAGGCAGCCTTGGACCAGGGGCTCAACCTGGCCGGGCCCCAAGCTCCTCCTCTGGGGTGGGGAGTGATCATCTGCTAGGGGTTAAGGGCGGGGAGGGCCCCGTACAAGGTTGAAAGCACGTCTCATGAGACACGTAGCAGGTTCTCCCACAGGACGGCTGCTCTCAGAATCAGCAGCCATCAGGGGCCAGAGCTACCTGGGCAGACAGAGCCCCAGGCTGCTGACCCCACGGCTACCCGAGGTTGCCAGGAGGGGCTGTGAGGGGTCTCAGCGTGGGCGCCCCGGCTCCCCTGCCCCTCTCTACCTCCGAGACCTTGCCACGCCCCAGACACCCCTTCAGGGGCCCAGCCGGTACTTCTCTGCAATCCACTTTCATGGCCACTGCCAACTGCTCAACTCACCTGCCACGATGAGGTGAGCAAGTGGCCCCAGTGCCAGGTGAGTGGGCAGCCCCTAGGCACTGCCTTCCAACTGGCACTGGTTTCTCCGTCTTAAACCTGCCCTTTGCCCCCTTTCCTCCAATTCTCTTTAACAGCATGTTCTTCTTACACTCTGTGATCGTTTTAATTGGGAAGAGACACAAGAGACGGAATGCTGGTTTTCAAACTGTGTTCCCTGGGACCCCTAAATGGGCTCAAAGGGTCCCCACGGGGGGGCTGATCCCCACCTCAACCTGGACAGCATGGCTTTATGAGCCTGCTCTTCAGGATGGTGTTTGAGGAGCACCGTGACATCAAAATCACTGACAGTGTGTGCACAAAAGTTCACCCAATTTAACAGCACAAAACCCTTTCTCACCGAAGCCCTGCCCCACTGTGTGGCTTAGTCCCTCTGCAGAGCGCACAGCATCACCATCATCACCACCATCATCATCACCATCATCACCGTCATCATCACCATCATCTTCACCATCATCATCATCATGGCAGGACGCATCACCATCGTACATACGTTTTACTTACTTATCCATTTCCTATCCATCTCCCGTAACTAGTAAGGCCCATGAAGGCAGGGGGTTGTTTGTTTTGCTCACGTCTGTATCCTCAGGACAACAGTAGGTACAACAACTATTGATTCGACATTGTTTTAATGAACTAAATACAATAATTAATAACAGTAACCACAGTACTCACTACAGGCTAGGCTCTGTCTATACGGGTTATGAGTGTTAACTCACCCATTGCTCACATCAACCCTTTGAGGTAGGTCCCCTTGTTATCCCCATTTTACAGAGGAGAAAACTGAGGCACAGCTGAGCTCACCACCCCAGATCTGCAGCATCTTCAAGGCCCCTGCCTTCCGTCACTAGCTCTCCTGCTCCCCTTGACCCTCCCCTTTTCACCAGACTGTCTCTGCTCCTGCAAGTCTCAGGGCTGGAGGAAGCGGGAGCGCGCAGGCAGTTATCCTGCAACGTCCATGTTTCCGAGATGAGGAGACTGAGGACTAAGAAATTCCTCTCTAGGTGGGGAATAAGCTGGAAAGGAAACAGCCAACAGTGAAGTCGTGGAGCAGGGCTGACCAACATTCCAAGAAGGATGGGTGCCTGCTGCTGAACATCAGGGAGGGCTTCTAGGAGGTGACAGCCTTCAAGGATGTCAGGCTGGAGCTGCATCTCCTCCATCAGGGAGGCCTCCACGTCAAGGCCTCCAAATGCCAGTGGCCAACAGTTCTGGGGTCTCAGCCACTCCTCCCACAAAAATAAAAGGAAGAGGGGCCCAGGATATCTCAGGTTAGGAGACACAGCTACCCACCCTCCAGTAAGCAGGTGTGTGACTTCAATCAGGCCATGGCCAGCAGCAGCAGCAGCAGGAGGGCTCTGGACACAGCCCATGAGCTGAGCAGGAGCACAGCAAGCTTCCCACCAGCCTCGCCTCCCCATGCAGACCACACCCCAGCAGCAGGGCAGCCGGTCCCATCCTTCCCTGGAAGCCAGGGCGGAAATCCGCAACTTCCCTCCTCGCGGGAAATGGAGCGGCGGTGGCAGGCTGGGTTGGTATGCTGTTCTCCCGGAGACCCCTCCACCGCCCACCTGCGTGGGCAGCTCCTCTTCACGCCCACGCCCAGCCCCCTCACAGGAGCCTCGGTCCTTGGGTCTGCCTGGCTCCCCCCATACCGCTGTGCCCTACCTGCCCGGGCACACCCATGGGGGCTCCTCCTCTACCTCCCCAGGCCAGGAAGTTCTACTCTGACCATCAGTGTCTATTCCTCATGAGACCTTGTGTTATGGTAATAACGACGATGATGCCCGTGATGGTAGCTGACATTGTGCCAGGCACTTTACACTTATTAATTCACATAATTCAAAACTCTGCTATAGGGAGCGTGATTAGGCCCACATATAGAAGAGGAAACTGAGGTTCAGAGAGGTCACCTAACTTGCCCGAAGCCTTAGAGTGCCCAGGTATAGGACTCTGGTCATCAGAACCACGTGCCCAGGTATAGGACTCTGGTCATCAGAACCACGTGCCCAGGTATAGGACTCTGGTCGTCAGAACCAGGTGGAGGTCCCATCTCTCTGTCTCTGACACCAGCTGTATGATTGGTGGCTAGTGACGTAATCCATGCATCATGATGGATAATGGGGCCCATGCCATGGGCTTCTTTAGCAGGTAAACGAGATGATGCAGGGAAGTGCCTGGCAACTAGAGGCTCTGGATAAATGGCAGCTATTATTATTTATTCTTATTAAGAGTATTCACGATAAAAATCAATTCTGTGCTTTTCTGGGGACAAGAGTACCAGGTACCCACAGGCAGGTATCCAGAGGGAGTCAGAGGAGCCCAGGACGTGGGGCACAGGACAAAGAGCTTGAATCTTGGCTCACCACTTCTTACCGTGTGGCCCTGGGCATCGTGGGCAAGGTAAGGACGGCAGCCCGTGACCCCCGGCACCGTGCAGAGAAGCGTAAGCAGTGCTTGGCACGAGGGACCGCCCTGAACGCCAGCCCTGGTAGGAACCAGCCAGCGCTCCTCTAACCCGCTCTTTTGATGTTGGCTTCCTGTGGGAAGTGTGTCCTGCTTCATTTCCTCCCCGAGGTGAAAGGAGGGCTGTCTGGCCTTCCCCTGGAAAGTTCCTAAGGAGGCCCAGCCCTCCCACCACAGCCCCAGGCTCCTCTCCCACCCTTTGCATCAACGTAGGTCGGTGCCGGGGCCCTTCCCCCCCTGCATCTGCTCCATTCCCGGTGCACATCTGGAAACACCCCTGGACGACTGGACCTGCTGTGGGTGCCCCGGCGCGGGGCTGGGGACAGAGAGAGGAACGATGCCATAGTCGGCGGGCAGGCATGCCCCGGAGCTGCCAGGCCAAGGCCAAGGCCAAGGTCGGAGGTCGGAGGTCAGAGGGAGCACGGGGTCGAAGCCAGCCCCGGGCTGAAGACCCAGGCAGACGTGGCTCCAACAGCCTGATGCCCACCTAACCCTGCCCTGCTTCCCCAGGTGACTGGTCAGCGGGCAAGGACGGTGCCTGGAGGCAAGCTTCTGGAACATTCCTCACCCAGGTGGGCACGGCTGTGACCTCTGAGTCAGGTACTCTGGCTTCCACCTCTCAGATCAAGTGGAATCACAACTCCACACACTCACATACTTTTTTTTTTTTAATTAAGAGATGAAAAACAGCTAATAAATAAATCATCTTTCCTGAGACTTCCTGAAAAGTTCCAGTTCACAGGCTGGGCCGGAAAATGAAGCAAACGCCCTGTGGACTGTGTGGCCCCCGCTCAGCCTGGTCCTGTCCCTCCGTGGTCATGGGGCCCAAGCCGCCCAGCTTCCTCTTTGAGCTTCAGTTTCCTCATCTGTCAGCTCCACTGTACGGAGGATTACGAATGGCACAGATGCCCTGTGCATGGCAGGCCCTCAGAACCAGTTTGTTGTTGCCACCGTTACTGTTCTTATTATTGCACTAACTCTCTGAACTGCAGGTTCGCATGTGTGAAGTGGGAACGGTCAGGCCGCGTGAGCCATGTGGCTGGGGAGGCGACACCAGGCAAGGTCCCCGGTCAGGGCTCACGCCATGGCGGCTGCAGTACCGCTGCCATCGTCACAGCCACTGCAAGGAGGGCAGCCCCTCAGGTCCCAGCAGCATCCGTGCCACGTGCCCGGCCCGCACCAAGTGCCGTACACAGCATACGGCACTTGATCCTCATGCCCTGAGAAGTGGGCAATGTCGCTACTGTCTGGATTTCACAGATGGACAACAGGTAAGGAAGAGATGACAACAGGTAAAGGAGAGACTAAGCACCCCCAGGTCCCCTGGCCTGCAGGGTGGCAGCCAGCTCTGCACCGGGGCATCCAGGCCCTAGCATCCGTGCCCACCCACCTCCTCACGGACGGCTGTGGTCAACACCCACTGCCCCATCAGACTGGCTTCTGATGCTGGTGGGGTGTCCGGGGAGGACCTGGTGGACGTGGCTTTGTCCCTCTGAAGCGGATGTCCCCGTGTGCCAGGTGCTCGCCAACGCTGTCACCCTGTGCGGACAGTGCCATCACCAGAGGCGGAACTGGGGTCACTTGGCTAGGAAGGGGCAGCCTGGGGGTGGAAACCCGTGCCCAGCTACAAGTCACCGCGCTTAACTTCCCATTCAAGTTTCATATGGACAACACACGTGTCCCACCTCCCTTCCCCCCCTTGCTCACACCCTGGTCCCGCCGGGCTCAGAGGCCGCCCACCGCAGACAAAGCAACGACTTCATATAAAGCAAGGGGTTCTTCTCTCCCCACTCGCCACCCCTCCCCCCATTCCATTCCCTCTCGCTCTCTCCTTTTCCCTTTTTCGCTCTTCTTCATCCCACGCCCCACCCCTGTCTCTCTGCGTCTGTCTCTGTATGTCTGTCTCTCTATTTCTGTGCCTCTCACTGTCTGACTCTCCCTGACTGTCTTTGTCTCTCTCACGGTCCAGACCCCTGCCTCCTCCCCTGAAACCCCTTCTCGCTTTACGCCCATCTCCCTCCGCCACCCCATCCATCCTCCGCTCCTGCGCACGCTGCCTTTCTCCCCAGCGGTTCTGTCTCCCTACCTTCACTGCTGTTCAGGGGTCCATCTGTGCCAGGCTCTGTCTGCGCTTCCCCCGCCTGGATTTCTCCAGGGCCCTCCTTTCCCTCACGGGTGTAGGGCACCCTCCCGAGGCGCCTCTGTCCCCAGACCCTCTCCCCGTGCCCCTCCTCTCTGCTCCTCGTCCCCCCTGGCTCTGCAGGCGGACAGGAAGTGGGGTCCTGGTCTGAGGGTCCGCGGTGCCACCTCTGTTGCTGACAGCAGTGCTGGTGGCTGAGTGTCGAGGGACGGGAGGAAAGAGGGCACACGTGAGCTGACGACACGAGGGCAAGGGTCTCAAAGCCAAATGTTCCCTGACAACACTCAACGCCACACCATGTTCAACCCGTGAATTTAAAATGCAAAAAAAAAAAGAAGAAAAGAAAAACAATGACACCCAGAGTGGGCTCAGCTGTGCGAAAATGAGGACATTTGTGCTGCCGAAGGCATGACAAATAGGTTCAACTCTTTTGGAAAGCAACAGAGCCTCGTTACTATCAAAAGCCATCAAAACGTTCATACTCCTTTGACCAACTAATCTCCCTCCTGGGAATTTTTCCAAACAATTATTCATCATCATAAGGAAAGGGGGGAAAGAGCTACGAGCGTACAGATATTCACGGTGGCACATTCTAGTGAAGAAGAGAGGTTGGAAATTGACTTAGTATCTAACCAAAGGGAGACGGTTTCATAAAAACATGGTGCAGCGACTACCACGGAGCCACTGAAAATAATGATTGTGGAGACTGTGAGAAACATAATCTCTGCTGGTGACGGTAGAGGAAAAAATGAAAAAGAAGCCGCATGTTCACCCTGTAATGACATAAAAATACATGCCTATATGGACAGAAACCAAGACGAATAATTAGAAAATCAATACAAGAAATGCTCAATGGCCAAATCCATCCAGCTCCAGGTCAGATTGGGAAGGATGCCAAATAATCGGAATCTGTGCGGTTCCGAGATTGGGACAGCAATTAGCGCGGGTTAGGAAAATACAGAATTTATCTGAAAACACATCCAAATCTGTTCAGCTGGTACGTGTTTGGGTAGGACAGGATATTCGTGGTCATGTTGAGGTGGTGTAACTGTAAGTAAACGATTTTTCTTTTCTTTTTAAACTCTCTTTAATGTTGCTTTGATACCGTTTCTGCAATAAAATAAAGGGAAAAAAAGCAGGATTCTCATGTACCAGGCTTTCGAGCTGACAAAGGGCTTTCTCATCTATAATCTTACTTGATCCTCACAAAAGCTCTGGAAGGGAGGTACGGCAGGGAGCTGCTGACCCTATTTTTACCAAGATGAAAGCCAGGACTCAGAAACGAGGTGACTTCCTCAGCATCACTCAGCCACGTGGTGGCGGAGAAGGAACTCAAACCAGAGCCACCAGGAGGGAAGCGCCAGGCGCCACACAAGGCCTGTGGGCCCGTCCTCGCTGGGCAAGTGGACACCAGAGCTCCAACCCCCTGGACGTCTCTGGCCGTAGCCCTCCGTCCCCCGACGTGATGCCGCCCTGGGCCACACCACGGATCAGCCTCCGGGGCTGCCAGCCAAGAGCCTCCACAAAGGTAACTAACGCCCCTGACCTGCAGCTGACCGAACGCCATGCTCCACACATGGCTCAGGAGCAGGGGACTCACAGACGAAAACCTCCACCACTGGTCTCACCTAAGCCCTGCAGCCGGATGAGGATGACAGCACAAGCACACCAGCTGCGGCTGTGAATCCCGACTCTTCCGCTTACTGTCCGCGTGCCGAATCGCCCTGAGCCTCAACATGACCGATCAGTAAAATGGTCATAACCTCCAAGGGTTATTGATGCAAGGGGACAGTGTGTGTCATGCACCCCATTCAATGTCCGGCCACAGCAAGCGCTCCTCCGTGCCTCAGGGCCTTTGCACTTGCTTCCTCTGTCTGGAATGATACCCTCGTGGCTGCCCCCTTCACTTCCTTCGAGTCTCAGCTCAAGTGCTCCCCTGGTGCTCGGAGCCTACCCTGTTCACATGACGGACGTTCCTACCCCGGTATCCTCCCTTGGTCTCCTTCACGGCCCTTATCCACACCCAACGTGCTGTGTATTCATCAGGTTAGGGTCAGGCTCCCCCTACCATGAGAACAGAGACTTTGTTCCTTGCGGTGCTATATTTCCCAGCACACAGTAGGAGCTCAATAAATGGAGAACTGATTAATTAATAAGCGGTGGTGATGATTTTGCCACAGAAACAGGGACCTTCGGCCACACTTAACTAAAGGCCGACACGGCCTTTACAGCCCCCAAGGGGCATCAGATTCCCCAGGACACTGCAGGCCTCTGGCCAGGCCACCACAGTGCCCATGGGTCCTACGCCCTCTCTGCTTCCCTGCCCACTCCCTAGGGACCGAAAGGGCACCAGACCAAAGGCTGCCACTGAGAAGATACCACAAATCCTGCTGGCCAAAAACACAACAAGCTGCCTTGCTGTGGCAGGAACTATACATTTCAGTACATCCACTGGATTCCGGAACGCCTGAGGGAGGCCAAAGCCAAATTCCTAGTGCTGGATGGCTGGGAAAGTTCCCCGGGTCTCTCCCTCCCCACTGTGACTCCTCCTGCTGGGAGGGACGCCCCGGGCCAGGACCAGGACCTCGGGCGCTGGCATTTGCAGAAACCTCCCTTGTGTGGGGCGTTTCATACACATCACAGCTCTACGCCCCCTGCACCCTGAGCCAGTGCCATTTCACAGAGGACAGGGGCTACAAAAACCCAGATGTGAAAGCCAAGGCCACCCCAGGAACCGGGTCCTGGGAGAAGAGTGGCCATGTGGTTTGGTTTGGTTCCAAAGGGCTTCCAGACCTCTGGGTACAGTGGCATTTTTGGAATGAGGGACCCACAAACTAGACCTCCAGTGCTGGTCTCTCACCTAAGCCCCTGCATCCAAATGGTGTATCTCATTACAGAGGGGAAGAAAGCATCACCTTCCTGGAGTTCTGGAAGCCCATTCTTGGCCCCAGGGACCCTGAGCCTCTGCAGGTAAGGCCCACTCTACAGGCAACAAGTACCACCTCCCCTCCTCACCCGGCTAACTCTAGCTCTGCCCCTGGGTGTCCACTTGGATGCCGCCTCTTGCAGAAAGCCTTCCCTGACCCCTCAAGTCAGCCTCTGAGAGCCCCAGTGGCACCTGGATGGGCGTTGCTCCCGGATGCATCTCCCATGCCTGAGAGTGAGGCCAGGACACAGCAGACACTCAATAAGCTGAAAAATGAGTGGTTGACAAAAGAATGAATGAAAGCAAACAGTGGGAACAGAGGAAATGAAAAAAACTGAATGAGCGACAGAATAAAGCGTGAATGAAACATGCGGGAAGAAGCGAGAGGCCGTCCCTCCCCCAGTGACCGTCCAGAGTCGGGAGTCACAGTCAAGTGCCAGACGACGGCAGCACACATCTGACTTTACAGTCACCCCCTCACTGTCCCCTCGAGATCACACTGGGTGACAAAACAAGAGTGCGTCGGGCCCAGGAGAGAGTTCCCGGAACGGGGTTCTGAGGCTCCAGGGCCCACCCGACGCGCTTCTGGAAGTCACAGGGGCGATGCCAGGGCTGGGGTCAAGCAAGGGGAAGGAGTCCACTGAGGGGGACAGGGAAGGGACTGGCCCGTCACCCTTACAGCAGTCCCAGGAGACCGGCATTTGTGCTCCTGGAGGGAACCAGACACAGACTCAAGCTGGTCAAAGACTAAAGGCAGGAGTGCAGAGAATCCACTAACACAGACGCCCGCTGCGCACCAGGCCCCGTTCCAGGCACTTTTCACTACTACCTCATGCAAGCCTCACAACAGCCCTTTGAGGTAGACAGTATTATCACTATTTTAGAGGTTGGGAAACTGGAGCACAGAGACACTCAGCAAGTGGCCCCAGGTCACACAGCTAGGAAGCAGAGGAAAAAGAATTTGAAACCCATGCAGACTGGCTCCAGAACCTGAACTTTTAACCACTATGGTCAACGTCTCTCAGCTTTAGTGTGCTTTGGTCATGTAGATGATGATGATGATGATAATACTCTAATAATACTCTCAGCTTTAGTATGTAAAGACTATAGAGCCGACAACAGTTAATAAATAAACAGAGTATAACAATGGCCCCTTCAAGTCATGTACCACAATGTTCATTGCAGCTCTATTTACAATAGCCAGGACATGGAAGCAACCTAAGTGTCCATCGACAGATGAATGGATAAAGAAGATGTGGTACATATATACAATGGACTATTACTCAGCCATAAAAAGAAATGAAATTGAGTTAGTTGTAGTGAGGTGGATGGACCTAGAGACTGTCATACAGAGTGAAGTAAGTCAGAAAGAGGAAAACAAATACCGTATGCTAACACATATATATGAAATCTAAAAAAAACAAATGGTTCTGATGAATCTAGGGGCAGGACAGGAATAAAGACACAGACGTAGAGAATGGACTTGAGGATATGGGGAGGGGGAAGGGTAAGCTGGGACAAAGTGAGAGAGTGGCATGGACATATATACACTACCAAATGTAAAATAGATAGCTAGTGGGAAGCAGCCGCAGAGCACAGGGAGATCAGTTCGGTGTTCTGTGTCCACCTAGAGGGGTGGGATAGGGAGGGTGGGAGGGAGACACAAGAGGGAGGAGATATGGGGGTATATGTATGTGTATAGCTGATTCACTTTGTTATAAAGCAGAAACTAACACACCATTGTAAAGCAAGTATACTCCAATAAAGATGCTTAAAAAAAACCCAACAACGGCCCCTCCAGAATTTATATAGAAGAGGGGCTGGAGGCGGTAATTCGATGAGACAAAGAGTATCGGGAGATTGTAAAACAGTGGTTTGCAAAACGAGCACATTTTTTGTCTAGATTGTATGTCAGTTGGGGTGTGGCTCGCCCCCCCGCCCCCAAACTACTGTTTGGTACCCTAACCCTAACTTTGGAGCCGAGCGCCAGGCTAATCACTTCACATAGATTTTCTCCTTTGAAAGTGCTGCAAGGATGCCCCCAGTTTGCAAATAAAAGAGCTGAGGCTCAGAGAGGTCAAGTGACTTGCCCAAGGTCAGACAGGTAGGAGGTGGCGTTGGAACTGAGCCTCTCTGACCCCCAAGCCCAGGCCCTGGCCCTCTAGCTCTGGCCTCCTTCGCTGCGCAGGGGAGGGGCTGCCCGGAAGCCGAGAGGGACAGCCTGCCCGGCCTGCCCTTTCCCGCCAAGTCGGCCCCCCTGGCCTGCCACAGGGCCCGGAACCCCATCACTTCAAAGTGACTCACCCTCGAGGGCCGGGTGGCTTGGTCTGGGCCTGGGGGAAGGCGGGGCGGCGAAGGGACCAGAGCCATGCTCACCCCTGACCACCCAGGTTTGCGCCGGGTTCCCCAGAGCCTCGGGAGTCCACGGGCAGCCCTCGGCGACCGCCCAGCGGGAGCAGCAGAATACCACCGGTGCTCAGGAAGTCGGGTGGGGCTCCCAGGCGCAGATGCAGGGGGAGCCGGGGGGAGCCCCAAGGCAGCCCCGACTCCTGGCTGTGCAGCGGTCTTGCCTCTCTGTTCCCAGCAGGGCCCGGCTGCTCTCCCCAGACCCCCATGGGCTGCAGGCCAGCCCCAGCCCACAGGCCTCCCCTCGGTTTCTCCTGCTGCCCCCAACCCGGGTCCCACGCTCCCTCTAGACACTTCCCTTGTCCTGCTCAATGCCCCCAAAGCGGTCATCCCCTGCCTTGTGCCCCGGACGCCAGGAGGCCAGGGGGAGGCTGGAATGTGCCATGCCTGAGGTCACAGCCCGAGTTTGATTTGAGTTGGGTTGAGACGAGAGGAAAATGGCCAAGAACAACTCGCTCATTTACTTCATTTCCAGACTTGGCGGCTGCCGGGGCCAGGCTTCCAAACCAAGCTGGCTTTGGCCAGGACATCTGCAGCAGCGCCGGCCACAAGGCACATCTGGATCTGCTTAGGGAGTTAAGAGCCATAAAGTTCTCTTAAGAAATTAGTTCCTGGGGAGCCTGGGTCTCTCTGGGGACTGGGTGAGGGCCCCCCTTGGGCTAAGGACACCCGGAAACCACCTCAATGGGGACGGTGGACCTCTAGGTGTGCTTGGAGTCACAGTGTGCGCTCACGCACAAAACGGTTTGAGAGGGCAGGCAGGCTGAGCCCTGGCACTTACTGCTGTGTGACCTTGGGCACCTCTCTTGACCTCTCTGAGCTGTTTGGCAAATCATCTCATCTCACCTCTCCTGGAAGAGAATGAACTCGGGAAAGGACCCAAAGTGCCATTTCCTAAGTTGCCACTGTGTGTTGGGGTCTAGTGAGTACTGGCCCACATACGAGGTGAATGAGTGAAGGAAACTGGGAATGAATGACCGAGGCTCGGTTTCCTCATCTGTCAAATGGGGATGATAATCTCCACCCCCCACCCCAAGGCTGTTCTGAGGACAGACGGAGAGAACAGACTGAAGGCTCTGGCAGAGCATGTGCATACCTGTCCCTTAATGTTTAAGTCTGTCAACTGCAGACCTCACAGCCTGAGTCTTGGGAACCTGAACGCCCTGAGAAAACCTAACCCACGCAACTGCCCCCGTACCCACTCGCATGAGGTCTGACACACGCATTTACTGACCAGGCAGGTGACGAGCATGCAAACCGACACGCAGAGAACACAGGGTGACAGCCTTGAGAATGGCCTTGGCTGAGCCCCCTCAGCCTGTCAGGCACAGGGCCAGGCTCATGCCCAACACCTCACCTCTCAGCAGCAGGTCTGGGAGCTCAGGGTCATTAGCCCCATGACACGGGCTCAGAGCAGTGGGGTGACTCAGTGGAGGAAGTGGCCAGCACTGTCATTCATCAGAAATACTACCTCCAGCAATTCCTCTTGCCTTGACTTCCCCATCTGCACCAGGGGAGGACGGGAGCACCTATTTCATCAGGCCGTTTCTTACCTGTGTAAAATGGTACCCACATAACTAAACAATACCGAAAATGCTCAAAAACGTCTGGCGTATTTTAAGTGCTCAGCAAATGTTAACTCTTATTATTACTGCCACTGTCTGTCTAAACCTACAGCAAAATAAATAAGCCCTTGGCTCCCATCGTGTCCAGAGGGATGACTTGGAATCTTCTAAGCTGGAGATCGCCATTCTGGATGCACGTTAAAATCACCTGGGGAGTGTTTACAAATGGTGGTGTGTCCAGCAGTAACCAACTGCGTTTTGTGGGCACAATTAATCGGCATTTCTATGAGCAAGGATCATTTTTACATTATCATCAGCTTTCTACAATAGAGTTGTAAAATAGCTCCAAGACAATGAAAGGCAGAAAATAGCTCAGATGAGTGAGCGAGACAAGACACCCAGGAATCTTTCCCCACCCATTTCAAAGTCATTTACAATATTTCTTGACAGACGTGATCTCAGAAATAGATGGATGTAGAATGTACTATTGTTGGAAAATTTAGAAACAGTTCAAATGTCTGTCAAAGGCAACAATTCTGGTATATACGTGCAAGAGACTACTCTGCAGCTATTAAATTAGATGATGTCATCATAAAAACCGATGCCTGGGCCCCACCACACATCGCGTGGACCCCATCCTCTGGGGGTGGGGCCCGGGGAACCAGCATAGTCTCCTAAATTCCCGCAGGTTCTTAAGGGCAGCCCAGGATGGGAGCTGCTGCCTTGGACAGAAAAGGGAGGTCGTCGGGGGCTGCCTGCAGGCAGGAGGGGAGGGAAGAGGGTGTACCTGGGCAGAGGGCATTCCCAGGACGGGACACAGGAATAGGAAGCCGAGAGTCGAGCAAAGGCAGGCCGACCGCCGAGGAGCAGAAGGGAGGCTAAGTTCCACACCTGCTCCAGAAGCCACCTGGCATCTTCCAGCCCTGTCCAGAGCCTTCGAGGACTGGATCTGTCCAATATTTGCACCACTTAATAGTCTGCAAAAGGCTGATCAATGGTCCTTAACTAGCCGTTCTGTGTACACACCCCACAGGCTCACTCCTGCCTCCCCTCCAGCTCTACCTGGACCAAGGGGAAGGGAGACGGTTTTTACTGCGAGGGTTTCTATAACCGAGTAATCTTTCTCCACTAGACTCAAGGTGAACTTGCACCCCCTCCAGGCCCTTAGGGAGGCAGGAGGCCGTGGCAAGGGCAACCCCAAAACCTTGGCCCAGGCAGGGGCCTGCTGAGTGCCACCCAGCAGTTTCTGCTTCTGCACCTCACAGAACTTTTCCCCAGGCTGGCAAGTGCAGCGGCACAGCTGCCAAGGCCATTTCACCAAAACCGACTGCCACAAGGAAGGGGGACCAGCAGGGTCCACGAGGGAAGAATGGCTTCCACCAGGTGGGCCTCCAAGCTGACCTGGGATGATGGCGTCAAAACAAGACTGAAATTATTTTCACTTGTTTTCTTGCTTTTTGTAAAGCCACAGAGAAGGTTCCTGTTTTGTTCACCACCAAGTCTCACGTCTAGCAGAAAACTGCACACAGGGTAGGTGTTCGACACACATTAACCAATTCAGTAACCTTGAAATGATTAGATACAGAGTCGAGCTAAACTGGATGCTACCTTACATGAGTCCACTGGAAGTCAAACGCATAAGGAAAAATATAATGGGTGGGAAACATGAAACGCAGACAATTCTTTCTACCGTCATTGGTTTGGAGAAAGATCGCCATTATTTGCCTGAAGGTATAATGTACTGCAGGAGAGGCTGAGAAATTCTAGGAGCAGAGTTTGTAAACCACTGTGTCATATAAATAGCAGAAGCCACATCAGACCGGTGGTGAGGCTAGCTGAAGGAGGGGCCAGCCGAGGGAAGTCCCCAAACAGGACAGCAGGTGAGGCTGGGCTCAATGCAGCAAGGCCTTGATGGGCCAACCCTTCTCACACAACAGGGTGGGCAGTGGATGCAGGCGGCAGGGAGGGAGGGAGGGAGGCGTTGAGGCCTTTGAGAGCTGCCATGTTCTTGGATGTCTGCTCCAGCACAGCTCTCTTCTCCCTCAGGGTCAAAGCCAAAGTTCAAGCAAGGCCTTACACTGTCTGGCCCCTCCCTGACTCACTGACGTCAACTCCTACCACCCTCCTCAAGTTGACTGGCTCTACCTCGACCACATTCATCTCCCTGCATTACTAGGAAATGCCAAGCTCCTACCCCAGGGCCTTTGCATGTGCTGAGATAACTGCATGGCTGGCTCCCTTACTTCCTTCAGGTCTCTGCTCAAATGTCACCTCGCCCAGATCTTCCCTGACCACCTTATTTAACATGCCACCACACACAGACCCCTCCTCACTCATGCCAACACTCCCATCCTCCTTACCCTGCTGTATTTTTCTTCATAGCATTTATCAGCAGCTGACAAGACTCTCTATTTCCTTCTTCTTCCTACAGGGGCCCGGGGGCTCCGAGAGGGTCAGGACCTTGTCTGCTCTGCTCTGGGCCTTGAACAGTACCTGGTGCACAGCGGATACTCCAGCCACACCTGCTGGATGAAGGAGCGGGCGGGGGGGCGGGTGAGCGAGCTCTGCTCGCCCCATGACTCACCTCATTTGGTTCCTCCTCACGGGTGACCCTGTGAGACGGGCACCGTCTCACCCCCATTTTACAGAAGGATGGGCTTGGCTTAGAATGTGGTGAAGCCTGGACCCTCCCAGCTCCGGGGGCTCCAAAGCCCAGGCATGTGACTTCCCGCCAAAGTGGATGATGTAGCGTGTGGGGCCTGCCCGACCCCATGGAGCCAAACACCCTCCTGTCTCGGAGACTGCTGGCACCTGCAGGACGCGGATACGCCCAGCTCTCCATCTTCCTGCCCAGAGACTGCAGGACGGAGGCTCCCCCTCTCGTACCTCCAGGCCCCAGGCCAGCCCCACTCTCCCCTGCTGTGGAAGGCACAGTAACGGCCCCCAAGGACGTCCTTGTCCTAATCCCTGGGCCCTGTGAATATGTTACTGTACATGGTAAATGGGACTTTGCAGATGCAGCTAAGCCAGGGATCTTGAGATGGGGATACTGTCCTGGATTACCTGGGTGGCCCCAATGTCATCACAAGGGTCCTTATAAGAGGGAGGCAGGAGGGTCAGAGTCAGAGAAGGACATGTGACAACAGAAGTAGAGGCTGGCCTGATACCGCCGTGAACCAAAAAATTCAAGCAGCCTCTAGAAACTGGAAAAGGCAGGAAACAAATTTTTCCCTAAAGCTTCTAGAAGGAATGCAAACCTTGGTTTTAGCCTGCATGAGACCCATTTTTGGACTTCTGACCTCCATAAGTGTATGAAAATAAATGCATTCTGTTTTAAGCCACCAAATTTGTGGTACTTTGTTACAGCAGCCATAGGAAACAAATGCACCCCTGCACCCTCAGCTCACGGGGTGCTGCCCTGGCCTCGGCGTGGTCTGGCCTCATGCAGATGCTCCAGGGACTTCTTCTTTCACAATTATCCATCAGTGGCCGGGAGCTTGAACTGCGACGCCAGGCAGCCCGTTCAACTTCAGCCTCCACCTCTCACAAGCTGTGCAACCTTGGAAATGTTTCCCAACTTCTCTGTGCCACCTTCTTTTCTCCTCATCTCTTACACGGGGCCAGTATCTCCTACAACTGCCAAGAGGCTGGATGTGAGAACCCACGCAGAGACAGGGCCCGGCTCGCTCAAAGGAGGGTTTGCCACTACGATCTGTATCCTGCAAAGAAGTCTGGGTTGTGGAGAGTGGAAACTGTGCCCACCTTATCCACCACGTACCCCCAGAGTACCCAACAGTGCCAAGCTATCAGGTCTAATATTTGTTGAATGAATGAATGAATGAGTGAGGCCCAAAGCGTCAAAAGAACTCAGACATGAACCATGTGACATGGTGCTCCTGAAGGAAGCCAAACCAGGCCCTGAAGGTCGCATGGCTTCTCCTGGGTCGACGCCGGTGGATACAACTGGGCAGAGGGAGCACTTGACGGCCCAGGCCTTCCACTGAAAATGCTGTGTCCAGCTTCAAGCCTGGCCTCAGACCGCCACCGCACTAGCCAACCTGCCCTCTCCCTTCTTGTTTTTTATTTATTTATCTTTGGCCGTGTTGGGTCTTCGTTGCTGCGCACAGGCTTTCTCTAGTTGTGGCGAGCAGGGGCTACTCTTCATTGCGGTGCGCGGGCTTCTCACTGCGGTGTTTGTCTTGTTGTGGAGCGCGGGCTCTAGGCGCACGGGCTTCAGCAGTTGTGGCGCATGGGGTCTAGAGCGCAGACTCAGTAGTTGTGGCGCACGGGCTTAGCTGCTCCGCGGCATGTGGGATCTTCCCGGACCAGGGCTCGAACCCATGTCCCCTGCGTTGGCAGGCAGATTCTTAACCACTGCGCCACCAGGGAAGCCCTCCCTCTCCCTTCTGCTTTAGGAGAGCACCCCATCACGATGGCTGCATGACGGCTGATGGGGCCCCACCTGTCTTTCCCCGGTAATGTATGAGCAAATCATGTCCCCTTTAGTGCCAGCTCATGGGGAAACATGTCATTGTGACATCTCTCCTGCATGGGGCTCCTGTAGGGGTAAAATGAGAGAAGGTGAATGAAGTGTATAGTGCCTGGCATACAGTTAGTGCTCCATAAATGCTTGTGAGTTTTTAGTTATTTTATCCCATAGCATACATTTGAGTAGCTATAGGTCCCCCTTTCGAAATCACATATAAATAGGACTAATTGCGGGGGGCGGGGACAGCAGAAAGGGTCGGGTCAGGGCTCTGGACTCACACAAAGATGTGAAGCTGTGCAAGCCTGGGTACACTGCTGAACCTCTCTGAACCTGTTTCCTTATCTATAAAATGGAGATCACATGTAGGCCCAAAGAAGTGCTACAGCACAGTGAAATCATGCATATCAGTCATTCTCACAGTAGAATCACTTCAGGAGCTGTTTAAAAAAGCCCAGTGCCCAGGCCTCCCGTGGACCAATGCACTCAGCATCTCCAGGTTATGAAGACCACCTGAGCGACTGCACAGTACAACCAGGTCAGAGAAACACAGATGTTTGCATGCACCTGGCACATGGTAAGTGCTCAGGAAATTCAAGCTTTCCTCACTATTTCATCAACTGGCAAGGCTTTTCCTTCATTCATTCAACATACATTTGTAGAGTGCCTAGTACACGCCTCGCCTCGTAGATGCAAATTCACAGGTTTAAACCATATGCTGGTTGCCAAGGGCTGGGGGTCGGGGGATGGGGAGTAAGTGTTAATGGGTACAGGGTTTCCTCTTGGGGTGATGAAATATTTTGGAACTAGATCGAGGTGGTGGTTGCACAACACTGCGAATGCACTAAATGCCGTCGAATTGTCCACTTTAAAATGGTTGGATTTTGTCAATCTCACCTCAATAGAAAAAAAAATCATAATCCAGACACAAAAGGACAAATACCATATGATTCCACTTCTATGAGGTACCTGAAGTGGTCAAATTCAGAGGCAGAAAGTAGAATGATGGCTGCGTGGGGCGGGGAGGATGGGGAGTTAGTGGTTAATGGGTGCAGAGTTTCAGTTTGGGAAGAGAGAAAGTTCTGGAGACAGACGGTGATGACGGTTGCACAACAAGTGAATGTACTTAGCCCCGCACACTTAAAAATGGTGAAAATGGTAAAACTGTATGTTCTGTGTATTTTACCACAGTTTAAAAAGTCATAAGCTGACCTTCCAAGACATCACGATAAATAAAGTTGCCGGGGCCCATCGGAGCGTCCCCAGCACACAACTCACTTCTGTCCGAGGCGACACCTTCCCAGCTTTTCCAGGCCAGCGACCTCGAGTACCCGAACGCCCTCTTTACAAACAGGATGGAGACTGTGCATTTGTTTTCTCTACGGGGCAAGGCCAGATTAAGTAAAGAAAACAGCGGATCCCTCCCCTCCCCCCAGGAAAGACTCCGCCGGGTCAATAGCAGAACTAAAAGGGCCGGCGCACACTTTCACTTCCCGCTCCCCCCAGGCCCCGCGTCCGGGTGTCCAGCCAAGCCCAGGCACGGGGGCAGGTGCTGCCCTTCAGGCGGGTCAGAGGGCCGGGCGTGCAGCCCGGGAAACAAGGCACAGCCACGCCGCCTCCAGGAGGCAACTTCTGCAGCTGAGAGGCTGAGAGGGGCCGCCGGCCCGCGCTGGGCACCGCTGGGGACGTCACTTCCCTGTCACGCCCTCAACGTCCTCACCTGAGAGACGGGATCCAGGCAGGAAAGGCAAATGAGCCGCCTATCAACAGGGGGCTCTGGGAGGGTTCTCAGGTGGCATTTGGGTTCCACGGGGCACCAGGATGGACCAGTGATGACTGCCATCGGCAGGCTGGGGGAGGGAGGTGACAATGCATGGTCCAGTCCTGGATGAGCTCCCCTAGACAGCCATTCCCATGAGGTCCCACAAACCTTCCTTCCAGATCTGGAACACACTCAGTGGCCTCCCTGACTGACACACGTCCCTTCAACTTCTGCTCACATATGTCCTCTCTCAGGGAGCTCACTACCTCTTCTGGTAGCCTATTCCTCCACATACAGGAAGCCAAATCTCTGCCTTCAACCCTTTCTCAAGGAGCATCGTCCCAATCTCTGATACCATAAAGAGTAAGACAGTTCTTTGTTCTACTTTACACCCTTGATGAAGAAAACTTACTCCTTATCCCGGCTCCTGGTAAAAGAGTTCCTTCCACTGTTCTACACGTGGGCAGGTTTCCCAAGGATGGCCTGTTTTAGAAACAGGAGGGTATGTCTGTGCCCTGCTTACCATGTGTCTTCCTGACTACATCTCCTAGACTCCCCTGAAGCTAGGAACTGCTGTGTGACTCGGTCTGGCCAATAAGATGAAAGCAGAAGTCTCCTTAAAAAAGAAGTCCTTTTCCACTCTCCCTCCCACTCCCACTTACCGCTATTACTGCTAATTGGAATGCAGATGCGACAGCAGGAACTTGAGCAGCCACTGGAACCATGAGGCAAGGTGCTGAGACCAGTGGAGCAGCAAGGCAGAAGCACCTTGGGTCCGTGAAGAGCACGGACCAACCACACTAGTCCTAACATGATAGCCTATACCCTAGACTTTTACATGAGAGAAAAATGCAAAACTTCTGTTTGTTTAACCTGCTGGGGTACTTTAAGATTTTACGAACCCTGAACCCAAATACAGGATAAATCCAGTCTTACTGCCAATGATGAAAGAGTCTGGCTGCCTTCACACAAGACGGAGCACCCTGCCATCTTCAGTGGGAGAGGAGGTGACCCCAGTCGCTAGGCCCTGGTGATCTCAACATACAGCCCCCACCATGCCCTAGTATCTTCCCCTTAGGAATTCAGGGCCAACATTTCCAAGGCTGATGTGCTCCTGCCAAGTCAGTGGATGGACTGGTTTTACCAGTGGGTGATAAGATAACTAGCCGCCTTTTAGCAAGCACGGACCAGATGCTCCAGGTGTTCTGCTCAAGTCTGCCTGAATTATCTTAGCCCCGCAAGATGGAAACAGCCATACGACAGGCGGAGTCCAAAGACATCCAGCACGTTGGAGCTAAGACCGAGGACCCAGCCCTCTTCACGGTCACCTGAAGATTTTCAGGAGGCCCAACGGGCTGAACTTGGCTGCCGCTGGGAAGTGAGGACACGAGGAAGGGAGGGGTGGGGAGAGGGGGAGGAGGAGGAGAGGATGGTGTCAGCAGGAAGAGCCCTTCACCCCGCAAAGGGGGTTGTTTATAAAGAGTTCAGGGCTGAGAGAAAGGCAAGGGCTACAACCAGAGAGCAGAGAGGGGCACACATGGGAACGTCAGGAGTCGCAGCTGGAATGGTTGATTTCTTACACCGGGTGTTATATTCACATACTACTTTACATACTGCTTTGGATGGCTAAAACTGTTCAGCATCTTAAAAGGAGAGGGAGAGGGCTTCCCTGGTGGCGCAGTGGTTGAGAGTCCGCCTGCCAATGCAGGGGACACGGACGGGTTCGTGCCCCGGTCCGGGAAGATCCCACGTGCCGCGGAGCAGCTGGGCCCGTGAGCCATGGCCGCTGAGCCTGCGCGTCCGGAGCCTGTGCTCCACAACGGGAGAGGCCACAGCAGTGAGAGGCCCGCGTACCGCAAAAAAAAAAAAAAAAAAAAAAAGAGGTTTTTTTTTAATGTACCCAGGGCCGGGGCGGGGAGATGGGAAAGAGGGAGGGAAGGGTTAAGACCTCCGAACACAGCGGCATCTCATCACACCCGTGCTCCTCTCTGCCCCAGGGAAGGCCAGCCATGCTGACCGCAGCAGCTCCATCCACGGAGCCACAAGCCCTCTTGTGAAAAGGGCCACTTCACCTCCACATCGCTGAAGCCTCCTTAGGTGAAATAACGTCTCAAAGCTTCCAGAATGAGTCACCCTGGAGCCTGCCCACCCCAGAACCACGTTCTGCCCACCAGCAGTTTCGACAAACAGTGGCCGTCCCCTCCCACCCGCCATGGCGGGGCTGGCGGGGCTGGCGGGGCCTCGGAGCAGACGCCGTCCTGGGCTTGCTCCCTGGCCCTAAGGTGGGGGGAAGGGGAGGAGGAAGGGGCGCCCCACAAGGAGGTGCCTCCAGCACAGCCCCTCCGCAGCTCCTTTCACAGGTGGGCATGGATTCTCTGCTGTCCCCACGGCCCCCCTTCCAGGAAGTGTGGCCGACGCAGGGCAGGAGGCTGGGGTCCCCCTTCTCCTGCGGCCTGACTCCGTTCACCGCGGAGATCCTCACGTGGCACCTCCCACTGAAGGTCTGGACTGAAACTCAGAAGCCTGCACGAATCCCCACAGGGAGCAGCAGTGGTGTGGGGTTTGCCCGGCCCAGGTGGGCCCCGGCTGACTGCCAGCTCATGGGCGGGGGGGAATAAGTCAGTGATAAGTGACTCAATGCAAAGATCAGCAGTTTTCCTCCCCTCACCCATGTGGACCTCTCCACGCTCAAGAAGGTACAAACTCCGATGCCCCCGGGCTCGGGCAGGTGAGGAACCTGAGTTCAGGGGGCCAGCTAAGGCCAGGGCAAGTGGAGGGTGTATGCCCAACCCCAATCGGGCACGTACACAGCCAGGAGAAGCCTGGGTCACCGCCTGCCTCGGTTTCCCCAGCTGTAGGAGGAGGCTGATAACAAAGACACCTGCGGCACGGAACCGTCCTGAGGATCAGAGGAGAGAAGAGACACAAGTCGTTTAGAACGGCGCCAGGCATCTAGTGAGCGACACAGAAGTGTTTGCTTTTGTTGTTATTATTAGAAAATGGAAATCCGGATTTTTTTAGGGGAACTCTCCCGATTTTTAAATGTGGACAACTTACTGAAGCATTTTTATTTCCGAAATACTGTGTGGGCCAAACAAAACAGATCGCAGACTGGACCTGGCCCATGGATCTCCACTTGTCACCTCTGCTCAGCGTGCCCCCTGCTTCCCTCCAAGGCAGTCAGGTCCCACAGCCATCGCAAATGACCAGCCACCAGCCAGGACTTGAGATCACCCCACTTCCAGCACCAGCTTCCAGCCCATGAACCTCTTAATGGGAAATAAATGTTTCAGTCAACCCGCACCTGACTCCCACACCAAAAGGACAGAAACTACTAATTCCTACCCACCACATCCAAGTTGCCAGTTTTCTTTCATAGGAAGGGGGGGAAAAAAAGACCTATTAAAAACAAAAAAGAAGAAGAAAGAAAAAAGAAAACCAACAAAGGCAAACTGGGGAAGGGCACTGCTGTTGACTCGGGCGACAGCCGCCGCCATCAGAGGAAAGCAGCTCAGCTCTGGGCCCGTCCCAGACACGAAAATTACAGAGCAGCGTCGCAGACATACCCCTGCCCTCTGTGTCATTCACGCAGGAGGAATGCATCAAGACGCCCTCCCCTGGGCCGGAGAGGGAACAGAGCTGACCTCAGAGAAGGACGTGGGGGCCCAGGCGGAGCAGTGGGAGGGTGGAGGCTGCCACACTCACGCCCACTGCGCAGATCAGGACAATGGAGGAGACAGGATGCAAGCTCGTCCCGTGGACCAATCGGACGCGCGGGGAATAGCTGTCCTCACACGCTCAGGATGAGCAGTGCAACAGGCCCCGGGCAGCCAGTGGGCGGTCGCTGCGCAGCCGAGCCTGAGGCAGGCCCAAAGGGGCGAGAGGAGATCAGGACACACAGTCCGCCCTTGACCCCGTCTCACCAACCTCTGTAAAAGGACGTCAGATCTCGCCATGGCCCTGCTTCCCAAGGCACTGGGAATAAAATCCAAGCTCCTTGCTGAGGTCACCGTGGCGATCGGCCCTTGCCTGCCCCGCTAGCTTTCCTCCTCGGGGCCTTTGCACTCGCTGCACCCAACCCCGGAACGTTCCTCCCCAGACCCCCACAGGACCGGCTCACCATCAGGGCCGCCTCCGCGGAGAGGCCCTCCTTGACTGAGCTGTCTACAGTATGCCTCCGCCCCGACCGTCTCTACCCCGTCCCATTTCTGTCCTAGCACTGGTCACCTCTGAGAGGACCTTGGTGATTGCTGACTTGTTTGGCTGCTGTCACGTCCCCACACCCTGCCGTGAACGCTAAGCTTTCCGAGAGCAGAGGCCGTGCGTGGCCCAGGGCTGCCGTTCGGCGGTGCTGAGTGGGTGGTAGAGTTCACCATCTACCCGTAACCAGGAGAACCACAGGCCGGACGGGCCAGATCCTCCACCCGCGGGCAAGCCGAGGTCCGTGGGAAGAGCGGAGAAGGCCAGCCAAGGAGACACCAGAAGGAACACTGAACATAAGAACAGCTCCTCTGGACTGAGCCCCGTTGGGGTCCCGGGCCTTGTCCTAGGCTTGTTTTATGCGTTCTCTCACCGCATCCTGGCCACAGTCCCAGGTCACAAATATTACTACTGAGCTCACCTCAGAGATGAGGACGCAGGCAGAGGTTAGACAGCTTGCCCCGTCACACACACCTGGTAGATCTGAGCACGAGGAGTGAAACGCCAGACAGCCTTTGAAGATGTGCGTGTACGTGTATATATGTGTGTGTGTTGCACGCCTGTGTGTGTGTGTACGTATACCTATGTGTGTGTGTATGCATATGCATATGTATATGTACACCAAACGTTACATTCCCTTTTCCTCCTCAAGAAAGGGCTTCCTTCCGTACTGATCTTAGGAGTCTCAGGGCCACAGCCAAGAAATGACACCAGAAAGTCGGGAATTGAGTTGACTTGCAAACTCACGGTTTGAACTTTGTGAAACCAATATTCAATCACTTTTGACACAAAATCATAGTTCCCTCTGGTCCCCCCAGTCTAACCCAAGAGCCCCCCTTTGTGTGGAGTCTTAAAGGGCGGGCAGGGGCCAAGGGGAGAGCACCAGGGCCAGGATCCCCGGGGCAGGGTGGGGGGGCCACTGGTCACTGCAGTTCAGGCCCAGCTTATCTTTAGCACTTTCTCCAGACACCCCGAGGGGAAAAGAAAGATGCTTTGAGGTCAAACTTCTGAACCATCACACCATCTCTGAGATCTGGCCTCTGTGTGCAGATGCCACAGCGCACAGGACAGGAAACACCAAGCAGAGGCCTGGAACCCTGGCCTCTCAGCCAGCAGCCTGCGTGCACAGAGAAAGCTCCGAGAACTTGGGCTGCTTCTCGAACCCGACCCCGACCCCGAAGCATCCCCGCGGGTGCCCTGTGCAAGGGCGGAGCAGCAGGGAGCAGAGGCTTGAGGCCACTGTATTTATCATCTAACACTTCTCAACAACTTTGTTGTTGTTATTGTTTCAAATTCTCTTCAAACTGAAACTGTCAAAAGTGGTGCCTGATAAATCTGAAGGCTGGAGAGGAAGTGGCTTGTCCTTCCTCCCGCTCATGACTTCTGCAAAAGATAACACACAGCTCTGGGTGAAATGTCAGGCGAGGCCAGGGCTCCCACCGGCGCCTGAGCCTCCAGACGACGTCAAGGTGCAGGTTTCTCGGGTTCCCTGGCCCCCACGGTCTGCGGGGCTTCAGGAGACAGGAGGAGCCAAAGGAAGCCCTCACCTCCGCCCCCCAAACTTGATTCAGGCCGGAGCTGCCAGTGGCGGCTCTTATACCTCCACAGCAGCCTGGGAATAGAGTGTTATTATCCCATTTTCCAGGCAAGACTACTAAGGGGTCAGGATGTAAATAACATGTTCAATTTTATCTCAATAACTCGCTCAGGGTCCCATACAGCCAGGGACTGGCAGAGCCTGACTCTAAAGCTCCAAGTCACCTGCCCTGGGAAGCCGTCTCTGGCCCCTTCCTCCCGGGCTCAGGAGTCAGGTCCCCTCCTCTGTAGTCTTGGTAACGGCACTAGTCATCACAGGAACAATAAGATCTCTCTTCTTCTCGGGCACCAGCTCTGTGCTGGGCACGGCACTCACACTAGACATGCACTATTCTCACCAAATCCTCTCAGAAACCCAAAGGATTGGTACCACTATCTACCTCATTGTACCGAGGAGAAACGAAAGCTCAGAAAGGTTAAGCCACTCGCCCAGGTCACACAGCTGGCAAGTGGCGGAGCCCAGGGTGGAACTCCCAACTTGCTGCTCTGATCAGGAGCCCAGGGGTTCCTTTCGCCGTGGAAGACTGATCCCAGCCTTTCAAACACCAGACAGTTCTCTCCATTATCTTGAGCTCAATGCTTCTGGCCCAGAATGACCTCGAGGGCTGGCCCCTGAGTCTTTCCGCCAGCACCAAAGGTTCAGGGAGATAGGCCATTTCCTTGCTGGCAAAGAACTGAGCCCCACCCATGTCACCAGCTCAGGCCTTTCCCAGGTTCTCATGCCTAAGGATGACCAAGTCAGAGCAAAGAACGAGGTCCTTCAAGTCCCAGCAGGAAGGAACAAGATGTTCAGGGGCATTCCAGGGGCTGGGCTTCCACGTTCAAGTCCACAGTCCTGAGCCCAGCACCCAGGACAGCTCACCCGGGCCCACCCCACTCAGCACACTCCTAGCACAAGGAGCGTCTCCCTCTCCAGGCAAGGCTGGCCCTGCCACACCTCTGGGCTCTGCCAACGTCTCTCTTGGCCTGGAATGCTGTTCCCTGCCTTCTCCACCTGGCCGAAGTCAACCCCTTCTCTGATCAGCAGCCCTCTCCTTGGGGGACCCTGGTGCGTCCCCGAGCCCCCCATCACGTGGCGCATTAGATCCAACTGTCCCCAGCTCTCTCTCCTCGGGCTCTCTGTATTCCCTGGTACCCAGTAGGTGCTCCACAGCGCCATGTTTCAGGCATGGACGCCTGAATGCCGAATGAGGAGCCCCCTAGCACGCTTGGAGGATGCAGCGTGCACAGCCCTGCGGGAGTTTTCTCCCTTCGTTCCCACCCTACCTTGTGTAGAAGGCTCCGTCTGTACGGAAAGGAGGTGCACGGCTGGGGTTCGAGGCCAACCCTTCTGAGCCCGGCACAGACACATCACCTGACAGCGTGAGAGGCGGGTGGGTGGGGAGGGAATGAGCCCACTGTAGTTTATTTTCGAGGCGGGAGCAGGGCCGATCCTGCGGGAAGGGGGAACTGCAGCCCCCCATCCAGTCCCTCACCCGCCTCCCCACCCTCCCAGCCCACCCAGCCCCATAAGGCCCTCTCCTGTCATCTCAGACTCCAGCGAGCCACCAAGTGGCCCCGACGGTGCATCTCATGGTCTTGTGCCGCAGGGCCCAGGCCCGTGGGAGCCCTCGGATTCCAAGAGGAACAGAACGGGGAGGCCCAGAAAAGTAAAGCACTCAGTTCCTCTTCCTGCCAGACCTGAACCTGGGGTATAAATGGCACTTCTGAGGGGAGAGCTTGCAAATCCTCCCGCCTTCACATGGCAGGCGTTTGTGGGGGGAGGAGAGCTGGGGGAGGGGCGCCCTTGTTGGGGTGCCCTTCCTACACGCACCTGCTCCATCCCCCACCTGCCTGAAGAGACCCGGGGTGGCCGTGTGCCTCCTGTGCAGGTGGGACCTGAGGCCAGACACTCAGAGACACGGAGGGCTCACGCGGGACGGATGGTGAGGGGCAAACCAGGTCCAGGTCCAACACACACCGTGGCTGCGCCCACACGGGCCGGGTGACACCCCACAACCTCGCCCAGCCCTTTGCCTGATGACCTGGAAACTTGCTCCATTTAAAAACCTCTCTGTGCCCAAGGAGATCCCTGTCCCTGCCCCGTGAGGATGGGCATACTTCAAAGGGCAGTCTGGGAGGGCTCTGTCTGCTTATTTTCCCGTGTGTTCTGGTCATCGCAACCATCTAACCAGAGGGCCCTGGCCCCAACTGAGGCACAGGAAAAAGGAAAGAGCTGGGCCCTGCCACAGAACTCCTGGCCCCAGCTGCAGATCTCGCCTTTGGCGTTCCCCAACTTGGTGAGGGAACAGGGCCTCTTTCATGGCTGGGCCCTTTGTTCCTGTTCCCAGGGAGAAGGGCGTGCTGGGCAAATTGGGTTCAACCAAAGCATTCAGGCAAGTGATGCCGTGTCGAGTCCCCTACACTCAATGCCCTCCCGGCCCCTCTGCGTTAACCAGTGGATTGGATGGGCCAGTTCTGCCATTTTAAAACCATGTAGCCGGCAGCCTCATTATTCCGGGATCGCAGGAGCAGCAGCAAGTGTTGCTGAGAACTCACGACGGGTGCTGTGCACAGTGCTCCATGGGCAATGTCTCCGTTAGGCCTCATCATAACTCGAGGAGGCAGACACACCACTATCTTTCGTATACAGACAAGAAAACAGCCTTGCAAAGTGTCAGGTCCTCGCCAAGGTCACTGCTAGCAAGAGGAGGAGCTGGGATTCAAACCTGGTAAAGTGCACACATCCCTGGCCTCCAAGCAACCAAGAAATAGCCAGATTGGATTAATTTTTATTTTTTTAAGAGAAAGAGAGAAATGAAGAGGGGAAAAAAAAGAAAAAGATGTGGTTTTCATCACACGTATAGCTATCTGAAATTAGGGTGTTCTTTTGCCCAAGCGTGTCCCCTACTCTGGAACGTAAGGTCCTTGAAGGGGCCCTGTTTTGGTCACCCCACAGCCCAGCCCGTAGCCAGGCACCTGACACACAGGAAACCCCCAGCAAACATCTGTGCAGTGAGGGAACACACACAGGGGGAGTAAACAGGGCCCTGTGAACCCAGCTTTGCAGGGAGAGCCTCCAGAGCAGGGGGGACAGCAAGGAAGCGGCACAGGGACGACGCAGTGTGCAGCACGCCTGTGCGGGGTCCCTCCCGAGACGGCCTGACTCCACTAGATTACGTCGATGAGTCTCAAGTCTGCAGGCTGGTTAATTTCACTTATTCATTCAGCCCCTTCTCTTATTGAGCAGGAAGCACCACCAGGCGCTGTGCTGGGCAGCCCTCCCAGGACTCAGACAGGACTCAGACGGTCCAGCCGGGGCGGGGGGTGGGGGTGGGGCAGATAATAGGAAAGGGAACAGGCAAAGCAGGACACAGAGCAGTCACAGGCAGGGGGGCGTGCCCTGGAGGCAGTGCACATTCAGCTGGGTCGCAAAGAGAGAGTGGCGCCTCCTCCCCCCTCCCAGTGTCTTACACAAAGGTTTACCCATTTCTGAATGAAGACCTATCCACACTCCCAAACACTGTGCAGATACAGAGTAATCCTGTGTGGACGGAACAAACGGCACACTCAAACGACCGACCTACAGAAAACATTAATTATCATTCCCGGGTGTTCCCATTCTGGTTAAATCTTATTTTTTTCTTTTGTTTGATTGTACTGACTAATTATTCTACAATGAACCTGAGTTCCCTTTGAAATGGGAGAGAAGGAGATGAATGTCTTTAAGTAATAAATGTCCACACCTAGGTATGTAGGCAAAAGAACTGAAATCAAGAATCCTAACAGATATTTGCCCCCATGTTCACAGCATCATCAATCACAGAGTCAAAAGTTCATGGAAACAGGGACTTCCCTGATGGTCCAGTGGTTAAGACTTCACCCCCCAGGGCAGGGGGTGCAGGTTCGATCCCTGGTCAGGGAATTAAGATCCCACATGCCTCGCGGCCAAAAGACCAAAACATAAAACAGAAGCAATATTGTAACAAATTCAATAAAGACTTTAAAAAGGGCCCACATCAAAAAAATCTTAAAAAAAAAAATGGAAACAACCCAAGTGTCCATCAACAGATGAACGGATAAACAAAATATGGTCTACCCATAAAATAGAGTACTATTCAGCTGTGAGAAGGAATGAAATTTTGATATATGCTATAACATGGGTAGACTCTGAAAACATATGCTAAGTGACACCAACCAGACACAAGAGTATAAGTATCATATAATACCACTTACAAGAGGTACCCAGAACAGCCAAACCCACAGAGACCGAAAGTAGAATAGCGGTTGCCAGGGGCTGGGGGGAGTGGAGAAGGGAGAGTTATTGTTTAATAGGTACAGAATTTTTGTTGGGGATGATGAAAAGTTTCGGGTATAGGTAGTGGTGACGGTAACACAACACTGTTAATGTATTTAATGCCACTGGATTGCACACCTACAAATGGTTAGAATTATAAATGTTATGTATATTTCATCACACACACACACACACACACACACACACACACACACACACTTAGAACCCAAATGCCTAAATAAGACTGTGGCGCCACAGTGTAGATAAAGAGAGAAAACCAGAAGCTATGCTGGGGAAGGAATGGTGACCCGGGCAGTCTCTCTCCCTGGGCCTCAGTTTACCCAACTGTAAAATGAAAGCAGCGGCCTAGATGATCTCAAAAGGCCCTGCCAGACCAGACGTGGACTCAGCGACCAGAGAGATTTCTTCCCTCGTGTAGTGACTCAGAGCTGATTCAGGGAAGATGCTGGCAAGTATGTGCCTCTGGCTCGTGACACCAACCCCCAAGATGCACCTCTTCCAGGTAAACGGGCGGTACACACCTACTAGGAACAGTTCAGGCTCAGCCTGGCCTCTCATTATCCGAATGGCCACGCCCAAGCCACCCCCCCACCCCAGAGCCCCAGTTTTCTCACCTGTGAGACAGGGAGACTGATGAGAAAGCACCCCCTTCCTTTATGTACCGGCCAGGGCGGCCGTGGAAGGTCACACAGGTGAGGCACATGAAGCCCTAACTTCATCCCAGAGCCGGCTGCCTGGAGAAGGCCACCCTGGCTGGTGACTAGGACGGCAGGGACAATCCCAGCCACACCTGAGCTCGGCAGCAAGGAGGCTGCCGAGCTGGAGAAGCAGAACTCTCCAGGCTTTCCCTTGTCCAACCAATGCCTACTCGTTTTTCCTCAGGTGGAATCTTACCAGGGTGGGTAAGGAAGTCCCTTGAGGCCACAGGAGCAGCGTGGGACTCAGGAAAAAACACATGGATTCAGGTCAGCCTGACCTGGGTGTGACTTGCAGCTGTGCCTCCTACAGCTGTGTGACCCCGAAGGCCAGGGGCTGTCTCCAGCCCTGTGACACGGGGACACTGCCCACCTGAGGAGTTGCTGCAAGGGTGAGATGAGATGCATAAGCGCCTGGCACACAGTAGATGCTCAAGAAATGGTAGATTCCATTACTCAGCCCAGCTGGACAGTCATCTCAGATCTCCCTACAAAATCTTCAGGGATGCGGAAGGACTCCAGGCTCACACAGCACACTTTTAAAGACAAATCTGAGAGTCATAAAAACACACCACCTCATGCCGCCCAGACGGCCAAATGTAGTGGGGGTAATGAAGCAAAACAAAGGGAAAGTCCAACTCTTTTCTCCAGCTTAAGAACACTCACATGCAAAAGTCAGTGGCAAAGCAATCACCCCAGCAAAACCCCAGGTCTAAATGTGAAATGGTTCCCTGGAACCCTCTCTCTCTCAAGTCACCGAAATCATGCTTCAGTCCAGGGCGTGGCTAAAGACGGTGCCCCGGGTAGGGGGCAGGGGGCGTCGGAGGAGTCGAAGGCAATGACAGGACTCATTACTGGGGTCCTTCTATAAGTTACCAACCAAGGAAGACCCTGGCTTTCTCTTAACTATGCTGGTCAGCCTGCTTGAAGTCTTGTGTGTCCAGGAGGAGAAAGCACATTAGAATTGCACTCATCCTGCACCTCACAGAAGAACTCAGTTCACTTCAGCTGGATCTGCCAGGCAACCTCCATCATACAGGCTCAGCAAAAACACCAACCTTTCACAGAGCAAAGGATCCATACTACTGAGTCCCAATTCCAAGCAACTGAATACAAAATCCACCATGGCCTATTTGGACATTCTCTGGACTGTCATGCTTACTAGAGTCTTTAATCCTTGACTACCAGGGGTTGGTGGTCATTCTGTCCCCCGCTTCACAGGTCAGGGAGGTGAGGTGGCCCAAGGTCACTGTGCGCCGGGCAGGCTGAGCGCTGGGCCACCATCTGCAGCGCCAGTGGAGTTGCCCTGTGCTCGACCACAGCGCGTCTGCAGTGATGCTCTCTGCCTTATCAGAGTGAAGAACTGTTCTAAACCTTAAAATAAACATTTTAGGGGCAGGAAGTACCAACCTTGAAACTCCAGACTAGGGTAAAAGGAAAAATCCTTTTACCATAACCAAGAAGACTAAACACAGCTTAACAAGCATAGAAAATGCTACGTGGACAAACCCACTTGCCCAGCCAAAGAAGCAGAACTCTGAATAAAAACCTTGACCTTTCATAATGAACCATTTTGCTTTTGTCATTTACATGTTTATTTCCGGGCAGAGTTCCATTCCATGCTAACTAGAGTGTCCCAGGCCCCCTGGACTGGTTATAACCTGAGGAGTCCATGAGTCAATCCCTAAAAATGCCTACACTATAGATGCTAAACTTTATGAGCCTGTCACCTTAGCATTTTGCCTGCAGAAGGGTCCACAGCTTTCATCAAATTTCCAAAAGGAGTGTGTCCCTCTAAACGGTCTAAGACCCAGTCTCCTGTCATATCCATTCGGTCTCCCTGTCCCAATCGGCCCAGATACAAGGATGGAAACGAGACGAGGAATGAAAGAAAAAATACATCACTTCCCAAAGCGAGTCATGTGATGCATAAACAGGCCAAATTCAAGTGGCTGTGTTGTTAAAAAATAACAATAACACCACAATTTCATAGGTCTCCAAGAAGCAAAGAGGAAGAAATGCAGCATTACTTGAATCTTTAAGGCACAGCCACTGAGGGCAGGGCCTTGTCTACAGGGCTCACCACCACGTGCCAGGACCAGAGCAGTCCTGGGCGCACACTAGGCCCTCCACCAGTATCCGCTGGAGGCTGAATTAACATTCCATGGCATTTATTCCTCACAACCCTGGGATGTAGGGATTACAATTTCTAGTTTCACAGACCAGGCTCAAAGAAGCCATGTGACTTGCCTGAAGTTACAACCAGTAAGAAGCAGAACTGGGATTTAAACCCAGATCAACACACTGCTATGCAAAACCCAGGTCCTTCCCCCACACCACACTTCATTTAGACGGCGGACTTTTAACCCAAAGTCATCTCTCAACAGCAGGCTCCACAACCCCAGTGGCTCCCTTGAGGGTCATTTAACTCCTCTGGGTCTTGGGTTCCTAATGTATACAGTGGGAGACATGGTGCATGCCAACAACAGTTGATTAGCAGTGGCTGTCTCCAGGCTCAGTGGGAAGGATCGATTACGCCTGGGTTGATTAGCAACGTCTACCAGGGGCTAGGCAATGAGCAATGGCTGCACGTGTGTCATACATTCGCCATCCCAGAACTAGATGACATGCCGGTTCTCTTCCAAGTCTGGCCGCCTCTGATTTTAACTATAAAAATTGTAAGGGGGGGGGGGTATGGAAAAGGAAAGAACAGACTAACATTTTCCAACACCAGCCATAGCTAAATTCAGCAAGGCCCAAACCGGCTGCCCAGCCAGTCCTGCATGCTCCATGCACACAGCCCCGCCACAGGAGAGGAAGTGGAAAACATCAGATCTGCTGCCTGCACACCCAATAAGACACCCTGTCCAAGCCAGAAGCAGCAAAACTGTGGGTTTGTCTGGCTTGGCCTGGGTTGTAAAACACCTCATCGGTAAGCGTAGAAACCTCGCAGGGAGCATCATCGGGGTTCATACCCTGGCCCGACCTCCTACCCATCCTGAGCTCTAGGCAAATTACTTTACCTCACTAAGCCTCAGTTTTCTCATCCTGGACAATCCTCAGAGGATCGTCATAATGATTAAACACAACGGTGCATCAAAGTTCTTAACACAACAAGAAGCCCATAGTAAGTGGGCAAAGAGCCACAGCTATCATCATCACCATCGTCACCATTTGTCTCTGAAGGGGGCATGTTTTCAGAAAAAAAGTATAAGTGCAAGAGATTAATTTCTTTCTCCCCATGTTTAGCATTACAGCCCATTTGGTTACTACGAACTCTAAAAGGGAAGAGACTCTGAAAACAACTCCGTCCTCCTGAAGCTCCCGGTGTATCAGCCGGGGCCCTGGGAAGAAACAGATGGCAGACACAAAACGGTGTCATTTGAAGAAATTGTAACAAAAGGGCAACATACCCAGGTGTGGGCAGAACACAGGGAAAACACAAGAGGTGGTTTTCTCCTCGGGCGACCGAATGTCCTGATTTGCTTGGGACTGAGGGGTTTCCCGGGACACAGGACGTGAGTGTAACACCTGGGACAGTCCCGGGGAAGCCAGGACTCGGTCACCTCATTCCTAGCCTATGCGTTCCTACCCCGAGGCCTGAAGGGACAAGGAAAAGGAGCAGTTACTGAAGCCCGGAATTGGGGGGTGGGGTGGTGACAGGACAGGGGCCGTGGCCAAGGGACGCTGCCTGCCCACAGCAACCCTGAAGGAAGAAGCCAAGGGCCTCCATCTCCCTTCAGGGTCCCCACTTATGAGCCAAGCCCACCTGGAGGCCGGAGGGCACAGAAGCCCGTGGATGAAGGCCACACAGCCAGGTCCTGGGCACAGGGGAGGGTGGACAAGAACAGAGTGTTAATCCTGGGATGGCCAGGGGGCCAGACCCCACCTCTCAGAAGGCTCCCTAGGGTGCCAGGTGGGGACTCAGAGCTCCCAATCTTCGTCCAACAGGGAGAGGACCCTCCTCCTGCTTTGGGATGGGAATACTGGATGGAACAACCAGATTCAAGCTCCGTGAAGCCACCCATCAATGGGCTTAGTTCTCGGCAGGGGTCCAAGGAAGAAGCCCCCTCCCCTGGCAGCAGGGTGGCCGCCAACGGTGTGGGCGAGGCTCAGACGACACAGTGAGCTTCCTCAGAAGAAGAGGGCCTTCCCGGGGTCTGTCTCAACGGGGCGCTCTGTCACCGCAGACCCAAGTGGGGGGATCAAAGGTGAAAAGCCGAGGGGGGTGGGTAGGGGTATGATTCATGGAAGGGCCATCAGGGGGCCCCCTACTGGCAGGCTCGGGCCGGACACCACCATTCAAGGCCCTGTGCGTGTGTCAGGGGCAATATCGTTGAGAAAATAAAAGCGACTTCCAATTCTGTTTTTAAATCATATTTTCCAAGATCAAAATCTTATTTCCCAAGCACTGCTGCTGAAAGCTGAGGCGAAAACCACCAGTAATGTCTTAACCTTCCCAACTGCCAGTTTCTATCTTGCCCAAGTCGGGGACACGGTGACTGGGGTTGAGTCCAGGACTGTGGTCCATTCCAGGTCCCGGTGCCCAAGGTCACAAGCACACCCTGGAGGTTCTCCTAACAGCTCCGAGGTCGCCAGACAGGGCCAGGGCTTCCAGCAAAACGTGAGACCCTTTTCTGTGTCTGCGACGCCTGGGGCCTCTATACATCAAGCAACCCTATTCAGCCAGAAGCCTGTACTGACATCGGGTATTGCCGGATGAGACGCCTGCCTTCGAGAAGTTCACAGTCGAGCAGAAGCGGGAACGCAGTGGGCAGAGCAGCAGCCAGGACTGAGCTGGTGGTCATAATGCAGGAGCATTGACTGAGCACTGGCTCCGAGCCTGACACCACTAAGCACTTTCCATGTATGCATCATCTCCTTTATTATTCGGATAACCCTGGGAGGTGGCCACGATTATCCCCAGCTTACAGATGAGAAAACTGAGAGCTGGATCACACCACGGCTTACATGGTCTAATATGAAGTGTCTGAACCCACAAACTCGGGCCAGAGCTCGAAACCACTTTGCCCCCCACCACCCATTAGGGAAGGGCTGACCTGGGAAGGCAGGGTCTTTGGCGCCTCTACCTCCACCTTGGGTTTCAAAGTGGGGGCAGCGTGTTTGCAGCCCCCCAATCCGCAGCACACACCCCTTCAAGCAAGGCCGCGGTGAATGCGAGCAGGGCCTGCCCGACATGAGACTGCCCAGCCGGGCCGAGCAGGGGCTGAGATTCACCAGCACTCGGCTGTCCCGGCCCAGAGGCGCCTTGCTGACCACTGAGGCATGAGAAGAACCCCAGACCGCTGCCCTCTGCAACAGTCTCTGGCCTGAGACCCTCGCACCTTCACTGCACCTGCTGGCAGGACCCACACATACTCCAGAAGCTTCCTCTTTGTGTCTTTCCTGGTGGTATGGTTCACTTAGCTCCAAAAAGCAGAGGGACCCAAAGCACAGACTTGGGTGGGGCTTGACTCAAGCAGAGGAAGGCCTTTGTCGAAGAGCCACGTAGCCAGCTCGCCCACCACGGCCCACCCCCTTTCCTCGCTGCACCCATCCCCCCAAGAACACTCAAACAGGATTCGAGAAGCAGGTTTCAAAGTCATTTTCCTCACACCAAAACTTCCTAATGCTAATTTCCTCTCTTTCTTCTTTTTTATTGGCGTGAAGCAATTCCCCTTCCAACAACCCAGATCTCTGAAGTCCTGAGTCATCAGGACAGCAGGGGAGCCGACAGGAGGGATCAAAGGTGTGGGAAGCTCGCTAATGCCTGGGCGGCAGGATTTCCTTCCAGGGTCCCTGCCGGCTCTTGGCCCGCGCCACGCAGACAGAGGGATCTGGGCTCCTGCAGCCCCACGCAGTTCTTGGTTCCCACCTCTGTGCCAGGTTCCAAAGAGGCAAGGTGACTGCAGACAGGAGCACAGGCTCCCAGCTCTGCCACGGGCCAGCCCGCAGCCGGGGCCGCTCATCAAACGGGACCTCTCGGGGTATGTGGGACCTCAGCCAAGTCACCACAGGGGTTCTCAACCCGTGATGTGCCCCCCAGGGGACCCGTGGCAACATCTGCAGGCATTTGGGGCTGTTACACTGTGGGGAGCGGAGGACTGGCATCTAGTGGGCCGAGGCCAGGGATGCTCGACATCCACAAAGCCCAGGATGGTCCCCACCACCAAGTAAGATCTGGGGCCCAAGATCCATAGGGCCAAAGGGGACACACTTTGAGATCATGCATGAAACTGGCTTAGCTCTTATGCATAAGACTTCGCCCTCCTCGCTGTGCACACACGGTCATGTGTGTCACACGTACTCATCCGGGAAGAAAGCAGAGATGGCTCTACCCCAAAGTGTTCATCTGGGTGATTTCTGGGTGGTGGGATTATGGGAGAATCTTTTCCTTCTTTATTTTTTAAGATCATCATCATCCCTGGGTGATTATTTTTGTTTTATTTTACAAGTACGGAGGCAAATAGCTGGTAGAGAAGACAGACGGGCAAAGAGGCAATCGCCACCCAGCTGGAGCTCGCAGGGAGCAAGCCCTCACTCCAACTGGGGGTCAGGGAAGGCTCCGGGGGCCAGCAGCACTCCCCACGGCAGAGGGGAGAGGGGCCGAGCCAGAGCCCCGAGGGGTGGGGGGAGCCCAGCCACGCTCTGAGATGGGCTCCAGACCCTAGGCTCGCCTGCACCAAGCCATCACAGCCGGCTCTCAGGGACAGGCCATCTCAGGCGAGGAAACAGGCTCCGAGAGGTTGAGTTCACGATCCCAACACCAAGCAGGGGCAGTTGAGAAGCAAACCTCCACCACGGCTCTCCCAGCCAGAGACGCGTCTGCAGGAAGACGGCCGAACCACCCAGGGTGAGACACTCGACTCTGTTCCCACCCTCCCGCCTTCCGCACGGCCCCCCTGCTCGGCAGGGAGCCAGCCCTGGCCACCCTGGGTCTTCCTGAGCCTCTGCTGCTGAGCCGGGCTCACAGCCACATGCAGTTTATTCTCTGGAGCCAGACGGCCTGGGTGCAAATCCCAGCTCCACCACCACTAGCTGGGTGAGTAGTGACCTCATCTCTCTGGGCCCCAGTCTGATCATTTGTAAAACAGGAACCGTGACAGCAATACCTCAGAGGTGCATCGTGAGGTTTAAACAAGCTCATCTACGTACGACCCAGCAGTTTCACTCCTGGGTACGTATTCGGAAAAAAAGAGAACACTAATTCGAAAAGGTACACGCACCCCAATGCTCACAGTAGCATTATTTACAATAGCCAAGATATGGAAGCAACCCAAGTGTCCATCAACAGACGAATGGATAAAGAAGGTGTGGTATACATATACAATGGAATACTACTCGGCCATAAAAAAGAATGGGGCTTTCCTGGTGGCACAGTGGTTGACAGTACGCCTGCCGATGCAGGGGACATGGGTTCATGCCCCGGTCCGGGAAGATCCCACATGCCGCGGAGCGGCTGGGCCCGTGAGCCATGGCCGCTGAGCCTGTGCGTCCGGAGCCTGTGCTCCGCAATGGGAGAGGCCAAAACAGTGAGAGGCCCGCATACCGCAAAAAAAAAATAAAATAAAATAAAAAAAGAATGAAATTCTGGCATTTGCAGGAATGTGAATGGACATAAATCAGAGAAATATAAATACTATAGATGTCACTTTCGTGTGGAATCTGAAAGATAACACGAATGGATATAGCAAAACAGAAATAGACTCACAGACACAGAAAACAAACAAGTGGTTACCAGTGGGGGGTGGGGGCAAGACAGGAGTATGGGATTAAGAGATACAAACTATAGATAAGCAACAAGGACATATTGTCCAGCACAGGGAATGATAGGCATTACTTTGTCATAACTTTTAAGGCAGTGTAAACTGTAAAAATACTGGATCACTATGCTGTGTACCTGACACTAATATAATATTGTTAAGTCAACTAGACTGCAATAAAAGAAGAGTGCTCATCCACGTGTAGGCTCAGAACAGTAGACGCTGTGCGAGCGTTAGCTGTAGTTCTCAGTGCTTTGCTGGTGACTGTTCCTCGCTGCCCAGGCCCCCCTGCTCGAAGCCACCAAGGAGGCACCGTGCTCTGTGCAGGAGGCCTCTGGCTCTGGAGCCAGGTAGTCTGGGTTGCAGTGATGTAACCTGAAACTCACAGGGCCTTAGTTTCCCCAAGTGTAAACAGGAGCCTCGGGGGCTGGGTTAAATGCACAGATACACACACCCAAGGGGCCCGGGAGCGGGGGGGCGCTGGAGGAAATGATCGCTACCGCCCCGCAGTCACCTCCACCCCGTCCTGGTCTGTGTGACCCCGCAGGCTGACCCTGCTTGGACCCTCAAGCCCAGTAGCCACCAGGCTGCTGGGACGGGTCAAGCTCTTTCACCTTCCCACCGTCAAGGCAAGCGTCGGCCACAGGGTCGTGAAACGCGACCCAACAGGAGCAACAGGCAGACGTCAGAGTCACTGTTCCTCTTTCCAGAGGGGCAGCCCTGCGCCCCCTGCCCCATAGCCCCCAGGCCCGAGAGCCCACTAAGGGCACCAGCAGGGCCCCACAGCTGCCCTGCCTCGGCCCCATGGTGCCACCTTCCCAAGCCCCACGGCTGGGTGGGGCCTTCCCACCTGGCCTCCAGGAAGGAAGCTTCCAGAAGGGGAGCCCTGGGAGCCAAAGCTCAGAGCGGAGGTCTCAGGCCCGGGATCTGGAAAGCACCAGAGGCCTCTGGTGGCAGCGGCCTCACGGGCCCGGCAGTGGGCCAGGAACCGCGGGCCTGTGTCCACCCCGAGGCCAGCTCTGCAGGGCAACTCGAGGGCCCACTGCACGCACTGTCCTTCACTGGAGGTGAAAGAAACACGCAGGGTTCCAGGGATGCAGAGGGCGTGGCTCTTCCCTCTGCCCTTCCAGCAGGAGGGACCACCCAACTGAACCTGTGCAGCAGCTCATTCCTTCCTTCCTTCACTCATTCATCCACTCATCTGGCCAAAGAGCGCCTGCTGAGAGACACAGCCTCAGGGTCCCCATCTGTAAAATGCAGGGAGCCACAGCAACTCGTTGGGCTGCTATGGAGGCCACCGATGTGACCTCCCAGCCCAGCTCCTAGCAAACAAACTCTCGTGAGTGGCCACGAGACCACTGCTGCGGTGGTCACTACTGTGACAAACGCCTGGCCTGGTGGCTCACATCCCTGCACTCCTGAAGCTTCCATTCAGGGGCATCCCAGGCTCCCAGCTGGCGGCCCGCTCCCCGTCCCTCTGCGTCATGATCAGGGCCCTCCCGGCTCGCACGTGAATCCCACACTGACCTCGAGGGCCCCTCTGGGAAGTGACCCTGCCTCCATCTTCCTCCCTACCTGCTCTCACGGTGCCAACCACGGCTGCGGCCCGTCTGCCCATTCCCAGCCCTGGCCCCCAGCCCCTTCTCTGCCAGTCCCCAACCCTACCCCTGTCCGTCCAGATGCGTCTCTCCTACGAAGTCCTTCCTGAAACCACCTGGCCCCTCCAGACAGCAGGACAAGGCACAAATCTCTCTGAGGATGTGTGCTCCTATGGTGTATCCTAATTTGAAGTGTCCCCCAATTTAACTGTGAGCCTTTGGGGAACAAAGCGTCGTCGACTTTGTAAGCGTGGTACTAGGGAACACTCACCTTGTCAGCCCAGTGCCTGGAGACACTCACTCCACAAGTGCAGTACCTGGGAAACTCCCTTTGCACACACAGCATCTGGTACTCAATTCACAAACTTGGTACCTGGCGCTTACCCTTTACAAATACTTGGCATTCACTTTCCAACACCAGTTCCCTGAACTCACTTGACAAATTCACAAAGGGATGTCTGCCAAACATCGGCAAACACTAAACTGATAAGCCCACTGATTCCCCCCTAAGACGTTTCGGCAAGAGGCTGAAATCATTTTACGTATATCCAACAGATGCACATATATTCACGGACACACACACTCAGGCGTGGCGGCAGACCTGCCTTTGCCTCTCAACTCCACTTCTTCCCAGTTCTCCTTGTCTCAGTCTCCGTTGCAGCATCTATAAAATGGGAAGGGTAATAGCTGCCCCGTAGGATTGTCTGGAAAATTAAAAGAGCACAGTGCCTGGCACTCAGCAGGGAGACAATAAGTGTCTCTGTAATCACGAGTGCATTGCTCTATCCCTTGCAACAGGTTCACTAAGATGTTTTATTCCCCACCAGAGAGCAGACTGCAAACTTTCCTGACCTGCCGCCAAGCTCAAACCCAGGAGCCAGAAGAGACCACGCCATCTGAATTTCCTTTCCAGGGAAGCAGCTCTGCTGCTGGTACCCTGGAGACCTCCAGACCACTGCAGGGTCCCAACGGTCCTGGGGTGGGTGTCGCCATCATTCCATGGTCTCCTGTCTCCTGGACACAGCTGACCCGGCTCCCTAGCCTCCCCTGCACTCGGGGGTGGCCATGGGACTGAGCCATGGCCAATGGAGCGGCCAGACCCACAGACCGAACCTCCGCCTGGTGCTCACTCCTTCTCCCCAGCCCCGACTCCACGAGGCCCTGAAGGGACCGGGACACGAGGCACATGCAAACCGTGCTGTGTGAAGCCCCCCAGGTTTGGGGGCTGGCTGTTGCAGCAGTCAGCCCACCCTGACTGTGGCCCGGCCCCATCCACGGGGACGGCTCCACCACCGGCTGGGCCTCACACAAGCACGCGCGGCGATGCAGATTCACCTGGGCTGGACAGTGAGCCAGACGAGGAGGCAGTCTGGGCTTTCCCAGGCTGTGTGCGCCTATCTGCAGCTTCTCTGGGCCTCGAAGAGCTTGGGACTGGCCCAGGACACCAGGAGACGTTCCAGTGCTATCCCCTCTCTCCTGATGACCCCAGCCCCAGGGAAGCCTCCGCTGCCCCGCCCCGCGGAGTCCTGCCTGCCCACCCACCCGGGGACTGGAGAATCCAGCTCTTCAGCTTCCCTGCAGAGTGAGTTTACTCAGCCTCATCTGTTTATACACTCCAGACCTGATACCAGCTAGAAAGCAGGAGAACCCATGACAAAGGAAGGCAGTGAAGGTGCTAGGGGTGCGGGGAATCCTGGGTGTGAATCCCAGCCCGGCTGCTGAGTCATGTGGAAGGGTCTTTGGGCAACACGCTGGCGCTCAGCGCTTCCCCCCCTCAGCGCTTCCCCATCGGAAAAAAGCCTGAGGCGAATTCAGTGATTAGGGTGTTCTAGGTCCTAGAACCTTTGTAACACAGTGTGGACAAAGGGAGCTGGTTTTGGTAATTTAGGAGTCTCTTAAGGCACTGCTATTCTTCGCTATGGGAGGGAGCGGGTTAAATAAAACACACACACACACCCCAGAAGTGCTAGAAACTAAGGAAGCTCCATGGGGCAGGGAGCTGCCTATACGCCCAGCACCTAGCACATTCTGGGTGCTCATAAATATTTTTTAATAGATGATAACAGCTCCTGGAAGGCAGGGGTGATGACCACTGTAGAGCATTCACTAAGCATTTACTAAGATCCGGTCACTTCTCTAAATCCGGTCCAGCCTCAGGGCCTTTGCACTTGCCATCCTCTCCGCCACTAGATACCATCTCCTTTCCTGAACACCATGTGCAGAGTAGCAAGGCTCCTGGTCCCCAAGCCCCGCACACCCCACCCACCACTGCTTTGTTTCCTCCGGGGCCAGACAGATTTTATAATTACTTAGTCAGTGGTTTATTGTCTGTCACCTACGCCAGTCCAGGAGGGCAGGGACTGGTTTTCCTCAAAATGCCTACAAACAGTGATATTTATCTGTTGAATGAACTGCCATGCCTTACTCCACCTAATCCTGACATCATGCTAAAAGGAAGTCCCCAGAATGTGAATTTCACAGATAAGGAGGGAGGTTAGGTGACCTGCCCAAGGTCACCCACCAGCTAGGATGCTGCAAGGGCAGGATTCAAGCTTGCCTGTCTGACCCCTCTGCTGCGATTGGCTGTTCTCCTCCATCCACCTTCCTGACACCCCAGACACTGGTATGTGGCAGGTGTAAAGAAATGGCTACTGGACATTCAGTTTCAGCACAACAATCAACTTCAGCACCAAAACTATGTTCTCTGTGGTCCCCTTCGCCTCAACAGACATGAACACCTCCCCCCCCCACACACACACACACGCCTCATCACCCTTTGTAGGGCTCTGCTGGTATCAGCCGAGCTTCCTTTCAACCTCACACGGCCTCCCTCGGTGGCCCGCTGAAGGCACTGGGTGCCTTGTCACCAGAGCCAGGAGCAGGGAAGAGACACTGTCACTTCCTCCTTTTCTCTACCATGGGACCAGGCGGCCTGGCTTCCATCCTGGGGAGGCAGGAAGCCTGGGGACAAAAACGATGCTCTCAGGTGGAGCAGGAAACAGCCCTCCTGGCCATGCAGACCCTTGTCCTTGGGGGCAGAGGTCTGCGGGACTGGCTGGAGCCCCCCACCAGTTCCTGGTGGGGCTGGGGGGCCAGACCCTCAGGAGGCTCCCTAGCCAGTGACAGTGAGCCAGACCCAAGCATGACTCCAGACCGCAGTGACCCCAGGCGGCAGTGCCCTTCCCCCACTGAGGGAGGGTCAGCTAACCCTTGCAAAGCACTGTGGGACTAAATATTTTAACACTCGCCAAAGAAGTAGGCAAAAAACATTCAAATTATCAAAACACAAACAACTCCACTCAGTCAAAGTGGAAAGTGTCTTGTTGGAAACTGCAAAAGCCTGGGGCTAACCTAAATGTCCAGTGATAGGGGATGGTCTACCTACATTATTATGGCGCCCCTCTATGATGGAACACCGTGCAGCAGGGAAGAGCAGCTGTGCAGGCACAGATCTAGAATGACTGCCAAAACACACCGTCCAATGAACAATAACAGCACAGAACTGTGTGTAAATGCCCAGAATGCTCAGCAAGGATTCAGGGCTGGCCTGCGAGGAGGAGAACTAGGGGCCATGGGTCTGTGGAATAAGAGAGAAGCTTCATTTTCCCTTATATGCCTTGTTGTACCATCTGAATTTATTTGATGTGCACGTTACTATTTCAATTTTCCAAAAAAAAAAAAAAACAGTTCTGTATTTTTTTAAAGAAACTGGACTGTGCCCCCTGAGAAATTTTTCTTAAACTGCTTTCAACAATTTCATTGCTCTCATACATACCAGATCCACTAAATATCCCTAACTTTCCCAAATGCACCGCTCATCTCAGGAGACTTTCCTCTAGAGACTGCCCATTTTTAAGTAGCAATAATCCCTTGCATTTGGGCAGAATTTCTTGAAGCACTCTCGGTAATTAGGAAAACACAAAGTGGAATACAGGCCCCTTGTCATACCCCTACTGTGTGCTGGCCATCCTGCTAGGTGCTAATCTGAGTGATCCCCAGTCCTTTCAGCAACCCTGTACATGAGGTAGGATTATCCCACCCTCTAGGAGGAAAAGCAAGCCCCGGCAAGGGAAAGCAACGTTCCAGAAGTCACACAGTCAGGAAGCTGTAACCTCAGAATCCAGACCCGGTGCAAGTGGCAGCAAACCCCGTTGTGTTGCCCCACAGTGGAGACGCCATGAACCATTAGGCTGCCTTGCTTAATCTCACTTAATCCTTTCATCAAAGGCTTAACTTGACCATCTCGGATGTTCATTCCACCAAAACACCAAGGGGATACCATCCATGTGGGCCAAGCTGAGGCTGGCAGTGAGGCACCCTCAGAGAGCTTCGGTTTTTTAGGATGACAAGGCCAGCAGGCTCCCCCTAAGCCTCACCGGACGTGGTGCCCCAGAAATGCCCTCTCCCACTGCCAGGTGAGTCAGCGGGCTCCCCGGTTGGCACGGAGGAGCGGGCAACACTATACACAGCCACCTGTGGCCCACGGAGCCCCAGCCAGCTCGGCAGCAAAGCCCAGCCATGAGCAGCGAGTGAGACACCTTCAACCTGGACTGGTACAACTTTGCCAGCGGCTAGAAAAGGCATCTCGGATTGCGCCAGGAGAATGGCAGTATCAAAACCTCTCCCGCCTTAAAATGCTCCTATTTATTACAGCCTGGGGAAGGCAGACCACGTGTGCCGTTTACAGAGAATTCAGATTTTTTTCCTCCGCTTCTGTCCCAGCCCCTCCCCTCCACCACCTCCAATCAGACAAGTAACCTGGGAAACAAATTCGATATACTCCGAAATCTTACGACAAATGGCACTGAAAGAAAAAAAAAAATTCTTTGTGTTTCTTTATGCCACAAAGAAACATCACATAAATCAAAGGCGGGGAGGACGGGCACAAGGAGGACGTGTGAGTGACAAAGTGGAGAAATGAACACGCGTGTCCGTGTGCACACAGGCGGGTTCCCACGGGACTTCTGACTACTTGGGAGGACACAGATTTTAATTCCCAAGGGGAAGCCGCCATCAGGATGAATGCAGCACTCGGACACCCAGTAGGTGCTTCGTAAGCATAAGTCCAAGTTCAGAAGGTTGCCGCCCCCAAGAAAACACCAGACTAAAGAAATTGATGGGAACTGAGGGGACTCCTCTTTTCTTTCCCACAACAGAAAGCCCAGAGACGTTTCAACTGAAGCCGCAGAGTGGTGAAAATTTAAAAAGCAAGTCAAGGCTACTGTGCCTGTGCTCTGACCCCTGTTTGATCCGACTGGACCCTCCCCATTCTGAGATGCCACGTGCTACATGTTAAAAAAAAATAAGGTAAAATAAAAGGTAAGCCGCTGATTCGTACTTCTTTGGCGCAGAGGAGACAAAGCACACGGACAAAGCCCTCTTCCAGAGGACAAGCATGCCTAGCAGGTGATCAAATTCAGCCCAGACACGAGAACGGCAAAATGGATTCTGAACCCACGGACCCAAACCTTCTTGGCTACAGCCGACACCATGGTTGGCAACCACAAAAAGCCCAGGGAGGCCCGGGGACTGGGAAGTCTGGATGCGAAAGGGGAATGAGGAACGGCGGCGTCCAGGCCACAGCCTGGGCAGATGCGCCCTTCCGCTGGCAAGGTGCGGCCGTGTGTACCCCAGGGAGGGGCGGACACCTCCCAGTCCCCCCTCACGGCAGCCGGGTCACTGGCGCCTTTGTGTTTCCTCCTTTGTTTATGAGTCTTCTGGATCCAAAGTCTCCAGCACAGAGTGCATCAGGCCCGGCGCTGTCACAGGCCCTGTCAGGCACTGTTGACTCTGCAAGGATTTAATCAGTAACCGGCCCAGCAGATAGGCGCAGGGGCAAGCTCCAACCTGACCCAAGAGAAGGCAAAGTTTACAGCCAGGCCAGGGAGTGAGGCCGCTGGCCCCGCGGGGCCCCAGGCTGAGCCCGTCTCCCCAGCAGGGAATGCAGAGAGGTCCGTCCACCTGGGGGGTGTACCCAGCTGGAGCCACCTGCCAGGTGGGACTGAGAGCCCCCGGATGCCTCCACCCAGGCCTGATGCAGCTGTGGTCCTGGAAGCCTGGGCTGTAGCTCTGACTACCATCCAACTGACTGGATCAGTGCAGACAGACCCTGAAGACGGTTTGGGCAAAGGGTGTATTTGGTTTGTTTATGGGTTTGAATCCAGATCAATCACTCTGAGTCTTGTGCCTGAAGCCCACACAATTAACCAGATAATTACCAGATGGTTCTGAGGTGGGCTGTGTAGAGGGCTTAACAAAAGGATGACGTACACTTTATAGAAGGCTATGACCAATACAAAACACCTGATACACCCGTGGCTCGAGGCTGGGCCACATGGGGCTTTCCGTTGTAGTGAACTGCACTCAAATTCACCTTTGTTTCGTTTGGGCTCACATTTCTCAATTGAGTGCTTGGGCCGCGCTATAAAATGCAGACAGATTACATAATGCCCGGGCTTCAGGGAAACCCCTCAGGGGGCTGCTTTGCTTCCCGGGGGGCCTGGACACACCAACAACCAGGTGTCTCAGGAAGGGACAAGGTCCCCGGTGGTGGTGCCATGCACACCCCTGCCCTGGAGGCCACGGCCTCAGCAGCCCCCCTCCACGCTCACAGGCCTGGCAGGGAGGGCCGTGCACCCCACCGGAGCCCACCAAGGCCACATGTAAGGACACTCCCTGCCCTGCCCGTGGGGCTCGCCGACGACAGGCAGAGAAAGGGGACAGCCCATTGGACACTCGCGCGTAGTTCCTCCCTCCTCGCTCCCCAACGCCACAGCAAGGCTCTGCTGAGACAAATCTCGTGCCACGGATGGCCCTCGGCCCCCAGTCCAGAAAATCACGGCTCCTCTCCAGAGAGGCCCAAGAAGACGAAGGTGCCACCCACCACGGCTGGGGAAGGTGGTGCCGGGGCCCCTGGCTGCTTGAGAAGCCAGCGCAGGGCTCCAGGCTCCCTTCCTCCCCACTCTCTCTCTCAAATAGACACCTCTTGAGCAATCAGAGGTAAACTGGGGGAGGGGGAGGGGCACCTTGAGCCTCCAAAGCTGGCTTCCCCCAGCCGTGGGCAGCACAGCACAGCTCCTGGCTTCTCCCGGGGGAGCACGGGAGCTCGGCCTGTCCTTCCCACGGAGGGTCACTGTGCCTCCCAGCCATCTTCTCCTCCCCAACTCCCCTTCACTTTAAGGGGTGACAGAAAGAAAAATAAAGCTCCCCCAGCCCCGGCCAGGGGAAATTTCTGAAGCCAGATTTGGAGGCTGCTGATCCCAGGCAGGGAACTACTGAGGACACCGGTTCCTCCCTGAATCTGAAACACTGCGCGCTGGCGAATTTTCTGAGGGTCTCCCTCCATCAAATGAAAAGCCAAATGCCGAGGCCTGTGGCTCGGGACAGGTTTGAGAACGTGCACGAGCCTAAGACTGGGACTGGACCGCTTCTCGGCAACCAGGGATCCTCCCCGAGAAAGCAGCCTTTGCAGATTGCACCAATGTGCCCACAGGAAAGAAAAAATAGGTGTTCTGAGTACGTCGGACCCAAAATTCAGAATAAAAGTCCTCGTGTGCTTCAGTGCCCTGGGAGGTGGGGGCGGGGGGGAGCTGTTTCAAGGAGTATGGTTTCTTCTGCTAACTTTTCCCCCTCCCCATTCCCTGGAGCATGTGTCACGGCCTGTGACACACTGCCAAGGGAACATGGATGCCGGGGAAATGTCTGCACATGCTACACGTTTGTGACATGCTATGTAAGCGACACCCTATTTCCCGGCTGGGTTTTCTTGGCACAGGTGTGGGCAGGCGTTAGATTCAGCGCCCCCGCCCCGACCACCGTGCTTAGTAAACCGGATCACGGTTGCCCCAGAGGGGAGCGTGCATTCTGGGGAAGACCTGCCACCTCTCCATAGAGGACGGGACCCCCTCACAGAAAGGCTCGGGCCCAAGCAGAGCTGGTGCTTTCAACTGTCCTCCTTTCAAAACACAAAGCATCCTGTTCCGGCTCCTGCCCGCCACCCTCCCCCGCTGCGACCCCACCACAGCCCTCTCTCTCCACCTTGCAGATTTGATTTCAGAAACAGATCGATGACTTCTCTCCCTCTCATGAGGGCGACCCAGTCCCAGCCATGTATTTTAAAACAGTAACAATAACATAATAAAACCTCCAGCAACAAAACACACGTATACAATACTGCATAGACAATGCAAGACCAGAACCCCACAGGCCAGCTTCCGCACTAGAACTTGACCGCCCCCCGTGGGGAGGAGATAGCCCAGGACCCCTGCCCCCTCTCCCTCCCCCTCCACTTCCACCCTCCCAGTGTGCCAGTGAAATTTTTTCAGAAAGGGAAGCACCCAGTTTTGCCTGCCAGGCCGGGCAGGAAAAAGACGGGTAGAGAGCAAAGAAAGGAACTGGCTTCTGGAAATTCTTTGGGTTTTGGGGTTTTGAGGTTGTTGGGTTTGTTTTTTTTTTTTTTGCTGGTTGTTTTGTTTTCCCATCCGCCGCAGATCCAGATGTGCTTTCCGAAAGGGAACCCCACCACCATCAGGGCCCAGCCTCGGGGGTCTATCCCAAGGTCCCATCCGTAATTAACACAAGCGCTGGGCCCGGAGGTACCCAAATGCTCAGTCCGGGGTGGGCCAGATCCTCTCCATATAATTCTAAGGGTCTCCCCGAGCCTGCCGGCAGGGCAGAGCTTCGAATTCCACAATCCAGTCCGGAGCCCAGGCCAGGAGGGGGGCGCCCGGTTCTTCCCGCCCCCCGGCGCCCTGCAGGCCCCGGGCTCCAGGTGCAGCGGCAGGCAGGAGGCAGCCGGTGGGAGGGGGCGCCTCCCGGGCCCCGAGGGGAGGCGCGGGGGTGCAGGCGCGCCGCCGCGCAGAGCGACTCACCGTGGCGGACGCCAGGCTGTTGTCGGCCAGCGTTAGGTGGTGCGGCTCCCAGCGCCTCAGGAATTTCGAGGTGAGGATCTTGCTGAGAAAGGTCCGCGGGTGCCGGATGACACAGACCTGGATGTCGCCCTCCTGCAGTAGTTTGTACCTCATCCCGTTGCACAGCAGAAGGGCCCGGCGGCAGGGCACGGCGCCCATCTTCGTGCCCTCGGGGGCCGGCACGTCACCCCCCAGCAGCGGCTTGGTCTCCTCGATCTGCCGGGAATCGCCGCCGCCCGAGGTGCTGGTCAGATCCATGGCCGGCCGGCCGGGCCGGGGAGGGGGCCGGGGGCGGGGAGAGGGGCTGTCCCGGCTGCCCGGGCGGCGGGGCCCCCGGTCGGCGTCCCGCACCCCCCCACCCCCCAGGAAGGTGGGGGGGTGTGGGGCTGGGGGCGCCCCGCAGGGGAGGGGCCCGGGCGGGCGGGCGGGCGGCCGGCGCTCGGTCCTTCCTGCGGGGCTCCGGCTTCCTCCTAGCTCGTCGGATGCATGCTCGCGGCGGCCGGACCGGCTCGGCGGAGGGGCGGACGGGTGGGGACGCGGGGCAGAGCCTGCGGGGGGGCCGGGGGCCCGGCGGCGGCGGCAGCGAGCGGGGGCCGCGCGGGCGGGCGTGTCTCGGCCCCGCCGCCCGCTCGTGTGTACAGTACGTGTGTCTGGGCGGCCGTCCGCGGGCGAGTGTGCGGCGGGGGCCGCGGGGGCCGGCTCAGTTGAGAGATTGCAGAAGCCGCTCGGCGCCCGCGCGATTGGTCCCCGCGGGGTCATGTGCCCGCCCCTCTGACGTCAATGGCGGCAACGGCGGCTGCCGCCGCGGCTTCGGCCTCTCGCAGGCGGAGTCCGCCGCCGGGCGGGGACGCGAGGGGCCGAGGCGCGGCTCGACGGGAGGGGGCGGCCCCCGGGGAGGGGGCTGGGGCGGGCGAGCCCTGGCAGGCCCGGGCCCGCCCCGCCCGGAACCTGGGGAGTGGGCGGGGGCCGCGGGGGCAGGGCGCGTGACGTCACGCTGAGCCGCGCCCCCGCCGGTGCCCAGGCCGGTGCTGAGCCGCGCGGCCCGCCGGCCCGACGGATCTGAGAACGCGCCGCGGACCCCGCAGCCCACCCTTACCCCCGCGGCCAGCCGGGATCCGAAATGTCAGCGCCCCGAAACCTGTCCACGAGGATGGCGGAGGTGCGGCCAGGTGCAAACCTGAGGGACCGGGGCCGGGCTGGGCTGGGCTGGGCCGAAGGTGTGGGGGACAGGACCGCAGGCAGAACCTGTGACACCCCCGGAACCCCAGCTCAAGCTGTCCACCTGGCTGGCCAGATGGCGCCAGGAGACAGAGATATTTCCTCGAATTGAACATGTCCCGTCAGTTATCCGGGAACTGCCCTGGCTCAGCCTGCAGAACTCTGCAGGCCTCCTGGTCATTTACAGATGTCTGCCCGCCCGTGGCCCTTGGGGTCCTCAAGCCTCCGGGGGGGAGGGGACAGGCTCCCCAGCCCCCCTCCTTCCTTCTGCCCCTGGAGTCTGATTAGTTCCTAATAGGAACCTAGACAACAAAATCCCTCCCCAGCGTTACCGGCGCCCCCCTCCTCTGCCTGCACCCCAGCAGCTCCAGCTTCTTTACCTCTCCCCTCAGGCCGGGACCAGGTCATTCATCTCTGCATCCCCAGGTCCTGCGCAGAGCTGTGAGAGAATCATATTGGAAGCCCCTTTGGGGAATGAGCTATGGTGTCACTCGGGAACGCCAGCTGTGCAACAAAAAACGTTCCCTTTCTGCCACCAGGAGTGGCACCTAAAGCCACGCAGCAAATGCTCTGCTCTGGGGTGGGGCTTTCTCACATCCACGCACTTCTGCAGTTAATACGATTAAAACCCCCAGATCTGTGCCTTTTTTGTTAAGTGAAGGTGTCTCTGTAGTGAACACACAAGTGTGTGAGCATGCGTTGAATTGCATCATGAGTGCCGAAGTTTGTCCACGGCAGCCCTACAGTGGGGACTGCCCCCTCCCCCTCTCTCCCACGAACAGACAAGATGAGGGCTCCCCAAAACACTCTCACCTGAGCCTGGCCAGGGCTGGGGCCAGGGTGGAAGGCAGGGCCCCCGCATGTGTCCCTCACCAGAGAAGACGCATCTCCAGCCTGCCCAGGAGACAGGCAGAGCTGTCCTCTCCTCGTGAGCCCTGGGGAGGCACAGTTAGGCAGGAAAATGCGGAATTCACTGACTCCCCACAGCCTGCTGGCAAATTCTGTTCTTGAAGTTCTGAACATCAACAGCCTTGAGAAAACCATCAAACAAGGAGGAGTCAGGCAAGCCAGAGACCCCATCCGGTGGCAGAGAAGTGGATGCCGGAGGTGGGGATGGCAGATGATTGTGACCAAGACGCCCAGGCCATGCCGCCAAGGGGGTTAGGTCTGTTGTCCGAACCCTGATTGAGCTCCTGCTGTTTGCCGGTTGCAGGAAGTAATCCCCAGCGTCCTAAGCACGCACACAACTTTTCCTTCTCACAGCAACCCATGACACAGGGTTGACCCATCAGCATCCCCTCCTGCAGGTGAGGATACAGAGAGACTGCCAGGCTCACTTAGCTAGCCAGGACTGGGCCCAGGTGTGGAGCTCAGGGTCTAGGACCATGTAAAGACAATGACCACACTGTGCTTGGGGCTACAGGAAGGGGGAGGGGGAATCTAACCCAGCTGGGCTGTGGCACTGGGGACATGTCCTGACTCCAAAGAGGTCTTTAGGAATCAGGTAAAGAAGGGGAAAGGTGCTCCTGGAAGGGGGGACGGCACATACAAAGGCAAAGAGGTGGGAAGACCCTCAGCCTATGCAGGAAACTCCAGACTTTTTTTTTTTTTTTTTTTTTTTTTGCGGTACGCGGGCCTCTCACTGTTGTGGCCTCTCCCACTGCAGAGCACAGGCTCCGGACGCGCAGGCTCAGCGGCCGTGGCTCACGGGCCCAGCCGCTCCGTGGCATGTGGGATCTTCCCGGACCGGGGCACGAACCCGTGTCCCCTGCATCGGCAGGCGGACTCTCAACCACTGCACCACCAGGGAAGCCCCAGACTTTTTTTGTTTTTTATTTTATTTATTTTTGGCTGCGTTAGGTCTTCGTTGCTGCACGTGGGCTTTCTCTAGTTGCAGCGAGCGGGGGCTATTCTTCGTTGCGGTGCTCGGGCTTCTCCTTGTGGTGGCTTCTCTTGTTGCGGAGCACGGGCTCTAGGCACGTGGGCTTCGGTAGTTGTGGTGCACGGGCTCAGTAGTTGTGGCTCACGGGCTCTAGAGCGCAGGCTCAGTAGTTGTGGCGCACGGGCTTAGTTGCTCTGCAGCATGTGGGATCTTCCCAGACCAGGGCTCGAACCTGTGTCCCCTGCATTGGCAGGCAGATTCTTTTTTTTTTTTTTTTTTTTTTTTTGCGGTACATGGGCCTCTCACTGTTGTGGCCTCTCCTGTTGCGGAGCACAGGCTCCGGACGCGCAGGCTCAGCGGCCATGGCTCATGGGCCCAGCCGGTCTGCGGCATGTGGGATCTTCCCGGACCGGGGCACGAACCCGTGTCCCCTGCATTGGCAGGCAGACTCTCAACCACTGCGCCACCAGGGAAGCCCGGCAGGCAGATTCTTAACCACTGTGCCACCAGGGGGGCCCCAGACATTTTGCCAAGGCATGCAAGGAGCCCAGGGAATGCAGGGCAGAGGCCTCAGAGGTGAGCAGGGGCTGAGCAGGCAGTACCTTGAAATGCAGGCCCAGGGACCAGACTCTGCCCTGAGAGCATGGGAAGCCACCACGTGGGGCATGCAGGGAGTGACTTGTAGATATCACCTTCATAAGGTCACTGGCCACAGCATGACATGGACAAGATTTGCAGAGCAGCAGCCTGGAGGCAGGGAGGCTGGTGAGGAGGCTGTTGACGGTACCCGGGAGGGAGGTGATGGGGTCCAGCAGGAAATCATGGAGTGGGGAGGCTCGGTGGCAGACAAATCAGCTGCTGTCCACTCGAGGGACATCTGTGGACCCTCCTCGGGGGCAAAACTTCAGCAGAACGAGATTTACCAGGATGCAGAGGATCCCTGATTTTATCCAGACATCCTCAACACTGCTTGATATGGTTGATTTGTAAGCATTAAACAGGAACAGCATGATAAAATGACCAGCACCCAAGTGCCAGGTACTATGCTGGGGGTGTTATATATATATATATATATATTTTTTTAACATCTTTATTGGAGTATAATTGCTTTACAATGGTGTGTTAGTTTCTGCTTTATAACAAAGTGAATCAGCTATACACATACATATACCCCCATATCTCCTCCCTCTTGTGTCTCCCTCCCACCCTCCCTATCCCACCCCTCTAGGTGGTCACAAAGCACCGAGCTGATCTCCCTGTGCGATGCGGCTACTTCTCACTAGCTATCTATTTTACATTTGGTAGTGTATATATGTCCATGCCACTCTCTCACTCGTCCCAGCTTACCCTTCCCCCTCCCTGTGTCCTCAAGTCCATTCTCTACGTCTGCGTCTTTATTCCTGTCCTGTGGGGGCATTATATATTGATATTTGTTCTCCTTTCTTCCAACCAACCCAGAAGGCAAAAATTCTTATCATCCCCATCTTAAGGGCGAGGAAGTTGAGTCTCAGAGAGGATCAGACAACCATGGGGATCCAGCCAAGATTTGTACCTGAAATTCTGACCTGAAAGTCCATGTTTTCCCTGCTCCTCCTTTGTTAATGTTTTCCTGAGCAGGGACTCAGGAAGAAAGTGTTGAATTTGATCAATGTCATCTTTCAATAAGAGTATTTCTTGGTCTGAGTTTGACGTCAGTGATATGGAGCCCCCAAGATCCAGCCAGAACTTCCTTGAGAACAGAAACCAGGAGTTCCTGGTTCACAGCAGCACTCAGTGCCTGCACGCAAATAGGCAGTGACTTTTGGGCAGACTCACCTATCCTCTGTTGCTTAGGCACGTGCAGGCGGTAGGTTGAGGTAAGTGAGGGTGTGAGAAGGTGGTGGGACACGTTGATAGCTGGTGATACGCAGAGCCCCTCGCCTCCCACTGTCCCAGGTTCCTGACCTAAAAATGAGTTAAGTCCAGCTGTCAGATTCCTTCAGAAGTCCCCTCCCTCCAGCCCGCCAGCCTCTGTAGGAGACACAAGCCCATCGAGTTTCCACTGATGGATCCTTGGCGCCACAGGAACCCTGACTCTGCCAAGAACAGTGCAGGCCCCTTAGAGTTCACCTTCCTGGCGTCAAACTTGAGAGGGTTACGGAGCAGCAGGGAGGGCACGCAAGTTCACAAACGCTTCACTCTCCTCGGGCCCCCACTGGCCAGTTGACTCACAAAGGTCACCAGACAGAGCCGCCATGTTCTGCATTCTTTGCTGGCAGTCCCAAAAGCAACGTTCTGCTCTCACCTGCTCACTGCAAGTACCTCTCCCACTTGGGTCAGCAAGTGGGAGACTTGTTACCACTACGGGCTTACCCCGGGCCGTACTGGTGGAGAAGCTACTCCGCTTGGGGAGCTGGGGGAATGTAGTGAGCAGGCAGGGAACTGCCCTCGTGAGCTCACATCTCAACCCCGAGGCCCCTCAAGTCACCCCTGGTGCCAACTCAGAGGGGAAAGACAGACCTGTTCCCCTGGCTGCCCACAAAGGGGTCTGAGGAAGTGGCCAAGTCCCTGGTGGGGAGGACAGCATCAGAGCTGACGGCCAGCCCTAGGAGAGGGCCACCTCAGCACCCGCTTCTAGCAGCCCTGCCCCTTCCAGCAGACGCTGACAGGTGGGTGTCCTCCTCGGACTGGTCTCCAGTGGAGATCCTCAGCAGCCTTTGCCCAGCTCCCTCCTGGCCCCCGCCCCCAACTATGAAATGGTGCACAAACCCAACGCACTGTACCCTGTAAGAGGGCAGGGTCCATTCCAGTTCCACACCTCACTGTGTCCGGTGGTGTGCTGGTGAATGTTTAACCATCGGCTTGCGGGGGGCGGGGAAGCCCTGATTTATAGCATTTGACAATTCCCCAGTTGGAGATATCCCCACCATGGCTGTTTTCAGGTTATCAACATGCATCACTGAACGTGAAGTTGGGAAAAGACGCACCCCATTGTAGAGTGTTTTCTACCCTACAGATAGAACATTCCAAGGGGTAGCAAACAGTGGCTGAGGGGCCAGACTCAGCTCATGGCTTACAAAGCCTAAAATATTTACTACCTGGCCCTTTTACAGAAGAAGTTTGGCGACCCCTGAAAGAGACATAAATAACCTACAGAACAGAAACACAAAATGTAGTATAATATGTAGTCAAATAATTAGGAAGTGGTGAGTTTTATTACCTTTTTAAGAATATGATTTATTTAATCGTAACTTTATATTAATTCAATCTTGTTTAATGGCTGTTTGACAACCAGCTTGCAAAATTCATGAAAAATTAACAATCAGCTCTCATGAGCCAGTATAGGTCAGCCTGAGCAGGCCCCTGCCTGTTCTGGCCCAGAGAAGATGCACGATAGTTATCTGTTGAATGGTTGGAAATCAAACTGCAACACCAACGTTCTAACCACTAGGCCACCTTGCCCTGCTTCCTTCCTTCCTTCTTTCATTCAGTTCCATTAAACATGTCTATTAGCACCTACTGAGTGCCAAGGACTTTGTTGGGGACTACAGATCCAGCTCACACAAGATGCTGCCCTCATGGGCTCACAGTCGAGCGAGGGGAATCAGACACCCCTCCTCCCCCAATCACCCCCCCCCAAAAAAAGTATGGAAGGAAGAAAACAAACTCCTTGCCCTTTCCTTTACCAGCTGTGTGTATCTTTGGTTGATTTACTATAAAATGGGACTGCAACGGTACCTTTTTCCAGAGTCATAGGAATTAAGTGAGATAATCAGTGTTGAGCTCACAGCCTGGCACTGGGTAAGCACTTAGAATAAGCGTTGGCTATTTTGTGTTGCCACTGTCATTTTAGAACCCATGTTTCCACGGCCCTGATCGCAGGTACTCCTTTAGATCACCTCTCCAAACATTTCCCATCTGCCCAACAACTGGGATACAGATACCCAATACAGCATCTTTGCAGGGTTTTCAACTTTGGCGCTGTTAACATTTAGGGCTGGATCATTCTTGGCGGTAGACAGCTGTCCTGATGACTTCAGGGTGTTTAGCAGAATCCTTGGCCTTAACCCGCAGATGCCAGGAGCAGCCACAATTTGTGACAACCAAAACGTCCCCAGACGTTACCCCGTGTCACCTGGGAGGCAAAATCAGCCCCGATTGAGAACCCCTGGTTTAAAGGAAGATGTTTTCCCCACCCTGTCAGCCGGTACAGGCTGCTCCCCAGCCATCCTGTGGTTCCCAGTCTGGGGGAGATTATATTGTCCACGTTCATGCAACGGCACGTCCTTCCTCAGATACCACTTCCCAGGGGCCGGAGGAAACTCGCAGCCAGCTTTTCAGACTGTCAAGGAACACGAGGACCCACAGGATGAAATAAGGTGCAACCTGTTTTGAGTCGTGTTTTTGGAGCCCTTTAATGGCATGAAGCCATGCATGTAATCATATGCCAAGCACCAAACGCAGACAACAGAATTGTTTGTTCTTAATTCCATAGCTGCCCATGGCACTGTTGCGTTTGGGGAACGTTCCGGAAGCTCCTCCACCTGAAAACTCTGTCTCAAAATTACATCATCCAGGAGAGCATTCCCGAACCTCATTTTTTTTTTGCGGTACGCGGGCCTCTCACTGCCGTGGCCTCTCCCGTTGCGGAGCACAGGCTCCGGACGCGCAGGCCCAGCGGCCGTGGCTCACGGGCCCAGCCGCTCCACGGCATGTGGGATCCTCCCGGACCGGGGCACGAACCCATGTCCCCTGCATCGGCAGGCGGACTCTCAACCACTGCGCCACCAGGGACGCCCCCGAACCTCATTTTTAACAGGCATAAGACACCAGCATAACGGAATACACACTCTGTACCGATGGCGTTTAATGTACTGATCGAATAAGAAAATGTGCTTATTCTCCTGGTATAAGGAGAGGAGTCATGGTTTCATCCTGGAGTTGGGGAACATCCCCCTTCTGCTTCTGAGCTGAGGTGAAGTCAGCCCATTTTCTAGGCTCACGGGTGGGGACGAAGGGAGGAGCGGGTGGGAGCACGATTCCTCCTTCGCAGCCTGTGATACTGGGTGGCTGAGTGATGACTGTGCCACCCTGCCCACTTCTCTGATTTGGGGGATTTGGGGGTGCCAAGGTGGGCATCAAAGGAACATGGAGTACCACCTGCTCTGCCTTTCTTTCTCACTCTCACCAAATAATTAAATCTGAGGTTAATTTTTTTTTGAAGTATTACAGAGGATTGAACATTTACCTGGAACTGACCTTTGTTACACACAGTCAGTGGATTCATTTATATACACGCACCAAAACCTTAATAGCCGTTACCTCTGGAGTGGTTGGATTACAGGTCATTCTTTTCCCTTTTGAAATCAATATTATCCAAGTATAATTTACATGAAATAAAATGCACCCGCTTTAAAAGAACAGGTTGATAAGTGCTGACGAATGTCTACACCCAGGTAACTACCACCCCAGTCAAGGTATTGATGTAGAACATTCCCACAACCCAAGAAAAGTTTCTTATGCTCCTTTGCCGTTGATTCCAGCCACCCACTTCCGGACCTAGGCAACCCCCAATCTGCCTTCTGTCACTACAGAGAGCTTTACCCCTTCTTGGACCTCACATAAATAGAGTCAAAAGATATATCCTCCTTCGGGTCTGACCTCTTTGATGCAGCATAACAATTTTTGCAATCCATCTGTGTTGGTGCATGTACTGTGGTCTGTTCCTTTCGTGGCTGACTAATCTAACCATTACATGGCTATAACAATTACAGGGAAATAATGTTTTCTTCTTTATGCCTCTCTTCCCACCCCCCAAGCCCAAATTTTCTACAATGAACATACATTGATTTGTTTCACTTTTTAAAATGAAGATGAATGCCATTAGTTTTTTTTTTTAATTCACGGGGACTTTACGAAAAGCCCAAACGCCAGGCTGCCGCTGACTTGTGGAAATGGATGCCTGGCACAGCTCCACAGAGGACTGAAGGCCATGGATCATATTTTTAAAAATAAAAACCACTGTGTTTTTCAGATTAATTGCATCTCTCTCCCACACCAGCCTTTGCGGTGAGCTGCTCAAATTGACCAATTTAAATGTGACCTCACTTCTTTCCCCTTCATCCGCTCTGAGTCAGTTGCTAAGAAGCAAAAGGAAAGGAAGTATCGGGGGGGGGGGGAGGGAAACGTGTTACATGTGTGGAGTACGTGTGGCTCTTCCAAAACTTCCCCACACCCCCCTTTCATCAGCTGAGGCACCATCAAGGGTTTGTGCAGATCCCAAAGCAGGAGAGCAGAAGGATGCCATCCAGGGGCTCCAGGTAGGATGGGAAGGAGGCTGAAAGCACAAACCTTGGATCTGGAGCCCAGCTGTCCACCTTACGTAGGTGGGTGATACTAACCAAACCTCTTAACCTCTCGGAACCTCAGTCTCTTCATCTGTGAAACAGAGATCCAATCATGATACTCACCATCGAGCAAATGAGATAATGCATGTAAAGTGCTCAGAACAAGGTTTAGGAAGAAGTCAGTGCCCAATACGTGGTAGGGAAATAAATGGTTGCTCAACTCCTGGTCCCTTCTTTCTTCAACCACAGCCCGAAACTGAAACTGCAGTCTGCTTGGGCTGACAGGAGAGGAGTGGACATTTTCCTCTAACTCCAGGGAGCAGACTCCTCGCAGATGCAAAGAAACGCGGGGAAGTCAGGCTGCGGCATCCAGGTATTCACCAAGACCCCGGCTGCAACAGAAACCAATCAGAGTAGCTTCAAAAAGGGTGGAAATGGCTTTTAAGGAATCGAGGGTGTCTCACAGAACCCCAAGGGCATAAAGGTAGGCAGGTCTCAGAAAGAGCCAGAAACCAGGGACCCAGGAGCTTTCTCTCTGCTCTGTGTACATGCTTCTCTCTGACTCATCCTTCCCCCATCCTGGCTTTCTCTGCTGTGTTGCCTCCGCCTGACAGAAGGTGACCACTCGAGAGACCAGCAGGATCAACAAACTAGGAGCTCCCTTTTGGTCCAGTTCTAAGGGAAGAACTCGGTTGCTCAGTTGGCCCAGATGCCCACCCTAGCCAGTGTCCGAGCCGAGCTGGCAACCGCTCCTTAGAGGTGAGAAGGACGGTCAGGTGGGTCACTGTGATCTGGTCAGACACGCCCCCCCACCAAGAAACGTCTTATCCCAAATAACAACTACTTCTTTCATTGTGTTCCCCAACCTTGTGCATTTCTTGACTTTATTAATAATAATAGCAAATAGCCACATAGGGCTTACTGTGTGCCAGCCACTGGTGTAAGCACTTTGCCTATGTTGATTCCTTTAAATTAATCCTCACAAAATTGCAATGAGGTTTATTGTGTCCACTGTACAGATGAGGAAACTGACAAGCAGGGAGGTGAATTAACTTGCCAAGGTCACACTTGAACTCAGCCAATCTGGTACCAGACTCGTTCTCTTAGCCACCATGCCATGTTGCCTATTTTAGCCCCAATCATGTTTTTTATAATTTCTCTGTTAGCCCATGTCTCTCAAAAAGAGAAGAAAAAGATGAGGAAGGGGATGAACACCGTCTCTGACATTTCGCAAAAGCCTTTTACAGTAGACAATGGAAAACGCTGGAACTTTGCTGGCTGTCCGCACTGTTTCATTTTGAACTGTGGGAGTCGGGGGGACAGGCATGACAGCATTGTTGTTGCCTCTCCACGCCGCCCTGTGACACTCCCCTGGCCTGGACCACCTGGGGCAGGACCTGCAGCTTCTTAACCTGCATGCAACGGGCGCTCAGTAAGGTGGTTTTTGCTGAGAAAATGTGTTCCCCGCATT